>NW_027362771.1:528661647-529320084 GCF_046119375.1 Phyllobates terribilis | reverse complement strand
ATGGTGTAACTTGTGGGGGGTTTCCACTGTTTAGGCACATCAGGGGCTCTCCAAACGCAACATGGCATTCGCTAATTATTCAAGCGAATTTTACATTCAAGTCAAATGGAGCTCCTTTCCTTCTGAGCCATGCTGTGCACTCAAACAGTGGTTTTCCCCCACATGTAGGGTATCGGCGTGCTCAGGAGAAATTGCACAACAAATTTTGGGGTCTGTTTTTTCCTATTACCCTTGCGTAAATAAAAAAATTTGGGTCTAAAGTAAAAAAAAGTTAAATGTTCATAGTTTTGTTTTTTCCCACATTCCAAAAATTTCTGTGAAGCACCTGAAGGATTAATAAACTTTTTGAATGTAGTTTTGAGCACCTTGAGGGGTGCAGTTTTTAGAATGGTGTCACTTTTGGGTATTGTGTGTCATAAAGGCCCCTCAAAGTCACTTCAAATGGGATGTGGTCCCTAAAAAATGGTTTTGTAAATTTTGTTGGAAAAATTAGAAATCCCTGGTCAACTTTTAACCCTTATAACTTCCAAACAAAAACAATTTTTGGTTCCAAAATTGTGCTGATGTAAAGTAGACATGTGGGAAATGTTATTTATTAACTATTTTGTGTTACATATCTCTCTGATTTAAGGGCATGAAAATTCAAAGTTTGAAAATTGCGAAATTTTCCAAATTTTTGCCAAATTTCCGTTTTTTTCAGAAATAAACGCCAGCCATATCAAATAAATGTTACCACTATCATGAATTACAATATCTCACAAAAAAAAACAATTTCAGAATCAGTGGGATCCATTAAAGCATTCCAGAGTTATTATCTCATAAAGTGACACTGGTCAGAATTGTAAAAATTGACTTGATCATTAACGTGCAAACAGCCTTCAGGGATAAAGCGGTTAAACGGAGCCTGTCACCAGGTTTTTGCTAACTCATCTGAGAGCAGCATAATGTAGGAAAAGAGACCCTGAATTCAACAATGTATTACTTAGTTTGCTGGGTGCAGCAGTTGTGGCACAATTAGAGTTTTTAGATTTAGCAATGTAGCAGAGCTGAGAAAGGTAACCCCTCCCACTCCAGGCTCTGTATGTACATTGTTTATAAACAGTGAGCTGCTTATCCCAGGATGGAGCGTGGTCAGACTAGGGCTCAAGCGCTGCTATAGCTGCTGTAGTCCCAGCAATGATAATCACCAGAAGACAAAACCTTCACAGTAAGTAAACAACAGCACACAGCTTGATAAATGCAACATCATTGAAATTTGTCTTTTAAGCCCTACCTCATGCTGTCCTCACATTGCATAGCAAAAACCTGCTGACCGATTCCCTTTAAATGCATTCTGGCTGTATATAGAGCATCTAGAGTGCTGATAATATACCATGTGTCCTACCTGAATAATACCTGCGGAATTGGCAGTATTACAGAGTGTCCCGATCCACGCAAGTCCCACAGTGGCACCATCAAAATCGATGTTCCTGAGGGGACAAATTGCACATGCAGATCTTATAAATAACTAAAAAAAGGAACAACTTGGCTTCTGAAAAACAATTTACAACCCACAATCTATATGAATTAGGAGGAGCTTTGCAAATCTTGCTGTCATTTATTTTTTAGAACTTTATGATATTGCCTTCTCTGGTCATGTCATATTCATTTCTGCTGGTTTCCCACATTTTGCCAACTTTTTGAGATGTCCTTCCAGAAACACATTGATCTTGGTGTGTTACTTAAAGATGACTTGTCACTTGTTTAAAAAAAAAAGAGTTAAATACCTTGTAAAAATCCGTGAGCCCCCTTGATTCTGTTGGCGTTTTCCGTTTTGCGCTGCATCAGTCCATTGAAGAGATATTCACATTTGTAGCTTTTGGAGCGCAATGTGTGAAATCTCTGCTTGCAAACCAACTGGGCGTTTCTTCAGAGTCCTCTCTGGGGGTGTGCACTTCCACAACTTCCTCCCAGATGCTGTCAATCACAGACAGAGAGCTTATCTAGCAATCTATCAGAATCTGCCAAGTTGTGATTGGTAACATCTGAGAAGGAGGGGTGAAGATGCACGCCCCAGAGGAGATTGTGAAGAAGTGTCCAGTTTAACTACAAGATATTCACATACTGCACTCCAAAAGTAACAAATGTGAATATCTCTACAATGAAGCAACGTAGCGCAAAATGGAAAAAAGGGGCAAAATCATGAAACCTGGGGGTTTGTTTTTTTCCCTAAGGTATTTAGCTAAATTTTTTTGAGCAAGTGACAGGTTCTCTTAAAAGTTTCCCACATAGCTACTCCCATTAAGCTACACCAACCACCTACGCTTCTTCCACACCCTCTGACTATGCATTTGGACGGTGAGCTCCATCATTAGATACTGGCCTTGCACATTTAAAACCTACAGAGAATGTTGCTTTTCCAAAGGCTTAAGAGGTTTTGCCTGCACCCACAAGTTTTGGGAACTTTTTTAACTAGTCGCGCCGAAATAGTTAAACTTCATATAAAAAAATAAAGATATGTTAAAGATGAATTTTTACTTTATTTAGGAACTTAAGGTACAACATCTTAGCTAAACAATAATCTGAAATTTGTATTAATGAGCAAAATTTAAACATCTACTTATTTACTATGAAAAAAAAGTATTTTTTTGGCGCAAAAATCACATATCTTCTTATGGTGCTCATTGCTCATAAATTTCTTGTAATTATCAGATTTGGTTTTTGGCTTTTCGGTCACTAGATCTCACACACAAATAACTAATCATATGCAGGGAGAGACCTGTCACTTCAGGGCAGCGGATGGTGAGCAGCTGCCGAGAACTCGCCTGTCCGATTAGTTTCCTGTGCGGCTCGGTCCCCGACGGCTTTTAAAGTATGTTTTTCTCTAAAATTCCACAGCATTTCAGTGTCACACAAACCTGGATGAAATCACACAGCCAATGTCTGATACATGCTGCCCGTGCCATATAAGATTCTCACATATTATTTAGATATTTTTTGCAAAAACTTACGTTAAGAGCTGAGCATTGTCATTTGGTTTTTCAGGCAATAACCGTGTCTTCCTCCACTCAGAGAAGCTATTCAGAGTGGTGCCAGAGTTGGTGACCACGTCAATCTTATCTCCAGCATTCCAAATTTCCAAACCAGTTAAGGCCACAAAAACATTTAGGGGTTTATACGCCTAATGATTAAAAGTATATGTTAAAAAATAGACACAACGATATATATTTTTTAATGCAACCATCTACTTTTTTTAAAATGTATTTGCTTAAGATATTATCATCCGCTTGCATCACTTTAAAAAAAAAAAATTATACGTTTTTGGAAAGTGAACAAAGGGCCTGATTCATTATTGCACCTTTGTCTGTTTTTTTGTCTACTTTTCAATGTTTTTCACCTGTTTTTCATTTGGGCCTAATTTGTCTTTTAATTAGCATTTTGTATTCAAGTCTATTTTAGATGTATTCACCTGTTTTATTTCACCTGTGGGTGAAGTTTGGAGTTTTGAGGTGTTTTTGCTAATGATTAATCGAGGCAATAGGTTTTCCTTAAATATTTTTGAACGACATGTTGTGCTTTTATGGGACTTTCAAGTGGGTGTGGAAATTTTTCCTCCTAGTTTTTTTTTTTTAAAAAAACATATTCCTTCATGCATACTTTTCCATTGACTGCATAAGGGAAAAAAAACATATATATGAAGTATGTACTTTTGTTTTCCAGGGCACCATAAGCGTGGTAGCCTGACACTATGTTGAAGTATTGCTGAGAAAACATTTACTAAAGTGTGCAATTTTGGTAAATGTTTTTTTCCATTATAACCAATGGAAACACTAGTGGATACGTTAGAAATTTGCTTTTCGCTTTTGTAATGTATCTGTAAAAATATAATGGGAACAGCAAAAAGCCTCATAAAAGAATTTTCCCACTAGCCACAGTTATCCCCCTACCCTAATGGATAAGGGGTAAATATATAATTGCTGTGAGAATAAACTGCTAGGACCCCAACCAATCCTGAGAATGGGGGTCATAAAGTGTAAAGTGAGTGGTACTGTGCATGCTCAACTACTTCTCAAATTCACTTCTATTGTAGAGAATGGCCGTCTCTGTCAGCACCATAGAAGTGAAATGAATGATGGCCCAGAATCTCAGACACCAGTTCTTGGAATCCTGGAGGTCCTACTATTTGGACCCCCAAGTAAATATTTATCATCTATTCTGTTGACTGGAAAAGTGATGAATGTATTTAGTGGTAAAACCTTTTCTAACTTTAGCTTTAACTACTATTTCTATAGAACTGCTATATACAGTACAGATCAAAAGTTTGGACACACCTTCTCATTTAAAGATTTTTCTATATTTTCATGACTATGAAAATTGTACATTCACACTGAAGGCATCAAAACTATGAATTAACACATGTGGAATTATATACTTAACAAAAAAGTGTGAAACAACTGAAAATATGTCTTATATTCTAGGTTCTTCAAAGTAGCCACCTTTTGCTTTGATGACTGCTTTGCACACTCTTGGCATTCTCTTGATGAGCTGTACCTGTGAAGGTACAATTTTCATAGTCATGAAAATACAGAAAAATCTTTAAATGAGAAGGTGTGTCCAAACTTTTGGTCTGTACTGTAAACAAAGAAAAGAACGCAAGTTTGGGTGGCTGCCTCACCGAAGTTTATACTTAGAGATGTATTTATGGTATTTTACGGCATGAACTCACCTGGTTGACAAAATTAATCATGCCAAATATCCTCTGCTTCAATATATCTTCACTGCGGTTAAATCTAATGTACTGAAAGTAATGAGAACATTACTAATGTGCATCACAGAAAGCCACCATGAGCATATACAGAGTCTATAACAGACAGTATGTTACACATGTACCGTACTGTATATATTCTTACCATAGAACTATCCGCCACTATATACATTTGAAGATACTTCATTGCCTTTAGGAATTCTTGTTTCTATGAAGATAAAGCAAAGGAACTTCAAAGCCATATTATGGATGGGGTTATGCCATAACTGGACTTTCTTTCACCCGGGGCAAAGCTTAGGTTGGCTGCCATAACTCTAAGTCAAAAAACACTGAGAGGCCGATTCATTAGGTCTGTAGTTGTCGCAAGCCAGCCTTAAGGAAGAATTTGTTGGAGTATGAAGCACCAAATTCAGTAAGCGGCGCACGCCAGTTAATTAATTTTCTGCACCTTCTCAGTTGTGTGTGCCTCGCCAGAAATGCGAGTGCAGTCAGGAACAAGAGTAGCATTTCTGACATACGAAATGCCGACACTTTTAATGAATGGGACGGGCGAGAGTAGCCATGCCCTGCCCCGCCCTGGCTTCTCCCCACTTCTGCCCATTTTGGCATAGTTGCTTCAAACTGATGTGAAAAAGCCAAAGTCACAATTGAGCATTGCGAAACAATGCTCTGACTTTTTAAAGCATTTTACACCAGTTTTGTGGCTTAAAATTTTGATGAATTGACCCCTTAGTGTATTGTTGATGCCCCTCATTTGGCACCTAGGATCCAGGACACATGTCTTGGTAGACCGCCCTAGCTGCACCCCTGTGTTACAAGATAAATAATACCATAAGGGATAAGAAAAAGACCCATTATTCACTTAAGAAATCACAATCATCATATTTGGTGGCCTTATGACAGATTTTGAAGAAAGGTCCAGGAATTTCAAGTTCGACCTCTACCCATCATGTTTCCTTCAGTAGATGCCTAAATATTTAAGGTCCCTAGCCAACAATTGGTCATTAATATCCTTTTTTTTGCAAAGTTGACATAAATGTCTATCAAGCAAAGTATCAGATGTAGAAGAATGGAAACTTGGAATGAATGAGGTTATGCTCTTTGAGAAATGTGACAATGAAAAAATGAGGGGGGTTTTATTAAAAATATTTTTAGTAAATGGGATTCATGGATTGGTACCCTAAAAGTAGCAGGTGATGTACCCTGGGTGACCACATATGTTGTACACCCTTATCGTCCATGATAGATATATAGATAAATAGACAGACAGATGTTTCTCACCTCTTGATTGCTAGAAGAGAAGTCCATCCTGGTCATTATTGTCTCATTGACATTTTTGTCGTCCACACCACAAGTTTTTGGGGTCTCCTGGGTTTGATACTCGTAAACAGCATGAGCTCCAGTTTCTGCCATCTTCAGTGGTTGAATAAGAAATGTATTTTCTTGTGTTGTAATGATGCCGCTAAAAGAAAATATTACAATATTTTGGAATACATTTTAATTCCAAAAATCAATTATTTAACCCCTGTTATTAAAAGAAATCTCCACTTTGGACGATCCCTATTCTACAAGGTAAATGCAGCATTACACGGTATCCATTCCAATCAATAGATCATCTGCAGGACAGGACAAGTCCAGAACCAGAGACTCATTGTAACCGTTCTCTACTTTGGCCAAGAAATTACGATTCTGAAGAGGGGCAAGGTCGCCAACTTGACTTTTTATTTTTTCAGGACAGCTTATCAAAAAATCACAGACAGACAATATTTTTTATGAACACATTGGAAAACCATAGTATATCATGATGATTATAAGTGATCCGTGTCTGCAGCCTATTATTCTGATATGAAGACATCACCTGCATTCACTGTAAAATGATGATAATTCCAGTCAAAATAATTTGTATAAGTTTCTTTAGCTTCAACAAAATTACGGACGCATTAAACTTTTTTTCCGGACAGGGAAAAAAGTGCCCTATTTTGACAGACTAACCTGAAATTTCTCAATGGTTGGCAATCCAGAACAGGGGTTCCCTATATTAACATAAGGCCTCCATACACATTAGCCTAATGTAAGCTGAAACTGCCTTTATCGGCAGAATGAGCCAACAGTCTAATGTGTACAGCGTCCTCACGACTCTCACCTGACAGATGATGTTGGAGGGGATACGGGTCGCCAGTATACATTTTAATGTCATATGTGTTTCACCAGCATTAGAATTCCATAAATCCTTAGTCCTTTCGTAGATCGTGGAAGATACCTCAGGCTATTACTCTAGCAAGGATTAAATATGCAAATTGCCTCTTCAGAGAGGAAGAGGACCAGAACTCTAGTGCCACCTATTGGAAGTAGCAAACCTAAATGTCAATATCAACCCTTTAATGAGCCTTGCCATATGACCTATGATAAAAGCCAGAATCTTAATTTGTAGACGCAGTGTTTCGGAGTGTTTCGGTACCGGGCCTGGCTTTTCACTCTCAGCAAGGAGAAATGTTACCCCTTAAATCCCAGCCTTGAGCCTCTCACCTAGCCAAATCAGATCTCATGCTTTGCACTGAAGAGTGTCAGCACCCTGAAACACTGTGTCTGCAAATTGAGATTCTGATTTGGCTTTTATCCTAAGTCATATGGCAAGGCTCGTTAAAGGGTTGATATTGACTTTTAGGTTTGCTACTTCCAATAGGTGGCGCTAGAGTTCTAGTCCTCTTCCTCTCTAAAGAGGCAATTTGCATATTTAATTTCCCAGCATGGCATATGTAGGTCTCCTAACTCCAACATGCCAGGCCTGACTTTTGACTCTCCACAAGGAGAAATGTCACCCCTTAGATTCTAGCAAGGATTGTGACTTGTAGACTTGCTGTAGAATATTGTACTGCTCTATGGGTACAAGTCTTTATTATTATCTCACCTTAATCCATTGCATGCGCTCAGGCTGACCTGGGAACCGCTGTCATTCTTCACATATCCTTGATATAGACAGTGATCCTACAAGATGCGAATGCAGATAATTATACAGAAAAGATCAGCAAGATCAACTGATAATCTTATGTGTATGCCCTTCCCAATTTATGGCAGATCAGCCTGGGTTTCAATATGCCCAATCTGTACTCACGCAAGATTTGCTCATAACTTGAAGCCCCAATTCATTAAGACTGGCGTTTTGTACTCCAATCCTAATGAGGGGTGTGCAGGAATATAGATGCGCCAAATTCAGAGGAGCATGCCACTTTATGAATTTGGCGCATCCAACCAGTGGCGTGCGCCTCCGCCTCAGCGACTGAACTATCATTTCTGCCACCACTTTCCATAAATTTGATGGGCGGGTGTAACCACACCATGTCCCATCTGGCTCCTCCCCAGCTCCGTCCATTTTAGCAAAATTGCGTGAAAATGGCAAAAAGTCACAAACATTTTGTAACTATTCAAAGTGTTTTATGCCATTTTTTTTTTCCAGATGTATCGACCCATAGTATTTTGATAAAAGAATGGCCCACTATTGAGGAAGCTTGATTTAAAGGGAGATAATTTTTGAGACCCTCCTACTGATATGTCAGACCTTACCGTAATATTAGGACTGGTGGTCACTGGGGAACCATCTTCCAGGTAACGAGTCTCTGTGTAATTCTCAGATATTAGGTCTCTGTGAGAACAGGAAATGTATTAGAATATATTGTACAATAATGAGACAGCGATCAATTATAAATGGTCACCTAGACTAATATGACATATGAAGTTATTCACCTGCTATTAGGAAAATGGAGGGGTAGTTATACGCAACATAAAGAATAGGGCACCAATGCACAATCTGTAATATTGACCATTATCTACCTCCACACCCCCTATATCTGCGCCTCTTAAAAGATAATTGGTATCATAGGACTGTAAATGTCATCAAGACCTTGATAGGTAAGTGGTAACAGAATATTACACTAATGGGGCAAATTTATGAAAAATGTAAATTTAGAATTAGACCAGATGCCCCAAGTTTACTACAGTAGCTAATGCTGGAGGATAAATTTGGCGCTACTTTAAATACTTTTATACCAACTCTTCGCGTACTTTAGACCATTTTTATGCTTTGAAATTTTTGTTCAGTTTGCCAGATCTTAAACCACACCATTTTTCAGCTAATCTACACCCGTCTTGTGACGATGTAAAAAGGTCTAAAACACTTAAAAAATGTGTCTCTTCACATGTGAATATTGACTACACATAAATCAGCCATTGTGGATATACAGCGGACACTCACTCAGTTTTCTCTAGATGAAGAACCATTGGTTTTCTATTCACTTCTAGCCTGTATTGGACCACGTCCGGATATTCACTCTGCTAGGAAAAAAAAGAGAACATTTACATACTATAGATAGATTCATATTCTTTGTGCTGCCATCGGGGTAAAGGAATAAAGTTTATTCTACACATAAATACACTCAAACTGAACAGTAAGACACACAACGGGCCCCATCCAGCCCTTTGGTTGTTCCTATCTAGCTCACGGACCCTGACAGCTAGAGGGCTGGAAACAGTGGCGTACTCCTTGTGATCTGGGGGAGCCCAAAAAGTTTCTGAAATTAATCAGCAAAGTATTTTGGACCTTCATAGGAATGTTAGAACATTGATGTTCTGGAAACATGTAGCAATATAATCCTACATTAGACGTTCTCTCCTTATAAAAGGTCCTCCCCATCCTTCCAAAAATCACTCAATCTTACTGCTCACAGTGGTACTATTCTACCCTTCAATCAATAAACTCCCATCTGTCCGGAAATATTTGGACAGTCTTGATACGACTGACTTAGTAATAGTTAATTACATTATAGTGGACACAAAGAGTTTTGTCCACAGACACTTTCTCAGTAACTTCCCTATTAATTTACTTGTGAAATACTGTATTACCACCCAAAAGAACACAAAGTATGTACAAATAAACATCACCAAAAAAGGATGTATGTTTCACAATTAACCACACAACAGTGACAAATACGGAACAAACCACAACTATCGAAATATCCTGTCAATAAAGTTAACATAGGCAAAGAGTCATTCAATATATGCAGTATATATAGTGTGACAGAGTCACTGGTATGGTATATGAGGGGAGGTATGTGTCACACAGGTTGCTAGCCTTTGTGAACTGAAACCAGTGGACTTTCTGCCAGCATGTTATATGCTGGTGGGATAACTCACTTAAAGGACGTGGTTTTAGGGGAATGACTTAGTGATGGGAGGGACATTATTCCCCATACCTCCTCCTCAGGGTGTGGCTGAGCATCGTTTAAATGTTCAGTCCTGTTTTTTTCTTTGAGCTGTGTTTGGAGAGGCAAGGTCTCCAGTCTGGACAGCTATAGCTCAGGAGCGAGCTGAAGGCTGGACATAACCTGTGTGGGCGACTCGCACACACATATATGGACTCTGCTATAGTTTATCTTTTGTTTTGTTGTTTAGCCAAGTAAGGCTGTATTTATTTTGCTGCAGTGCAGAGCTTTATGCTGTTAATAAAGCCTGCAAAGAAATCCCAGGTTCCTGAGTCTACTTCCGGAAGCGGCCGAGAGAGTCATCTTACCACAATAGATATGATATATACACTCCTTAATGCTGAAATTGCAACCCCAAGAAGGAAAAGTCGAATAATTATATTAATCACAGGATGGATAGACATATTAATCATATGCAAATGAGGAAAAAATAGAAATAATTTTAAAACATTTATTTAGTATTGATTGTGAACAACTCAAAAGACCATCATTCAAGTTGGAAGTTGAACTTCAGGCCCAATCTCAAATCTCTGCAAGACTACAGGATTTTTTCAAGAATTTCCCTGTATTTACTGCCAATGTTCATTCAATCCTGATCAGCTTCCCAGTCTCTGCTAATGAAAAGCATCCCTTCAGGATGATGCTGCCATCACCATGCTTCACTGTGGGTATAGTGTTCGTAGGGTAAGTGATGGGTTCTCTATACATCTAGACCATGATTTATCAAAGTATTTAGAACAGAAAACTGTGGTAAAACTATTTGAAAAGTTGCAAATTTGGGTGCAATGTGTATTTGCACAAGAAATTTGAAAGTTTTGGTATTTTCACGCCATTTTTAGGCACCTATTCCAAAATGGGCAAAGCTAAGGATGGGCCGGGCTGGACAGTGCTTGGGTATTCCAGGCCCTGACTTGAGTAATATTTATGGACAGGTGCAAAGAAGTGTATGCTACTGATCAGATGCGCTGAATTAATTAGGTGACGTGTGACTCTTTATGATTTTGGCTCATCATATTGCTGCACTCCCCAAATAAGACTGGAGTACAACACACTAGTGTTTACCGTGATGGCCAAAAAGTTCAATTTTAGTGTCATCTGAGTAGAAACATTTCTTCCATCTTTTTGGGTAGTCTGCTACATGGTGTTTGGACAACTCCAAAACTATTTTCTTATGGCTTTCTTTTCAGCACCACTTTAGTGTTTTTTTTTTTTATCTCAGTGCTGGAGTGGTGCTAGTAATGTAGGTACTCTGCCCTTAGTATTATACTTATCAGACGCTGTCTTCAGCTCTTCCCAGCGCCGCTCTGGTTCCTTGCCACCTTCTTGAGACCACAACTTCTGACTGACCGGAAGTCATAACTAACGGGCATAAGCTCTCAATGTAAGTCTGAGATCCTCGTTCTTGGTCTCATAGACTTAAATTGAATTGTGACTTCATGATCGGTCAGCAGACACTGGAGCGATCCGGCAGGTCACAACCTGCAGAAGATGACCGGAGCAGCGCCAATAAGAGATGAAGACGGCGGATGTAAGTAAAAGACTAGGGGCAGAGGACTTAGGGTGTTCATGCCCAAAAAGATCAGCAAAAAGACTAAAACTCCGATTTTTCAAGATGCTCCTGATTCATGCACGCCTCTTAACGAATCTGTAGCATCTGATGCCCATTTTAGTGGAGCTAGGAGAGACTGGCGTGAAGACACCAAAAGTTGCAAGATTTTGACACAACTCTGAGTTGCAACAAAATTTTATGTGTTTTCAAAGCTTTGGATGTAAAAGTTTTGATAAATCGGGGCCTCGGTGTGCACATACTCTTAGGGCTTTCATAGCTAAGGGAGTGAATATATAGTATATGAGCTCACAACTTTTTCAAAGTTTTTAGTTATTTAATTTTTAAATAAGATTTTTTTTCAGTCCATTGAAACAACTTGAACTATTTCATCAGATCCAACACATAAAATCTAAACTTAAAATCCATTTTTATTCCAGATTGTAATGCAACTAAACAGGAAAAACACCAAGAATACCATTGTACAGTACTGCAGATAGATAAATGTAGCAGGTGATGTGCCCTTTGTGACCACATAAGTTCTACTCCCATATGGCCCATGAAAGGGTGTATGTACAGGGGTAGCACTGCTGCAGCAAGGCATGTCCTCTGAAAGCCGGAGGAGTGTCAGCTCCAGTAAGGGGGGAAATAGGAGAGCAGGGCAGGCCAGGCAGGTGCTGGTAGTGGGGGACTCAATTATTAGGGGAACAGATAGGGCAATCTGTCACAAAGACAGGGATCGTCGAACAGTGTGCTGCCTACCTTGAGCTCGAGTCCGGCACATCGCTGATCGGGTTGACAGATTACTGGGAGGGGCTGGTGAGGACCCAGCGGTCATGGTGCACATAGGCACAAATGACAAAGTTAGAGGTAGGTGGAAGGTCCTTAAAGATGATTTTAAAGCAAGGACCTCCAAGGTGGTATTCTCTGAAATACTACCTGTACCACGTGCCACGCCAGAGAGGCAACTGGAGATTAGGGAGATAAATAAGTGGCTCAGGAACTGGTGTAGGAAGGAGGGGTTTGGGTTCCTGGAGAACTGGGCCAACTTCTCAGTTGGCAACAGACTCTACGCTAGGGACCGGCTGCATCTCAATGGGGAGGGTGCAGCTGTGCTGGGGGAGAAAATGGCTAGAAGGTTAGAGGAGTGTTTAAACTAGGGATTGAGGGGGAGGGTATTCATTTTATAGGTGGGGAAGATAGTGCAGATAGTGACCTGGGCACAAATAAAGAAATTGGGGGTGGGGTTAGAACAGTCAATATAGTAAGAAGGAATAGAGGTACAGAGAGATACATAAAATGCATGTACACTAATGCCAGAAGCCTCACCGACAAAATGGAGGAATTAGAATTAATTTTGTTGGAAAATAATTATGACATGGTGGGGATATCTGAGACATGGCTGGACGAGAGCCATGACTGGGCAGTTAATTTACAGGGCTATAGTCTGTTCAGAAATGACTGTACAAACAAGCAAGGGGGGGGGGGGGTTTATATGTAAAATCATCCTTAAAACCCATCTTGCGTGAGAATATATGTGAATCTAATGAAAATGTAGAGTCCCTGTGGGTGGAGATAAGTGGAGGGGGAAAAAATAATAAATTACTGATAGGTGTTTGTTATAAGTCTCCAAAAATAATGGAAGCAGCGGAGAATATCCTCATAAAGCAAATAGATGAAGCAGCGACTCAAGGAGAAGTCATTATTATGGGGGACTTCAACTACCCTGAAATACATTGGGGAACAGAAACCTGTAGTTCAAGCAAAGGTAATAGGTTTTTGACAACTTTGAGAGACAATTACCTTTCACAACTGGTTCAGGACCCAACAAGAAGGGGGGCACTGCTAGACCTAATATTAACCAACAGGCCAGACCGCATATCAAATATACGAGTTGGGGGTCACTTGGGTAATAGTGATCACAAAATAATAAGTTTATCCTTTAATAAGATGTGTAGATGAGGAGTTACAAGGACACTAAACTTCAGGAAGGCAAATTTCCAATGGTTGAGAGATGATCTTAGTGCCATAAACTGGGACGATATCATGAGACATAAAACTACACAAAGCAAATGGGAGACATTTATTAGCATCATGAACAGGACCTGTGCACAATATATACCCTATGGGAATAAACATGCTAGAAATAGGAGGAAACCACTATGGCTAAATAGAGCTGTAAGGGGCGCAATAAGTGACAAAAAAAAAGCTTTTAGAGAACTAAAGCAAGTAGGTAGTGATGAGGCATTAAATAAATACAGAAAAATAAATAAATTCTGTAAAAAACAAATCAAGGCAGCAAAGATTGAGACAGAGAGACTCATTGCCAGATAGATGATAGATAGATAGATGATAGTAGATAGATCTAATCTATATTCCCTGAAATATTTCCTGTAACACGTGAGAGTACTATACCTGGGTGTCTCTCTTGTGATGCGCATGTAGTTTCTGAGGGAAGACCACCTCATATTTCTGCCCCTCTGGTATTTCATTGAAGCCTGCAAGAAATGACCATGGAATTACTAATATCATAAGATCAGAATATAAATGGGTTTAATTGCTTTAGGTAACTGCTTCTTGTCAGTGCATAATTCTCATTTCAGCAAAGGGACAAAAAATCTTCAAGTTTCAGCAAATCAGTAAATGAAACGTTATCGTGGTATAACGGCAAGTTATGCAGCGCTCTTATCATTTCCAAGATCTCTGCTTGTTGACAGGAAATGTTTGTCAACCACAACTATGGTGTTAATGAATGAAAATAATATTCTTTACATCTGATGTTGGGACTTCATGGCGATAAAGTGTAGAGCCGCACAGCGATCGCAGTGTGGCATTGCGGATTTGCATCTATTGATCATCAATGTGGTCGCATTACAACTGGTGTCCGGCTGGGATTCGCAGGTCACAACTTTACTTACTTAGACTTAAATGGGTATTTCCATCTCCAAGATCTCAATATGTAGTAGGTGCAATAATAATACTATTAGCAAATACTTCCAATTAGAAATGTAGTATAGTTTTTCTGATTTGCTATGTCACTTTACTCATGTGCGGGACCTTAGGTATCCCTGGTTATAACCACTAGCAACTAGCTAACTCTCACTATATCAGTGATCATAACCATGGACACCTAAGGTCCTGTATTGCCCTGCACATGAGGAAAGAGACATAGTGAATCAGAAGAACTATACTACATTTCTAATTGTAGGTATTTGCTAATATTATTATTATCACACCTGCTACAGGGATAGGATCTTGGAGATGGGAATACCCCTTTAATGCAAGTTGTGAAACTTGTGTGTAGTCGTTTTTTTTTTCTTTGGGGGGTGTGGGGGAGGGAGGGAGGGAGAGAAATCACAGCATTACAAGTCACCTGACAGCCAGTCACTAACAATGACTGAAATATTTTGGACTGCGGGACTTGTCTGAGAATTGTTGCGTGGTGTATATTTTCTTTAAAAATCCATTTTCTCCATTTCACACTCTGCCGCATTTCCTGATTCCCGGCTCCTGCTACACACAAAAGCCCTTGACAAAGACCGCGTCGAATTGTTGGACCAGATCTGTTTTTGACTCCTTGCCGGATCAAAATAAATTAACACTAAAGTCTCATTTTCTTTTGTGGTGCTGAGGTTCCTTCCTCAACAAGTCTGGACCATGATTTCCTTCCTCGACCACACTATTTTTTAAAAGGACAGTGTGCCAGTCTTTCTCCTTCATCTAATGTATGCAAAATAAACACATGACTCCTACGACTTGGGTAAAATGGCCACAGCAGCCTTTTATTAAATATTTCACACAAAACCTGGGGTGTCACCCACAATGGCGACCTCACAATAATATAAACAATATAAATATAAAATAAAAAAGTACTATAAACACCTAATAGGTTTGGTCCAGAGGAAAACCCGATAACCTTATGAATCTCCCTGGAGGCACCGCACTAGTCCAGGGAGAGAGGTATTAATATCCCATAATTAATACCCTTAACCTTCGCAGGACCTACGCCCACTAATTACCATGGGCTTTATACAATAAGCCACTATTCCCCAATAATGCCTTCCCACTGAGGGACATGGCCAATTAACCAACCTCTGAACCAAACCTATCCCCCCACGCTGTGACAATTTTTATATCTATATGACGCGCCCCCTGGGCCGTGTGTGTGTGGGGATACCCGTAACCGGACCTCTTGTGGATGCTGGGGGTTGTAGTCTCCGTGGCGGCGATCCGGTCCGTGCCCAGGGCAGTCAAACCAAAGGGATAGTCTATATGTTGAATGTCCGACTACGCCACCCGTGGATTGCGGTCAGAGTGAACCGCCGCTGCAGGGCAGACCGCTGAGGCTGGTGTGGTGGGTGCAGCAGAGGATAGTATAACTCCCCATGGAAGGAGTATAGCCTCAGGGCAGCAAGTGTGGATGTTGGGGGTGATGGTGTGTGGGAGCAGCAATAACGACACAGAGTCCTGAAATGCAGTCCAGGGTATTTACTCACAGTTATTTATCCACGTTACTACAGCTGGTCATAACGTCCCACCTCGCACTGTGTTCACCAGGTGAGGGGCTCGGCCTACTCCCAGATAACTTTTGAGCGTTTCACAGGACCCCCTTTGTGTGTTCTTTCTCTGGCCTGTCATACCCCGCCAGTGACCTCGCTTCTGTCCGGCTGCCTCGGGCCTTCTCTGGTAAACCTTGGCGCCAGTTTCCCTGACCCTATGTGGTGCCTTCCTAGCGGGTGTAGCGAGGGGCTGCGCCACATAAAATGTCACAGCCTCCGGTTTCCAGCTGAGGGTAGTTCCCCGCCTCCACTAGTTTCGGGGACCGGTCTCCCCCTTTGGCCTGACCCTTCTACGCAGGTAGATTCGGGCGTGTGGTGGCGAATCGCCGGTCCACACCCCTGGGGTCCCTTCTTTCCTTGTTCCTGGAGCCTCCTCCGCTCCTCTTCCTTCCTTCTCCTTCCTCCAGGCTCCGGCCTCTCCCAGGCCTGCCTGCGGAGCAGAGCTCGGTCTGAGCCTCTGCTCCCTGTCCTCTCCTCTTACTGACTGACTTCACACTGAACTAAGATGGTGCCCACCTTTTATACCTCCCTCTAGGTGCACCCAGGAACTGCCCTCTCCCTCCTATGCACTACAGGGTCCCCCCTTCCTCGGTGTTCCCTCCCCCCACTCCAGACAGGGACAGGGACTGTCATGCTCTACTTGGAGCATATCGGTCACCCTGCCCCCCGGAAATGTGGTGTAATGCATGCAGGTGTCGGGGTCCTGATCCACACTCCATCCTTACCTGGAAGTGAGATATCGCACATCTGGTTGAGATGCAATACCTCTGTAGACACCGAACCCTCGGGGCGTTACATTCCCCCCTGGTAAACCACAGCACGTCCGCGGGCTGGAACAGACTAAAAGGCAGGGTACATTAGGACATGCAAAACTTTTATACAACTTCCCTTTATGGGAACCATTTTCTCTTTTCAACATTATATGTGCACTTTTAATATCACGGGAACTCTTTTATCAAACATCATGTAAAGCATCATATAAAGCATTTCGGTATATAAAACTTTTCATATAAAACGTTTTCAAGTGGACTCTCTTGTACTGGCCGCGGTGCAACTTGCGACCAGGTGTCCATTTTTCAATAAGGTGCAAACTTGTAAACAGGCCACCTCCAGCGGGTTTTTGTTCTGAGGTCAGTTGCTGTAGTACCTTATAAAACCAGTAGGGGGCACTTTAAGAATTGCAACTATTTACCAAGTTGACCGTTCCCAGTCCTCGGCCGGCTACAAAGAGTTGGCTGCTCCCAGTCCTCAGCCGGCTATTACTAACCCATCTCCGGGTAACTTTCAGCAAACAAACAGGCAACAGTCAGGCAACAGTCTCCAACCGGGGTGTACTTTTCTTCCTGTACCCTGACGGGCAACTATTTACAGTTCACTCACGTTTTCCTTTAATAGCGGCGTCCTCCTAGTGCACGCTTCTCCTCCTCGTAGTCCTCAGACCCGTCCGGGTTCTCTGGATAGTCGGGTTCATGGTAGTGCTGCTCTTCTTCTACCCTCTGGACATTGAGGGCGTACCACCCTTGCAATCCTCGATGTCAGGTGTATGTTACCCGATCTCCCGGGAACAGCTCCCGCTTCGGGTGACCCGCTGGCAGGTGACCCTCCACATCCCTCCTGTCAACATAGAGGTCTGTGGCTGTGGTGGGGTCCCGGATGAAGCCCCACCCTTTCTCTTGGTGGAATTTTACGACTTTCCCAGTGATTTTGGGACTGCGTGCAGCTTGGGGCTTTCGGCCGGTCCGCGTCTTCTCCTCTGCGCTCCGACCCTGCAGCTGCTCCCTCTTCTGGCGCCGCGCCCGCTCCTCCTTCTTTAGCTGCCTGATTTCACGCTGGCAGAACTCCCGCCTGCGAGCTGCGGCCGCCCGCGTCTCCTGCGAAAACCCCATTAGGTCCTCCCCGGTCTGGTCCCACTCGATCTGGACCTCTTCCTCCGGGAGCTGGGGGGTGGCGACTGGCTGTGGAACGGGCAGGAGCGGAGCAAGCGGGGCCTCGGCCTCTGCGGACAGGTTCTTCCGCTGATGAGGGTGAACTCATCCCTCTGGTAAGGGGACCGGCTCTCCATCGCGCCCGGCGAGCTGGCTGTACAGGTCGGTCCCTAGGGGTGGCAGTGTCGGGACCGAGGGCGCACGCTGCTGGAAGGCGCCTGGGGAGGTCAGGCCTTGCGACCGGGCCTGGAGCGGGCCGCTTCCGAAAGCACCCGGGGTCAGGGGGCACGGCCTGGGGTTTGATCCGGCGACGGTGCTCATGGCTTGGGGCCTGTGTGCTGGCGGCGGGAGCGGGGAAGGCACAGCGACTCCCGGGACGTCTGGCTCCGCGACGGGGTCCAGAGGCAGGTTGGTAGCATCAGGGCTGGTGGCAGGGGTGTCCCCCTTACCTGCTTCCAGGGCTGCGCTGCTCTCAGCTTCTGGCCTCCGCTCCTCGTCCTCAGGGGCTGGCTCGCTGGCTGCTGGGCCGCGATCCGCCGGGCCATCTCTTCCCTCCATTCCGCTACAGCTTCCCGCTGCGCCTGGAACATCCTCCGGTCCAGATCCTCCAGCGCAGTTCGAAGGAACTCCGGGTCTTCTCCAGGGAGCTGAGCCATCAGCTCCTTGAGGCTGTACGGGGCCGCGATGGCCTGCAGCAAGCCACCCGTCAGGGTGCTGGAGTCGGTGCTGCTCGCCATCTCCGGGTGTGGTCTGCCGAGACTGATCCAAACCACACCCTGCCCCCCGGTTTTCTTTTCCTTCCGCCCCTGTTGAGGGTGGTCCCGGGGCACGATGGGAGGTGGCTTCTTGTTGTCTTTTGGCGCGCACATTATGGCATCCGTTCTGCTGGGGCGGACGCCATATTCAATACAGTAAAACAGTCTTTTTTCAGGCACGCAGTACCCGGTGGTTGCGGGCACGAAATCCTGCCGACTACGCCAAAGTTGACGCACCTCGTGGGCCATGTGTGTGTGGGGATACCCGGAACCGGACCTCTTGTGGATGCTGGGGGTTGTAGTCTCCGTGGCGGCGATCCGGTCCGTGCCCAGGGCGGTCAAACTAAAGGGATAGTCTATATGTTGAATGTCCGACTACGCCACCCGTGGATTGCGGTCAGAGTGAACCGCCGCTGCAGGGCAGACCGCTGAGGCTGGTGTTGTGGGTGCAGCAGAGGATAGTATAACTCCCCACGGGAGGAGTATAGCCTCAGGGCAGCAAGTGTGGATGTTGGGGGTGATGGTGCGTGGGAGCAGCAGTAACGACACAGAGTCCTGAAATGCAGTCCAGGGTATTTACTCACAGTTCTTTATCCACGTTACTACAGCTGGTCATAACGTCCCACTGTGTTCACCAGGTGAGGGGCTCGGCCTACTCCCAGATAACTTTTAAGCATTTCACAGGACCCCCTATGTGTGTCCTTTCTCTGGCCTGTCATACCCCGCCAGTGACCTCGCTTTTGTCCGGCTGCCTCGGGCCTTCCCTGACCCTATGTGGTGCCTTCCTAGCGGGTGTAGCGAGGGGCTGCGCCACATAAAATGTCACAGCCTCCGGTTTCTAGCTGAGGGTAGTTCCTCGCCTCCACTAGTTTCGGGGACCGGCCTCCATCTTTGGCCTGACCCTTCTACGCAGGTAGATTTGGGCGTGCGGTGGCGACTCGCCGGTCCACACCCCTGGGGTCCCTTCTTTCCTTGTTCCTGGAGCCTCCTCCGCTCTTCTTCCTTCCTTCTCCTTCCTCCAGGCTCCGGCCTCTCCCAGGAGCAGAGCTCGGTCTGAGCCTCTGCTCCCTGTCCTCTCCTCTTACTGACTGACTTCACACTGAACTAAGATGGTGCCCGCCTTTTATACCTCCCTCTAGGTGCACCCAGGAACTGCCCTCTCCCTCCTATGCACTACAGGGTCCCCCCTTCCTCGGTGTTCCCTCCCCCCACTCCAGCCAGGGACAGGGACTGTCGTGCTCTACTTGGAGCATATCGGTCACCCTGCCCCCCGGAAATGTGGGGTAATGCATGCAGGTGTCGGGGTCCTGATCCACACTCCATCCTTACCTGGAAGTGAGATATCGCACATCTGGTTGAGATGCAATACCTCTGTAGCGGTCGAACCCTCGGGGCGCTACATATATATATATATATATATATATATATATATATATATATATACATATATATGTGTGTGTGTACCGGTGCATCGCACTAAATTACAATAACATCAAAAAGTTAATTTATTTAATTTCTTCAATACAAAAAGTGAAACTCCTATATTATATAGAGTCATTACAAACAGAGTGATCTATTTCAAGTGTTTATTTCTGTTAATGTTGATGATTATGGCTTACAGCCAATGAAAGCACAAAAGTCATCATCTCAGTAAATTAGAATACGTTATAACAACAGCTTGAAAAATGTTTTTAAAATCCAAAATGTTGGCCTACTGAAATGTATGTCCAGTAAATGCACTCAATACTTGGTCGGGGCTCCTTTTGCATCAATTACTGCATCAATGCGGCAATGTGGCATGGAGGCGATCAGCTTGTGGCACTGCTGAGGTGTTATGGAAGCCCAGGTTGCTTTGATAGCAGCCTTCAGCTCGTCTGCATTGTTGGGTCTGGTGTCTCTCATCTTCCTCTTGACAATACCCCATAGATTCTCTAAGGGGTTAAGGTCAGGCGAGTTTGCTGCTAATCAAGCACAGTGATACTGTTGTGTGTAAACCAGGTATTGGTACTTTTGGCAGTGTGGACAGGTGCCAAGTCCTGCTGGAGAATGAAATTTCCATCTCCAAAAAGCTTGTCGGCAGAGGGAAGCATGAAGTGCTCTAAAATGTCCTGGTAGACGGCTGCACTGTCTTTGGACTTGATAAAACACGGTGGACCTACACCAGCAGATGACATGGCTCCCCAAACCATCACTGATTGTGGAAACTTCACACTAGACCTCCAGCAGCTTGGATTGTGGCCTCTCCACTCTTCCTCCAGACTCTGGGACCTTGATTTGTAAATGAAAATTGGAACTCTGGGACCTTGTGGAATGTGCCAATGACTGCCTTCTGGACATCTGTCAAGTCAGCAGTCTTCCCCCTGATTGTGGAGCCTTCTGAAGCAGACTAAGGGACCTTTTTAAATGCTTAGGAAGCCTTTGCAGGTGTTTTTTTGTTAATTATTTTAATTTAATGAGATAATGACTTTTGTGTTTTCATTGGCTGTAAGCCATAATCATCAACATTAACAGAAAAAAAACACTCGAAATAGATCACTCTGTTTGTATTGACTCTATATAATATGAGTTTCACTTTTTGCATTGAAGAACTGAAATAAATTAACTTTTTGATCATATTCTAATTTAGTGAGATGCACCTGTGTGTATAAATATATAAATATAAATATATATATATATATATATATATATATATATATATATATATATATATTGTAAGGTGGCTAATGGTCTTGTAATTGATGGGAGGTATGTATCCCAGAGATGGCTGGTCTCTGGGATGTAATCCGGTGTATTTTCTCTAGTGCATGTAAGCACTAAGAGGATTAATTGATGCAGCTGGGAGCCGGGGTTACGGGTAGCTAGGAGAGATGGGCGTGTCCAGCAACTCACATACCTCACCTCTGGGTGTGGTTAACAGCCTATAAAATGGAGGCTGTTTGCTTGGCACATGGTCTGTGTTTGGAGGGAGAAGGCCTCCAGTGTGTTGTTTCCAGACTGAGCTGTGTGCTGTACGCTCACCAGCCTGTGTGACCACAGGTTCGGTGTACCAGAGATTTTGCACAAAGTACTGTTCTCCTTTGTTGTGCCTGTGACTCGCCCCCTGGGCCGTGGGCACTCGGATCTGGGCAATAGGGGAACGATGGGAGTAGTAGTGGCGACCCGGTTCCGTGGCTCAGGGTGGTCAGGCCAGTGGTAGTCCGTTATGTGCTGTTGATTATGTCCGACTACGCCACCCGTGGATTTGCGGTCATTAGGTACCGCCGCTGCAAGGCAGACCGCTGGGGCTGATGATGTGTGCAGCTGGGATGGTGTGACTCCCCACGGGAAGAGTGCGGCCCCAGGGCAGTGTAGTGGATGGTGGGAGTGATGGTGGTGAGAGTCCCAGTACCGGTAGTGCTGGAGGTGCGAAGGAGCACACAGACAATAGGTTGCAGTCCAGGGTCTTTACTGAAACAGGTAAACTGACCCATAAACAGTCCCAGCTAGGAGGGGACCTGGATGTCTGAGAGCAACGGGGAAATTGGCCCTGGTCAGGGTGAGGGTGTAGGCCTACCGTGCTTTCTGCGCTCCTTCTGGCTATCTCCTCCTGATAGGGTAACAGCCCACGTTTCCGAGCTTTCCGTGTATTCTCGCCTGTATGGCCTGCGACGTGGGTTCCTTTCTGCTCCCAGCCTTGTACGGCTTTACTGGTCCCTTCGGTTGTGGCAGGGCCTCCAGGCTTCTTAGGCCAAGGAATATACAGTCCCTTGCGGACTGGTTCTCTGCTGGGGGATGTGGAATCCTTCCAGCCTCAGACACCAAAGTCTGGTAAATTAAGTCTTTTCTCTGCCAAGACAGGCTCTCTTCGCCTCTTGTCTCTGGCTTGTGGCTCTCCTACTGCCACACTTCCTCTTAGGTGCAATCAACTTTCTGTCCCTGCTCTGGGACACCTCTCAGTGCTGAGGCAGGTCGTCCAGTTCTCTCTAACCCTGCCCCCAGCACCAGCTTTTATAGGGGCAGCCTGCTCCCCCTACTGGCCTGAGACAGGAGGCATTGCATGCTAATGTTCCCCTGACTAGAGAACCTCCCACTTGCTCTCAGACACAGCTTTAATACATTTGTGGCATCCAGGCCAGGGTGACACACCTGCACTAAAGGCTGTTTATTTTCACTTTTTACCTTTGCCAGTTTATGAAGTTAATAAACCGCTGTGGACATTTAAAGGAACCTACCTCCTGTTTGCCTCTCAATGCACCTGAGTGAGTGCCATTCCTACAATTGGTGTTAGACGTGTGGGCAGTGTTCCCAGCAGAGGTGTGTGACTGCTAGAGGAAGGACTGCATGTCCTGGGTCAAGTTTGTAGCAAGCCAGCAAGCATTGCCAGACAAGATGGAGGACCTGCTGAAACACTTGGTCAGCAGCAGCAGGAGACCAACAGGCTGTTGTTACAGCAGATCCAGCAGCACCAGGAGGAACAATGGCAGCAGATGCAGCTTCTGACAACCGCCATCCAGGGCAGGACGAGCGCCCCAACCCCAAGTCCGGCTTATGACTCCCACGTCCGGAAGGTGGTAAGACGGGCTTTGCAGAACATGACCCCAGTTAATGATGTTGAGGCCTTCCTGGCCGTGTTTGAAAGGGTCGCCGAGAGGGAAAAACTCCCACCAGACCAGTGGGCAGACGTACTGGCGCCATACTTGATGGGAGAGCCCCAGAAGGCGTACTATGACTTAACCTTGCAGGACGCCAAAGAGTATGGCAAGCTAAAGTCTGAGATCCTTGCACGCTTGGGGGTGACAATGACTATCAGGGTGCAGTGGGTTCACCACTGGGTGTATCACTGGGACAAACCACCTCGCTCCCAAATGTTTGACCTGTTGCACCTGGTCCAGAAGTGGTTGCAGCCAGAGTCCTCCACGCCTGCCCAGATGGTAGATCGGGTGGTGATGGACCAGTTTGTGCACTCTCTGCCGAGGCCCATACAGCCTTGGGTTGCCCAGGGTGATCCCCGGAATGCACATGAACTGATTGGACTGGTAGAGAGATACCAGGGGGTCGAAGGTTCTTTGGGAAGGCAGCCCACTCCATACTGGGGGTCCCAGCAGGGGGCGGAGGCCCAAAAAGGTGTGGGTGTCCAAGGTCCAAAGGGGCGGGGGAGGTGGTGCTCAAAGTGCCCACGAGTGATGTTGTTTGCTAGAGGTGCCACGGCCCAGGTCATATAGCTGCCCGTTGTCCCCTGACCCCTAAGCAGATGGACTGCAGCACAGGACGCCGTTGTTCTTATTATGCGTATCCGGCCTGCAGTGTGAACTGTCCACCCAGTGAGGGCCCACAAGCCTGTGAAAATGAACGGGCGGCAGGTAACAGCACTGCTAGACTCCAGGAGTCTGGTAACCCTTGTGAGGGCCACTCTTCCCCTTCAACTGATCCCGGGGAAAAAAGTCGGCGTACGGTGCATTCATGGCGATGCAAAGGACTATTTGATGGCTAGAGTGGACATTGAAACAGCCCACGGTACCGAGTCCCACGAGGTCGGCGTCGTTCAGGACTTGTTGCACCCTATCATTATAGGCAGAGACTTTTGTTTATTTTGGGATCTGTGGGGGAAGGGTTCAGGATTCGCTGGCGCGGTTGAGAAGCCAGGTAACCCTGAAGAGGTAACACCACACCCAGAGTCAGACGGGTTTAATTTTTGTGTTCTTTTGGGGGATGAGTAGGTAGTGCTCCCTGAGCCTGACATTCCAGAGTTAGGGGTGACCAGCAAAATTTTGGGTCTGCACATCATAGGGACCTAACTCTGAATGAAGCCTTTAATAATGTCATTGTTATAAATGGGGTTGCTCAGGAGCAGGGGGCAGACACAAGGTTTCCCCATTTTATAATGAGTGGGGAGTTATTGTACCACGTCATGAAAGTGAGGGAGGAGCGTGTGGAGCAGTTAATAGTGCCAGGCCCCTATAGATGGAAGGTGTTGGACATGGCCCATTAGCATATCTTGGGTGACATCTAGAAGTCGAAAAAACGCAGGAACGGATTATGCAAAGGTTCTACTGGCCTGGGTGTCACTTGGAAATACTAAAGTATTGCAGTTCCTGCCTACGTGTCAGCTAACCGCCCACACCTCTCACTTTCGAAGTCCCCTCGTGCCATTGCCCATTATTGAAGTGCCGTTCGAGAGAATTGCCATGGACTTGGTCGATCCCCTGGTTAAATCTGCTCGTGGGCATCAATATATCTTGGTCATCCTGGACTATGCCACACGTTATCCCGAAGCAATTCCCCTGAGAAACTCATCCGCAAAGAGTATAGCCCGCAAATTGGTTCATGCTTTCTCCCGGACAGGTTTACCAAAGGAGATCCTGACCAACCAGGGAACACCTTTTATGAGTAAGGTGATGAGGGAGTTAAGCAAGGTCCTGCAAATCTCCCAACTGAGAACTTCAGTGTACTATCCTCAGTCACATGGCCTGGTGTAGAGGTTTAATAAAACGTTGAGGAGTATGCTGAGGAAGGCCATAGAAAAGTATGGTAGAGACTGGGACTGTCTCCTACCATATCTGTTGTTCTCCATCCGAGAGGTTCCACAGTCATCTACGGGGTTCTCGCCATTCAAACTGCTCTATGGCCGACATCCGCGAGGTCTCCTGGATACAGTCAAGGAAACCTGGGAAGCCGAGGTCACACCCCACAGAAGCGTCATCGAGCATGTCGCTCTGATGCAGGAGAGGATTGTACAGGTGATGCCCATCGTAAAGGAACATCTCCTCCAGGCACAAGAAGCTAAGGCCAGGGTATACAACCGGGCAGCCAGGGTGAGGCAATTCAATCCGGGAGACCGAGTCCTCTTACTAATACCTACAGTGGAGAGTAAGTTCTTGGTCAAATGGCAAGGGCTGTATGAGGTGGTGGAAAAAGTTGATGAGGTGAACTACAAGATTCAGCAACAGGGAAGACGTAAGCCATACCAGATATACCACGTCAACCTTATCAAGCCGTGGCAAGACAGAGAGGCTGTGGAAGCTCCACGCTTGCTGGGCAAGCCAGAAGGTGACGTTGGAGGAGTCGCAATAGCGGCAATGCTCACAAAGGCCCAAAAGCAGCAGTGTCAAGAGTTGCTACTTCTCGGAATTCTCGGAATTGCCGGGCTGCACAAGGGTCATAGAACACGACGTTCTGACCGAACCACATGTGCAGGTGAATGTGAAGCCCTATCGGATACCTGAGGCCTGATGAGAGGTGATCTCCAAAGAGGTGGCTCGTATGCTTAAACTTGATGACAATGAAGAATCTTAGAGCGGTTGGTAGAGCCCAATTGTCTTGGTCCCAAAGCCCGATGGTGAATGGAGATTCTGCAACGACTATCGGAAGTTGAATAAATTCTCCAAGTTCGATGCATATCCCTTGCCACGTGTCGATGAGCTGATCGAGCGACTTGGGCCAGCAAGGTACATAACCACCTTGGATTTAACGAAGGGTGACTGGCAGATCCCTATGGCACAGAGAGTCAAGGAGAAGACAGCGTTTTCTACACTAGATGGATGCTTCCAGTATGTCTGAATGCCGTTTGGACTGCAGGGGGCCCATGCCACCTTCCAGAGACCTATGGATCGAATCCTGGCACCCCATAAGAAATAAGCTTCAGCATACCTGGACGATATTGTTATATTCATCCCAGACTGGGAGAGTCATCTGGAAAAGGTCCAGGTGGTGTTTGATGCACTAAGGAAGGCGGGGTTTTCGATAAACCCGAAGAAATGTGCCATGGGTAAAAAAGTGGCCAGATACCCCGGTTATGTGGATGGTAGAGGCGAGATCAAACCCCAAATCAGTAAAGTTGAGGCAATCCAAACCTGGCTAAGACCCCTGTCAAAAAAACAGGTTAGAGCCTTTCTGGGGATCGTGGGATACTACAGGTGGTTCATCCCAAACTTCGCCATGATGGCCACACCCCTGGCTGACCTTCTTAAGGGGACAAAATCAGCCATGGTCAAGTGGACTGCAGAGGCGGAGACGGCCTTTCAAGAGATGAAAGTGGCTCTGTGTAGGCAACCAGTCCTTGTTGCCCCTGACTTCAAGAAAGAGTTTATACTCTAGACAGATGCCTCAGATGTCGGTTTGGGAGCAGTCCTTTCCCAGGAGATATACGGGGAGGAGCACCCTGTCCTCTACTTGAGTAGGAAGCTGTCCTCCTGCGAGAGAAATTATGCGGTAATAGAGAAGGAGTGCTTGGCTATAAAGTGGGCAGTGGACACGTTGCGGTACTATCTGCTAGGTCGAAAATTTAGATTGGTATCCGACCATGCCCCACTCAGATGGATGAGGGAAACAAAGGGGAAAAATGCCAGGGTCAAAAGCTAGTTTTTAGCCCTACAGGATTTCAACTTCCATGTAGAACATAGAGCAGAGAAGCTACATGCTACTGCTGATGCCCTCTCCAGAATCCAGTGTCTAGTGGTAGAAGGTGCCAAGCCCCACGGCTTTATGCAGAGAAGGGAGGTATGTAAGGTGGCTAATGGTCTTGTAATCGATGGGAGGTATGTATCCCAGAGATGGCTGGTCTCTGGGATGTAACCCGGTGTATTTTCTCTAGTACACGCATGCACTAAGAGGATTAATTGGTGCAGCTGGGAGCCGGGGTACGGGTTGCTAGGAGAGATTGGCGGGTCCAGCAACCTGCATAGCTGTGTGCTGTACGCTCACCAGCCTGTGTGACCACAGATTCGGTGTACCAGAGACTTTGTACAAAGTACTGTTCTCTTTATAGGGGCACACCACAAAACTAAGCACATCCATTATGCCCCACCTTCAACAAGCGGCCAAAGTATTAATAAACTCTATAATCAAGTACAGACCTGTGAATTTGGGGACCAGTTTAGAAAAAGGAACATTTTAGTAGATAGTACCTTTATCACCAAGAAGGATCAGAGGTTGGTTTCCTATCAGCAATAATCTTCAGTTTTGAGGTGTTGAATATGACACTACACTATATTAGGCTGATTTGTATAATTTTCCACTGCTAAGATGTTATCGTTTTGATAGGAGGAACTGAAACAAGGTGGAAACCACAGCTGCAGAGGAATGGAGAGGTTCTAATGGATTCTTAGTATCAGTTGTTCTATGTATAAATTCTGGTTCATCTTGCCTAAAAAATTGCATAAATTATGACGGAAATGTACTCTAGTCCCCGACTGGAATACATTTTTACACTGGTTGATTGCAGTTGAAAGATTTATTGAGAGGTGCAAATTTATTGAGAGATGCATCTTACTCCATTGAACCCTTCATTAATGCTAGTGTGTAAAACACCAGAGCTGACAAATCAAGGCAGATTCGGACTGAAGCACCGGGGAACTGGTGAATTCTCTGGTGGGCCCCTTACCCAGCAGTGACCTCCCATACACAGCATGCTATTTTCAACACATATTGAGCAACACTCCAGCAGCTCAGAGTCAGCATTAGGGAGACAGACCAACTGGGCGATTGCCCATCCCAAGATAGGCCAACACGTACTGGGAACTGAAGGTCATAGACAGAGTGCAAAAGTGTCAGTAGGCAGCACTACAGCATATTGTTATTGGAAGCTTCCTATCTTTACTTTAGCAGTTGCAATATTTGCTGCTGGTGCTACTATAAGAAAAACTCACTGTTCTATCCTAAACAACCCCTTGCAGCTCCTCTTCACGCAGGAACTGCTTTCTTCCCTGTGTACCACTGCAACAGCTGCCAGTTCTGAGAGGAATGGGGATGATATCTGCAGTAAGTCCGGAGTCACACAAGCGATGATTCTCCAGTGCAAGAGAATTGTATAGATAATGTAAATGACACGCAACTCAAACTCTGTCAGCGTTTGAGCCGAGTGTCAGTTTACTATGATCTGATTCTCTCGCATGAGAGAATCATATCACAGGTACGGAAAAGATGGAGAACTTAATTTCTCCATCTTCTCCATTGTTTGTGTCCGTATGAATCGGACTGTACTCAGATGACATCCAATTGCAGTCCGATGTTTTACACGCACCCATAGATTTGAATGCGTGCGCATGGTCCGATTTGGGGAGCTACTTGAAGCATGCTGCTTCCCGACATTTGACGTAATAGTTTGTGAAATGTTGGGTTCCTGTGTATGGAGCGGGCTCATGAGCTGAGCCTGCACCATTACAGAGAGATACTGGCTGTGTTACATTGCTAGCATCTTCCTGTAACAGCAGCAGCCAGAGCTTGCTCTGATTGCTGATATTTAATTATTTATATAGCCCTGTTAATCACTGATAGCGGTATTTAAACAGTGAAATTGCCGATGTGCGCATGCACCACCTCCAATGGCCCCCACTTCGATTAAATCTCAGAAGAGCGATGGATTGTCATGTCAGTCATAAGGGACTTTAGAAAGCCCCCTGCTGCCATCTATGTCCTTCTGTGAAGCCCAGCCTATGGGTGGACTTCATAGGAGAGCGTCATTTTACTATATACTGCAGTTGTATTGCAGTATATAGAGCAAGTATTCAAAAATAAAGTGAAAAATAGGAAAAAAAAAGTATAATCAACCTGTAATACTATATAAGCATATTTATTATTGTCACCTCTGACTTATCAAAATCTAAAATTAATTAGCCCGCAAAATAAACTCCGTAGAGAAAAATAATCAAAATGGCAGAATTGTGATTTTTTTAGTCGCCTCTCCTCCCTAAAAATATGCAATAAAAAGTGATCAAAACGTTGTACATACCCCAAAATGTTATCAATAAAAAGATAAGTTTGCCACGCAATAAGTGCACCCCATACAGCTCCATTGATGGAAACATAAAACAATTACTGTTTTAAGAAATTGACAGTAAATACAAATATTTTTCATTTTTTTAAGTTTCCATTTTTTTTTCACCACGTATTTAAAAAAAAAAAAATCGATACATGTTTAATATCAAAAGACTGACTGTCACTTCCAAAACAGAAAACTGGTGTGTTCTGCTTATTCAGAACATGAAATATAAGAAATTTGAATAGTATTAGTGCTCTAGAGAATAGAAATAATTGAGAAATCTTAGTGCATAAATTAGCGCTAAGATTTCTGAATTATTTCTATTATCTCGAGAAGTATTGCTAATCAAGTTTCTTATATTTCAAATTTGCATACTTAGCGTTACAGAGTGCTACTTTACTTGTTAGTCATGTTTGATATCACCTGAATCACACTGACCTGTATAATCATACTGATAGGTAATTTTTCCTGCAGAATAAACACCCCCCCCCCCCAAAAAAAAATAAAAAAATTGCGGAATCACAATTATTTAGCCATTTTAGTGCATTTGGAATTTCTTATTTTGCATCAGATTGTATTGTAAAGTGAATGGTGTCATTCAAAACGACATATCTTTCCTAAAAAAAAATTGCTGTTGTACGTCTATGTCGGTGGAGAAATCAAAAAGTTATGGCTCTTGGAAGAAGAAATGAAAAAAAAATGGAAGCACAAAAAATAAAAATCGCCCAGTAGTGAATCGGTTAAAACAATTCTTTACATTCTACAGGTAGAAACATCTCCGTAGAGTACTATGCAGACTACCCTTAAAAAGTAACCGTCATTTTGATTATTATTTCACAAATCAATAGAAAACATGAATATAAGAAACTTTGTAAAATATTTTATCAGAGAAACCTACTTCTTTCTCCTCCTGGACTGATCTTTCACTCTCATTTCATGGGTAAAATCAGTATTTAGTGAAGACAGATTTTACCATTACTGAGATAGAAGATGACAGTTGGTTCTTTTAAAATTCTATGGAGATGGGAGGAGCTAGAGGAAGATACAGACATTCTGCTGCAAGTTCAGACCCTATAATTAAACTGTACTAACTGTCTTCTCATATCTCAGTAATGTAACATTCTGTATTCACTGCAGACAGATTTTACCCTTGAATTGAGAATTGTGACAATGAATTATCAGTCCAGGAGGAGAAAGAAGCAAATTTCTCTGATAAGATATACCACATAGTTTCTTGTTTTCATGTGCACTATTGATTTATGGAGAAAATTAAACACAATGAAGGTTACTTTTTAAGCCTAAACATGTTGGATTATCAGTGACCAGTTAAGCTTTACTCACCCACTCCAGGTCCAGCACTGCTTCTTCGCCACTGCTCCAGAGGTTACGTCACATCTACAATGCATGTGACCGCTCCCAGCTAGTCAACGGCTCAGCAGTGATACCCATCTATGTTGTACATATGGTTGCACATATAGGAAAAGTTTTTAGTGTATACCTTAGGAATAAGTGAGATAACTAGTGATGAGACAGTACTCATACTCCAAACCCCAGTGGTGAAGACTATTCTTACCTTTTCAATGAAAAAAAGCGAATGGCCATTTCCGTAGCACTGAGATTTTTCCAATATGTCAGTGAGGTTTAAAGTTATGAAATTAAAAGCACTATTATTAAAGTGACTATCCAAGAAATTCTGAGCAACAATGTAAATTGCACAGGGGTACAAGCAGTAATATTACTGGTCCCCTAATATTGGGCAACGGGACCATGACCCCCTTCCCTCTTAGACTACAGAGTCTGGTTACAACTTCAAGAATTGCTTCCTCTACATTAACACCTGTGGATATCCCTGGAAATGTAGGATCTTGTTGCAGGATTTCTCGGAGCAAGGGGCTCCTTCCCTATCCCTCACGCTAGGGGGCACCCTAGTCTATCCCTGTCCCCCGGAAGGTGGAGATGCCAGGGGTCTTGCTATGTTCCTGTCTTACCCTTATCTGTTCCCTCCCCCACCCAGGAAGGTGTAAGGCCAAAGTGTATAGGATTACACTAACCAGACACACAAGGGAAGACAGACAGGGGTAAATGAAAACTGCAATCATACAAAATACACTCACCAAACAACAGAGTGGAACACATGGGAGGGTAAGGTAGGTGAAACCAAACAGGAGAGGATGTACAAGCAAACAAACTCCAAGCAGAGATCTCCAGAACAACTCTCCAACTGCCAACTCCAAACTCTGACAGTACAACTCCTCCAACTCCAAACCAGGCAGTAAGAACAATCACTGGCAATTCCCAAATACCAGTAGCAAGCATATATACTATAGGGGAGTGTCCAACACAGAACAGCTGAGGCAATCTATGATGGAGAGCTCTAGGAGATCAACTGAACTGATTGACCCTAGCAATGCCAGAAGAAAGAAAACCGGCACTGTTTAGTATGATGGTGAAGCAGTTCTAACCAGTGCAGGAGTTTGCGTAAGCAGACGTTGCGATCTTCTGGTCCCTCTCTGTCGCGGTATCACCGTGACAGCACCAGTGGAAAACCTGAACATAATGCAAATTGTTACTTAGCTTTATTAAGAGAATAAAACTCAAACACAGTCACTCCTAGAAATAGACCGAAACTAGTAGTCTTGATGGTATTGTGAGGAAGAGGAAGGTGCCTGAGCACTCACTTCTATAATCACAAAACCAGAAGAATAGAAACTTCCTGTTCCCAAAATACATTTTTTTCACAAAAATCAAAACTGGACACCAAGTGGACAAATCTTATCAACCCTATCAGGACACTTGTATTGTTGTAAGGACTTACCTTGACTCTGACTGATCAGCAGCACAAGGACGGCCAGTGCCGCTCCCAACATTGTTTCTATGCTGTTGGGTCTCGCGTCTAAAAGGAACTATGGCAGAGGAAGTGTGTGCAAGTCTTTAAATTCTACATGTGCAAGAGGATTTCTCAATAACGCTGTGTCTAGTGAGAACGTGTTAAACTTACTTCCCAAATACCATATTAGGAGTGTTGTCAATTTTGATTGTTATCTCCTTTGCGCCTATAAATAGTCATTTTTGGGATATTTATCTACGGGGGTGTGTATGATATAACCGCAAATATCCTTATTTCTATAGACTTAAAAAGAAATATAGTTGCATTCGATATATTTAAACTTTTAAACTTTGGCCAACGCCATTTCACTTGACAACATGCTTCTTCAAGGGTTTTTTTTTTTGCGAACCGTAAATTGAACCTTAAAATGTTCGAATTTGCGTGAAACTGTGAATTTCAGGAAATTCGAAATGATCCAATCATCTCTACTCCTGGGACAAAAGTTGGTGTGATTTCTGTAAACCCCACCCAAAAGTGGGTCTTTTGGGGTGGATCTGGCGGGCTTGGATATACCAAGAGGGGCTGAGATTGAACGTCCCCAAAAATGTTGACAACATGGCCCCCACCTATTATGTGCTGTCTACAATGCTGGTTTTTCTTGTGGCAAAAATGTAGGCACCAGTGCCAGGGTGCAGTTGCTACCACTACATCCCCTATAGCTACAATCATCAACACATGAGCACACACTGCCAATGCATTGTTTTACATGGCAATATGTCTGGTACATGCATGTTACAGCATACTGCTGGTGATATATCATAGTTCACACACTACATATCTGGGGGTCATAAGATACTCAAGGAAATACTTGTGGTCAGAATCATTCCCCTTGTAAGCAGAAGCGCTCTATACAGCAGAGCGATAATAATAATTCTCACTATTGCTCGTTGATTTGTTATTGTAATTCAGAAAAATATTACAATTTGAGAACTGTAATTCAGGCATCTAATTAATTGGGGTGCTCTGCAATACCAGACACAGCCATGGACATAAGTGGCGCTGTTTCTTATTCCGGTCAACACGACAAATACTTGGGATATGAATCATCTTTGTAAAAAATCTACAAAACTCCTAATTTCCGTAACAGGTTTAATCTGGCACAAAGTTGGGCAAGAAGTTTTGTACTTGTTACATTTCATGAGAAGAATGATGACACTTCCTTTTTTTTGATGCACAGTATAAAACTAAGACACAGTCACACATCAAATCAAAGAAATAATAGGAAATATTATTGCAGCATAGAATAATTAAAATAAGATGCTTGACTACCCAAGACTCGTAATTGCCCAAGTCGGTTTAGACTACCCTCTAGTGCCAACCTCCAACTTTCTCCCTAGCCTCCCTTACTTTGAGCTGGGTATTACGTTTATGAAGCTTCCCATGGCCGGGTGTCCATAGTCGGGCCCCGGTCCTGCTTGGCCCTTATTCACATTGAGGTCATTTCTGACACATGGTAAGCTTGTAATACTAGCGCTTAGGACCGTCCCAACTGGGTGCCCCTTGACTGGGTGCCCCTTGACGCTGGTGTGATGGCTTTTGCGCATTATGTGATCAAAACCGGTGTTTATTAAGTATCCTATCTTACTTATATGCACTATTGCTTTGTATTTACTTACAGCAGGGAATATGTTCATTTTGTTTCTATTTAGGTCTCAACTAAGTCACATGTTAAAAAAAATCCTACTTAGGATAATTATAGAAATATTTCAAAATCAGAGACAATTTCTGTGAGAGTCACAAGTTATTGATGAGTGCATTGATCATATAGAAAGATCTGCTGTCCAGAAAAAGTTTGTCGAAGCCATTAGATATTAATGAATATAACTTCAATATGGGTATAGGTTGATGTGGTAAGATTGGACCTTTTAATCTTTTTTTATTTATTGTTTTTGTATTTTCTTGTAACAATATGTGGCATTTTACTTCTTTTTAAGAACCTGTTTGATAAAATTAACAAACACCAAAGGGAAAAAACAACTTTACACAAGACTTTAAATAGAATACTAAAATAATCCAGTGTTCATTATAGATGAGTGGTCTGGAACTCCCCCTAAAACAAATGTCTAGATTACACCTTATAAAAACAGTCTGAATGTGTAGTCTGGAGCCCCTTACCACAGCAATTTGGAAGTGTTATCTAGAGCTCCCCTTTAACAGCAGTCTGGTTGTGTTATCTAGATCCCCCCTATAACAGCAGTCTCGATGTGTAGTCTGGAGCCCCCTATAACAGCAATCTGGATGTGTAGTATGGAGTCCCCCTATAACAGCAGTCTAGATGTACAGTCTGGAAACCCCTATAACACCAGTCTGGATGTGTACTGTGGAGCCCCCCTATAACAGAAATCTAGATGTGTAGTGTGGAGTCCCCCTATAACAGCAGTCTGGATGTGCAGTCTGGAGACCCCTATAACACCAGTCTGGATGTGTAGTGTGGAGCCCCCTATATCAGCAGTCTGGATGTGTATTCTGGAGCCCCCTATATCAGCAGTCTGGATGTGCAGTCTGGAGCCCCCTATGACACCAGTCTAGATGTACAGATTGGAGCCCCTTTTAACAGCAGTCTAGATGTGTAGTCTGCAGCCCCCTATAACAGCAGTCTGGATATATAATCTGGAGCCCCCTATAACAGCAGTCTGGATGTGTAGTCTGGAGATCCCTATAACAGCAGTCTGGATGTATAGTCTGGAGCCCCCTATAACAGCAGTCTGGATGTATAGTCTGGAGCCCCCTATAACAGCAGTCTGGATGTATAGTCTGGAGCCCCCTATAACAGCAGTCTAGATGTACAGTCTGGAAACCCCTATAACACCAGTCTGGATGTGTACTGTGGAGCCCCCCTATAACAGAAATCTAGATGTGTAGTGTGGAGTCCCCCTATAACAGCAGTCTGGATGTGCAGTCTGGAGACCCCTATAACACCAGTCTGGATGTGTAGTGTGAAGCCCCCTATATCAGCAGCCTGGATGTGTATTCTGGAGCCCCCTATATCAGCAGTCTGGATGTGCAGTCTGGAGCCCCCTATGACACCAGTCTAGATGTACAGATTGGAGCCCCTTTTAACAGCAGTCTAGATGTGTAGTCTGCAGCCCCCTATAACAGCAGTCTGGATATATAATCTGGAGCCCCCTATAACAGCAGTCTGGATGTGTAGTCTGGAGATCCCTATAACAGCAGTCTGGATGTATAGTCTGGAGCCCCCTATAACAGCAGTCTGGATGTATAGTCTGGAGCCCCCTATAACAGCAGTCTGGATGTGTAGTCTGGAGCCCCCTATAACAGCAGTGTGGATGTGTAGTCTGGAGCCCCCTATAACAGCAGTCTGGATGTGTAGTGTGGAGCCCCCTATAACAGCAGTCTGGATGTGTAGTCTGGAGCCCACTATAACAGCAGTCTGGATGTGTAGTTTGGAGCCCCCTATAACAGCAGTCTGGATGTGTAGTTTGGAGCCCCCTATAACAGCAGTCTGGATGTGTAGTTTGGAGGCCCCGTATAACAGCAGTCTGGATGTGTAGTCTGGAGCCTCCTATAATAGCACTCTGGATGTGTAGTCTGGAGCCCCCTATAACAGCAGTCTGGATGTGTAGTCTGGAGCCCCCTATACTAGCACTCTGGATGTGTAGTCTGGAGCCCCCTATAACAGCAGTCTGGATGTGTTGTTTGGAACCCCCCTATAACAGCACTCTGGATGTGTAGTCTGGAGCCCCCTATAACAGCACTCTGGTTGTGTAGTCTGGAGCCCCCTATAACAGCAGTCTGGATGTGTAGTCTGGAGCCCCCTATAACAGCAGTCTAGATGTGTAGTTTGGAGCCCCCTATAAAAGCAGTCTTGATGTGTAGTCTGGAGCCCAATATAACAACAGTCTGGAAGTGTAGTCTGGAGCCCCCTATAATAGCACTCTGGATGTGTAGTCTGGAGCCCCCTATAACAGCAGTCTGGATGTGTAGTTTGGAGCCCCCCTATAAGAGCACTCTGGATGTGTAGTCTGTAGCCCACTATAACAGCAGTCTGGATGTGTAGTTTGGAGCCCCCCTATAAGAGCACTCTGGATGTGTAGTCTGTAGCCCCCTATAACAGCAGTCTGGATGTGTAGTTTGGAGCCCCCGTATAACAGCAGTCTGGATGTGTAGTCTGGAGCCCCTATAATAGCACTCTGGAGCCCCCCTATAACAGCAGTCTGGATGTGTAGTCTGGAGCCCCCTATACTAGCACTCTGGATGTGTTGTCTGGAGCCCCCTATAACAGCAGTCTGGATGTGTAGTTTGGAACCCCCCTATAACAGCACTCTAGATGTGTAGTCTGGAGCCCCCTATAACAGCACTCTGGTTGTGTAGTCTGGAGCCCCCTATAACAGCAGTCTGGATGTGTAGTTTGGAGCCCCCGTATAACAGCAGTCTGGATGTGTAGTCTGGAGCCCCTATAATAGCACTCTGGAGCCCCCCTATAACAGCAGTCTGGATGTGTAGTCTGGAGCCCCCTATACTAGCACTCTGGATGTGTTGTCTGGAGCCCCCTATAACAGCAGTCTGGATGTGTAGTTTGGAACCCCCCTATAACAGCACTCTAGATGTGTAGTCTGGAGCCCCCTATAACAGCACTCTGGTTGTGTAGTCTGGAGCCCCCTATAACAGCAGTCTGGATGTGTAGTCTGGAGCCCCCTATAACAGCAGTCTGGATGTGTAGTCTGGAGCCCCCTATAAAAGTAGTCTTGATGTGTAGTCTGGAGCCCCCTATAACAGCAGTCTGGAAGTGTAGTCTGGAGCCCCCTATAATAGCACTCTGGATGTGTAGTCTGGAGCCCCCTATAACAGCAGTCTGGATGTGTAGTTTGGAGCCCCCCTATAACAGCACTCTGGATGTGTAGTCTGTAGCCCACTATAACAGCAGTCTGGATGTGTAGTCTGGAGCCCCCTATAACAGTAGTCTGGATATGTAGTCTGGAGCCCCCTATAATAGCACTCTGGATGTGTAGTCTGGAGCCCCCTATAACAGCAGTCTGGATGTGTAGTCTGGAGCCCCCTATAACAGCACTCTGGATGTGTAGTCTGGAGCCCCCTATAACAGCAGTCTGGATGTGTAGTTGTGGCGCCCCATGGGCCGTTTGCCACAGTAGTGTTGCCTCCTTCACCGGAGGTGATATTACGCTTGGAAGCAGGAGGAGCTCCCCACGTCAGGTAAACCCCACATGCACACACAGGTTCTGATCCCTGACCTGAAGGGGAGCTCTATACCCTATTTTGGGGAGCTGCATTTTCCGGCTGGGGGGAGGAGTTAGTCAGTGAGTGTGAGGGGGAAGAGAGAGGGGGAGAAAGCAGCAGAGAGAGAGAAGGAAAAAGTTCTGGGGAGCAGAGCACGTGAAGAGCTCACCCCAGGCAGCGGAGCAGAGGATGCCAGAGTACTGGGTTGTAGGGGCATTGCACGTCCCACCAACCGAATCTGGCGGACAGGAGACTGCAAGTTTCCTGGACACAAGCAGAAGCCCGGCAGCACAGCGGTATAGCTAGAGCATGGAGTTGCACCCAAGACGGCAGTACCCATTATAGGTTCGCTCCGCCTGCTAGTACAGAGCTTAGGGCAAGAGTGAAGAATAGGGACCACATGATAGCTCACAGGCAGCGGGGCCCGCTACGGAGAGGCGCAGCAGGCATGCCTCCAAACCCACCTGACGGGGTGGACTCCGATTGCTTCCAGGCTAACCGGACCCCCCTGGACCTATTGACCAGTGCCCTGGACTCAGCAGCTTTCTCTGCAGTAAAGGTAACCGGACTGCATTCCTCATGTCTGTGTTCTTCTGCGCCTCCCCACAGCTGTGCTACCACCGATATTTTCATCACTGCTGCCGCCCTGCTCTCTGCACCCTGTTTCCCCCGCCGCCATCCTTCATATAAGCTTTCTCAATCCCTGGGGGCCCGCTTCACCTGTGGGAAGTGTTTCATCCCATTGCTATACCATCTATCCCCCAGGGTCCACACAGCAGCGCTGGTCACCCCTGACCAGGCACCACAGGTGGCGTCACATAAAGACTACGAATCCCCTATAAATACTCCCTTCATCTGCTCAGCCAGGGCCACGGAGCTGGGCCACTGCCACCGTGACCTCACTGGAAGACTGCCGACCCGGCTACCGAGTACCTTAGGCCCTTACGTCCGCTGCAACTGACGAACAGGATTTACGGACCCTGTTAACCGAGTCATTTGTGCCACAAAGCCTGTGTATAACTGTATAAATCGAAGCCATTACTGTAGCACATGCGGAATTAATGATATGTGGGGTGTCCCGTCGTGGGCGGAGCCTCAGAAATGGTGCCAAAATAGGCCCCTCCCACTTGCATAGACTGAACCAGAGTTGTCTGTCACTCAGGTTGAAAGGTGCCAGCCTTCCCCTTTGCATCAGACTGAGGGGGGAGATTGTCACTTCCCCCTGCAGAGGGCTGTGTGATCCCATCCATCCATCCAGCTGCTGCATCCCTGTGCTGTGTGATCCTATCCATCCATCCAGCTGCTGCAGCCCTGTGCTGTGTGATCCCATCCATCCATCCAGCTGCTGGAGCCCTGTGCTGTGTGATCCCATCCATTCAGCTGCTGCAGCCCTGTGCTGTGTGATCCCATCCATCCAGCTGCTGCAGCCCTGTGCTGTGTGATCCATCCACCCATCTGACGATCCCAGCTGCTGCAGCCCTGTGAATACAATACAAGTGTGAGAACCTGTGCAGCAAGAGTGCGGCTGTACAGTGACCAGCAGAGCAGTCTCGGTGACCAGCTGTGCAAGGAGTGACGACATAAGCATCCGGAGCGGCGAGTCCTACCCCGGCAAGGGTGAACTGGGTGGGAGAAAGATGCCCAACTTAGGTGAAGCTCCAACAGAGGGTGCTGCCACAGCCCCCATAATGACACTGTCTATGCCTTATATTCCAGGAGCGGCCTGGTTACCACAATACTCAGGGGAGTCGCATACCCTTAGCGATTTCAAAGAGAGACTGCGTAGCCTGTATGACGTTTACCCCATGCCCGAAGGGCAGAAGGTCAGTATTCTAATCGGTCAGCTAACTGGTGCCGCGCAGAGGGAAGTCAAGTCCTGGCTGGACACTGATAAACAGACAGTCAAGCACATCTTAAAGCTACAAGACACTTTTGATACCCGCACCTCGGCAGAAATAAAAATGCGGTTCTTTGGCTGCAAACAAAGGGTGCAGGACAGTGTGAGAGACTATGCCCTCAACCTTCAAGAGGCGCTGCGAGCCATTAAGCAGATTGATCCTGACAGCGTGCAGCAAGAGGACAGGCTATTAACAGAGCAATTTATAGAAGGACTGCTGTCTACCATGCATAAGACCCAATTGCGTATAATGTTCTTACAAAACCCTGACATGAAATTTGCTCAATTTAAGGACAGGGCAACCCGTGTGGTACGAGAGACGACCCCTAGCGATACCGCGCCCACTAAACGCCCAGCAATACTCTACCACCAGGAGGCAGTGTCTTTGCCCCAGGAACCTGTTGAGGCTGGTGTCCTGACACTGAGTAACGAACCCTCTGCAGACTTACGCCGCTTACAGGTACAAGAACTAACCAGAAGTCTGGCTGCGTTGGCAAAAACAGTGCAGTCTCGGCAAGTGTCTTCCCCTACAGAGAAGATCCAGCTGGCCTCAAGTCTGGATGACCTGCCGTGGTGATGACAGAAGAGGATCCCATCCACCCGAACCAAAGGAAGAGGCACCGACTGCTACGACCCGACCGGGCGGTCCATCTGCCAACGCTGCAACAAGGTGGGTCACATCGCAAGGTGGTGTCCATTAAACAAACGACCCCTGGGACAGAGGACCAACGGCCAACACCCAGGAGTAAAGCAACATGGTCCACACAACTGGAGAGACAAATACGTAGGGGGACGGCTGATCCTGCCCTTCGTGATTGATGACATTCCATTGAACACTCTCTTGGACACTGGTTCCCAAGTGACCACAATGCCTAATATCCTTTACAAACGCTATTGGGCTGACACTGACCGTACCCATCGCCCTGATGATGACTTGACTATAGTAGCAAGAAACAGTCAGCCCTTGCCTCAGGTGGGGTATAAAGAGGTGACCATTAAGGTGGGGAGAGTGAATCTTGAATCGCAGGGTTTGATAATTGTGGATATTGATAAACGTGAATGCCATCCCATGATCACCCTAGGTACAACCATTATTAAAAACTGTCTTGGTGAGATAATTGTGTTGTTACAGCAGGTAGCTGAAACCGCCAACTCCGGACAACATCGAGTCCTGCACAAAGAGATTAGAGCACTCATGCAAAGACAACAGGTGGAGTTGTCCGGTGAAGAGATTGGCAGTGTAAGGGTGAGTGAACCGTACCCCATTGTGCTACCCCCCAAGAGTGAAATGATGATATGGGGTAGGACATCAATAGGTATCAGAGGCCAAGACTACCAGGCCTTGGTAGAGCCCGTTTACTCTGACAGCAGACCCACTATCCTTTGGAAGTGCATTGAGGTGAAGGGTGCATTGCTGGAAAAGGGAAAAAAAAAAAAACTCTTTAAATCTCTTAGTTTGCGAGTGTGAACGAGCTGCGTGTGTCCGGAGTGTAAGTGCGAACGAAAGTAAGTGTGTGACTTTTTTTTCAGTGAAGAGGTATTGGGAATCCTGCAGAAAATACCTGTGTGAATTGCGGTGAGTGCTGCATTGTGACCTGCTGAGTGCTTTTCTACCTGTTTAGATTTATTGGGCTTTTTAAAACCTATTTTCTCACTACAGTTTTAGTTTCTTAGTTTACTACCTGTGTATTTAAGGGTCAACTACATTGCACTAAAATCCTGAGGTGTAGCTTTACTCACAAGGGGTTGATTAAGGGGAAGGGGTCATAATTAAGGGTTTATAAGGGGCAGCTGGTTGGGCATCCAGTCCTTTGGAAGTGCATTGAGGTGAAGGGTGCATTGCTGATAAAGGGAAAAAAAAAAAAAAAAACTCTTTAAGGCTGAGTTCACACGATGCGTTTTTAATGTGTTTCCGCGGCGTTTTTGCAGTTGCGTAAACGCCGCGGAACCGCATTAAAAACGCATGGTAGAAGGGCAGCAATGTTTCCCAATTGAAATCTGCATGTGCTGTGCCCATGATGCGGATTTTTCCGCAGCGTAAACGCTGCGCTCAAAAATCCGCAGCATGTCAATTAATTTTGCGTAAACGCGGCGTTTTCGCCGCCTTTGACTTGCATTAGAACGCGCCAATTCCGCAAGACTGCATTTGTACTTGCGTTATTGGCGCGTTCTAATGTATGGATGGTACCCGGGTGTAGATGTGAGGAGAGTCTCATCCACACCCAGGTACCATTAAAAAATCTGTAAAAAAAGAATAAAATAAAAAATAAATGTATACTTACCTTCTGTCGGCCCGCGCACCGCTCCTGCTTGGTTCCCGGCACTTGAGTTGAAGGACCTGTGCTGACGTCAGAGTCATGTGACGGGTCACGTGACGCTGACGCCGGCAGGTCTTTCAATTCAAAGTTGCCGGCGAGGGAGAACGGACTGAGCGGGACACCGGGGGCCATCGGAGGGTAAAGTATACATTTATTTTTTATTTTTACCATTCTCTCGGGTCACACTATATAAATCCATGCCGGCTGCATGGATTTATATAGTGTGACCTAGTTGTCACAAGCACTTTCCAGGTGATGCTAAAATCGCCTGGAAAGCGCTTGTCAATCTGAAACGCATGTGAATCCGCATGTATTCCGCAGGAAAAACGCATGCACAATCTGCATGCGTTTTTTCTGCCAGGGAGATGCAGAAATGATGCAGAAATTTTCTGCTTCATTTCTGCATCGTGTGCACATACCCTAAATTTCTTAGTTTGCGAGTGTGGACGAGCTGCGTGTGTCCGGAGCGTAAGTGCGAACGAAAGTAAGTGTGTGACTTGTTTTTCAGTGACTTTGTATTCAGGGAGTTTGGAAGGGAGGACTTTGGACTGAATTGCTGACTGTATTTCATTAATTCTTTACTTTACTTTTTACTTAACATTCTGTATATTGCAATCCCCATTAGGAAATGAGCTCCATTATTGACAATGCTATCCAGTGTACATCTTGCCACATGTATGTATTCCTTGAACAGCCGGTCGAGGTTGCTTACTGCTGCGCGAGATGTGTGCACGTTGTGCGTTTGGAAGCCCAGATACTGGATCTAAATGAGCAGCTGGCAACACTGAGATCCATTGACAACATGGAAAGGAGTCTGCTGCTCACTGAGCAGCAGCTCACTGGGGTAGATGTGGGGGAGGGTGGTAGTCGGGAGCTGCAGGACAGTGAGGTCGCTAGTTGGGTGACAGTTAGAAGGGGTGGTAGAGGGAAGAGTGCCAGGGAGGCTAGTCCTTATCTGGCACACCCCAATAAGTTTGCAAAGTTGGCAGATGAGGGGAGTGACGGTAACGGGGTAGCACTACTGCAGCAAGGCATGTCCCCTGAAAGCCGGAGGAGTGTCAGCTCCAGTAAAGAGGGAAATAGGAGAGTAGGGCAGGCCAGGCAGGTGCTGGTAATGGGGGACTCAATTATTAGAGGAACAGCTAGGGCAATCTGTCACAAAGACAGGGATCGTCGAACAGTGTGCTGCCTACCTGGCGCTCGAGTCCGGAACATCGCTGATCGGGTTGACAGATTACTGGGAGGGGCTGGTGAGGACCCAGCGGTCATGGTGCACATTGGCACAAATGACAAAGTTAGAGGTAGGTGGAAGGTCCTTAAAGATGATTTCAGGGAATTAGGCTGCAAGCTGAAAGCAAGGACCTCCAAGGTGGTATTCTCTGAAATACTACCGGTGCCACGCCAGAGAGGCAATGGGAGATTAGGGAGATAAATAAGTGGCTCAAGAACTGGTGTAGGAAGGAGGGATTTGGGTTCCTGGAGAACTGGGCCGACTTCTCAGTTGGCTACAGACTCTACGCTAGGGACCGGCTGCACCTTAATGGGGAGGGTGCAGCTGTGCTGGGGGAGAAAATGGCTAGAAGGTTAGAGGAGTGTTTAAACTAGGGATTGGGGGGAAGGGTATTCATTTTATAGGTGGGGAAGATAGTGCAGATAGTGACCTGGGCACAAATAAAGAAATTGGGGGTGGGGTTAGAACAGTCAATAAAGTAAGAAGGAATAGAGGTACAGAGAGATACATAAAATGCATGTACACTAATGCCAGAAGCCTCACCAACAAAATGGAGGAATTAGAATTAATTTTGTTGGAAAATAATTATGACATGGTAGGGATATCTGAGACATGGCTGGACGAGAGCCACGACTGGGCAGTTAATTTACAGGGCTATAGTCTGTTCAGAAATGACCGTACAAACAAGCGAGGGATGGGTGTGTGTTTATATGTAAAATCATCCTTAAAACCTGTCTTGCGGGAGGATATATGTGAATCTAATGAAAATGTAGAGTCCCTGTGGGTGGAGATAAGGGGAGGGGGAAAAAATAATAAATTACTGATAGGGGTTTGTTATGAGTCTCCAAAACTAATGGAAGTAGCGGAGAATATCCTCGTAAAGCAAATAGATGAAGCAGCGACTCAAGGAGAAGTCATTATTATGGGAGACTTCAACTACCCTGAAATACATTGGGGGACAGAAACATGTAGTTCAAGCAAAGGAAATAGGTTTTTGACTACTATGAGAGACAATTACCTTTCACAACTGGTTCAGGACCCAACAAGAAGGGGGGCACTGCTAGACCTAATATTAACCAATAGGCCAGACCGCATATCAAATATACGAGTTGGGGGTCACTTGGGTAATAGTGATCACAAAATAATACGTTTTCATGTAACCTTTAATAAGATGTGTAGTAGAGGGGTTACAAGGACACTAAACTTCAGGAAGGCAAATTTCCAACGGTTAAGAGATGATCTTAGTGCAATAAACTGGGACGATATCCTGAGTAGTGTTGAGCCACCCCCGTAGTGTTCGAGTTCGGTTCGGTTCGTCGAACACCCGTGTGTTCGCCGAACTGTTCGTCGAACTGTTCGTCGAACACCTTCGAACACCGTTAAAACCAATGGCAGGCAAACAAAAACACATAGAAACACATAGAAAACACCTTCAAAGGTGTCCAAAAGCTGACAAACTGCTCAGAAGACACAACTAACACATGGAAAAGTGACAAGTACATATAGTCATGCGAAAAGAAAAGAGGTGGAGGAGTAAAAGGAGGGGGAGACACAGATATAGGCATGTCATGCCCTTCTAAAATCCAAAAAGTGAGAAGCCGACACGTTCAGTCCGCTCCTGCCCGTGCCACCTCCGCGTCGCCGGGTTTGTGCCAGAGCCGCGGTGAACCCTGACGGCCAGCCCCCCTCTCCCAATACTGGTGCCTGTCCGCTGGTGGGTCGAGCGAGCCCCCCTGTGGTGGAGGCAGCTCTAAGCTTTTTAATTTAAATTGTCTCTCTAATTTGAATGAATACACTTTAAATCCATTTACAAGGATCTATTGGAGGGCAAGTCTCATGCCAGCAGCCGCGTAATTCCAGCTCCAGTAGCGTCCACTAAAGCTGCTGCAGTTAAAAAGCTTTTATAAGGATCGAGCTCGGCTGTCCACCGCAAGGCATCCTACTGCCAGTCCCAGCCCCTATGCCTTGGGGTGCCTCCTGATGCTCTTCACTGAGTATCCCGTGGTCCCGAAGCATTTCCTTTGAAAAAATTAAGTGTCCAAACTACAGGTGGTGTAGCTTGCTTAACAACCGGGATAATCCGCTGACTAGCAGACACTGCTACTAGGCACAAAGTATTTCCTGGGCTAGATGCAGTTAAAAATTTGTAATTAGATACTCTCGTTGGATGCTGAGAAAGCATTCCATAGAGTCTCCTGGCACGCCATATATGATTCTCTTAAAAAGCTTGGGGTAGGGGTCTAGGGGACCCTTTTATAGCCAAAATCACGGCCCTGTATCGCAATACGTCACCTAGGCTGAAGATAAATGGAACTGTAGCACCCTGAGGGCTCGGTTGCTACAGAGGTATTGCACCTCACCCAGAGGTGTGATATCTCACTCTCAGGTAAGGATGTAGTGTGGATCAGGACCCGACACCTGCATGCATTACACCACATTGCCGTGGGGCAGGGCGACCAATATGCCCCTGAGATGGGCACGACAGTCCCTGTCCCTGGCTGGAGTGGGGGGAGGGAACACTGAGGAAGGGGAACCCTGTAGTGCAGGAGCAGGGAGGAAGCAGTTCCTGGGTGCATTGAGAAGGGAGTATAAAAGGTGGGCACCATCTTAGTTCAGTGCAGAGAAGTCTGAGCAGAAGTGGCAGGGAGCAGGGGCTCTGCATGAGCTCTGCTCCGGAGGCGGGCCTAGTAACAGAGGCCCAGGCCTGGAAGAGGGAGAAGGAAGGAAGAGGAGCGGAGAAGGCTCCAGGAACGAGGAACGAAGGGATCCCAGTGGTGCGGACGGGCGAGTCGCCACCGCACGCCCGAATTCATCTGCGTGGAGGGGTCAGGCCAAAGGGGGAGACCGGTCCCCGAAACTAGTGGAGGCAGGAAACGACCCTCAGCTAGAAACAGGAGACTGTGACATTTTATGTGGCGCAGCCCCTCGCTACACCCACTAGGAAGGCACCACATAGGGTCAGGGAAACTGGCGCCAAGTTTACCAAGAGGAGGCCCGAGGCAGCCGGACAGAAGGGTTGGTAAGAAAGGCCAGACAAAGGATACACAAAGGGGGTCCTGTGAAGCGCTCCAAAGTTATCTGGGAGTTGTCTGAGCCCCTCACCTGGTGAGCACAGTACGACGTGGGCAGCCGTTACCTGCAGACGTGGTCTGGATAATAAGAACTGTGAGTAAAGGCCCTGGACTGCATCACTGACTCCGTGTCGTTACTGCTGCTGCCCTGCACCATCACCCCCATCCTCCGCATACACTACCCTGAGGCTATACTCCTCCCGTGGGGAGTTATGCTACGCTCTGCTGCACCCACAACACCAGCCTCAGCGGTCTGCCCTGGAGCGGCGGTTCACTCTGACCGCAATCCACGGGTGGCGTAGTCGGACATTTAAACATCAAAACCACATAAATAGTTCCGCCACTGGTTTGACCGCCCTGAGCCACGGAACCGGGTCGCCGCCACGGAGACTACAACCACCAGCATCCACCAAAAAGGGTCCGGCTCCGGGTGTCCCAAGGCCCAGGGGGCGCGTCAGAACATTTTCATCACCTTTCACAATCACCAATGGGACAAGGCAGGGATGTTCTCTGTCCCCTCTCTTATACATCCTAGTGACGGAGCACCTGCTCTCATCAATTCGCCATAACCCCAATATTAGGTGGATTGAGGTGGGAGGCACCGAGTACAAGTGCTCTCTATTTGCTGATGATGTCCTAGTATATATCACTCAATCACATATATCCATCCATGCTGTTATGGCTGAAATAGATCACTTTGTTACATTGTCAAATTTTAAAATCAATGCAGCGAAGTCTGAGGCCCTCGATGTCTCCCTCCCCAAATCCATATAGGATTCCATCCAGTCCAACTTTCCCTTTGCCTGGCCCTCACAGGGTATCAAATACTTAGGAATTCCTATTCATAGAGACCTCTCCCATCTATGTTATCTTAATTTTGGGCCCTTTATTGAACAACTCCATACAGACCACGGTTGGCAAGTTAGAACTGTAAGATTCACTACGTGAACCACTGGTGTTTTGTGGAAAAGCACATGTACACTGTGTTCCAAATTATTATGCAAAAAGTGTTTAGGAGTGATAAGGGAAGAATTTGTTTGTTTGTCAGTTAAACTCATTGATGGTGATGTGTGTCAGGGCTCTTTATATCACTGTAAGCAATTGCAGACACCTGTGCTAATTAGTTTGGCAGGTGTGTCCAATGAAAGGCAAGACTACTTAAGAAGGCTGTCTCACATTATTAAGCAGCCTACATTTTCTGCCAAAATGGGAAAGAAAAAGGATGTGTCGGCTGCTGAGAAGCAACAAATTGTGGAGTGTTTAGGTCAAGGCATGACTACAATCAACATTGTGCGATGATCAGGATGAAGTGTCTTGGCAATCAAGAAGTATGTAGCTGATTCACAGTACACACGTGTGCGTGCTGATAAGGGCAAATTGAGGACTCTTTCCTACAGGCAATTACGTCAGGTTGAAAGAGCAGCGGCAAAAAAGCCTTGTCATAGCAGCAGACAAGTTTTTGAAGCTGCTGGTGCCTCCAACGTCCCCCGAACAACAAGATGCAGGGTCTTTCAGAGGTTTGCAGCTGTGCATACGCCATCCTGTCGACCTCCTCTATCCACTTCACACAAGCAGAAACGGCTCCAGTGGGCCAAACATTACATGAAGACTGATTTCAAAACTGTTTTGTTCACGGATGAGTGCCGTGCAGCGCTCGATGGTCCAGATGGATGGAGTGGAGGATGGCTGGTTGATGGACACCCCACGCAAACACGGCTACAGCGCCAACAAGGAGGAGGTGGAGTAATGTTTTGGGCTGGAATCATGGGGAGAGAGATTGTCGGCCCCTTTAGGATCCCTGAAGGCGCTAAAGATGAACTCCATAATGTATGTGGATTTTCTCAAACAGCACTTCCTGCCATGGTTCAAGAAGAAGAACCGTGTATTTCACAGCAAGATCATTTTTTTGCATGATAATGCACCATCTCATGCTGCACATAAAACATCTGCATCTCTGGCTGATATGGGCATAAAAGGGGACAAACTTATGGTGTGACCCCCATGCTCCCCTGACCTCTACCCCATTCAGAACCTTTGGAGCATCATTAAAAGGAGTGTCTATGATGGCGGGAGGCAGTTCACATCTAAGCAACAGCTCTGGGAGGGTATTCTGTCCTCATGCAAAACAATTGAAGCAGAAACCATCCAAAACCTGACAAATTCAATGGACGAGAGAGTTCAGAAGCTCCTTTCGAACAAGGGGTCCTATGTGAAAATGTAACATCACCTAGAATAAAGTTTTGAGTTGAAAACTGTTTGATTTCAGTTTCTAACAACCTGCTAATGCTTATAATTTCAAAAATGACCATTTTTTTGGTCTTTATTAAAATGAAAAGGTTGATCGAAAAGTTTGGGGGATCTAAGAGTGTGGCAACCCAGTAGTCATGATTACTTCGAATTCTGACAATATGAGGGTCATGCTGCAGGTAGTGCAGCAAGAAGGCACTTATGTGTCTTGCGCATCTCGGAGCCCCAAAATTATTTTCCGGGCTAGATGCAGCTAAAAATTATTATTAATTTTAAATCTGGTGAAGCTTTAGTATAGATGGCCTAATAGGATCAGTGCTGCACACTGCTACAAAGCCCAAATTATTTACCAGTCAAGATACAGATAAACATGATTAGTAATTTTAAATCTGGTGGAGCTTATTATAGATGGCCTAATAGAATCAGTGCTGCACACTGCTACAAAGCCCAAATTATTTTCCAGTCAAGATACAGATAAACATGATTAGTAATTTTAAATCTGGTGGAGCTTATTATAGATGGCCTAATAGAATCAGTGCTGCACACTGCTACAAAGCCCAAATTATTTTCCAGCCAAGATACAGATAAACATGATTAGTAATTTGAAAGCTTAAAACGGTTGGTAGGGTGATTTTAACCAATCATCAAGCTTTTACTCTCCCCAGGATGACACAGGGGTAGAAAAGTCGTTTCGGATCCATGATTTGTTCATCTTTATGAACGTGAGTCTGTCTACATTATCAGTGGAGAGCCGCGTGCGCTTATCTGTCAGCACACCACCAGCAGCGCTGAACACACGTTCAGACAGAACGCTGGCTGCGGGGCATGACAAGATCTCCAAGGCGTAAGTGGCTAGCTCCGGCCATTTATCCAGATTGGAAGCCCAAAAAGAGCAAGGGTCCAGTGACACAGTCATGGCTTCAATGTTTACTTGGAGATACTCCTGTACCATCGTCTCTAGGAGTTGACTATGTGTCAGACTTCTTGTCTCATGTGGCCTTGCAAAGGATGGGCTAAAAAAGTGGTGAAATGATTCCGCAAAATTGATGTTACCAGCAGATACTGTGGTTCTGTTACGGTTTGAGTGCTGAACACTTGACGGTCCCACGGTTGGCAAGTTGGAACTGTGAGATTCACTACGTGCACCACTGGTATTTTGTGAAAAAGCACATGTAAGATTCTGCAACAGTCTCTGCTGATACTCCTGCATGCGTGCATCCCTTTCTATGGCAGGAATAATTTCTGCAAATTTACTTTTGTACCGGGGATCTAACAGTGTGGCAACTCAGTAGTCAGGATTATTTCTAATTCTCACAATTCGAGGGTCATGTTGCAGGTAGTGCAGCAAGAAGGCACTCATGTGTGTTGCGCATCCAGGAGCACCAAGTCCCTGTTGTGTTGGTGGCGAGGTAACAATCATGCTTCCTTCCTCTGTCCTCTCCCCCCAACCTCGCACAACAGAAATGTGATCAAGGTCTCCCTCATCTGATGAGTCTTCCATCAGTTCGTCCTCCACTTCTTCCTGGGCTCCTGCACCTTCCTCACTAGTTTGGCTGCTACCATGCGCCCTGGTAAAACCATCTCCCCCACCCTCACATGCCTGCCGCCTTGGTGCTGCCGACCGTCTGGACCTTGCAGATGTTAGCCCTTCCGCATACAACTCCTCCTCCTCTACTTCCTCCACCTCCTCTTGTGCCACCACCTGACTCCGAATTCTGTTTAACATGTGCTCCAGCATGTAAATCACCGGAATAGTCATGCTGATAATGGCATCGTCAGCACTAAACATCTTCGTCGCCATTTCAAAACTGTGCAGAAGGGTGCATAGGTCCCTGATCTGAGACCACTCCTCCAGCGTGATTTGCCCCACCTCTGGATCTCGTTGGCCCAGGCTATACGTCAGAACGTATTGCACCAGGGCTTGTCGGTGCTGCCACAGTCGCTGCAACATGTGCAGAGTTGAATTCCATCGAGTAGGCACATCGCATTTTAGCCGGTGAAGTGGCAGGCCCAACGACTTCTGTAGAGATGTAAGTCGCTGAGCTGCGGGATGCGAACGGTGGAAGTGAGCACACAGCGACCGTGCCCTCTGCAGAAGGCCATCTAGTCTGGGATAGTGGGCTAAAAATTGCTGGACAACCAGGTTCAACACGTGAGCCATACAAGGCACGTGTGTGACATTGCCCCGGCGAAGGGCCGCACCCAGGTTTGCAGCATTGTCGCACACGGCCTTCCCTGGTTTCAGGTCCAGTGGAGACAACCATTCATGAAATTGGTTCTCCAGAGCTGACCACAACTCCTCAGCTGTGTGACTCACATTTCCCAGACATTTCAAAGTAAAAACCGCCTGATGACGTTGAGCCCTACTGCCAGCATAGTAAGGAGGTGTGCAGGATCCCTTCTGCGCAGTTAGAAAGCTTGTGGCATGACCAGACAGGCTTTGGGTGCAGGTGGAAGACCGAGAGGAGGTTGAGGAGGCAGAAGCAGTGGAGGAACTTTGACATAAAGAGGATTGACGCACAACTCGTGGGGACGGCAAGACTTGGACAGCAGCCCCTTGTCCTGCTGTCACCATAGTTACCCAGTGCCCAGTCAGCGACATGTAACGCCCCTGTCCATGCCTACTCATCCAAGTGTCTGTGGTGAAATGCACCCTGTCACACACAGAGTTTCTCAAAGAAGCGGTGATGTTGTGTGCGACATGCTGGTGGAGCGCAGGCACACCTTTCTTTGAGAAGTAGTGCCGACTGGGCATCTGGTACTGGGGCACTGCGACGGACATAAGGTCTCGAAAATCCTCTGTGTCCACCAGGCGGAAAGGCAGCATTTCTGTAGCCAAGAGCTTGCAGATGGTGAAATTCAACTTCTTAGCTTTCTCATGGCTAGGAGGAAATGGTCTTTTACTTGTCCACATCTGAGGGACCGAGGGCTGGCTATTGTGCTTAGACGGGGTTGATAAGGGTGTCCCCGGCAAACTGCCGGTCTGTGAGGAAGATGCAGGCGGACATGTTAGGTTGCCTTGATCCAAAGATGGTGCTATCGATGTCGGACAGCGCTCAACACCAGCTGGTGTTACCACCTCCAAAGAAAATGATGACCTGCCAATCACGCTGGCTGTTGCGGGTAAAGAGGTGGCAGGTCTGCGCCCCAAAACAGGTGTGACTGCTGTCCCCCCAGTCACAGAGGATGAAGAGGCCGCGGATGCACAAGATATGGCAGACGGTGGTTGGCCCGGCCGGCTAGGCCGCATTGTAGCACACTGAGCTTCCCACTGCAACTTATGCTTCATGTCCATGTGCCGGTTCATGCATGAAGTACTCAAACTATGTATTTTTTGGCCTCTACTTAGCTTTTGCTGACAAATGTTACAGATAACACGAGTTGGGTCATCTTTATCGATCTGAAAAAATGCCCAGGCTATGCAAGGCTTAGCACCCATGCGACCTGAAGAGCCACCACGACTTGTGGTGAGAGGCAGAGTTGTGTTTGAGGATGCAGTTGTTGACGTGCTTCCAGTACTACGTCTCTGTCCAGGAAGGCGCAACCTGACCTCGTCGTCACTAGCATCTTCCTCCACCTCCTCTGCTGACCTCATCTCTTGGCTGACTGTGGGTTGACAGTAAGTGGGATCTCCAACCTCATCATCATCACCCTGTGCGTTATCACACCCGTCGTCCTCAGAGCCAACCTGTTCCTGCCCTGACAAAAAACTAAAGTTGTCGCTCCAATCAGGTATTTGAGTCTTATCATCGTCTTCCTCATTGTCTCCACCAACAGGAGTTACAGTTTGGGAATGAGGGTCTACATTATGGTCAGAACCTTCTGCGTCTGGTCCTGGATCCGACTCATAAAGATTCTGGGCATCAGTGCAGATCATTTCCTCATCTGGATTCACAGAAGCGCTGGAGTCGACCTCTGATTCCCAGGCTATAGTATGAGTAAACAGCTCTGCAGACTCAACCATCTGTTCTACCTCATACTCAGACGGGCAGCTGGAGATTTGGGAGCTGTGAGGAAGCAAGTGCGATTGGGGTGACACCTTTGAGGACTGGAGTATTTGTGATGTTGAAGTTGATGTGGAGGAGAGCCCACTTAAAGGAGCACTTGATATCCGTTGAAGCACCTGCTGTTTTTGTGCCTCATCTGGAATTTGTAGCGATTGGCGTGGCCGTAAGAAAGGGATCTTATCACATTGTCCGCTAAAAGAAGTAGACATTTTAGTTTGCCTGGAAGATGGTCTTTCTTCTGCAGATGTTACTGTTGCTTTAACACCTACCCCACGGACACAACCTTTTTTCCCCTTCCCAACACGCCTATTCCCCTTTCCACCAGCAGCAGGCCTTTTTCCACTCATTTTGGTGGTTAACTAATTCACAACTCTGGAGTTGTTTGCACAAAAAAACAATGGATGGGAACCGAGCAGAGCTGAGTGGCCAACCTGTGGTATTAGGCCAAAACTATTGGCTGGGTTAGATGCAGAAAAAAATTATATTCAATTTGCAACCTGATGGAGGTCAGTATAGATGGACTAATAGAACAAGTCCCACACACAGATAGAAGCCCAAATATTTTTTCAGAGGTAGATGCAGAAAAATTTTTTATTCAGTTTGCAACCTGATGGAGGTCTGTATAGATGGATTAATAGAACAAGTCCCACACACAGCTACAAGCCCAATATTTTTTCAGAGGTAGATGCAGAAAAAAAATATATTCAGTTTGCAACCTGATGGAGGTCAGTATAGATGGACTAATAGAGAAAGTCCCACACACTGCTAGAAGGCCAAATATTTTTTCAGAGCTAGATGCAGACAAAAATTATTTTGAATTTGCAACCTGATGGAGGTCAGTATAGGTGGACTAATAGAACAAGTCCCACACACTGCTAGAAGGCCAAATATTTTTTCAGAGCTAGATGCAGAAAAAAATTATATTCAGTTTGCAACCTGATGGAGGTCTGTATAGATGGATTAATAGAACAAGTCCCACACACAGCTAGAAGCCCAAATATTTTTTCAGAGGTACTGTAGATGCAGATAAAAATTATTTTTAATTTGCAACCTGATGGAGGTCAGTATAGATGGACTAATAGAGAAAGTCCCACACACTGCTAGAAGGCCAAATATTTTTTCAGAGCTAGATGCAGATAAAAATTATATTCAATTTGCAACCTGATGGAGGTCAGTATAGATGGACTAATAGAGAAAGTCCCACACACTGCTAGAAGGCCAAATATTTTTTCAGAGCTAGATGCAGATAAAAATTATATTCAATTTGCAACCTGATGGAGGTCAGTATAGATGGACTAATAGAGAAAGTCCCACACACTGCTAGAAGGCCAAATATTTTTTCAGAGCTAGATGCAGATAAAAATTATATTCAATTTGCAACCTGATGGAGGTCAGTATAGATGGACTAATAGAACAAGTCCCACACACAGCTAGAAGCCCAAATATTTTTTCAGAGGTACTGTAGATGCAGATAAAAATTATTTTTAATTTGCAACCTGATGGAGGTCAGTATAGATGGACTAATAGAGAAAGTCCCAAACACTGCTAGAAGGCCAAATATTTTTTCAGAGCTAGATGCAGATAAAAATTATATTCAATTTGCAACCTGATGGAGGTCAGTATAGATGGACTAATAGAACAAGTCCCACACACAGCTAGAAGCCCAAATATTTTTTCAGAGGTACTGTAGATGCAGATAAAAATTATTTTTAATTTGCAACCTGATGGAGGTCAGTATAGATGGAGTAATACAACAAGTCCCACACACAGCTAGAAGCCCAATATTTTTTCAGAGGTAGATGCAGAAAAAAATATATTCAGTTTGCAACCTGATGGAGGTCAGTATAGATGGAGTAATAGAACAAGTCCCACACACAGCTAGAAGCCCAAATATTTTTTCAGAGGTAGATGCAGATAAAAATTATTTTTAATTTGCAACCTGATGGAGGTCAGTATAGATGGACTAATAGAGAAAGTCCCACACACTGCTAGAAGGCCAAATATTTTTTCAGAGCTAGATGCAGATAAAAATTATATTCAATTTGCAACCTGATGGAGGTCAGTATAGATGGACTAATAGAGAAAGTCCCACACACTGCTAGAAGGCCAAATATTTTTTCAGAGCTAGATGCAGATAAAAAATATATTCAGTTTGCAACCTGATGGAGGTCAGTATAGATGGACTAATACAACAAGTCCCACACACAGCTAGAAGCCCAATATTTTTTCAGAGGTAGATGCAGAAAAAAATATATTCAGTTTGCAACCTGATGGAGGTCTGTATAGATGAATTAATAGAACAAGTCCCACACACAGCTAGAAGCCCAATATTTTTTCAGAGGTAGATGCAGAAAAAAATATATTCAGTTTGCAACCTGATGGAGGTCAGTATAGATGGACTAATACAACAAGTCCCACACACAGCTAGAAGCCCAATATTTTTTCAGAGGTAGATGCAGAAAAAAATATATTCAGTTTGCAACCTGATGGAGGTCTGTATAGATGGATTAATAGAACAAGTCCCACACACAGCTAGAAGCCCAATATTTTTTCAGAGGTAGATGCAGAAAAAAATATATTCAGTTTCCAACCTGATGGAGGTCAGTATAGATGGACTAATACAACAAGTCCCACACACAGCTAGAAGCCCAATATTTTTTCAGAGCTAGATGCAGAAAAAAATTATATTCAATTTGCAACCTGATGGAGGTCAGTATAGATGGACTAATAGAATGATGCTATGCCCAAAAGATTTTACTTCACTAGGTGCAGTAAAAAAATTGGTATTCTATACACAGGTGGTATATCTTGCAACACAGATAGGCTACTCCACTGACTAACACACTCTGCAATAGGCCAAAAAGGATTAGCTTTGCTAGATTCAGCCAAATGCTGTGAAAAAAACTTGCACAGCACTGGCACAGACCTGCCTGGCAAAAACTGATAGGAACTGATGTAACCTAGTCCTGAAAAGGACTCCAATTACAATTAGTCTTTACTCCCACAATCTATCTATTTAAGAGCACAGACCTGCCTGATAAAAGTCGTAGGAAATGCTGTAACCTAGTCCTTAAAAGGACTGCAATCACAACTATTCCCTACTCCCAAGCTATCTGTAGATTTGTGCGAAAATTGGCTTGAAATTAACAAGGTATAGCGCACACAGCAACAGCGGTGCCGTCTAACACGCAGCTGCAGCAGTGAGAAAATGGTGGCGACGGGGAAAATGGCTTGGTCTTATAGGGCAAGGACATGTGACATACACTGCCAATGACACATGCCCTTGCTTGTGTGAAAAAAAGCACTTCGCTCCGTGTGTGCGCTGCTGATAGGCTGACAGATTGCACCTCCCCACTGTAAATGCGGGAAAGAGAAAAAAAAAATGGAGATCTTCATTGTTCCTGCAGAGATCCATCCCCTGCCCCTCCCCCCACCCCGCTGTACACTCAAACTGCGTATTAACATTAATTTTCATGATTACTGAGAAAAAATCCAGTTATGATTTTGGTGCACGAACAGTTATCGAACATAACCTCGAACAGCCGAATTTTTCTCAAATTGTTCGTGTTCGCCGAACGGCTCGAACACCGCCCAAAACAGCTCGAATTTGAGATTGGCGAACAGTTCGAGTAGAACAACGCTCATCTCTAATCCTGAGACATAAAGCTACACAAAGCAAATGGGAGACATTTATTAACATCCTGAATAGGACCTGTGCACAATATATACCCCTTGGGAATAAACATGCTAGAAATAGGGGGAAACCACTATGGCTAAATAGAGCTGTAAGGGGCGCAATAAGTGACAAAAAGAAAGCATTTAGAGAACTAAAGCAAGTAGGTAGTGATGAGGCATTAAATAAATATAGAAAATTAAATAAATTATGTAAAAAACAAATCAAGGCAGCAAAGATTGAGGCCGAGAGAATCATTGCCAGAGAAAGTAAAAATAACCCCAAAATATTCTTTAACTACATAAATAGTAAAAAACTAAAAAATGATAGTGTTGGCCCCCTTAAAAATAGTCTGGGTGAAATGGTGGATGAGGATGAGGAAAAAGCCAATATGCTAAATGATTTTTTTTCAACCGTATTTACACAAGAAAATCGCATGACAGAAAACATGATTAGTGATAACGAAAAATTCTCCAGTAAATGTCAGTTGCTTAACCCAGCAGGAAGTGTGGCGGCGTCTAAAAATCACGAAAGTTGACAATTCCCCGGGCCCGGATGGGATACACCCGCGAGTACTGCAGGAATTAAGTAACGTCATAGATAGACCATTATTTTTAATCTTTAAAGATTCCATAATAACAGGGTCTGTACCACAGGACTGGCGTATAGCAAATGTGGTGCCAATATTCAAAAAGGGGACAAAAACTGAACTTGGAAATTATAGGCCAGTAAGCTTAACCTCTACTGTGGGTAAAATCCTGGAGGGTTTCCTAAGAGATGTTATACTAGAGTATCTGAAGAAGAATAACCTCATGACCCAATATCAACATGGGTCTACGAGGGACCGTTCCTGTCAAACTAATCTGATCAGTTTTTATGAGGAGGCAAGTTCTGGACTGGACCAAGGAAATGCAGTGGATGTTGTGTATATGGACTTTTCAAAAGCTTTTGATACGGTTCCACACAAAAGGTTGACACATAAAATGAGAACAATGAGGATAGGGGAAAATATATGTATGTGGGTTAAGAATTGGCTCAGTGATAGGAAACAAAGGGTGGTTATTAATGGAAAGCATTCAGACTGGGTCTCAGTTAACAGTGGGATACCACAGGGGTCAGTATTGGGCCCCTTTCTTATTAACATATTTATTAATGACCTTGTAGGGGGCGTACAGAGTAATATTTCAATATTTGCAGATGACACTAAACTCTGCAGGGTAATCAATACAGAGGAGGACAATTTTATATTACAGGAGGATCTATGTAAACTAGAAGCTTGGGCTGATAAATGGCAAATGAGCTTTAATGGGGATAAATATAAGGTAATGCACTTGGGAAGAGGAAATAAAATGTATAATTATATGCTTAATTGTAAAACACTGGGCAAAACTGTAACTGAAAAAGACCTGGGTGTATTGGTGGACGACAAGCTCACGTTTAGTGGCCAGTGTCAGGCTGCTGCTGCAAAGGTAAATAAAATAATGGGATGCATTAAAAGAGGCATAAATGCTCATGAGGAGAACATAATTTTACCTCTATACAAGTCATTAGTACGACCACACTTAGAATACTGTGTACAGTTCTGGTCTCCGGTGTATAAGAAAGACATAGCTGAACTAGAGAGGGTGCAGAGAAGAGCGACAAAGCTTATTAGAGGACTGGGGGGTCTGCAATACCAAGACAGGCTATTACACTTGGGGTTATTTACTGTGGAAAAAAGAAGGCTTAGGGGCGATCTTATTACTATGTACAAGTATATGAGGGGACAGTACAAAGACCTTTCTACTGATCTTTTTACTCTGAGGCCTGAGACGGGGACAAGGGGGCATCTTCTATGTCTGGAGGAAAGAAGGTTTAATCATAATCACAGACGGGGATTCTTTACTGTAAGAGCAGTGAGACTATGGAACTCTCTGCCGCATGGTGTTGTAATGAGTGATTCACTGTTAAAATTTAAGAAGGGCATGGATGCCTTTTCTGAAAAGTATAATATTACAGGTTATATATACTAGATTCCTTGATAGGGTGTTGATCCAGGGAACTAGTCTGATTGTCGTATGGAGTCGGGAAGGAATTTTTTTCCCCAATGTGGAGCTTAGTGTTTGCCACATGGGTTTTTTTGCCTTCCTCTGGATCAAGAAGTTAGGCTATGGGTTGAACTAGATGGACTTAGTCTTCCTTCAACCTTAAAAACTATGTTACTAAAACTATGTTACTATCCTGACAACCCGAGAGGTGGTGGATGTCAGAAAATGGAGGGTACCCATATGAATATTAAATTGTGGGGAAAAAGAGGCCAACTTACCCAGGTACGCTACAGTAGCCAAGCCCTTTACTGTTAGTAATGACGCAATCCAGGCAGTAGAGCCCTTGGACCCGTCTGAAACGACGGACGACAATGGCTTCTCAGGATGGTTGGAGGACTGGTGTCAGAAACTGCACATTAGTAATGACTCCACCCCTTCACATCAGAAAGATGGGGTCTACTGGGTAGTCCAGGAATGCGAAAGGGTTTCCGTAAGAACCCCCTGGATTTTGGGCAAGTAAAAGGGATCCAACACCATATCCCTATGGGAGACCACCCCCCCTATTAAAGAGAGATACCGTCCTGTCCCTCCAGCTCACTACCAGTGTGCCAAGAGCATGTGGAAATGAAAGAGGCAGGAGTAATAAGGGATAGTTGTAGCCCTTGGGCAGCTCCCTTGGTACTAGTCAAAAAGAAGGATGGTACCATGCGTATGTGCGTCGACTATAGGCAGATCAATTGCATCACTCATAAAGACGCCTATCCCTTGCCGCGTATCGAGGAGTCGCTAGCTGCCCTGGAATCAGCTAAATGCTTCTCGACCCTAGATCTCACCAGTTGGTTCCTGCAGGTTCCTGTTGCAGAGGCAGACAAGGAGAAGACCGCATTCACTACACCAATGGGCTTATGCGAGTTCAAATGTATGCCATTCGGGCTGTGCAACACCCCTCGAACGTTCCAGAGGTTAATGGAGTGTTGCCTTGGGCATAAGAACTTCGAAACACTACTGTTAGGCTGTGTGCCCACGCAGCGTTTTTCAAGCGTTTATGCTGCGGAATTTCCGCAGCATAAACGCTTCTGAAACGCTAGGTAATCCGCACCCCATGGTCCCCAAGGGGATTCCGCATGTTCTATGCACATGCTGCGGATTTTTCCGCAGCGTTTATGCTGCGTACAAAAATCCGCAGCATGTCATTTAATTTTGCGGAAGCGCAGCGGAACTCCCGCCATTGACTTGCATTGAGACGCACAGAAACCGCGACTGTACATTTTTACAAGCGGCTTCTATGCGCTTCTATGTGCGGATGGTACCCAGTTCTGGAGGAGAGGAGACTCTCATCCAGACCTGGATACCATTGTACCTGTAAAAAAAGAATAAAATAACAAATAAAGTTTATACTCACCTTTCCGGAGGCTTCTTTCTGAATGCCAGCAGCGCTGAAGGACCTTCGGTGACGTCACAGTCATGTGACCACAGGCCCTTCACCGCTCTGTCTCACGATATGCCGGCAGCCGGGAACCAGACAGGAACGAGCGCTGCAGCCACGCCGGGCCTCGGGGGTGAGTATAGCGTTATTTGTTTTAATTTTTATGGTTCACACTGTATAAATCCATGCTGTTTGCATGGATTTATATAGTGTGACCTAGTTGTCAAGCACTTTCCAAGTGATTCTATTGCCTGGAAAGCGCTTGTCAATCTGCATGCGGAAACGCATGTGAATCCGCATGTGGATCCGCATGTATTCTGCAGGAAAAACGCATGCACAATCTGCATGCGTTTTTTCTGCCAGGGAGATGCAGAAATGCTGCAGAAATTTTCTGCTTCATTTCTGCATCGTGGGCACATAGCCTTATACCTGGACGATGTCATTGTCTATTCCAGAAGCTACAGTGCCTACAAGTAGTATTCAACCCCCTGCAGATTTAGCTGGTTGACACATGCGGAATTAACTTGGCATTGTGACATTTGTACTGTAGATCAGCCTGGAAGTGGGAAATGCACTGCAGCAAATTTTTTTTTTGTTTTTTTCTTTTGTTTTTTTTTAAAACGTTAAAAGTTAATTCAGAGTGTCATTTATTATTCAACCCCTCAAACCACAAGAATTCTGTTTGGTCCCCCTAAAGTATTAAGAAGTAGTTCAGGCACCAAGAATAATGAGCTTTACATGTGTGGATTAAAGATCTCTTTTGCCAGCCTTTTCTGACTATTTAAGACCCTCCCCAAACTTGTGAACAGCACTCAGACATGGTCAACATGGGAAAGACAAAGGAGCATTCCAAGGCCATCAGAGACAAGATCATGGAGGGTCACAAGGCTGGCAAGGGGTACAAAACCCTTTCCAAGGAGTTGGGCCTACCTGTCTCCACTGTTGGGAGCATCATCCGTAAGTGGAAGGCTTATGGAACTACTGTTAGCCTTCCACGGCCTGGACAGCCTTTGAAAGTGTCCTCCCGTGCCGAGGCCAGGCTTGTCCGAAGAGTCAAGGCTAACCCAAGGACAACAAGGAAGGAGCTCCGGGAAGATCTCATGGCAGTGGGGACATTGGTTTCAGTTAATACCATAAGTAACGTACTCCACCACAATGGTCTCCGTTCCAGACGAGCCCGTAAGGTACCTTTACTTTCAAAGCGTCATGTCAAGGCTTGTCTACAGTTTGCTCATGATCACTTGGAGGACTCTGAGACAGACTGGTTCAAGGTTCTATGGTCTGATGAGACCAAGATCGAGATCTTTGGTGCCAACCACACACGTGACGTTTGGAGACTGGATGGCACTGCATACGACCCCAAGAATACCATCCCTACAGTCAAGCATGGTGGTGGCAGCATCATGCTGTGGGGCTGTTTCTCTGCCAAGGGGCCTGGCCATCTGGTCCGCATCCATGGGAAGATGGATAGCACGGCCTACCTGGAGATTTTGGCCAAGAACCTCCGCTCCTCCATCAAGGATCTTAAGATGGGTCGTAATTTCATCTTTAAAACAAGACAATGACCCAAAGCACACAGCCAAGAAAACCTAGGCCTGGTTCAAGAGGGAAAAAGTCAAGGTGTTGGAGTGGCCTAGTCAGTCTCCTGACCTTAACCCAATTGAAAACTTGTGGAAGGAGCTCAAGAATAAAGTCCACATGAGACACCCAAAGAACCTAGATAACTTGGAGAAGATCTGCATGGAGGAGTGGGCCAAGATAACTCCACAGACCTGTGCCGGCCTGATCAGGTCTTATAAAAGACGATTATTAGCTGTAATTGCAAACAAGGGTTATTCCACAAAATATTAAACATAGGGGTTGCATAATAATTGACCCACACTTTTATGTTTAAAATTTAATACAATTCAACTGAGCAACATAACTTTTTGGTTTGTAAGATTTATGCTTCTGTTCATAAAACCTACTCTCGTTTGCAGTTTGAAGGCTCTAACTTATTTGCATCTTATCAAACCAGCTAAATCTGCAGGGGGTTGAATACTACTTGTAGGCACTGTATAAAGACCATTTGAAACACCTGGCCATGGTATTCGAAGCCCTATCCAACTTTGGTCTCACGGTGAAGCCGTCCAAATGCCATCTCCTGAAACCCAAGGTACAATACCTAGGCCACATTGTGAGCGCAGAAGGCGTGGCACCAGACCCAGATAAGGTCACCGTCATCAAGGACTGGCAGAAGCCAACTACCATTCGTGAGGTACGACAATTTCTAGGGTTGGTTGGCTATTACATTACGATTCATCAAGGACTTTACGAAGATAGCTGCTCACCTTCAGGACCTCTTGGTGGGCCACTCAAAAAAGGCAAAGACCAAGAGCCCTCCAATTGAGTGGGACAACAGGGTGGAAGAATCCTTCAACCGCTTGAAGCTAGCTCTCACGAAAGATGAAATCCTGGCTTACCCCGACCACGGTCAGCCGTTTATCCTGTACACAGATGCCAGCAATGTTGGGTTGGGAGCCGTGTTGTCTCAAATGCAGAAAGGCAAAGAGAGGGTCATCGCCTATGCCAGTAGGAAGCTTCGCCATACCGAAAGGAACCCCACCAACTACAGTTCCTTCAAGCTGGAATTCCTGGCCATAGTCTGGGCAGTGACTGAGAGGTTCAAACACTACCTCGCCTCCTCCAGATTTACAGTCTTCACGGATAACAACCCGCTGACGCACCTGGAGACTGCGAAGCTTGGTGCCCTAGAGCAACGATGGATGGCTCGGCTGTCTAACTACGAGTTTGTGATCAAATATCGGGCGGGAAGCAAGAACGCCTATGCCGATGCTTTGTCCCACATGCCGAACTTACCAGACTCGGGAGAAGATTTGGAAGACCTTGAAAAAATTGAGATGCCAGCCTTCCAACACTAGGGTGCTTCCCAATGTTCCCATTGTGTGAAAAACAAGTAGTCGGCCGTTCAAGAAGTCTCTTTCAACCCATTGCCCCACCATGGATGGGCAGAAGCACAGGACAGTGACCCGGCCGTTCGCATGGTGAAAGAACTTCTGAGCCAAGCCAATTCGTCCCCAGAAGGTAAATTGTGCAGAAGAACAATCAACTCCCGCACGCACAAGCTGGTATGGCAGATAGATGCCCCAATGGTCCTGGAAGCTTACCACAACGGAGCAGGACACTTCGGGTGGAAGAAGTTGGAGGTCTTGATCCGTGAGCGTTTCTTCTGGATGGACATGAGAAGGTCCATTGAGAGGTGATGTCGAGAGTGTGGCCCATGCAATATAAGACGAAGAGATTGTGGTAGCCAGAGAGCCCCCTTACAACCCATCATCACAAAGACAACCGCTTGAAATCGTGGCTCTGTACCATGTGAAGCTGTCTCAGAGTCGGTCGGGATACACCTATGCCTTAACGATTGTGGACCACTACTCCCGTTTCCTAGTGGTTGTACCAGTCAAGGACCAGACGGCGAGGACAGCTGCTAAAGCCTTTCAAGAGCACTTCTGTCGACCTCATGGCTATCCTGAGAAAGTCCTAACAGACTAAGGCCCAGCTTTTAAAGTGGAGATATTTCAATAATTCTACAACCTGTACGGCTGTAAGAAAATTCGGACAACACCTTATCACCCGCAAACCAACGGTCTGTGCAAAAAGATGAACCAGGTGGTGACTTGACTTGTTGAAAACCATACCTCTGGAAGAGCGCAACTGGTGGCCCGAGAAGTTACCAGACTTAGTGGACCTGTACAATCACATTCCGGTGAATTTGACCAACTGTACCCCAGCCTACCTGATGCGGGCAAGACCAGGTAAACTTCCCATCGACATGGACATGGGTGTCCTAACACTAGCAGCAGTACAGTCAGACACAGACTGGGACACTGAAAGACAGCTACAGTACCGTAAAGTCCAACAGTGCGTGAAAGAGAGTCTATTGCGAGCCAGACAGAAGCAAGATAAAGATTACAATTAGCAAGCCCCTGCCGCTCCCTTGTCACCAAGTGCTGAAAGGAAAGCGTAGAACTCACAAGCTGGATGACCAGTGAGAGGCTGAGCCATATACCATCTTGCTCTCTCACTTTGACAACAGTAAGGTTTGCCTCATTACTAAAGATGGAGGGAGAACTTCTGCAACTGTATCTAGAGACCACCTGAAGGTGTGCCCAGATCAACTGCGTGAAAGAGGTAGAGGTCAAGACACTCCTCAACAGACAGAAGAGGTTGAAGGGAAGGTCCCCACCGTATTATGAGAATTTCCTCAGTCTTGGACTCAGGTAAACCAGGCAGTGGTGGTACCAGTCTTGACATTTCCACCGATGACTACACGAGAAACAGCGGAGACCTTGGGTCCTTGTGAAGACCAGTCTGCCCCAGAAACAGATGCCTCATCAGCAGTGGATCAGGAGAATCTACCCCCTGCTAGCGGTGAATCTGACATGCCCATGGTGAGTCAAAGAGGTCGTAGAAGACTACCAAACCTACCTGTGCTACGTCTGACTAACCGTAGTGTAGTCCACAGTGAGCCTACCACACCTGCAGTAGACACCTCAGATCAAGAAAGGTCAACAGAACCACCAATGTTACGTAGATTGCAGCGTAGTACACTAGGTCAGACCCCATTCGCTACAAGCATGGTTTATAGAGTATTATAAGAGTTAGCAAATGTACATATGACCAGGTTAAAATGTTGAAAAAGCTTGTGCCCACCCGGACTAAGCGATGTGAGACCCAGTAATCACTACGCGTAAACTACCTACAGAGACTACTGTATAATCTTCTAAGCTAAATTGAATAAGTGTACTTACTAACCTGTTAATGGACAATTGGGCCATAGGACTAGGTGTGGCCAGGACAATGAAAAAAAAGGGGGGGTTCGCATCCAACCCTGACCTCAAAAAACCGTCAGCGTGGCTGAAGAACCAGGTCAAACCCTGGTCTTTGTGCCCTGTAGCCACGCCCAGGGACGAAGTTTGAGGTGGTTTGGGGTGGTTTCCACCGAACTCCACTACAAACCTGTGAGGTGACGCCCCGAATAGGTTTTATCACCGCCACCTTGTTGAATGGTTTATATTATTATTATTATATTAGCATTTTTCTGTTTTTTTTTGTTCTTTTTGCATTTTTGATAATAATGTATCGTTTAAGAAATGCGCCTCCCCAAAAGGGAAGAAATTGTTCATTGTTAACTTGTACTCTTATGTCTTTACAGTCTGGGACGTACTGTACTTCACTAGGGGAAAATGTGGCGCCCCATGGGCCGGTTGCCTCCTTCACCGGAGGTGATATTACGCTTGGAAGCAGGAGGAGCTCCCCACGTCAGGTAAACCCCACATGCGCACACAGGTTCTGATCCCTCATCTGAAGGGGGAGCTCTACAGCAGCAGAGGGAGAAGGAGAAAGTTCTGGGGAGCAGAGCAAGTGAAGAGCTCACCCCAGGCAGCGGAGCAGAGGATGCCAGAGTCCTGGGTTGTACGGGCATTGCACGTCCCGGCAACCGAATCTGGGGGCCCGGCAGCACAGCGGTATAGCTAGAGCACGAAGCTGCACCCAAGACGGCAGTACCCGTTATAGGTTCGCACCACCTGCTAGTACGGAGCTTAGGGCAGGAGTGAAAAAAAGGGATCACATGATAGCTCACAGGCAGCAAGGCCCGCAACGGAGAAGCGCAGCAGGCAGGCCTCCAAACCCACCTGACGGGGTGGACTCCGATTGCTTCCAGGCTGGCCGGACCCTCCTGGACCTATTGACCAGTGCCCCGGACTCCACAGCTTTCTCTGCAGTAAAGGTAACCGGACTGCATTCCTCGTGTCTGTCGTCTTCTTCTGCGCCTCCCCACAGCTATGCTACCACCGTGACTATCATCACTGCTGCGACCCTGCTCTCTGCACCCTGTTTCCCCCGCCGCCATCCTTCATATAAGCTCTCTCAGTCCCTGGGGGCCCGCTTCACCCATGGGAAGTGTTTCATCCCATCTGCTATACCATCTATCCCCCAGGGTCCACACAGCAGCGCTGGTCATCCCTGACCAGGCACCACAGGTGGTGTCACATAAAGACTATGAATACCTTGTAAATACTCCCTTCATCTGCTCGGCCAGGGCCACGGAGCTGGACCACTGCCACCGTGACCTCACTGGAAGACTGCCGGCCCAGCTACCGAGTACCCTAGGCCCTTAAGGCCGCTGTATAGTCAGGAGCATTCTCTATAACAGCAGTCTGGATGTATAGTCTGGAGCCCCCTATAACAGCAGTTTTAATGTGTAGTCAGGAGACCCCTATAACAGTACTCTGGAGCCCCCTATAACCGCAGTCTGGATGTGTAGTCTGGAGCCCCCTATAACAGCAGTCTGGTTGTGTAGTCTGGAGCCCCCTATAACAGCAGTCTGGATGTGTAGTCTGGAGCCCCCCTATAACAGCAGTCTGGATGTGTAGTCTGGAGCCCCCTATAACAGCAGTCTGGATGTGTAGTCAGGAGCACCTTCTATAACAGCAGTCTGGATGTGTAGTCTGGAGCCCCCCTATAACAGCAGTTTTGATGTGTAGTCAGGAGCATTCTCTACAACAGCAGTCTGGATGTGTAGTCTGGAGCCCCCCTATAACAGCAGTCTGGATATATAGTCTGGAGCCCCCCTATAACAGCAGTCTGGATGTATAGTCTGGAGCCTTCTGTAACAGCAGTCTGGATGTATAGTCTGGAGATCCCTATAACAGCAGTCTGGATGTGTAGTCTGGAGCCCCCTATAACAGCAGTCTGGATGTGTAGTCTGGAGCCTCCTATAACAGCAGTCTGGATGTGTAGTCTGTAGCCCCCCTATAACAGCAGTTTTGATGTGTAGTCAAGAGCATTCTCTATAACAGCAGTCTGGATGTGTAGTCTGGAGCCCCCCTGTAACAGCAGTTTTGATGTGTAGTCTGGAACCTCTTATAGCAGCATTCTGGAGCGTCCTTTATAACAGAAATCTGGAGCGCCCTCTATAACAGCACTCTGGATCTGTGGTCTAGAGCCTGGAGTTCCCCTATAGCAGCAGTCTGGATGTGTAGTGTGGAGCCCCCTATAACAGCAGTCACGATGTGTAGTCTGGAGCACACTGTATAACAGCAGTCTGGATGTGTAGTCTCGAGCCCCTTAAATCAGCACTCTGGATGTGTAGTCTAGAGCCCCCCTATAAAAGCAGTCTCGATGTGTGGTCTGAATCCTCCCTATAACAGCAGTCTGGATGTGTGGTCTGAAGCCCCCTATAACAGCAGTGTGAATGTCTAGTCTGGAGCCCTCCTATAGCAGCAGTCTGGATGTGCTGTCTGGAGCCCACTATATCCGCAGTCTTGATGTGTAATCTGGATCGCCCCCTATAGCAACACTCTGGTTGTGCAGCCTGGATCCCCCTATAAAAGCAGTCTCAATGTGTGGTCTGAATCCTCCCTATAACAGTAGTCTGGATGTGTAGTCTGAAGTTCCCTATAACAGCAGTGTGAAAGTCTAGTTTGGAGCCCTCCTACAGCAGCAGTCTGGATGTGCAGTCTGGAACCTCCTATATCAGAAATCTGGATGTGTAATCTGGATCGTCCCCTATAACAACACTCTAGTTGTGTAGTCTGGATCCCCCTATAACAGTAGTCTAGATGTGTAGTCTGGAGCTTCTCATATAACAGCAGTCTGGGTGTATAGTCTGGAGCCTCCTATAAGAGCAGTTAGGATGTACAATCTGAAGCACCTCTTATAACAGCAGTCTGAGGAATCCTCTATAACAGAAGACTGGATGTATAGTCTGGATCGCCCCCTATAACAACACTCTGGTTGTGTAGTCTGGAGCCCCCTATAACAGCAGTCTGAACGTGTCGTCTGGAGTACTCCCTATAACAGCAGTCTGGATGGGTAGTTTGGAGCCCCCTATAACAGCAGTCTGGATGTGTAGTCTTGTGCACAACCCTATAACAGCAGTCTGGATATGCAGTCTGGAGCCCCCTATAACACAAGTCTGGATGTGTAGTCTGTAGCTCCCTATAACAGAACTCTGGATGTGTACTCTGGAGCACCCCTATAAGAGCAGTCTCGATGTGTGGTCTGAAGCCTCCCTATAACAGCAGTCTGGATGTGTAGTCTGGAGCCCCCATGACAGCAGTCTGAATGTATAATCTGGATCTCCCCCTTTGACGCCACAGCATTTAATCTTAATTATCCAGATGTAAATTCAGTAGGCCAGGAGACATACTTTGCAAGGCAGGGATGTAGCGTCATTGAACAATGAATGTTTGCAAAATATGTTAATTGACCATTGTGTGGGCCCTGTGGCTTGTTGACCCGCAAAACCGAGAAGGACAAACTATGCTGATTGATAAAATGCTCAAACATTGAGAGTTAAACTCATCCCACCTCCCCCTGACCTGTGGATGATGACATGAACCACAGATGTGGATATAAAATGGACCCCTATCCTTCTGAGAGAAATTTTTACAAAATTACAGCCAAGAGAGACTCTTCAGAACAGCAACCAGGACACATGGCTCCATCAAGAGGGACACAGATTTGACTCTACAGAATGTAAGCTTAGGGGACCACGGCTCCAGCTGAAAGAACACAGATTTGCTCAATTGACCATCACTAGAACCAATGGAGATGTCTGGAGAAGCCCTCTTGCCACCTAGCAGTTCAGAGATGCCACGTTGGGACCATCCAATCGCCTGGTCCCATGGAGACGTTTGGAGAAGCTAAGTTGGGACCGTCCAGTCCCCTGGTCCATTGGAGACATTTGGAGAAGCCAGGTTGGGACTATCCGGTCGCCTGGCCCCATGGAGACGTTTGGAGAAGCCCGGTTGGGACCATACTGTCACCTGCACACATACCTCAATAGACTGTTAGCTTTCTAAACTTGTCATTTCCTCCTCTCTGTGGGTGTCCAACAAAAGAGGGGTGCCACTGGTGGGGGTAGTCGGCCCTGGAAGCCCCGGAGTTACAGCTATTCTAATCCTGGTGAGTCAGAGGGAGGAGGAGACTAATTTTGCACCATCTTGGGTATTTTGCCTGGACTGTTCTACATGTTATTGTCTATTTGGTGTTTCAATAAAGTATTGCCACACTATTTTACCCTCACCCTGTGTTGTCTGAGTAGTATTCTGCCCATGGGAGACCCCTATGTCTCCACATTTGGGTGGCAGCAGAGGGATATTACTCAGCCTGGCGGATCCACGGGAGCTGCAGGGGACTGGTGTTTGTAGACACCGTCCAAGGACTCCACAACCAGGGAGTCATTTAGACAGACCCAGTAGGCCATAGATGAAGCATACACAGCAGGTTTTTGATGCCACCCTGTCCAACCCCACCAGCTCAGCCTTAGGAAGAGGACCAGAGTGAATGTATAGCTGCAACAAGAAATGGCAACTACAGGAGCTGTGCCAGCTTCAACAGATTGAACACCAGGCCACTGACACTATCTGATTTAATAAAGGAACCTCAGGATGTGGAGGACGCCATGTGTGGATGCAATGGATACGAGTTGATTCTTGTCAATTATATGTGGAGTTATTCGCAAGGAAAACGTGGAATATGCTCTGATGAAACTGGATGATACAAAATTTTGTTCTCGTGAAGGTGAGACCTTTTACATTTGTGTCTATGCTTAAATACATGCTGATGGACTGTTCCTAATAAGTGGAAAAGAATTATTAGAAGTCTATCACATTTGGCTGATTAAGATGGGGGAGCAATGTGACAACACATCTTTTAATCTTAATTATCCAGACGTAAATTGAGTAGGCCAGGACACATACACTATTATCTTTATCTTGACTTTTGAATTTATGTGTTTTTTTGGTTGTTCAAGAAACTATTATTTGTATAAGCCTGAATGTTGACACTTGAATTGATATTTACTGCAACTTTGCAACACAGGGATGGATGGTCATTGAACAATGGATGTTTGCAAAATGTGTTAATTGACCATTGTGTGGGGCCTGTGGCTTGTTGACCTGCAAAACAGAGAAGGACAAACTATGCAGATCAATAAAATGCTCAAACATTGAGAGTTAAACTCATCCCACCAGCCCCCTGACCTGGGGATGATGACATGTACCACAGATGTGGATATAAAAAGGACCCCTATCCTTCTTAGAGAAACTTTACAAAATCACAGCCAAGAGAGACTCTTCAGAACAGCAACTAGGACACATGGCTCCATCAAGAGGGACACAGATTTGACTCTACAGGATGTCAACTTAGGGGACCATGGCCCCAGCTGAAAGAACACAGATCTGCTCCATTGACCATCACTGGCACCCGGTTGCCTGGCCCCATGGAGATGTTTGGGGAAACCCGAATTATGACCCTCTGGTCACCTGGCCCCCATGGGTATGTTCAGAGAAGCCAGGTTGGTTCCATTCAGTTGTCTGGTCCCATGGAGACATTAGAAGAAGCCAGGTTGGGACAATCCGGTCACCTGGATACGTGCCTCAATGGACTGTCAGCTTCCTAAACTTGTTGTTACCTCCTGTCTGTGGGTGCCCGCCATAAGCGGGGTGCCACTGGTTGGGGTAGTTAGCCATGGAAGCCCCGGAGTTGCAGCTGCTCTAATCCTGGCGAGTCAGTGGAAGGGTGAGACGCTTTAATTTTACACCATCTTGGGTATTTTGCTGGGATTGTTCTATAGGTTATTGTTAGTGATGAGCGAGCACTAAAATGCTCCGGTCAAATAAATCTTAATGCTCAGGTGCTCGACCCGAGTAACGAGTACAATGTAAGTCAATGGGAAACTCAACCATTTTTCCGGCAGCCCTCCTCGAAAGTCTGGAGGAGGCCAAAAAATTGGTCAAATCGATGGAAATAGTGCTGAAATGAAATGGAAACAGCATGGGGAAGACCCCTGGAAGCATCTCTGAATCCCAGGTCACTGCTGTGAACAATATTGTCAGAATATTATGCCACTTTTACGGACTGACAATAAAACATACAAAAACAAAGCAAAAGGGGATTTTCCTGAAAAAAATGTTAAGAAACATTCTTTCCAGGGCAATGACTTGTGTTTAAGGCAAAATAAATAACCAAAAACACAAATGCTCCTCCACACTTTGGGCTATGTTCACATGTATTGTTTTTGATGTGTTTTTGCACTTTTGCATTGCTTTCAACTGTGAGAAATACATTCACCAGTAAATGTAATTTGACTATTTTGCTACCTTATCTGGCCATGTGGTGTGTGAAACATGATCAGACACATCCTGTTTCATTAATGAAAGATGGACTCTAAAAGTCAGAAAGCCTATTTTTACAGGGCCATCAGGTTGCCCTTACTATTGTTAAAGGGCCAGCAGATGACCCTCACTATTGTTAGAAGACCATCAGCCGGCTTTGCATAGCCTTATATTGTTACTGCAATATAACGTCTCCATCTGAGGTGCTCAAATTTTATTTTTCGTATATATTCTGTAAAGTTTTAAAAATGGATGTCCAGCAGGCGGCCCTCACAATTTATAGAGTGCCAGCAGGCGGCCTCCACTATTTTTAGAGGGCCAGGAGGCGTCTTGGGGACAGATAAGACCAAGATAGAGCCTTTTGGTAACGCACTTAATTCAAATGTTTACTGTAAATGGAATGTGGCTTACAAATAAAAGAACACCGTACTTCTAGTCAAATATGGTGGAGGTTCAAAGATATTTTGGGGTTGTTTTGCTGCGTCTGGCACACTTGACTGTGTGCAAGGCATCATGAAATGTGAAGATTCCCAAAGGATTTTGGGTTGCAATGTAGTGCCCAGTTTCATAAAGCTGGGCTTTGATCCTAGGTCATGGGTTTTCGAGCAGGACAATGATCCCAAACATACTTCAAGAAGCACCCAGAAATAGATGGAAACAAAGCACTGGAGAGTTCTGAATTCCAACTCCAGTAGCGTCAAATCTCCCACCACTACCTCTTACATTCAGAAGGTACAGAGAAACTGCGAATGGACACATTAAATCAGGAAAAAAATTTAACTTTGATTAATTTCTGGCAAATTTGAAAAATATCTGCCAACTTCAATGAATTTCTTTCAACTATGATAAATTTCTGTAAACTTTGATTAATTTCTGAGTACAGATCACCGTAAAAATTATGAATCGGTCAATGAGTGCATGGAAAAAAATCAATTTATGCAAGCTATGCACTGTTGAAGATATATATGTGACCAGAATGAACACTCATTTCCAGCTGATGATTAGAGATGAGCGGTGTTCGACTAGAACTGTTCGCCAATCTCAAATTCGAGCTGTTTTGGGCGGTGTTCGAGTTGTTCCACGAACCCGAACGATTTGCAAAAAATTCGGCTGTTCGAGGTTATGTTCGATAACTGTTCCTGCACCAAAAGCGTGTCCTGCATGTCTGGCGCTATTTAAAGCACCAATCATGCAGGGATTGTCTGCCACTCACTGTAATGCCACAGCCATGGTGGTTGTGGCATTACAGTGGTTGCCCAAATCGATGGGAACAGTGCCAACAGTGAAACATGAAAAGCCGGCAATTCAGCAGCGGCATACACCTGTACCCGACAATTTAGAACCCAAAGAATAGGGCATCACACATAGATTAGATAGATAGAAACATGTCAGCCACATATATACGAAGTACAGTGAAAGTGTTGCTTACTGTACTTGTCATTTAGCGTAAAGGATTTATCAAAAAAAATAATAGTGTTTTCATGCACCGTCTCTTTAAGAAAGCCGGCCGGCAATTCATCAGCGGTACCCGACAATTTATAACAGACAGAATAGAGCTTCACACATAGATTAGATAGATAGAAACATGTCAGTCACATATATATGAAGTACAGTGATAGTGTTGGTTACTGTACTTGTCATTTAGTATTAAAATAAAGGATTTATTATTAAAAAAATTGGCGTGGGGTTCCCCTTAATTTTAGGCTCTAGCGGAGGTTAAGCAGACGGCTGGGGCAGATGTTTGAAGCCTGGGAAGGGGGTAATACCCACGGAGCTTCCCAGGCTACTAATATCAGCCCCCAGCTGAATACATAGCCTTTACTAGCTATTAAAATGGGGGACACCCCAAAAAAAATGACGTGGGGTCCCCCCTAATTTAATAGCTAGCAAAGGCTAGGCAGACAGCTGGGGGCTGATATTAATAGCCCAGGAAGGGAGCCATGAATATTGGCCCCCTCCCAGGCTAGAAACACCAGCCGTCAGCCGCCCCAGAAATGGCGCATTCATAGGATGCGCCAATTCTGGCACTTAGCCTCGCTCTTCCACGCTGCCCTGGTGCGGTGGCAGGGGGTAATAGGGTTGGGGTTGATGTCAGCTTATAATGCCAGCTGACATCAAGCCCAGGTTAGTAATGGAGAGGCGTCTATAAGACACCCCCATTACTAACCCCATAGTCAAAGTTAAAAAAAACACAAACACCCAGAATAAAGTCCTTTAATTGAAATAAAGACACAATCCTTTATTGTTCTAAATTAAACCATACTTACTGTCACGCCCATTCCAGCTGAAGCCAACGATCTCCTGCAATAAAAGAAAAATAATAAAGCAACCTCATCCTTACCTTTCCATGGTTCCCACGACAGCTTCAGCTCTGCTACATCGAGATGACAGGCTGGACCGCAGCAGAACGCTGCCATCCAGCCTCTCATCCCGCAGACATTGAGAAGCGCAGGCTTGCTTGCGCTGCTCAGCGTCTCTCTGTGACGACATCCAGATGAGCCGAGTTCATGTCCAATGAACTCGGCTCACCTCATGCACGTCACTGACAGCGTGGGAAAATTCTCACGCTGAAGCGGTGAGTGCAGGAGAATTCTCCCACGCTGTCAGTGACGTGCATAAGGTGAGCTCATGTCCAATGAACTCAGCTCACCTCCTGCACTTCACTGACAGCGTGGGAGAATTCTCCTGCACTCAGCGCTTCAGCGTGAGAATTCTCCCACGCTGAAGCGCTGAGTGCAGGAGAATTTTCCCACGCTGTCAGTGACGTGCATAAGGTGAGCTCATGTCCAATGAACTCAGCTCACCTCCTGCACGTCACTGACAGCGTGGGAGAATTCTCCTGCACTCAGCGCTTCAGTGTGAGAATTCTCCCACGCTGAAGCGCTGAGTGCAGGAGAATTTTCCCACGCTGTCAGTGACGTGCATGAGGTGAGCCGAGTTCATTGGACATTAACTCGGCTCATCTGGATGCCCTCACAGAGAGACACTGTGGAGCGCAAGCAAGCCTGCGCTTCTCAGTGTCTGCGGGATGAGAGGCTGGATGGCAGCGTTCTGCTGCGGTCCAGCCTGTCATCTCGATGTAGCAGAGCTGAAGCTGTCATGGGAACCATGGAAAGGTAAGGATGATGTTGCTTTATTATTTTTCTTTTATTTCAGGAGATCGTTGGCTTCAGCTGGAATGGGCGTGATGGTAAGTATGGTTTAATTTAGAACAATAAAGAATTGTGTGTTTATTTCAATTAAAGGACTTTTTTCTGGGTGTTGTGTTTTTTTTTAAATACTTTACTAGAAATTCATGGTGGTCATGTCTAATATTGGCGTGACCCCATGAATTTCGGGCTTAGGGCCAGCTGATAATGCCAAGCTGGCCCTAACCCCTTTATTACCCAGTGAGCCACCGCACCAGGGCCCTGGATGAGTTGGGTACAGCGCCAGAAGATGGCGCTTCTATGAACGCGCCATTTTCCGGGGTGGCTGCGGACTGCAATTTGTAGCGGGGGGGGGGGGGCCCAGAAAGCTTGGGCCTCCCTGCGCTGCAGATTCCAGCCCCCAGCTGCCTAGTTGTACCTGGCTGGACACAAAAATAGGGCGAAGCCCCACGTACTTTTTTTTTAATTATTTCATGAATTTCATGAAATAATTAAGAAAAAAAGGCCTTCCCTATATTGTTGTGTCCGGCCAGGTACAAATAGGCAGCTGGTGGTTGGGGGCAGCCCGTTCCTGCCTGCTGTACCTGGCTGGACACAAATATAGTGCGAAGCCCCACGTCAATTTTTTTTAAATTATTTCATGAATTTCCTGAAATAATTTAAAAAAATTGAAGTGGGGCTTCGCACTATATTTGTGTCCAGCCAGGTACAGCAGGCAGGAACGGGCTGCCCCCATCCACCAGCTGCCTATTTGTACCTGGCCGGACACAACAATATAGGGAAGGCCTTTTTTTCTTAATTATTTCATGAAATTCATGAAATAATTAAAAAAAAAGTACGTGGGGCTTCGCCCTATTTTTGTGTCCAGCCAGGTACAACTAGGCAGCTGGGGGCTGGAATCTGCAGCGCAGGGAGGCCCAAGCTTTCTGGGCCCCCCCCCGCTACAAATTGCAGTCCGCAGCCACCCCGGAAAATGGCGCGTTCATAGAAGCGCCATCTTCTGGCGCTGTACCCAACTCATCCAGGGCCCTGGTGCGGTGGCTCACTGGGTAATAAAGGGGTTAGGGCCAGCTTGGTATTATCAGCTGGCCCCAAGCCCAAAATTCATGGGGTCACGCCAGTATTAGACATGACCGCCATGAATTTCTAGTAAAGTATTTAAAAAAAACACAACACCCAGAATAAAGTCCTTTAATTGAAATAAAGACACAATTCTTTATTGTTCTAAATTAAACCATACTTACCATCACACCCATTCCAGCTGAAGCCAACGATCTCCTGCAATAAAAGAAAAATAATAAACCAACCTCATCCTTACCTTTCCATGGTTCCCACGACAGCTTCAGCTCTGCTACATCGAGATGACTGGCTGGACCGCAGCAGAACGCTGCCATCCAGTCTGTCATCCCGCAGACACTGAGAAGCGCAGGCATGCTTGCGCTCCTCACTGTCTCGCTGTGACGGCATCCAGATGAGCCGAGGTCATGTCCAATGAACTCGGCTCACCTCATGCACGTCACTGACAGCGTGGGAAAATTCTCACGCTGAAGTGCTGAGTGCAGGAGAATTCTCCCACGCTGTCAGTGATGTGCATGAGGTGAGCTCATGTCCAATGAACTCAGCTCACCTCCTGCACGTCACTGACAGCGTGGGAAAATTCTCCTGCAATCAGCGCTTCAGCGTGAGAATTTTCCCACGCTGTCAGTGACGTGCATGAGGTGAGCCGAGTTCATTGGACATGAACTCGGCTCATCTGGATGTCGTCACAGAGAGACGCTGAGCAGCGCAAGCAAGCCTGCGCTTCTCAATGTCTGCGGGATGAGAGGCTGGATGGCAGCGTTCTGCTGCGGTCCAGCCTGTCATCTCGATGTAGCAGAGCTGAAGCTGTCGTGGGAACCATGGAAAGGTAAGGATGAGGTTGCTTTATTATTTTTCTTTTATTGCAGGAGATCGTTGGCTTCAGCTGGAATGGGCGTGACAGTAAGTATGGTTTAATTTAGAACAATAAAGGATTGTGTCTTTATTTCAATTAAAGGACTTTATTCTGGGTGTTTGTGTTTTTTTTAACTTTGACTATGGGGTTAGTAATGGGGGTGTCTTATAGACGCCTCTCCATTACTAACCTGGGCTTGATGTCAGCTGGCATTATAAGCTGACATCAACCCCAACCCTATTACCCCCTGCCACCGCACCAGGGCAGCGTGGAAGAGCGAGGCTAAGTGCCAGAATTGGCGCATCCTATGAATGCGCCATTTCTGGGGCGGCTGACGGCTGGTGTTTCTAGCCTGGGAGGGGGCCAATATTCATGGCTCCCTTCCTGGGCTATTAATATCAGCCCCCAGCTGTCTGCCTAGCCTTTGCTAGCTATTAAATTAGGGGGGACCCCACGTCATTTTTTTGGGGGGGTCCCCCATTTTAATAGCTAGTAAAGGCTATGTATTCAGCTGGGGGCTGATATTAGTAGCCTGGGAAGCTCCGTGGGTATTACCCCCTTCCCAGGCTTCAAACATCTGCCCCAGCCGTCTGCTTAACCTCCGCTAGAGCCTAAAATTAAGGGGAACCCCACGCCAATTTTTTTAATAATAAATCCTTTATTTTAATACTAAATGACAAGTACAGTAACCAACACTATCACTGTACTTCATATATATGTGACTGACATGTTTCTATCTATCTAATCTATGTGTGATGCTCTATCTTTCTGTTCTAAATTGTCGGGTACCGCTGCTGAATTGCCGGCCGGCTTTTTTAAAGAGACAGTGCATGAAAACACTATTATTTTTTTAAATAAATCCTTTACACTAAATGACAAGTACAGTAAGCAACACTATCACTGTACTTATTATATATGTGACTGACATGTTTCTATCTATCTAATCTATGTGTGAAGCTCTATTCTTTCTGTTCTAAATTGTCGGGTACAGATGCTGAATTGCCGGCCGGCTTTTTTAAAGAGACGGTGCATGAAAACACTAATATTTTTTTTAATAAATCCTTTACACTAAATGACAAATGCAGTAACCAACACTGTCACTGTGCTTCTTATATGTGTGACTGACATGTTTCTATCTATCTAATCTATGTGTGATGCTCTATTCCTTCTTGTCTAAATTGTCGGGTACCGGTGTATGCCGCTGCTGAATTTGCCGGCCGGCTTTTTTAAACAGAGTGTCTTCTGAGCAGTTTGTCAGCTTTTGGACACCTTTGCAGGTGTTTTCTATGTGTTTCTATGTGTTTTTGTTTGCCTGCCATTGGTTTTAACGGTGTTCGACGGTGTTCTAAGGTGTTCGACGAACAGTTCGACGAACAGTTCCTCGAACATCCCGGTGTTCGACGAACCGAACCGAACCCGAACACTACGGGGGTGGCTCAACACTACTGATGATACCTAGCACCTGTTCCTGTTCTAAATTCAGCTAACAGCAGTATCAATAGGGAATATAATTTTTTTTTTTGCAGCTTGAAGTATAATAGAATAATCCCTGACTAGATACCTGTAATACGCTATCCCTACAGCTATAGCTCACCCGTACACAAATCGCAGATAAGAGAGGTAATATTGTAGAATAAAAAATAGATTTTAACCGGCTCCGAAGAGGTTTTTTTGGTACGTTGCAGCACCAAACTGTGGAGGAAAGCAAGCAACCCTGCCTGCTTTCTGAGTGTAGATTGTATTAAAACACATGAATCTGTCAATGATTTTTGGAAAAAAGCAATCTAGTTATAGATAGTGTGTATAGTTATAGACAGAGATGTATGCAGCCAGAATGAACACTCATTTACAGCTGATGATAGCTGTATTTAGATTAGGGACAGGTGCTAGGTAGCAGTGGCATTAATAGGGAATACAATTTTTTTTATTTGCTTGCCGCAGCAACAGTGTAATGCAGTAATCCCTGTCTGGATGCGTGTAATACGCTATCCATAGTGAAATAGGTCACCCATACACAAATTTCAAATAAGAGTTAATATTGTAGAATATAGAATCGATTTGAATTGGCAATCCCATTATTAAGGAGTGGGTCTCCTATACTGTTATTGCGTATGCAATAAGTGCTGGGGCTGCCAAAAATTAGAACGCCCTACAAAACAAATTTGAAGAGACATAATGGAGGGCCTCAGTAAAAAATGTATTTTCCATTATTGACGAGTGGGTCTCCTATACTGTTATTAATATGCAGCAATTGCAAGGGATGCCAAAAATTAGGACGCACTACAATCCCGCTTTGAAGAGACATGGTGGAGGGTGCCAGTCAATTTTTTTTCCCCATTATTAGGGAGTGGGTCTCATAGACTGGTAATGCCTATGCACTAAGTACATGGGTTGAAAAACATTTACACATGGTGGGTATACATGTATATTTTATAGAATAGTGTTACGCTCACGCCCGGACTGACTGGCGTGAGCGTGGTTAGTGGTCTCACTGGGCCATGAACCGAGGAGTGCCTGGAGGGGCGTGACTAGGGGCCTCGCCAGATCTGACCACGAACACACGGTGGCTTAATTGACTCCGTGGTCTGGGGAGGGACGTGGGAGGTGGCCCAGGTGCTACTCCAGGTCTGACCCCAGTCACAGCTGTAGACCCACACCGAGGAATACAGGAACGGGCAGGCATGGCTGGTATGCAGACAGGTGGGTACTGGTAGGCACGGCTGGTATGCAGACAGGCGGGTACTGGCAGGCACGGCTGGTATGCAGACAGGCAGATACTGGCAGGTAGGAACGCAGGCTGGATAGGGACCAGTAGAGATTGGGATACAGGAAGAGAGCCGCAGGTGAGGTGGACAAGCAGAGCAGAACCGCAGGCACGGAGGACAAGCAGAGCAGAGCGAAACTGCAGGTGCAGAGGACAAGCAGAGCAGAGCAAAACCGCAGGTGCGGAGGACAAGCAGTGCAGAGCGAAACCGAAGGTGTGGTGGACAAGCAGAGCAGAGTGAAATCGCAGGTGCGGTGGACATGCAGAGCAGAGCGAAACCGCAGGTGCGGTGGACAAGCAGTGCAGAGCGAAACCGCAGGTGCAGTGGACAAGCAGAGCAGAGCGAAACCGCAGGTGCGGTGGACAAGCAGAGCAGAGCGAAACCGCAGGTGCGGTGGACAAGCAGAGCAGAGCGAAACCGCAGGTGCGGTGGACAAGCAGTGCAGAGCAAAACCGCAGGTGCGGTGGACAAGCAGAGCGAAACCGCTGATGCAGTGGACAAGCAGAGCACAGTGAAACCGCAGGTGCGGTGGACAAGCAGAGCACAGCGAAACCGCAGGTGCGGTGGACAAGCTGAGTAGAGCGAAACAGCAGGTGCGGTGGACAAGCAGAGCAGAGCAAAACTCAGGTGCGGAGGACAAGCAGAGCAGAGAGAAACCGCCGGTGCGGAGGACAAGTGAGGCAGAACAACAGAGCGAAACCACAGGTGCGGAGGAACAAGTGGAGTGGAATAGAGCAGAGCAAAATCACAGAGCAGAAGGTGCAGCTAGACAGGACAGGGCTCTGTTCACATGGAACAGACTGGGAAACACAGGAAGATAGTTAGAACACAGGAGGTAGATACGGAGGCAGGGAAACGGGACAAGACGAACCAGATACACACAAGGTACTTATAAAGAAGTAGCGAGTGGACACAAAACTCACAAACAGAAGTACAGAGACAATGAGTTGGAGTTAGGTGCAGGTTCAGACACTGCAGGAAAAGGGAAGGTACGGACATAGAGACAAACAGGTAACGGGCTAGGACACAGTTCAGACAGGACCTGAACCAGGAACAAGATACAGGAACGAGCCTGGGAACTCAGCCCCCAGGGTGGCAGAAACAGACTAGAAGTCACAGATACAGGTAACGGGCCTGGGTATACAGCCCCCAGGGTGGTGGAACAGACTAGAAGTCACAGATACAGGTAACAGGCCTGGGTATACAGCCCCCAGGGTGGCAGAACAGACTAGAAGTTACAGATACAGGTAACAGGCCTGGGTATACAGCCCCCAGGGTGGCGGAAACAGACAAGATGCAGGACAAGACCTGGCAACTCAGTTGCACAGAACACACTGAAAGAAAGTGTTGCTCAGGCACCTCCTACTGGGTGGAGGGGGTTTAAGTATCCAGTGACTCATAGCAATAAGCTGGGGATGCATTAGGAGTGCGCACACTGTAACTTTAAGAATCAGGCAGTAACCACGCCGCCGCCCTAAGCAATGAGACAAGAGACATGCACACAGCAAGTACTGGAGCAAAGTGTGCAGCCTGGACTGATAGGTAAGTTGGCGGTCTTTCATGGTGGGAGATGGTAAGCCATGCCAGCACGCCGCCAGGGATGTTACAAATGGTAGAGGTAGGCCTCTAAAAATAGTTCCTACCAGCATCATAAACACCCTTAAAAAATGATGTGGGTGTTACATGATGATCACCTTGGTGATATGGTGATGGAGGATGAGGAGAAGGAGGAGGATGAGGACATTAAATAGATGAAATCCTGAAGCGTATACCCATGTCTGGGTGTGAAGGGTTGCATGGGAATAGACCCTCCATAAAAAACACTGGATTTGAGTTTATGTTCCGCTGCTATCATCTAGTGGTGTTGAGAAGTCTGGCCCAATCCAGCCCTTGTTCATTTTGATAAGAGTCAGGCTGTTAGCATTTTCAGTTGACAGGCGGATGTGTGGCGGCACTAAAACCCACTCTGACAAAACACTAGTGGCAGGGCAAGCCAGGACCTTCAAGGAGTAGAGAGATAGTTCATGCCACATGTCCAGCTTGGATACCCAATAGTTGTTAGGCACAGAGGAATCATGGAAGATGCTGGTACGGTCACCAAGGTACTCCTTCAGCATCTTCCAAAACTTTTCCCTCCTTGTCAGAGTACCCGGGGCATTGGGGCCTGGGTGCTGGGAGGATCTGAGAAAACTGTCCCAGACCTTTGACAGTGTTCCCCTGCCTCTGCTGCATTTTTTTCTGTCTCGATCGCATGTACTCCTTGGTTGTCCAAGGAACTGTGACCTCTGCCGCCAGCGTTGTCAGATGGGAATTTTTTAAATAATTCTTCAACAAGGGCCCTCTGGTACTGCAACATTTTATTAGACCTCACCGCCACGGGAAGGAGAAATAGAAAGTTCTCTTTGTACATGGATCTAGAAGTGTGACTAATCAGTAATTACTGTTGCCCAAAATGCGTACAACACGTGGGTCATGGGAAAAGCAGTGGAACATAAACTCAGCCATGTGTGCCAGACTGCCAACAGCCAAGACTTCCCTGTCTCCACCAAGAGGAAAACTGTCCATGTTCTTCTCCTGATCCTCATCCTCCCTCTCTTCAGGCCATCCACGGTGAACAGACGGTATGAATGTGGTGTGGGTAGTACCGTCTGTAGCACAGGAAACCAGCTCCTGTTCCTCCTCATTATCACCCAATGCGTGTTGAGATGAGATGAGGCTGGGCTGTGTAGCATCATCCTGTATAGTTCATTTCTCCATCTCATCATGCTCCACCTGCAATGCCTCCTCTTTAATTATGAGCAGCGAGTGTTTCAGTAGACAGAGAAATGGGATGGTGATGCTAATTATGGCGTCATCACCACTCACCATCTTGGTGGAGTCCTCAAAGTTTTGGAGAATGGCACAGATGTCAGACATCCATGCCCACTAATCAGCTCTTATGTGCGGAGGCTGACCGGAATACCGATGGGTGTGGTGAAGCTGGTACTCAACAACTGCCCTCTGTTGCTCACAAATGCTTCCCAACATATACAATTTTGAGTTCCAATGCATGGTGACATCGCACACTAGCCGGTGATCTGGAAGCTGCAAACGCTGCTGAAGCACGGTGAGGGCGGCGGAAGCTGTAGCTGACTTTCGGAAATGGGCACACACGTGGCGTACTTTCACAAGCAGCTCAGGCAGATCTGGATAGATTTTGAGAAACCGCTGAACCACTAAGTTGAGCACATGGGCCAGGCATGGTACGTGTGCAAGGTTGCCAAGCTTCAGAGCCACCACCAGGTTTCTGCCATTGTCACACACAACCATGCCTTGCTGTAGGTTCAGTGGTGAGAGCCACAGATCTGCCTGCTCTGCTAGAGATTTCAACAACTCTGCAGCAGTGTGAGGTTTGTCACCTAAGCACATTGGCTTCAGAAGAGCCTGTTGCTGCTTGGTCGAGGCAGTGCTGAAGAGCTTTCAGCTTGCGATTGATGTGGTCATTTCGGAGATGGAGGCTGAAGAGGAGGAGGAGGTGCAGGAGCTGCAGAATGTGGGGGCAACCCTGATTGACACAGGACCTGCAATCCTCGGCATTGGGAGGACTGGGTCCCATGCTTACACAGTATTCACCCAGTGTGCGGTCAGTGAGATGTACCGTCCCTCGCCACTAGCACTTGTCCACGTGTCCTTGGGTAGGTGAACCTTCCCAGTAACTGTGTTGGTGAGGGCACGGGTAATATTCTGGGACACGTGCTTGTGTAAGGCGGGGATGGCACGCTGGGAGAAATAGTGGTGACTGGGGACCAAGTACCGAGGGACAGTCGCTGCCATGAGGTTGCGGAAATCTTCCGTCTCCATGAGCCTAAAAGACAACATTTCCAGTACAAGCTGTCTAGAAATGTGGCAGTTTAGTATTGTTGCCTGTGGGTGGCCACGTATTTGCACTTGCGCTCAAAGGACTGGGGTAGGGACAACTGAACGCTGCACTGGGACAAGGAGATGGACGTGGTTGCTGATGGTAGTGGTTGCAAGTGTGCAACAACAGGTGCAGGGTGGAAGGCATCTTCTCTTTGATCATGGACAGGGAATTGGCGTGCATGCAGAGCAGTGGGGTCACCCGCCGACACTGTCTCTGGACCCTGGCGTTTGGCCCAACTAGTGCTTTGCTGTCATGTGCCATGCTGGTGGTGGTCAGGCTGGTAGTTTTGCTGCCCCTGCTGATGCTGGCATGGTGGATATTGCAAATGGCCTTTTTTGGGTTAACTGGACAGCCGCTATAAAAGAGCCAGTGACAGGAAGACCTAACAGTTGGACTGGCAACTTCCCTTGTATTGGTGTTTTGGGGAACTGTTGCCTGCATTGTTTTTGTGGCTACCCCACTGCTTCTTCCTGTCTGTTGTGGTGCTATGCCTCCCTCTCCCCCTGCGCTGCTGTCCTCGTTATGCATGTCATCTTCCCAGGTTGGGTCAGTGACTTCATCGTCCACCACCTAGTCTTCCACGTATGCACCCTGGGCCTCCTTCAGACTTGCTGGCAATTGTTTCTAATCATCGTCCACCTCTTGCGGCAGTAATTGCACTTTTCCACCGTCGCTTTTGTGTGACCGTTGCTGCTCAAATATTTGGGCATCACTACACACGATCTCCTCATGCCACGCTGGACCGAGCGAGAGGCCAGAATCTATAAATGGAAATGTGAACAGCTCTTCAGAGTGTCCAAGTGTGGGATCACTTGACTGCGGGCACTCGGCATGGTGGGCGGAAGGAGATTTACGGTGAGGAATATGTGGTCCAGACTCACGGCTATTGAGACTGGACCGTGTAGAAGACAGGGTGGTGGTGGTGGCAAACTGACTGGAAGCATTATCTGCTATCCAACCAACAACCTTTTCACACTGCTCTGGATTCAAGAGTGGTGTTCATTGGCCCCATAAAAAGTGGGACGGGAAGCTAAATCAACTTGATGTGGGTGCTTGTTCTGCTCCCTCAGCAGGCACAGTTTCATTTTGCCCACCTGTATGGAAATGTATAAGCAGAATAATGGGGTATCTAAGTATACCCATAATTCTGCCACCTTTCCTGGATGCTTTTGACTTGGCACATATGTAAGAATTGAAAAGGCCTGAATACAATTTCCAAAGGCTTTAGCAACTTTTGTTTTTTCATCATCCGCTTTCTCCTATTTTCTCTCTTTATCAGTAGTACTGGGTGGGCCATTTATATGGATACATCTAAATAAAATGGGAATGGTTCATGATATCAACTTCCTGCTTGTGGCACATTAGTATATGGGAGGGGAAAAACTTTTCCAGATGGGTGGTGACTATGGCGGCCATTTTGAAGTCGGCCATTTTGGATCCAATTTTATTTTTTTCAATGGGAAGAGGGTCATGTGACACATCAAACTTATTGAAAATTTCATAAGAAAAACAATAGTGTGCTTGGTTTTAACTTTATTATTTCATGAGTTATTTACAAGTTTATGACCACTTATAAAATGTGTTCAAAGTGCTGCCCATTGTGTTGGATTGTCAATGTAACCCTCTTCTCCCACTCTTGACACACTGATAGCAACACCGCAGAAGAAATGCTAGCACAGGCTTCCAGTATCCGTTGTTTCAGATGCTGCACATTTTGTATCTTCACAGCATAGACAATTGCCTTCAGATGACCCCAAAGATAAAAGTCTAAGGGGATCAGATCGGGAGACCTTGGTGGCCATTCAACTGGCCCACGACAACCAATCCACTTTCCAGGAAACCGTTCATATAGGAATGCTTGGACCTGACACCCATAAAGTGGTGGTGCCCCATCTGTTGGAAAAACTCAAGGAACGTGCCATCTTCAGTGCATAAAGAGGGCAACACATCATCATGTAGCAATTTCAGATATCCAGTGGCATTGAGATTTCCATTGATGAAGAATGGCCCCACTATCTTTGTACCCCATATACCACACCATATCATCAATTTTTGTGTTCCAACAGTCTTGGAGGGATCTATCCACTGTGGGCTAGTGTCAGACCAATAGCGGTGGTTTTGTTTGTTAACTTCACCATTGACAAAAAAGTTTGCCACATCACTGAACATAATGTTCTGTGTAAACTGAGGGTCCTGTTTCAATTTTTGTTTTGCCCATTCTGCCAATTCAGTGCGCTGATCTGGGTCATCCTTGTTGAGATGCTGCAGCAGCTGGATTTTGTAAGGGTGCCATTTGTGAGTAGCTAATATCAGCCGAAGGGATGTTCGACTGATACCACTCTCCAGCGACATGTGGCGAGTGCTACGCTGTGGGCTTTTGCTGAATGAAGCTAGGACAGCCACTGATGTGTTTTCATTAGTGACAGCTTTCTTGCGTCCACATTTTGGCAAGTCCAACACTGAACTTGTTTCACAAAATTTGGCAAGCAGTTTGTTAACCGTAGCATGGGAGATGGGTGGTCTCATAGGGTGTCTTGCATTGAAATCTGCTGCAATGACCCGGGTACTGCGTTCACCAGACATCAACACAATTTCTATCCGCTCCTCACGTCTTAACCTCTGCGGCACGGTCAATGGCTGTAAACAAAGAGAAACTTGTAAATAACTCATGAAAGAATAAAGTTATGTTAAAACCAAGCACACCATTGTTTTTCTTATGAAACTCAATAAGTTTGATGTGTCACATGACCCTCTTCCCACTGAAAAAAATAAAGTTGGATCCAAAATGGCCGACTTCAAAACGGCCACCATGGTCACCACCCATCTGGAAAAGTTTTCCCCCTCCCATATACTAATGTGCCACAAACAGGAAGTTGATATCACCAACCATTCACATTTTATTTAGGTGTATCCATATACACTGTGTTCCAAATTATTATGCAAATAATATTTTCTCAGATTTTCCCAAATTACCTATATGAATTGCAGTCATTGTAATTTTCCAGTCAAATAACTATTAGAGTACAATTGAAAGGTTTTTGTACAAACTGCCTATGATAACAGTATATTTTTTAAAAAATAAAAACTCAAATTGCACTCAAAATGCATGTTCCAAATTATTATGCACAGCAGAGTTTTCAACCTTTTCATTTTAATAAAGAACAAAAAAATGGTCATTTTTGAAATTATAAGCATTAGCAGGTTATTACAAACTGAAATCAAACAGTTTTCAACTCAAAACTTTATTCTAGGTGATGTTACATTTGCACATAGGACCCCTTGTTCGAAAGGAGCTTCTGAACTCTCTCGTCCATTGAATTTGTCAGGTTTTGGATGGTTTCTGCTTTAATTGTTTTGCATGAGGACAGAATACCCTCCCAGAGCTGTTGCTTAGATGTGAACTGCCTCCCGCCATCATAGACACTCCTTTTGATGATGATCCAGAGGTTCTCAATGGGGTTGAGGTCAGGGGAGCATGGGTGCCACACCATAAGTTTGTCCCCTTTTATGCCCATAGCAGCCAGAGATGCAGATGTGTTATGTGCAGCATGAGACGGGGAATGATGGGGGTGATGGGGAGAGCAATGATGGGGGAGAGCAATGATGAGGATGATGGGGGACAGCAATGATGAGGATAATGGGACTGCAATGATGAGGATGATGGGGGTACAGCAATGATGGGGGTGATGGGGAGAGCAATGATGGGGGGAGAGCAATGATGAGGATGATGGGGGACAGCAATGATGAGGATGATGGGGGGACAGCAATGATGAGGGTGATGGGGGACAGCAATGATGGGGGGGAGCAATGATGAGGATGATGGGGGCCAGTAATGATGAGGATGATGGGGGAGAGCAATGATGAGAGGAGAGCAATGATGGGTGTGATGGCGGAGAGCAATGATGAGGGTGATGGGGAGAGCAATGACGAGGGTGATGAAGGAGAGCAATGATGAAGGTAATGGGGGAGAGCAATGATGGGGGAGAGCAATGAAGGGGGTGATGGGGGAGAGCAATGATTTGGGTGATGGGGAGAGCATTGATGAGGGTGATGGAGGGAGATAAATGATGAGAGTGATGGGGAGAGCAATGATAGGGGTGATGAGGGAGAGCAATGATGAGGGTAATGGGGGGAGAGCAATGATGGGGGTGATGGGAGAGAGCAATGATGGGGGTGATGAGGGGAGACTAATGATGAGGATGATGGGGGGAGAGCAATAATGGGGGTGATGGGGAGAGCAATGATAAGGATGATGGGGGGGCAATGATGAGGGTGATGGGGGGTAGAGCAATGATGGGAGGAGTGTGGGACAGCAATGATGGGTGGTGTTCGACAGCAATGATGGGGGGTAGTGTGTGACAGCAATCATGGGGGTGGTGTGGGACAGCAATGATGGAGGTGGTGTGGGGCAGCAATGATGGGTGGTGTGGGACAGCAATGATTGCGGGGTGTGGGACAAATGATGGGGGTGGTGTGGGACAGCAATGATGGTGGTGATGTGGAACAGCAATGATGGGGGTGGTGTGGGACAGCAATGATGGGGGTGGTGTGGGACAGCAATGATGGGAATGTGTGGTACAGCAATGATGGAGGTGGTGTGGGAGAACAATGATGAGGGTGGGAGAGAGGACACTGAGGTGTGGTGTGGAAGAACAAAGATGGGAGGAGAGCAATGATGGAGGTATGGTGCATAGGACACTTTATACTGAATGGAAAGGTGGGAGAAGACACTGTCAGGGACTTGTAACGTATTGGGATGTGGCGGAGGATGCTCAGTACCTTCTACCACCTCTAAAGTGTAGGGGAGACACATGTATGTATACAAGGTATGTGACCTTGTTATTTTGTAGGCTGGAGATCATCATGACAAGACGAGTGGTGGCTGGGAGATGTCGACATGAAGGTCTGACTAGATGCAGAAGAAGCAGCAGAAACCAACTCTGATCAGATGAGACGTCAGCGGTAAGTGCCTGGATGTAAATATTATTCTGTATCTGCACTGTGTGACTTGGAGTGATAATGTTATATGTGAAATCCCTTAGGCTGCATTCTCACATTTGTGTGAAATGTCCGTGTGCTGCTATATTTTTTATTAGACAGACACAAGTTTTATAGATTCATTCACACATCTGTGAATATCACAGATCTGAGAATGAGATCTGTGAGGTTCAGAGAATGTCCTGTTTAGATCTGATTTTGAGGAAAGAGTTCATCACGTACACTAAGTTTTAAGGACCTTTGTAATCCCTCTCATCACGACAAACCATTAACTTCCCAGGAGGTGGGAAAACGGACGCCACCAAGTAAAGCCACATGCAGCTTAGGACAGCAGCTGTGGTTACATGAACAGTAAGTCAGGGTGGCCCAGGGCTATGTGAATATTGGCTCCCTGCCCAACGTCTCACTTTCAACAGTATCTACAGCCACACTTTCCTGTTCCACCAATCACCAATGTGTATTGGGAACAGTGGTGGCTATCACACTGTGCTGGAGGGAGGCTGTGAATTATCATACTGTGAGCACCCCCTATAACAGCAGTCCAACACTAGTCTGGAACCAAGTTTGGCTGTGTAGTCTGGAGTAACACCATACCAGCTGTCTGGATTTCTAGTCTGGAGTGACTCTACAACAGCAGTCTGGTGGCCTAGCCTAGAGCGCCCCCTATAACAGCAGTCTTTGTGTTATCTGAGGTGCTTCAGATAATGATTCAATCTCTTACATGCCGGATTAGATCAGTATATTACTGTGTTACTGTGTATTGCAATGAGCACACATTTAATATAATTGAGGGAATCTTTAGTAACAGGTGCGACAAAGTCATTGGTAAAGTGTTGAAGGGGAGATATGTTTCCCTGAGCCTATTAGCCTCAGTGAAGTAAAACCATTAAGTTTCCTCCAGCATGTTATGTGCAAGGAGGGATTAAGTCACCTTTATAAAGGGCGTGTTTTTATGAGAACCATCATAGAGCGGGCGGGAGGTTGTTCTCCATATCTCCACCCCAGTGTGTGGTCGGGGGTTTAAATACTTGGCCAGCTGAGGCATTAAATGTTCAGTGTCTGGAGAAGCTAGCTCCAGAGAGTAGCTTGTGTGTTCTATGCCAATCTGAACCTTGTGTTTGATGGACTCTGAGCGGGTGGTACCACGCTACCACAAGGACTGTGTTTTGATATCACCACTTTGTTTTGTTTTTCCTGTTTTTGCCCAAAGGGCCGTGTTTGTTTTACTTCCCATGGTTTATGCTGCCTAATAAATGTGGGAAGAATTTAAAGAGACAGTGTTCCTGTATTCCTCGATGTGCAACCAAGTTAGCCGATCTACCTCACAGATTAATCTATTTCATCAAGTTCCTTCTTCATCAAAAAAACACAAGATGAAGAAATAACAGTGAGAAAACCACAAAAAATTATGAAAAATTAACAGGATATGTCCGATCTCACAACAAGCAACGATGAATGATGATTTCCTACAAATTTGATATGGGTAACGTCGACAAGCATCGACTGTACTGTAGGTGTATCCCACAAGAGTTAGGACCAAGCTCAAATGCAGGAAAAGCAGCAACTAGGAGATCATAAAGCCCACTAATTTCAATAAGAATTGTGCAATGTTTAGCTACTTAGGGCTTAGGACTGAAATTTTCTGAAGGGGACCAGATACTGCCAGCGAAGGGCAAGGGCTTCTGTGCAGGGTATGTGTCTTGGGCCCTCCGACATCATATTCCACCTGCTTATACACATGCACATTTACATGCATAGTAATATGCCATACACATATACATAATGCATACACACTAGAACATTATGTGTTCACATACATAGAACTCAAAGACAAAAGAAAAAACTTCGAAAAACGGTCCAATGTGAATGAGACAAATTTTATTTGCTCAAGACAATAATTGTGAATGACAATGTGGTAAGCGGGGGAATAAAAACAGACACACAATGGGGCCCACCCCAAAACGCGCGTCAGGGTGGGCGTCATTGCAGAGCAGCAGATCCATCTCCAGGCTGTGAGTATCACTCAGTATATTTAGAATCATGACAGCACGTCGCTATGTATAGGACACTTATTTCACCAAGCAATTAGTGTTTTACTCACAGATGGATGTCAGTCAATTGAAGTGCCTAGGACTCTTTTCACATTTCATCTGCTCATATTTCTACAGCAAAAAGAATGGTGTGAGTACATCTTTGTACACCAGCACCACACCATATACTGTATACTGCTTTGTATACACATTGACATATTTTTGGATCTTATCTACACAGGCACGCCAGATAAGTGGGATATTATTCTTGACTGTCTATTATCTTCCCACATTTCTGCTGTGGCGCCCTTTTTTGTGTGTCTGTTTTTATTCCCCCGCTTACTCACCACATTGTCGTTCACAATTATTGTCTTGAACAAATAAAATTTGTCTCATTCACATTTACTATTGTATTCGATGGTCCATTTCTATACATGTCCATAATTGGGTTATTATCAGCAACCGGTACACACATAGGTGCCTTTAATTTCATTTCAACGTACCCGTTTCTTTTATCTCTTGTTTATGCGTATTTTCTATACATATAATTCGCATGAACACAAGCATAAATACAATGCACATATACATATAAATACATATATAGATATACATTTTTCATGCACTTATTCGGATTCCCTAAAGAATTTTTGCACTTCCCACGATCAAAGCCATAGCAATTTTATTTGTTTATAAAATTGTCACTAAATGTATTTTATGTAACATGAGCTATGAGTTTTAGGCTCCATTTCGCCATGCAAATATTTAAAAGTTACATTTATATTAACAAACATTTCAATGGAAACTCAACAATCACCATACTTGATGCATTTACAGTATTGTACCGGTTGTTTAATTGATTTCCACCATTATATTATTGGTCTATCCAAAAAATTAGTCATCAATATCAGATAGTTATGGGCCCGACAACTGACACCCCAACAGATCAGCTGTTACCAGCTCTAGCATTGTACTACTCTGTCACACTGTTTAGTGGCTGCTGCCTAGCACTGGAGATCAGCTAAATACGAGCTAATCTACAGCACTCTGCAGCAGCTACTAAGCAGTGTGACGGAGCTGTTTGGTTCCTCTTAGCTCAGTGTTTACATCCGGCCACAGATAGATCTGACAATAGCTGATCAGTGGTGCCGGGATGTCACACCCCTGCCAGTAGTGTAACTACTGGGGCGAGCAAAGGGTGTGGTTGCCCCGTGTCCTGCACTCAGATGGGCCCACCTGGAGCTATGCTACCCCTAACTGTATCAGCGTGCGCAGGGAGACATAGTTTCCGCTCTACCTTCTGTAGACCGCAGGTCGCTCTAAGCCTGCGGTGTACAGAATGGCCAAGGTGCCGACGCATGTACAGGATATCTGAGTCCCGGCGCGGTGATGTCATTGCTCTGCGCCGGGAATCATCAGGATCTTGGGTTGGTGAGTATATGATGTTTTTATTTGGATTAAAACTTGTGGGGGCATCATAAACAATGGGGGACCTGAAACAGTGGCCCTCATACATTATAGGGACTACTTTAGCGGCCCTTATAAAGTGTGGGGCCCATTATAAAGTTTGGGAGCTAATAGAGGGGCAATTATTCAATTTGGAAGCTATTGTAGGGACCATTATACAGTTTAGCGGCTAATGTGGGGTGTCCATTATCGAGTTTGGGGGCTAATGTGGGGTCCATTATACTGTTTGGGGGCTAATAGAGGGGCAATAATTCAATTTAGGAGCTAATGTGGGGACCATTATACAGTTCTGCGGCTAATGTGGGGTCCATTATCCAGTTTGAGTGCTATTGTGGGGGTCATTATACAGTTTAGCGGCTAATGTGGGGTCCATTATCCAGTTTGGGGGCTAATGTGGGGTCCATTATACTGTTTGGGGGCTAATAGAGGGGCAATAATTCAATTTAGGAGCTAATGTGGGGACCATTATACAGTTTTGCGGCTAATGTGGGGTCCATTATCCACTTTGGGGCCTAATGTGGGGTACATTATACTGTTTGGGGGCTAATAGAGGAGCAATAATTCAATTTATGAGCTAATGTGGGGACCATTATACAGTTTTGCAGCTAATGTGGGGACCATTATACAGTTTTGCGGCTAATGTGGGGTCCATTATCCAGTTCGGGTGCTAATGCGGGGGCCATTATACAGTTTGGGTGTTAATGTGGGGGTCATTATAACTGTGTTTTGTGGGAGCAGTGGGGACATTATAGTATGTATAGAAGAGGTGTGGGGGTAATCAAAGTTACCAGTTAGGGGCAGACTCAGATGATTCGTCCCCCTGAACTGAATCCCTAGCTACACGTCTGGGCTGGTGTGAGGTGGGGACAGCTTTCCGGGAGAAATAGTGGCGGCTGGGGACCAAGGAATGGCCGCCGCCATGATGTTGCGAAAAGCCTCAGGGTCCACAAGCCTAACGGCAACATTTCCAAGGCAAGCAGTCTGGAAATGTGGCCGTTTAGTGTTTGGGCCTGTGGGTGAGTGGCTGTGTATTTCCACTTGCGTTCCAAGGCTTGTGGTAGGGACAGCTGAACTCTGCACTCGGGCAAGGAGGCATAGGACGGGAGGCATCTGTGTCTGCATCCTGGACAGAGGATTGGCAAGCACGAAGCACAGGGGAAGAGGCAGTTGCGTCACCTGCAGGCACTGATTGTGGACCCAGGTTTTCGGCCTACCTAGTTGGGTGCTTGGGTGACATGTGCCTGTGCATGCTCGTATTGGTCAGGCTGGTAGTGGTCTGGCCCCTGCTGAGCTTGGTACGGCACAGGTTGAAAATAACAGTTCTCTTGTCTTCTGCACTTTTGTAAAAAAAAGCACCAGACTGGAGAACGCCTAACCTTTGGCCTGTGATCTGGCTGGCTGTGGGTTCTCTGGGGAAAAGTTGACCACCTTCTCCCTCTGCCAGCCCCACTGCCTCTTCCTGCCTGCTGGGTGCTGTGGATCCCTACCCCTCTGCGCTGCTGTATTCGCTCTGCATGCCACCTTGACAGGTTGGGTCAGTAACTTCATCATGCACCACCTCATTTTCCACTTGCTCATTCTGGTCCTCCTCCTGATATAACTAACTTGCTGACAACTGTGTCTCATCTTCATCCACCTCTTGAGACAGTAATTGCCGTTCACCACTGTCGCCTTCTTCTGACCGTGGCTGCTCAAATATTTGGGCATCACTGCACACAATCTCCTCGTATCCCTCTTGAAATTTGCATGGTGAGTAGCCAGAAGAAGCCATCAATGGAAAAGTAAAGAGCTAATCGGAGTGTCCAAGTATGGGGTTACTTGTCTCCTGGGACTCATCATGGTGGGAGGAAGGAGGATCAGGGTGACGATTATGTGGTCTAGACTCTTGGCTAGTGAGACTGGACCGTGTGGAAGACACGGTGGTGCTTGAAAACAGTCTGAAAGTATTATCTGCCATCCAAACTACAACCTGCTCGCACTGTTCTGGCTTCAATGGTGATGTCCTGTGCTCCCCTGAAAAGTGGGACAGGAAGCTATTGTCTTGAGGAGCATGTTTGTTGTGTTCCCGTAGCAGGCACAGTTTCACTACGGCCTCTGCGTGCACCATCAGCAGCATGTCCACTTCCCAATCTCTTACCGCACAACTTGCGCATTTTAAATTTTCTACTAAAAGCAGTATTATTAGAGAATAGAAGTTAATTAAGTTGTCCCTGAAAGGAGTTTTGCTACTGCATTACCATGATTGGCAGGCACATCCGGGTTGAGGGATTGAGCAAGTACCCCAAATACCTGGATACTCGATCGAGTACTGAGCGTCTCGAGCACCAGGATGCTCGATCGAGCCCAGAGCAGTGCCGAGCATGATGGCCCATCACTACTTATTATCCATTTATTAAGTACATCTTATATGCATTTTCATTTGTTTGTTCTGAATATTTTTTGCTGTTATTTATGTTTCTTTAGTTCTGATGAAGACTATATGATTGGCCGAAATGTCAACCATATTATATACAGTGGATAACCTGTGTGCAATAAAATTCAATCACTTTTTTGCATCTTATTTGTAGTGACAAATTTATTTTTGATACTGTCTGTGGAGTGGAATCCTATTTGAGCAACCATTACCGAGATATCAAATAGGCCTCTCCCGGGCTATAAGCCTACAAATTTAAATGGCAGATAGGATCTAGAACTAATTAAAAACATATTAGGCTAATGAAAGGAGTGTACACCGATAAATAGGCCAATTTATTTAAACATCTAGCAATAAACAATAAATAAACCGATATAGAAAAATGGAGACCTTATTCATAAAATAATTAATTTTTATTTAGACATGATTAAAAAGCTTTTTACATGAAATCAAATAAAAAACATGAGATGATACAAAAACAGGCATCAAGTGACATGACTAGCTATCAGAACAATTTCCTTCAATAATGGAGCAGAGAATTCATATATAGAATAACTATAAAACTACTTTGGATATTATTAAATAAAGTGCTTAGAGCTAATATATTTTAAACTATTGAAATGTGGTGCCACCTAGTGGTAAAAATAATTCTACCGCCACATTTATGACCACTCACTACTATGTAATACATGTAGATAAGTTAATAAATTATTACTACAGTATTTTCAGCACTTTGGCTAGGATAGTGGTGCTCTATGATGAGCAGGGGGGACTTGTTTGATGAGGGGAGAGGTCGGAGTAGCAGCGTGCTAGTAATATTATTTTTTCCTAACTTAACCCCTTTCTCACGGGGAGCGTAATAGTACGCCCCACGTCAGATCCCCTGTTTGGTGTGGGCTCCAGCGCTGAGCCCACACCTTTCCGGGCACATGTCAGTTGATCTATACAGCTGACATGTGTCCGCAAAAGCCGCAGGTGGAATCTTGATCCACCTGCGGCTGTTAACTAGTTAAATGCCGCTGTCAGTTTCTGGCAGCGGCATTTATCTCGTGCTTCCGGGAATTGTCCTCGTCCATTGGCGACCCCGTCACATGATCGCGGGTCACCGATGGATTTGCATGACAACGCGGGGTCTGCAGGAGACCCCTGTGGTTGTCATTGCCAGATTGCTATGAGCGCTGCCCAGTGGATGGCGCTCATAGCAAGTGAGCAATTCTGCTACACACAGGCAATCTGATCATCGCCTGTGTGTAGCAGAGGGGATCAAACAACTGCAGCTTCTAGTCTCCTATGAAGACTATTGAAGCATGAAAAAAGTGTAAAAAAACGTTTTTAAAAATATAAATGACGCGGGGCCAAACACAGACAGCCACTTCATGCTCTCTCCTGCTCCCACCTACTAACACTTTCTCTCATCCTCCTAACTGCTGGCGATATCTCCCCAAATCCTGGTCCCCCTCGCCACATCTTCACTGTCGCTTCCACCTCCTATCCACGATCTATCACAAACTCTCACAACCCTTCTAACCTCATACACATCCGCCCAGCCCCCGCTTCCCCAGTCCCACTAACAGGAGCTCCATGGAACGCTCGCTCCGTCTGCAACAAACATTCCTACATCCATTATGTTTTCATCACTAACAAACTTTTCTTCCTCGGCATCACCGAAACCTGGCTCACCCCCTCTGACATAGACTCTCCAGCTGCACTTTCGTACCGTGGATTCCACCTTTCCCACCCCCCTGCCCCATTGACAAGCATGGTGGACGGGTAGATTTTCTCCTGTCAGATAACTGCTCCTTCACCCAAATCGCACTGCCACCCTCCATTACTCTCCCCTCTTTAGATGTGCACTGTGTGCGCATCTTCTCCCCCTCCAACCACCAACTTGCCATCATTTACCTCCCCCAGGACCAACCACCAACTTCTTAGACCATTTCACCACCTGGCTACTTCATTTTCTTTCCCCTGACATCCCCACTATCATCATAGGCGACTTCAACATCCCCATCGACACTTCCCTCTCAGCTGCCTCTAAGCTTCTTTCCCTCACTTCCTCCTTTGGCCTTACTCAATGGTCTTCCGCAGCCACTCACAAAGATGGCCTCACACGGGACCTTATCGTCATCCCCCTCTGTTCCTTTTCTAACCTCTCTAACTCACCTCTCCCCCTTTCTGACCACATCCTACTTACATTCTCTACCCTCTCCTCTCCAGGGCCACAATCCCCATTCCACAAAATTGCACACCCTTGCAGAAATCTTAAACACCTTGACCTACACTCACTCTCTGAATCCCTTCTCCCTCTTACAGACAATAGTTCCTTACATGATGCAAATGCTGCTGCCGCGTTATACAACACAACAACAGCTGCAGTTCTCAATTCAGTCGCCCCCCTCACACATATCAAAGCTCGCACAATCAAGAGGCAACCCTGGCACACCAGCCAAACCAAAGAACTGTAACAGGCCTCCAGGGTTGCTGAGCATAGATGGAAAAGGTCTCACTCCAATGAGCACTTCATCTCATGCATCCACCATTACGGAAGTTTAACTTTCCTCTTTACTCTCCAAATCACACCAAACCACCTGTGAACTTGACCAAATCCTGTCCCACCTCATCCCCAACCTTACCACTATCCTTATCCCAACCCTAACCCACCTTTTCAACCTGTCACTAACAACTGGTGTCTTCACCTCATGCTTCACACATGCCTCAATCTCACCCATCCTCAAAAAGCCCTCCCATGACCCATCCTCTCTGACTAGCTACCGCCCCATGTCACTTCTCCCCTATGCCTCAAAACTACTGGAACAACATGTCCACTTTGAACTGTCCTCCCACCTCTCCTCCTGCTCTCTCTTTGACCGCCTCCAATCTGGCTTCCGACCACACCATTCTACTGAAACTGCCCTGACTAAAGTCACCAACGACCTACTAACCGCCAAATCCAAGCGACACTACTCTGTCCTCCTCCTCCTAGACCTGTCATCTGCCTTTGACACAGTGGACCATTCCCTCTTACTACAGACTCTCTCATCTCTTGGCATCACGGACTTGGCCCTATCTTGGATCCCTTTATACCTAATAGACAGGCAGGGTCAGACTGGGGTGCCTAGAGCCCACCAGGGGAACTGACTCTAGGGGCCCACACTACAGCCCACCTAAACGGTTTTATTACTTGTTATGCTTGTCTATAATGCACTATAATTACATGATTGGCCGCGCTGTGGAGCACCAAGCGGCAGGACTTTCTTCGAACAGTCATTCCGTACTGCCAGAGTCCCTTTAATGGTAACTTGTCACCTTGAAAAATGCTATTTATCTGCAGATATAGGGGTAATCTTCAGGTAAATAGGGTTTAAAGCCTGGTTAGACGGCTTATTGGAAAAGCATTGGCTACACGGAGAAAATTACATTTTATTCTCCCTGCCGCCACTCGCTTCCTGTCATAGGGTTGGTGCAAGGAGGGAGACATTACAGTCACAGCTAACTACAAAGTTAGGGTGCTGCAATAACGTCCAGCACCTTGATTGTGACATCTTCAATGGAGGCCAACCTCAGGCTGAGCTTCATTGAATGACTAACATGGCAGCAACACATGGCAACTAGTGCTGAGCGAGCGTGGTTGGATAAGGTGTGATCCCAGCATGCTCGGGTGTTATCCAAGTATCTTGTAGTGCTCTGCTACTATGCTCGAGTCCTCGGGGTAGCATGTTTTACGGCGATAGACAGACGCAACACATACAGGAATTGCCGGTTTGTTAGATAATCCCTGCATGTGTTGCTTCTGTCTACCGCCGCAAAACATGTTACCGCAGGGACTCGAGCATATTAGCAGAGCACTACAAGATACCTGGATAACACCCGAGCATGCTGGGATCACACCTTATCCGACCAAACTCACTCAGCACTAGTTGCCAGGTGCTGCTACCATGTTAGTCATTCAATGAAGCTCAGCCTGAGGTTCGGCTCCATGGAAGTGTCACAATCAAGGTGCCGGACGTTATTGCAGCACCCTCACTTTGCAGTTCGCGGTGACTGTAATGTCTCTTATCCGACCACGCTCACTCAGCACTACTGCCAACCCATCAGCAACCTGCAACTGCGTCACAGGGGGCTGAAGGGAACAGGTGAATGCATGCACCGGCCATCGTGCTATCTAAATGCTGCTGTCAGTGATTGAAAAGGGCACTTAAATACTCAAAACAGCAGCAATCAAGGCGAGCTCTGATCACTGCTGTTACAGGCTTGGCTCCGGCTATGTAACACAGCCGACATCTGCCCGGTATGGAGCAGGCTCAGCTCCTGAACCCGCTCCATACAAGTACAACCCTATGGTTATGACAAGGTTAGCAAATTTCACTGTTCCTAAATGTGGAAAGACAAATGGAATTCCCTAACACATGTGAAAGATACCTAATAGATTTAGTAAAGGTGCCGCAAGCATATGAATGTTATTACACACCACAATGCACAGTTACATACACGCATCTTACAAAAATACATATTATTCCAGATACGCAGACACATACAAACACACAGACACGCACAAACACATCAGTATATGAATACATCATCTGAACCACCATCAACTGTAATGTCAGGTCAGACCCATATATCTTTGTATCACATAAACCTACAACTTCCAGTATGTAATTAACAATAGAGATACTGGGAGTTGTTGTTACCAATCGTCATCAGACTGCGGACCATACAGGAAGCACAGTTCTGATGAGACACAGGCAGGATCACAAATGAACATTTACATCCAGGTATCTTACCTGAGACGTCTTCTCTGATTAGAGTTGTTCTCTTTCTTTTCGTCTCCATCTTGTCCAGACCCCTTGAGGACTTTTCTCATCCACAGCTCGCCTCTCCAGACTTCCATCTTCTCCGGTCTTCTGCAGATCATCCCCACACGATGCCCTTAAAGATAGCAGTGTCATTATAATGCTCCTGAATAAAAATATCTACACTGAGCCCCTGAATAAACCTAACTCTTACAATGCTCCCTGCACAAAACATGACATACACTCTACCCCTCTTATGGTACCTGCTCTCCACACTGTCCTGTCCTTACCATACTGGGCCCCCTCTTCACACTGTCCTCTCACACTGTGTCCCCCCTATACTGCCCAGTCTCTATACTGTGCCCCTTCATCACACTCCCCCTCCTCAGCATACTTTTCCCCCTTTCTGTGCCCTCACACTGTTTCCCCCATACTGCCACATCTCCATACCTTCCCCCACACTACCTAGTCTCTGTGCTGTGTCACCTCACACTTTTCTCCCTCCATACTGTCTCCTCACACTATTCCCCCACTCTCCATACTGTTTCCTCATACATCCCCCTTGCCCATTCTGTTCCCGCACCCATTCCCACCCCTCCCCTAGTTTCTTCACACATCTCCAGATTCTGTCTCCTAAAATTTCTCTCCCATCTCTCCCCAAATATAATAAATCTTCGGAAGAGCACACAGACATGCAGAAGCACGCTTACACACACGAAAACAAGCGCACACAGACACATACTAAGGGCTCTTTCACACGTCAGTACATGCGATGACAATTTCCACACGTACCAGAGACATTGGTACACGCAGACCCATTCAAATGAATGTTTTTACCTGCTGCACCTCCTGCAAAACGTCCCGCACACTGATGACAGCGCTCTTCCCAAGCACCGGGTGCTGAACGCTGCTCTCATCATAGACCCCTGCTGGCACTGCGATCAGCAGCAGCAGGGTCAATGATGAGAGTAGTAGTCTACTCCCGCCGTGTCCAACTGTAAAAATAGGAATAAAATAAAAAAATCCTTATACTCACCTCTCCTAAGTGTCACCCGCTGTAATCCGTGCGAGCGCTCACGCCGAGGAGAATGACTCCTGCAGCGAGCGGGCCCCGGAGCTGCGCTCAACAAGGGGTGCCCTGTCAATCACTGACTACTACTCTCATCATTGACCCTGCTGCTGCTGAACGCAGCACCGGCAGGGATCTATGATGAGGGCAGCGCTCAGCACCCAGCTCTTGGGAACAGCGCTAACTGTACACTGATTCCCAAGCGCCGGTACGTGTCACACAGATGACACACAGGTGGACACGGATATCTCCAGTCCCGTAAATATCAGGACATGTGAAAGAGCCCTAATATACACAAGCAGATACACATACTCACAGAAATGGAGACACGTACACACGCAGGCAAGCACACACAGAAATGCACACGCAGTCATGCACAGACACACTCAGACAATCACACACAAAAATGCAGACATGCAGGGAAGCATGCACACACGTGTGAAGACACATATACACATGTAGACATGCAGGCACTCAAATACATACACACACATGCAGGCAGGCATATACACACACACTGTACACACACAGGCATATACACACACTGTACACACTGGCATATACACACACACACACTGTACACACACAGGCATTTACACACACACTGTACACACATGCAGGCATTTACACACACACATGCATATACACACAGGCAGGCATATACACACACACACCCGCAGGCATATACACACACGCACCGCAGACATATACACGCACCAGCAGGCATATACACGCACCAGCAGGCATATACACGCACCAGCAGGCATATACACACACACAGGCATATACACACACAGAGGCATATGACTCATCCATAAAAACGTTATTGAATATTTGGTACGGTGCTCTTGACATGAAATTGAAGCAGTGAGAGCTGTAGGCCTGCAGCCTTGTTTCCAATTCCAGGCCAGGTTGGAGAGTTGAAATGTAGAGGACGGTCACCGTCCACATATCCAGACCGGAGCCTGTATAAAAAAGCCCAGAGTCAGAGCAGGAGAGAAGGGGGTGGTGCTCCGGTGCTGGTGCCACCACCCGGTCCGGAGCCAGTATTACTACAGGGGAGCAGGCCAGGGCAGATATGGAGCCGGGATGGGACCGTATCAGAAGCCCGGGAGCAGGGAGAGCAGAGCGAGACGTCGGGTTCGGTGGCGCCGGCGTATCAGAGGCCGGCCCCGGAGCAGAGAGAAAGCACTGCAGAGCGCGGCCGCGGCGTATCAGAGGCCAGAAGAGAGCGGTGTCAGCGTCACCTGACACCACACCACAGTCTGCCATCCAGTGGGAAAGCAGACCGCAGTGCGTGTCACCGCCCAGAAAGAATCCATCCTCTTAGTGTCAGGGACTCACGTGGTAAGTATGCTGCATGCATGTCACTGCAGGCCCGCTGTCACCAATGAATGTGCCGTGCGCGCGACGCTACATTTGCTTCAGCCGCGCTTTTAAAGGGCCCCCGCCACCAATTTTCTCACTCTTATATCGGGGCCCACCGGGAAATTTCCCGATTTCCCGCCAGGCCAGACCGACCCTGTAGACAGGACATTCAGTGTCTCCCACTCACACATTACCTCTTCATCTCGCCCCCTATCTGTCGGTGTCCCCCAAGGTTCAGTTCTACGACCCCTGCTCTTCCCCATCTACACCTTCGGCCTAGGACAGCTCATAGAGTTTCACAGCTTTCAGTATCACCTCTATGCTGATGACACACAGATCTACCTCTCTGGACCTGATATCTTCTCACTACTAACCAAAATCCCACAATGTCTGTCTGCTATTTCATCTTTATTCTCTGCTAGATTTCTAAAACTTAACATTGATAAAACAGAATTCATCATCTTTCCACCATCTCATTCAACCCCTCCGACTGACCTATCTATCAATGTCAATGGCTGTTCACTCTCCCCAGTCTCGCAAGCTCGCTGTCTTGGGGTAACCCTGGACTCTTGATCTCTCCTTCAAACCACATATCCAAGCCCTTTCCACTTCCTGCTGACTCCAACTCAAAAATATCTCCTGGATCTGCACATTCCTCAACCACGAATCTGCAAAAACACTAGTGCACGCCCTCATCATCTCCCGCCACGACTACTGCAACCTCCTGCTCTGTGGCCTTCCTTACAACACTCTCGCACCCCTCCAATCTATCCTAAACTCTGCTGCCCAACTAATCCACCTGCCCCCCGTTATTCCCCAGCCTCTCCTCTTTGTCAATCCCTTCATTCCCTCCCCATTGCTCAGAGACTCCAGTTCGAAAGCCTAATCACGGCATATAAAGCCATCCACAACCTGTCTCCTCCATATATCGGTGACCTAGTCTCCCGGTAATTTTGTGACAGTGAAATTCAGCTGTATGCAGAGCTCATTCAGGGTAAAAAAATCTATTTTTTTCTGTTACTAATGTGATACAACATGCCACATTTCAGCTTGTCATTTTGTGGCTGTGAAATTCAGCTGTATTCAGAGCTTATTCAGAGTAAAAAAAAAAACATTTTCTGTTACAAACGTGATACAAGCTGAGATGTGGCTTACTGGAATTCTTTGGTGGGGAAATTCAGCCATATGCAGAGCTCGTTCAGAGTAAAAAAAATATATATTTTTCTGTTACTAATGTGATACAGCACACCACATCTTAGCTTGTAATTTTGTGGCGGTGAAATTCAGCCGTATGCAGAGCTCGTTCAGAGTAAAAAAATCATTTTTTATGTTACTAACGTGAAACAGCACGCCACATCTCAGCTTGTCATTTTGTGGCGGTGAAATTCAGCTGTATGCAGAACTCATTAAGATTAAAAAAATCAATTTTTTTCTGTTTCTAATGTGATACAGCACACCACATCTCAGCTTGTCATTTTGTGGGGGTGAAAAATTCAGCCGTATGTAGAGCTCGTTCAGAGTAAAAAAAAATATTTTTTTGTTACTAACGTGATACAGCACGACACATCTCTGCTTGTCATTTTGTGGTGGTGAAATTCAGCTGTATGCAGAACTCGTTACAAGTAAAAAAATCTATTTTTTTCTGTTACTAATAGCATAAAGGACACCATATCTCAGCTTGTCATTTTGTTGCGGTGAAATTCAGCTGTATGTAGAGCTCGTTCAGAGTAAAAAAATCTATTTTTTCTTTTACTAATGTCATACAGCATGCCACATCTCAGCTTGTCATTTTGTAGTGGTGAAATTCAGCTGTATTCAAAGCTCGTTCAGAGTAAAAAAAAAAAAAATTTCTGTTACTAACGTGATACAAGCTGGGATGTGGCGTGCTGTAATTTTGTGGCGGTGAAATTCAGCTGTATGCAGAGCTCGTTCAGAGTAAAAAAAATATTTTTTTTCTATTACTAACGTGATACAGCATGCCTCATCTCAGCTTGTAATTTTGTGACATTGAAATTCAGCTGTATGTAGAGCTCATTCAGGGTAAAAAAAATCTATTTTTTTCTGTTACTAATATGATACAACACGTCACATCTCAGCTTGTCATTTTGTGGTCATGAAATTCAGTTGTATGCAGAACTCGTTACGAGTAAAAAAATCTATTTTTTTCTGTTACTAATAGGATAAAGCATGCCACATCTCAGAAGGAGTTAGGCAGGCAGGCAGTTTATGTGGCAGACTACAGTGCATACTGTATAGCGCAAGGTGTTCGATTGAACGTCCTGTCTGCTGCTGTAATAAATACAGATATTTGTAGACATAGCCCCAGATATCAGGGGCCAAAGCAAATATTTTGTTATCTTAATCCTGGTTATTTGCTTAAAAAGCAATCCAGAGTACACCATTTTTCGGCTTCATTTGCTTGTTAGCATTGCAGAATTCAGCCAGATCTGTTCCATATTTCAGCCATAAAAATCCAGAAATTTCAACTGAACGTGTAAAATATTGGCCTCTTTTTCCATTCTGTTGCAGTTTGTCAGTCAAACTATTCACACTAGGTGTCTGTATTAGTAAATTACAGGCCCTCTATTTAAAACCGTGGTTTTGTGTCAGACATATCACCTTTAACAGTGTTCCAAAATCAGCCATTTCTTCCATTTTAATTTTGTTGCAGTGTGTCGGTCAAGCTATTCACACTAGGTCTCCGTGTAGAATAATATTAGTAAATTACAGGCCTGCTATTTAAAACTGTGGTTCTCTGTCAGACATATCATCTATAATAGTGTTCCAAAATGAGCCATTTCTGCCTTCCATCTCTTTGCAGTGTGTTGGTCAAGCTATTCACACTAGGTCTCTGTGTAGAATAATATTAGAAAATTACAGGCCTGCGTTCCAAAATCATCCATTTAAATATTGTCCCCCAATTAAAATGGGCAAGGTGCGTGACAAGGGACGGGGAATTGGACGTGATGGTGATGGTGCATGCAGAGGCCGAAGACGTGGCCGTGGGCAAGCTGAAATTGTGCCACAATAAACACCTACATCTTATCGATCAACCTTCCTGTCCCAATTACTAGGGGACCGCAGAACACCACTATTGAACTGAGAGCAGTGTCAAAAGGTTGTTGGTTGGATAGCAGATAATGCTTCCAGTCACTTTGCCACCACCCCACCCTGTCTTCCACTCGGTCAAATCTCAGTAGCCGTGAGTCTGGACCGCATATTCCTCACCCTGATCCTCCTTCCTCCCACCATGCTGAGTGCCCGGAGACAACTGATCCCACACTTGGACACTCAGAAGAGCTGTTCACTTTTCCATTTGTAGATTCAGGCCTCTCGCCTGGCCAGCTTCAAGCGAGTCAAGAGGAGAACGTGTGTAGCGATGCCCAAATATTGGAGCAGCCACGGTCACACAAAGGCAACTGTGGGAAAGTGCAATTACTGTCGCAAGAGGTGGATGATGATGATCAGACACAACTGCCAAAAAGTCAGGAGGAGGACCAGAGTGCGGAAGTGGAAGACGAGGTGGTGGATAATATAATAACTGACCCAACCTGGCAGGGGGACATACAGAGCGAGGACAGCAGCACACAGGGGGAGGGAGGCATAGCACCACAACAGGCAGGAAGAAGCAGTGTGGTGGTCGCAGACAGAAGGCGGGAAAGCGTTCCTTGTAACTCCAACATGACGGAAGTTGCCAGTACAACTGTTAGGTCTTCCCGAGTCTGGTTATTTTTTAAAGACTCTGCTGATAACCCCAAAAAGGCCATTTGCACCACCTGCCAGGCCAACATCAGCAGGAGTAGCAAAACTAGCAACCTGACGACCACCAGCATGATCAGGCACATGGCAGAAAAGAACCCGGCTAAGTGGGCCAAACCCCAGGGTACAGAAACAGTGTCTGCGGGTGACACCACTGCTTCTTCGCTGTTGTGCGTGCACCCCAATCCCCTGTCCATGGCGCATGCCAAGATGCATCCCGCCCTGCACATGTCGTTGCACACTCTCAGCTAGCACCATCAGCAAGCACGTCCACATCCTTGTCCCAGCACAGCATTCAGTTGTCCATACCCCAGTCCTTGGAACGCAACCGCAAATATGCAGCCAACGCCCCACAGGCCACACTACTAAATTCACACATTTCGCAAATGCTTGTGCTCAAAATGTTGCCTTTTAGGCTTGCGGAGACGGAAGCTTTCCGCAACCTAATGGCGTTGGCCGTCCCTCGGTACTTGGTCCCCAGCCGCCACTATTTCTCCTGGTGTGCCATCCCCGCATTACACGAGTACGTGTCCCACAACAATAGCCATGCCCTCAACAAAGCAGTTACTGGGAAAGTCCGCCTAACAACGGACACGTGGACAAGTGCTTGGGGCAGTGACGGTACATCTCGCTGACGGCATACTGGGTTAATATAGTGTAAGGTGGGACGCAGTGGGATATTGGGACGGAACACGTCCTCCCGATGCTGAGGATTGCGGGCCCTGGGTCAATCAGGGTTGCCCCCACATTCTACAGCTCCTGCACCCCCTCTTCCTCTTCAGCTTCCATCTCCGAAATGACCACATCAGTCGCAAGCTGGAAGCACTGCAGCACTGCCTCGATCAACAGGCAACAGGCTGTGCTGAAGCTAATATGCTTAGATGACAAACCGCACAATGCTGAAGAGTTGTGGACAGCTCTGAAAGAGCAGGCAGATCTGTGGGTGACACTGCTGACCCTACAGCCAGGCATGGTCGTGTGTGACAATGGCTGGAACCTGGTGGCGTCTCTGAGGTGAGGCGAGCTCACACACGTACCATGCCTGGCCCATGTGCTTAACCTCGTGGTTCAGCAGTTTCTCAAAACCTACCCAGATCTGCCGGATCTGCTTGTCAAAGTACACCGCCTGTGTGCCCATTTTAGAAAGCCAGCCACAGCTTCCGCCACCCTTGCCGTGCTTCAGCAGCGTTTGTAGTTCCAGCTCACCGACTGATGTCCCCACACATTGGAACTCTACATTGCAGATGTTGGGAAGGATTTTTGAGCAGAAGAGGGCAGTTGTTGACTACCAGCATCAACAAGACCATCGGTATTCAGGTCAGACTCCACATATAAGACCTCAGGAGTGGACATGGATGTCAGACATTTGTACCATCCTCCAAAACTTTGAGGACTCCATCAAGAAGGTGAGCGGCGATGACGCCATAATTAGCATCACCATCACGCTTCTCTGTCTTCTGAAACACTCTCTGCTCACAATTAAAGAGGATGCATTGCAGGAGGAGCCCGATGAGACGGAGCAAGGAACCATACAGGGTGATTCCACACAGCCCAGCCTCATCTCATCCCAACGTGGATCAGATGACAATGAGGAAGAGGAGGAGGAAGAACAGGAGCTAGTTTCATGCTCTATAGATGGTACTACCTGCACAACTGTCATACCGTCTGTTCAACGTGGATGGCCTGAGGACAGGGAGGAGGAGGAGGAGAGCATGGTCAGTAGTCTTCTTAGTGAGGACACGGAAGTCTTGCCTGTTAGCAGTCTGGCACACATGGCTGAGTTTAAGCTATGCTGCCTTTCCCATGACCCTAGCGTTCTCCAAAATTTTTTGTGACAGTCATTACTGGTTAGTTACACTTCTAGACCCACGCTACAAAGAGAACTTTCTGTCTCTTATTCCCTTGCAGGACAGACCTAATAAAATGGTGCAGTACAAGAAGGCCCTTGTTGCGGAATTATTTAAAAAATTCCCATCTGAAAACGCTGACGGCAGAGGTCACAGCTCGTTGGACAACCAAGGTACAGGCGAGAGAGACACAAATGCAATCCAGCAGAGGCAGGGGAACACTGTCAAAGTTCTGAGACAGTTTTCTCAGACCCCCTCTTCACACAGGCCCTGAGGCCTGTACTCTCCCAAGGAGGGAAAAGTTTTGGAAGTTGGTGAAGGAGTACCTTGCCGACCGTACCAACGTCCTCCGTGATTACCCTGTGCCTTATAATTATTGGGTATCCAAGCTGGACACGTGGAATGAACTGGCTTTCTACGCCTTGGAGGTCCTGGCCTGCCCTGCCGCTAGCATTTTGTCAGAGCGGGTTTTTAGTGCCACCGGTGGAATTATAACCGATAGGCGCATCCGCCTGTCAGCTGAAAATGCAGACAGGCTGATTCTTATAAAAATGAACAAGGGCTGGATTGGGCCTGACTTCTCAACACCACCGAATGATAGCATCATAACATAAACTCAAATACAGTGGTTTTTTTTTGATAGGTCAAACTCTATTCCCATGCACCTCTGTCTTCACACCCAGACATGGTTATACGCTTCCTGATTTTGTCTATTTGCTCTTGTCCTCCTCCTTCTCCTCATCCTCCACATCCTCCTCCATATCACCACCATATCTACCATATCACCATATCTACGTCTCTTGCAAGGGGCATTGGAGTTCCTCCAAATTTTTGGCAGTGCTGGACCTTAGTGCTGGACTATTTGACAGCAGCTCAAGGTTATAGGCCCAGCCTGTTGTCACTATATTGACCTCGACTCTACCATACAGTTAAAAACTAAAATGGAAGACATTAGGAAACTCAGGGAAGAGTATAACAAACATAACAAATTGACCAAAGAGTGTTGCATATTGTTGCTTGCTTGTTAATATATGTTTTACTAAAACTAGTCTTTTATTGTATCCCATTTTGCATGAGGAAAGCCTGCCAATCATCAGAGAGCAAGGAGGACGCTGTTAACCAACATCCAGTGCCACTATACACTGACATGTAACCAGCATTGAGGACCTGGATGACAAGGGAATGATGACCTTTACCCGCTTGCCCCGACCAACCTCAGATCTGAGCTTATGATTATTTCAACTAACAAGGGGGGATGGACATGCCGTGACAGCCTCAATTGGTAACAAGTGCACTAATTGAGTGAAGACCAATGTCCCTCAGGCTCAAAGCATGACCCTGGGATAGCACCTCTATTGTTGATAATAACATAATTTTTAGGGGGGAATGTAAAGAACATATTGAAACTCATGCTAGTGACGCACCCCCTGGGCCAGTGTTGTTTGGGGGATACCCGGAGCCGGATCAGATGGGGGTTGTAGTCTCCGAGTGGCGGTGACCCGGTCCGTGCCCAGGGTGTCAAGCTCAGTGTGTGGCAGTCCTACAGATGTTGCTGGATGTTCTTTAGTGTCGACTACGCCACCCGTTGATTTGCGGTCAATACGGCCGCCGCTGCAGCAGGGTCCGCTGAGGCTGGTGGTGTGTGTGCAGCTTCTGGTAGTATAACCCCCAACGGGAGGGGTATAGCCTCAGGGGGTCAGGTGTAGAGGATGGTGGTTGTGAAGGTGCAGGATGAATCAGCAAGAAGACTCAGAGTCGGGCTGTGCAGTTCAGGGGTTTTTACTTACGGGTGTTCTTATGGTCACTCTGGCCTGAAGCGACCACCCGAGCCGTGCTGCGTCCACCAGATCCTGGACTCGGCCAACCCCCAAGTAATTCTGGAGCGTGGCCCTGAGCTCCTGTCTGACTTTCCCTCTCTTCTGGCCGTTCTCACCAGGGATCCACCTATGTCCGGCTCCCTCGGGTCTCTTGGTGGGTACACCTCTTCTGGGTTCCCTGACCCTATACTTGGTCTGCCTTCCTGGTGGATTTGGTGAGGGTCGTGGCAGATCCTGCCCACGACCTCCGGTCTCTGGCTAAGGTGTGCTTTTCTCTCTGCCAGCTTGGGATCCGGTACCCTAGGTGCCAACCCTTCACCCTGTTGCTTGTATTCTGGGGTCTTGGGGTTCCCTCTTCTTCTCTCTGGGTCCTTCTGACTCCTCTCTCTCTCTTGGCCTTGGAGCTGGGCCCAGCCGGAACCACAACTCCCTGTCAGCCCTTCTGGCTGAGCTTCTCTGCTCTGCTCCTCTGACTAAACTCTGACAGACTGACCCTGATCTAAGATGGTTCCCACCTTATATACTCCCTCTATGTGTGAGCTCAGGTGACCAGCACCCAATGAGCTCCTAGCATTACTCAGACTGCTCCCCCTATCTGCCCCTACACTACTGGGATGTTCCACCCCCCTCCCACTCCAGCCAGGGACAGACACTGTCGTACCTGCACATATACCTAGTGGGAGTACCATTGATCTGTCCCCCGGAAATGGGATGTATGTAGTGCATGCAGCCTACTGAGCTCAGTTCCACACTCCATCCTTACCCGGGAGTGGAATATCACACCTCTGGCTTGAGGTGCAATACCCCTGTAGCAGCCGAATCCTCAGGGTGCTACACTAGAACAACTCCATTTTGTCTACTCGCTTTAAAATCATGTTATTATCACTTCTTGCATAACATACATTCTTTCTTTCTCTTCCCATAGAACTTATGTCACACTAACCTTTTCTCAAGAGAACATTTTGTCAGACACTCTGTTATCTAACTTCTTGTTTAGGCCAAGTTTGACCTTGTAAAATTTCCATAGTGCTTCAAACTAACAATGATAATATGACCATATATGTGTTTTCCGTAATAATTATGCTAACATCAGTCAGCCAATAGTATTGTAATATGGCTGTAGAGTTGATTGGCTATTTGATATACTCAAAACAATATAAAATGCTAAGCAAAATAAACGGGATCAGAGATTCTTTGAATCCTCCCAATACAGAACATTGTTTCCGTTTTGTTTTCTGTGGATTGCAATCAACATAATAATTTAATAATTTGACACTCACTTGGTCAACCGTGAAGGGTTATTGCCCTCCCTTAACAGTAGGCTGAGGCTGGTGGATCGCTTGAGTCCAGGAGTTCTGCGCTGCCCTGTGCTATGTCGATCGGGTGTCTGCACTAAGTTCGGCATCAATATGGTGACTCTGGGGGAGCTCGGAGCTACCAGGTTGCTCTAATGAGGGGTGAACCGGCCCAGGTCGGAAACGGAGCACGTCAAAACCCCCGTGCCGATCAGTAGTGGGACCGCGCCTGTGAATAGCCAGTGTAGAGCAGCTTGGACAACACAGCGTGACTGTTAAGGGAGGGCAATAACCCTTCACGGTTGACCAAGTGAGTGTCAAATTATTAAATTATTATGTTGATTGCAATCCACAGAAAACCAAACGGAAACAATGTTCTGTATTGGGAGGATTCAAAGAATCTCTGATCCCGTTTATTTTGCTTAGCATTTTATATTGTTTTGAGTATATCAAATAGCCAATCAACTCTACAGCCAAACTACAATACTATTGGCTGACTGATGTTAGCATAATTATTACGGAAAACACATATATGGTCATATTATCATTGTTAGTTTGAAGCACTATGGAAATTTTACAAGGTCAAACTTGGCCTAAACAAGAAGTTAGATAACAGAGTGTCTGATAAAATGTTCTCTTGAGAAAAGGTTAGTGTGACATAAGTTGTATGGGAAGAGAAAGAAAGAATGTATGTTATGCAAGAAGTGATAATAACATGATTTTAAAGCGAGTAGACAAAATGGAGTTGTTCTAGCACGAGTTTCAATATGTCCTTTACAACGGCAGAGCCTCCAGGTAGGCTAGCAGGCAGGTAGCAGGTGAGCGCTCCCAGATGAGCGGGCAAGAGGCTCTGGACAGGCAGGTGGTCACGGCAAGTGACGGCAGAGCCTCCAGGTAGGCTAGCAGGCAGGTAGCAGGTGAGCGCTCCCAGGTGAGCGGGCAGGAGTCTCTGGACAGGCAGGTGGTCACGGCAAGTGACGGCAGAGCCTCCAGGTAGGCTAGCAGGCAGGTAGCAGTGAACGCTCCCAGGTGAGCGGGCGGGCGGATCCATAGACAGACTGACAGGTGTTGGAAGGCAGACTGTCGGACCGCAGGAATGCAAGCAGAGATCTAGCAGGTAACTGGCAGGTATCTGGTAACGGGACCTGAGGGCTGAAGCAGAGTTGAAAGGCTTTGCAACAACATTGCTCGGGCACCTCCATTTTGGAAGAGGTGCCTTATATATGGTGAGGTCCTCCGGCCATTGGCCGGGGACTCCTTAGGACGGCGTGCGCGGCCCCTTTAAGCACAGAGGCCGGGAAGCAGCGCGCGCTGCCAGCAGAGCGGGAGGAAGCCGCCGGGCACGGAGCGGAGAGGTGAGGGGAACGGCGTCCCTGCCTAGCAGGAGGCAGGGACGCCGACGCTACAGTACCCCCCCCTTTAGGCCCCCCCTTTTTTAGGCCAGAGAGAAATTTATCAAGGATGAGAGGGGCATGGATGTTCTCTCGGGGCTCCCATGTTCTCTCCTCAGGACCAAACCCCTTCAAATCTACCAGAAAAAAGGTCTTTCCTCTTACCCTCTTAGTGGCCAGAATACTCTCTACCTCAAAGACGTCTTCAGCGGAAACCGGAGCAGGGGGAGTACCTGGATTGTTGGAAAAAGAGTTAAAGACAACGGGTTTGAGGAGAGATACATGGAAGGAGTTGGGAATCCGTAAGGTGGCCGGGAGTTTTAATTTGTAGGCCACTGGATTAATTTGCCTGAGGATTTCGAAAGGGCCGATGAAGCGAGGACCTAACTTGTAGGAGGGTATCTTGAGCCGTACATGTTTGGAGGAGAGCCAAACCTTATCTCCCGGACGGAATTGAGGCGGATCCAGACGTCTCTTATCAGCATATCTCTTCATCCGCTCGGAGGACTGAAGAAGTGTGGACCTAGTACTCTCCCAAATGGTAGAAAACTCGCTGACAAGAGACTGCGCGGCAGGGTTGTCCACAGAGGCGGAGACGGGAAACGGAATCCGGGGGTGCTGGCCATAGACAATAAAGAACGGGGATTTGGAAGAGGATTCGCTCTCATGGTTATTGTAAGAGAATTTGGCCCAAGGGAGGAGGTCCACCCAATCAGAATGGTGGGCATTAACAAAGTGCCAGAGATAGCTGGTAAGGATCTGATTGATCCGCTCCACTTGACCATTGGACTGAGGGTGGTAAGCGGAGGAGAAGTCCAGGGTGACTTCCAGCAGTTTACATGTGGCTCTCCAGAAGCGTGAGGTGAACTGAACCCCTCGATCCGACACGATGTGGAGGGGTAGGCCATGGAGACGGAAGATATGGCAGAGAAAGTCCTTAGCCAGCTCAGGTGCAGACGGAAGACCAGGCAGGGGAATGAAGTAGGCCATTTTAGAAAAGCGGTCCGCGACCACCCAAATGACAGTACACCCGGCAGAGACTGGAAGATCGGTAATGAAGTCCATAGCGATGTGTTGCCACGGGGCAACAGGTATGGGAAGCGGCAGGAGATGACCAGCTGGTAAGTGTCTGGGAACTTTGTTGCGGCCACAAGATGAACAGGCAGAGACGAAGTCTACCACATCCTTACGCAGGGTAGACCACCAGTAATGCCGGGAAATGAGTAGGAAGGTCTTTTTTTGGCTGCATGGCCAGCTAGTTTAGAAGAATGACCCCAGCGAAGAACCTTCTCACGGTCAGGAGCCACCACGAATGTCTTGCCGGGTGGTAGACGAGTCAAATCCAAGGGGGCCACATTCATCACCTTGGAGGGGTCGATAATGTGCATAGGCTCCTCCTCTTGGTTGGAGGACAGGAAGGATCGGGACAAGGCATCAGCTTTGACATTTTTGTCCGCCGGGCGGAAATGAAGGATGAAATCGAAGCGGGCAAAAAACAAAGACCACCGGGCCTGACGTGGATTAAGTCTCTGGGCATTTTGGAGATATGCCAGGTTCTTGTGATCCGTGTAGATGATCACCGGGTATAGAGCCCCTTCAAGCAGGTAACGCCACTCCTCCAGCGCCAATTTAACGGCTAACAGTTCTCGGTCTCCTATGGAGTAATTGCGCTCAGAGGAGGAGAAGATTTTAGAGAAAAAGCCGCAGGTTACCATTCTCCCGGATGAAAACTTTTGGGTGAGCACCGCTCCGGCTCCAGAGGAGGAAGCATCAACCTCCAGGTAGAACTGTTTGTTGCAGTCCGGACGGTGCAGCACAGGGACAGAGGAGAAGGCTTGCTTCAGGGAAAGGAAGGCCTCCTCAGCTTCGGGTGGCCATACCTTGGGATTTGCTCCCTTAAGGGTGAGCGCAGATATGGGCGCAGTCCGTGACGAGAAGTGAGGAATGAAGAGACGATAGTAATTAGCGAAGCCCAGGAATCGCTGTATCGCCTTCAAGCCCTCCGGACGGGGCCACTTTAGGGCAGCAGAGAGCTTCTCGGGATCCATTCGCAAGCCTGTCTGGGAGATAACATAGCCCAGGAAAGGAAGAGAGGTCTGCTCAAAAAGGCACTTCTCGTATTTAGCATAGAGGTGGTTCTGCCTGAGCCTAAGCAGGACCTGACGAACATCCCTCCGGTGTGTGGGAAGATCCGGAGAGAAGACCAAGATGTCGTCCAGGTATACCACCACGCAGGAGTAAAGAAGGTCATGGAAGATGTCGTTGACCAGTTCTTGGAAGACGGCGGGAGCATTGCAGAGACCGAAGGGCATCACACGGTACTCATAGTGTCCGTCCCGGGTATTAAATGCCGTTTTCCACTCGTCTCCCTGACGGATACGGACCAGGTTATACGCTCCACGTAGATCCAGCTTGGAAAAGATCCTGGCGCCTTTAAGGCGATCAAATAACTCAGAGATGAGCGGAAGGGGGTATTTATTTTTAACCGTGATCTGATTGAGTCCTCTATAGTCAATACAGGGGCGAAGTGAGCCATCTTTTTTTTTGACAAAGAAGAATTCGGCTCCAGCTGGGGAAGTAGACTTCCGGATGAATCCCCTGGCCAGATTCTCCTCTATGTACTCAGACATGGCCCGGGTTTCAGCCGCAGACAACGGATAAATACGCCCACGGGGTGGAGTGGCGCCGGGTACCAGGTCGATCGGGCAATCATATGGCCTATGAGGTGGTAATGTCTCTGCTTCCTTTTTACCGAAGACGTCAGCATAGGGCCAGTAAGGAGCCGGAAGACCGGGTAAATTAGCTGGGGTAGGTGGAGGACGAACCGGACGAACCGGAACCAGGCAGGTCTTATGGCAGGCCGGCCCCCACCGGAGTACTTCACCGGAATGCCAGTTCAACACGGGTTCATGTGTCTGGAGCTAAGGTAGACCTAGCAAAAGGGAGTGGGAGAGACCAGACAACACATGGAAGGAGATTACCTCAGAGTGCAGCATTCCCACCTGCAGGGTTATGGGTTCCGTGACGAGCAGGATGGTCACCGGAAGGAGTCTTCCATCCACGGAGGCGACTGACAAAGGTTCAGCCAGAGACTTGGTGGGAATACGGTATTTCTCAACCAGGGACTGGGAGATGAGGTTTCCAGCGGACCCAGAGTCCAGGTGGGCGAGTTCAAAGTGACGGTTCTCTCCCCAGGAGATAGATACAGACAAAGTCAGGGTTGGAGAGGACTTATTATTGTCTAGGGCGACCTCTCCGAGTGGTCCTAGACACTGGAGTTTCCCGGCCTCTCCGGGCAGGAACGAATCAGGTGCTCCTTACTGCCACAATAGAAGCAGCTCCCCTCGGCTCGGCGTGACTCCTGGCGAGATTTGACCATCTTGGTCTGGTCGATCTGCATGGACTCGGGTGAGTGCGCCCGGGGAGTGACAGATGAGGAGACAGGTTTCTGGAAAGTAGGAGCTAGGCGGGGAAACCTTCTCTCACGGGTGGTCTCTTTGGTACGTTCTTTAAACCGGATGTCAATCCGGGTAGCCAGCGACACCAGGTCATCCAGGGTGGTAGGAATGTTCCGACCGGCTAGCTCATCTTTAATCCGACCGGAAAGACCCTCCCAGAAGACGGACACCAGGGCCTCATTATCCCTGGCAAGCTCAGAAGCGAGGGTACGGAACCGTATGGCATATTGGCCCACGGTGAGACTCCCTTGGCGGAGACGTAGCAAAGAGGAGGCAGATGAGGTCTTTCGCCCCGGTTCATCGAAGACTCTTCGGAAAGCAGTGAGGAAAGACGACAGGTCGGACACCAGGAGGTCCCCTCTCTCCCACAGGGGGTTAAGCCATGCCAGTGCCTCCCCAGTGAGATGGGACATGATGAATGCCACTTTGGCCCGGTCGGAGATAAACTGGTGGGCCAAGAGTTCAAAGTGCAGGGTGCACTGGTTTATGAAGCCCCGAGCTTGAGCGGGGTCGCCTCCGAAGCGAGGAGATGCAGAAAGCTGGGGTCCGGGGCAAGATGCCATGGTATTGCCGGGTTGCGAGTTGTGACACTAGCGGTGGTTGCTGGTGGAGCAGTCAGAGTGTCCAGGCGGGAGTTGACATTCCGCAGGTGGTTCAGGATGGACTCCTGCTGGTATCTCTGACGGGAGACTTCATGGTATAGGTCAGAGAGCGAGGGGGCTTGGGTGCCACCGGGTTCCATGGCCCAAGCAAACTGTAACGGGTCTGGAAGGTGGAACCTCTGAGCAACTATACAAAGGGCCAGTCCTTGTAAGGAAGCGGGTGGCTCCCAGGGAAGGCAGGCAGGTAGTCACGGCAAGTGACAGGGACAGTCTCTGGGTAGAAGGGCAGGAGGTCACGGCAAGTGACGGGGACAGTCTCTTGACAGGCGGGTGGTCACGGCAAGTGACAGCAGGGTAAGAGTCCCTAGACAGGCAGGTGGGGACGGCAAGTGACAGCAGGATAAGAGTCTCAAGACAGGCTGGTGGTCACGGCAAGTGACAGCAGGGAAAGAGTCTCTAGATAGGCTGGCAGGCAGGTAGCAGGTGAACGCTCCCACGTGAGCGGGCTAGAGTCTCTGGACAGGCAGGTGGTCACGGCAAGTGACGGCAGAGCCTCCAGGTAGGCTAGCAGGCAGGTAGCAGGTGAGCGCTCCCAGGTGAGCGGGCAGGAGTCTCTGGACAGGCAGGTGGTCACGGCAAGTGACGGCAGAGCCTCCAGGTAGGCTAGCAGGCAGGTAGCAGGTGAGCGCTCCCAGGTGAGCGGGCAGGAGTCTCTGGACAGGCAGGTGGTCATGGCAAGTGACGGCAGAGCCTCCAGGTAGGCTAGCAGGCAGGTAGCAGGTGAGCGCTCCCAGGTGAGCGGGCAGGAGTCTCTGGACAAGCAGGTGGTCACGGCAAGTGACGGCAGAGCCTCCAGGTAGGCTAGCAGGCAGGTAGCAGGTGAGCGCTCCCAGGCGAGCGGATCCATAGACAGACTGACAGGTGTTGGAAGGCAGACTGTCGGACGGCAGGAATGCAAGCAGAGATCTGGCAGGTAACTGGCAGGTATCTGGTAACGGGACCTGAGGGCTGAAGCAGAGTTGAAAGGCTTTGCAACAACATTGCTCGGGCACCTCCATTTTGGAGGATGTGCATTATATATGGTGAGGTCCTCCGGCCATTGGCCGGGGACTCCTTAGAACGGCACGCGCGGCCCCTTTAAGAGAGGGGGAGCACGCGCGCCCTAAGCACAGAGGCCGGGAAGCAGCGCGCGCTGCCAGCAGAGCGGGAGGAAGCCGCCGGGCACGGAGTGGAGAGGTGAGGGGAACGGCGTCCCTGCCTAGCAGGAGGCAGGGACGCCGACGCTACAGAGACCCACTCTTTAATAATGGGAACAACAAAGCATAGCCGACTGCTGGCCCTTTAAGAATACTAAGGCTGTAAAAATAGTGTTTGTGACTTTCACAATCCCTCCTTCATAAATGAAACATGTGTGTGATGATGTTTCACACACCACGTGGCCAGTGAATGCATTTATCACAGTTGAAAGCAATGCAAAAGTGCAAAAAAACATCAAAAACGCTAAGTGTAAACATAGCCCAAGGTGTGGAGGAGCATTTTTGTTTTTGGTTATTTATTTTGCCTTATATACAAGTCATTACCCTGGAAAGGATGTTCCTTAACATACAATTAGGTCCATATATATTTGGACAGAGACAACATTTTTCTAATTTTGGTTCTAGACATTACCACAATGAATTTTAAACAAAACAATTCAGATGCAGTTGAAGTTCAGACTTTCAGCTTTCGTTTGAGAGTATCCACATTAAAATTGGATGAAGGGTTTAGGAGTTTCAGCTCCTTAACATGTGCCACCCTGTTTTTAAAGGGACCAAAATTAATTGGACAGATTAAATAATTGTAAATAAAATGTTCATTTCTAGTACTTGGTTGAAAACCCTTTGTTGGCAATGACTGCTTGAAGTCTTGAACTCATGGACATCACCAGACGCTGTGTTTCCTCCTTTTTGATGCTCTGCCAGGCCTTCACTGCGGTGGTTTTCAGTTGCTGTTTGTTTGTGGGCCTTTCTGTCTGAAGTTTAGTCTTTAACAAGTGAAATGCATGCTCAATTGGGTTGAGATCAGGTGACTGACTTGGCCATTCAAGAATATTCCACTTCTTTGCTTTAATAAACTCCTGGGTTGCTTTGGCTTTATGTTTTGGGTCATTGTCCATCTGTAGTATGAAACGACGACCAATCAGTTTGGCTGCATTTGGCTGGATCTGAGCACACAGTATGGCTCTGAATACATCAGAATTCATTCGGCTGCTTCTGTCCTGTGTCACATCATCAATAAACACTAGTGACCCAGTGCCACTGGCAGCCATGCATGCCCAAGCCATCACACTGCCTCCGCCGTGTTTTACAGATGATGTGGTATGCTTTGCATCATGAGCTGTACCACGCCTTCGCCATACTTTTCTCTTTCCATCATTCTGGTAGAGGTTGATCTTGGTTTCATCTGTCCAAAGAATGTTCTTCCAGAACTGTGCTGGCTTTTTTAGATGTTTTTTTAGCAAAGTCCAGTCTAGCCTTTTTATTCTTGATGCTTAAGAGTGGCTTGCACCGTGCAGTGAACCCTCTGTATTTACTTTCATGCAATCTTCTCTTTATGGTAGATTTGGATATTGATACGCCTACCTCCTGGAGAGTGTTGTTCACTTGGTTGGCTGTTGTGAAGGGGTTTCTCTTCACCATGGAGATTATTTTGCAATCATCCACCACTGTTGTCTTCCGTGGGCGCCCAGGTCTTTTTGCATTGATGAGTTCACCAGTGCTTTCTTTCTTTCTCAGGATGTACCAAACTGTAGATTTTGCCACTCCTAATATTGTAACAATTTCTCGGATGGTTTTTTTCTGTTTTTGCAGCTTAAGGATGGCTTGTTTCACCTGCATGGAGAGCTCCTTTGACCGCATGTTTACTTCACAGCAAAACCTTCCAAATGCAAGCACCACACCGCAAATCAACTCTAGGGCTTTTATCTGCTTAATTGAGAATTACATAAGGAAGGGATTGCCCACACCTGTCCATGAAATAGCCTTGGAGTCAATTGTCCAATTACTTTTGGTCCCTTTAAAAACAGGATGGCACATGTTAAGGAGCTGAAACTCATAAACCCTTCATCCAATTTTAATGTGGATACCCTCAAATGAAAGCTGAAAGTCTGAATTTCAACTGCATCTGAATTGTTTTGTTTAAAATTCATTGTGGTAGTGTCTAGAACCAAAATTAGAAAAATGTTGTCTCTGTCCAAATATATATGGACCTAACTGTATTTCCCAGGAAAATCCATTTTGGTTTAGTTTTTGAATGTTTTATTGTGAATCCGTAAAAGTGGCGTAATACCGCTGACCACGTTATTGACAGCATTGACCTGGGAGTCAGAAATGCTTCCAGGATTCTTCCCCATGCTGTTCCTATGTCATTTGAGCACTGTTCCCATCGATTTGGGCAATTTTTAGGCCTCTGCAAACTGCCTTTTGCCACTGGAAAAATGCTCGAGTTTCCCATAGACTTGCATTGGGCTCTTTACTCGGATTGAGCACTCGAGTATTCCAATTTGCTAGACCTGAACAACGTGTACCCGAGCATTTTAGTGCTCGCTCATCACTACTGACGGGCTCACACTCACCCTCAGTATAGCGGGTAAACAAATGTAGGTTCTGCGGCCGGAGACCGGTATGAGAACACTTGCCGCGGTGACGGAGGGAGAAGAAGCAGAAGATGCGGTTGATGAGGCAGCTGGTGGTTGGCAAGGCCCACTAGTCTGCATTTTAGCACAGTGAGATTCCCAGATTAATGCATATTGATCGCACATGTGCCAGTTCATGCATGTAGTAGTCAAATTATTGCATTTTTTTTTACTCTACTCTGTTGTTTTTAACAAAGTTGGCAGATAACGTGAGTGTCATTTTTTGCGGTCTGAAAAAAGACCCAGACTAAGCAACCCTTGCCACCCCTGTGAACTGCAGACCCGTGAACGCTGCTGGCCACTGCCAGAGTTGGGACTGAGGATGCAGTGCTTGTAGTGGTTGCATAATTCCGTGTCTGAGCAGAAAGCCGCAATGTAACCTCCTCTGGGTTCACACCAGGAGGGATTTGCAACCTCATCGTCACGCTCTCTGATCTTCCACTCCTCGCTCTGAGAGTCACCCTCCTCCTCTTCCTGCCCTGACAGCACAGTACAGTCTGCGTGCGCCTCAAGTATCTGAGTCTCATCAGGATCACCTCCACCCCCAGGGGTTAACGTCTGGTGATGACAGTTTGGATTCTGCTTGGACTCTAGGTCGTCTGGCCCTGGATCAAACTGAAAAAATTTTTCGACATCGCTGTGACGCGCCCCCTGGGCCGTGGGGGTACACGGGGCCAGGCCTTGTAGATGCTGGGGGTAGTAGTCACCGTGGCGGCAACCCGGTCCGTGACCCAGGGCGGTTAAACCAGGGTAGTCTATGTGTATCTGGTTTAAATAGTCCGACTACGCCACCTGTGGAATGCGGTTATTGGGAACCGCCGCTGCGGAGCAGTCCACTGAAGCTGGTGATATGTGCAGCAAGGTAGTGTAACTCCCCACAGGAAGAGTGTAGCTTCAGGGCAGCATGAGTGGATGATGGTGGTGATAGTACCTGGATCAGTAATGATGACACGGAGTCTTTGCAGTGCAGTCCTAGGGTCTTTACTGGTGGTAATTATATAGGCCTCAACGGGAGTACTTGCTAGGGATGAGGGCCTGGTCAGTCTGGGAGCAATCCTAGAATTCCCCTGGCCAGGTGGAGTTGTAGGCCTGCCGTTCTGACTGTACTCTTTTGGCTATCCCCCTTATAGTCGTGTTGTTGCCCACGTCCCTGAGTGTAACGTGCTGCGCTCACCTGTATGGCTGGCGACTCGGATCCCGTGTATTCCTCGCTCCTCTGTGGCGGCACTGGTCCTTTCGTGTGGCTGAGCCTCCGGGCTTCTGGGGGCCAGGAGACCTGCAATTTCCTGCCTTGCGGTATCTGATGCTGGGCTTGAAAGGTCCCACAGCCTCAGACTCTGGTTTCCAGTTCTCTGTATCTACTCCGGCTAGGACGAGCTCTGCAAGCTCCAGTCCTCAGCTCCTTGCTCCTTAGTGTCCTGCTTGACTCCTGACACTGAACTAACTAAACTAACAGCGCCTCCAGATCCAGTTATATAGGGCAGGATCCTTCCCTTTTCTGGTCTGGAGCAGGAGGTGTTGCATGTAGTGTGTTCCCTGACCAGGAAACTCCTGTTTTGCTCCCAGACATGGTATTACTACCACTGTGGCAACCAGACCCCCTGGGGTGCCACAGCTGCACATGCTTTTCTCCTCTTAGGCTATGTGCCCACGATGCAGAAATGCTGCATATTTTTTTCCGCTTCTCCCTGGCAGGAAAAACGCATGCGGATTGTACATGCGGATTTTACATGTGTTTTTCCTGCCAGGTAGAAGCGTTTGTCAAGCGTTTTTGCATGCATTTCTGCATGTGGGTTATCAAGCGCTTTTCCAAGCGATTTTAGCATCACTTGGAAAAGTTCTTGACAACTTGGTCACACTATATAAATCCATGCAACCGGCATGGATTTACATAGTGTGACCAAGTAATAGTTAAAAAAAATAAAAAATAGAAACTAAAGATTATACTTACCTTCTGATGGCCCCCGGTATTTTCTCCGCTCCGTCTGGTCTGTTGTATGGGTCGCGGTGGTGTGAAAGGACCTGCGATGACGTCATTGAGTCATGTGACAGGTCACGCAACCGCCGACGTCAGCAATCGCGTGACCTGTCACATGACTAAATGACGCCATGGCAGGTCCTCACACCAACGCGACCCATGCAACAGACCGGACGCATCACTGAGGAGATCGGGGGCCATCAGAAGGTAAGTATAATCTTTATTTTTTATTTTAAATCCTTTTTTTAACAGGTTCTATGGTACATGGGTCTGGATGAGAGTCTCCTCTTCTCCAAACCGGGGTACCATCCGCACATAGAATCGCATAATATCCGTGTGTGCAAATGTGCTGACACTGATAATATGCATTTCAATGAAAGTCAATGGCAGCAATTACGCTGCGTGTCCACATAATTAATGGAAATGCTGTGGATTTTTCCGCAATGATAATTCGCAGCGGAAATTTCCGCAGCATGTGCATAGCACATGCGGATTATCATTGGGGACCATGGGGCACATATAACCAAGCATTTTTTAAGCATTTTCGCTGCAGAAATTCCGCGGCAAAAACGCTTGAAAAATGCATAGTGGGCACGCAGCCTTAAGTCTGTGAATCTTTGGATCAGACCTCTGATGCCCCAGAATAACATGTGTGAACAGTTCTGCAGACTCGCCCATCTGTGGTTCCCCACAGTCAGTTGGACAGTTGTGATGTGGGGGGAACCAAGGGTAATTGGGGTGCCACCTCTGAGGACTATACTGTGTGTGATGTTAAGGTGGAGGAAGAGGAGCAGAGGCCACTTGATGCAGCACTTGCTATCTATTGGGGCACATGCTTTTTCTTGCCCTCATGTACAAGTTGTACCGCTGTGCGGCTGCCAAATAAAGGGAGTGGAGTTGCCAGTCCAGTAGCAGAAGTTGTCAAAATGCTGCACAATTGCTCACTGCAGCAAAACAAACCTACATCTCATCCCTCATATCATCCCTGTCTCACAACTCTAAACAGCTATTCAGTACTTTAAGTTCTCTCCTCCATCCCCCAGCTCCCCCTCCCTCTCCTCTCATCTCAGCTGAAGACTTTGCCTCATTCTTCAAGCAGAAGATTGACAACGTAAGGCAAAGCTTTTGCTAAAAGTCTCCACAGCCCCTCCTTATAACTACTAAACTCTCCTCATCCAAAACCAGTTTCTCCGCCATCACGGAAGATCAACTTTCCTATTTACTCTCCAACTCACATCTCACCACCTGTCAACTTGACCCAATCCCGTCCCACCTCATTCCAAACCTTACCACAGTCTTCATCCCAACCCTAATCCACCTCTTCAACCTATCAAAAACAACTGGTGTCTTCCCCTTATGCTTCAAACATACCTCGATCACACCCATTCTCAACAAGTCCTCCTTTGACCCATCCTCTGTGTCTAGCTATCTGTCACGGGTGTGTCAGATGTGACAGACAGTCACCCTGCAGTTGGTTGCCGAAGATCTCTTCTTTTGGCATTACAGACACCTTCTTAGATCTGTATCACTCTAGGACCTAGCGGCTACCTTCCTCCTGCTAATTGACACGCAGACCTGGGTGTTTAAATACTTTGTTTGCTACAGGGAGGCACCAGCGATATTCACATGTTTCCTTGTGAAGGCTTGGAGCTACTGCAGTCTGTTTACTTCTTCTCTGATGCTAGAAGGACGTGTGGTGTAATCTCTCTGAAGTTGGCTCAAGCTGAGTTACTTTCCCCCTTGTTTGCCTCCATTGTCATCTTTAGTTGTTAGTGGGGACTGACTGGTGCTGATCCCCCCTTCACTATCAAGGACAAGCTCTAGGGAAAAACAGGGTTTAGGTTCCTGTGCGGTGATTGGTGAGGAACCAATATAGGGATGTTAGGGGAGACAGGGTGATATCAGGTCAGCCTAGGAGGTCTCCACTCCCCCTTTCCCTAGTATCTGGGCTCCCTTCCCCTCTTCCCTTCATGCTGCACTTATGTTTTCCCACACCTTGCGTGAAACTATCGCCCCATATCACTTCTCCCCTATGTCTCCAAACTACTGGAACAACATGTCCATTTCCATATGTGTGATCTATCTTGCCATTCCTGTCTGAACTAACCTGGTATGTTTGTAAGCTGGTCACAGCACAACCCCTGTTCAGCACTTTTCTTTTCTTTATGGCCAGCCTTTTTTACTTTGCTTGTGTTATATCCTGCATCTGGTCCAATTTGTACTTATCTGATACACATGAGTCATAGGCCTCTCCCCTCTGCTTAACAGCTGAACGCATTTGCTAGCATATATATTGTGAAGTCTAAGTCTGGTGACGTAGTCTGGCTACTGTGTATCACCAAGTGTGAATCATACAAGTGTGGCATTGAATTAATCCTGAATTGAACCTGAAGGGAACCAAAGGAAACTGAATTCCCAGGCAAAGTGAACAATGTTTCTCTTTGTTTTCACTCTCTCCCCTATAGTCCTCCACTTTCTACTAACTCCCCAAATCCCTACACGTAGTAATAAACTCTTTATCTCTCCTTCCATCCTCCCCATTCATCTCACCTTCTCCTCAGAACTATTCCTCAATATTCACTCTTGTGTCTCCAAACACAGACAGCCACCTCACGGCCTCTCCTGCTCCCACCTGCTAACACTTTCTCTGCTCCTTCTGACTGCTGGTGATATCTCTCCAAATCCTGGCCCTCTTTAGCACATCGCCACAGTCACTTCCACCTCCTATCCATGATCTGTCGCAAACTCTCGCAACCTTTCAAACTTTATACCCATCCGCCCAGCCCCCGCTCCCCCAGTCCCACTAACAAGAGCTCTATGGAACGCTCGCTATATGTGCAACAAACTTTCCTACATCCACAATCTTTGCATTACTAACAAGCTCTCCTTCCTCGGCATCACTGAAACCTGGCTCACCCCTTCTGACACGGCCTCCCCAGCTGCACTTTCGTATGGTGGATTCCATCTTTCTCACACACCCCCACTCCAATGGCAAGCATGGTGGAGGGGTAGGTTTTCTCCTTTCAGATAACTGTTCCTTCACCCATATCCCACTGCCACCCTCCATTACTCTTCCCTCTTTTGAGGTGAACTGTGTGTGCATATAGTCCCCCTCCAACCTCCAACTGGCTGTCATTTACTGTCCTCCAGGACCAGCCACCACCTTCTTTGACCACTTCACCACCTGGATGCTTCATTTCTTTTCCGCTGACATCCCCACTATCATCAAGGGTGACTTCAACATCCCTATTGACACTTGCCACTCATCTGTCTCCAAGCTTCTATCCTTCACTTCTTCTTCAGCCTTGTGCAATGGTTTTCTGCCCCCACTCACAAAGATGGCCACACACTGGACCTCATCTTCACCTGCCTCTGTTCCCTATCTAACCTCTGTAGCTCACCCCTCCCTCTTTCTGACCACAACCTACTCACATTCTCTTCACTCTCCTCTCCAGGTCCACAATCCCCACTCCACAAACTTGCACACCCTCACAGAAATCTCAAACACCTTGACTTACACTCACTCTCTGAATCCCTTCTCCCTCTCACAGTCATAAGTTCATTACACAATGCAGATGCTAAGGCCACTTTATATAACACCACAACAGCTGCAGCTCTCAATTCAGTCGCCCCTCTCACACATACCACAGCTCGCCCACTTAACATTCAACCCTGGCACACCAACCTGACTAAAGAACTGCGAAGGGCCTCCAGGGTTGCTGAGCGGAAATGGAAAAGGTCCCACTCCAATGAGCATTTCATCATCTGCAAACAGTCCCTCACTACTTTCAAGTCCACACTTACTGCAGGAAAACAAACCTATTTCTCATATCTCATATCCTCCCTGTCTCACAACCCTAAACAGCTATTCAACACTTTCAATTCTCTCCTACGTCCCCCAGCACCTCCTCCCTCTCCTCTCATCTCAGCCGAAGACTTTGCCTCATTCTTCAAGCAGAAGATTGATACCATCAGACAAAGCTTTTGCCTAAAGTCTCCACAGCCCCTCCTCATATCTACTCAACCCTCCTCCTCCCAAACCAGCTTCTCCACCATTACAGACGATCAACTTTCCTCTTTACTCTCCAAATCACACCTCCCCATCGGCGAACTTGATCCAATCTCGCCCCACCTCATCCCTAACCTTACCACAGTGTTCATCCAACCCTAACCCACCTTTTCAACCTGTCACTAACAACTGGTGTTTTACCCTCATGCTTCAATCAAGCCTCGGTCACACCCATCCTCAAAAAGCCCTCCCTTGACCCATCCTCTCTGTCTAGCTATTGCCCCATATCACTTCTCCCTTACGCCTCAAAACTACTGGAACAACACGTCCATTCTGAACTGTCCTCCCACTTCTCCTCCTGCTCCCTCTTTGACAGCTTACAATCTGGCTTCTGACTGCACCATTCTACTGAAACTGCCCTGACTAAATTCACCAATGACCTACTAACTGCCAGATCCAAGTGGCACTACTCTGTCCTCCTCCTCCTGGACCTGTCATCTGCCTTTTACACAGAGGACCATTCCCTCTTACTACAGACTCTCTCATCTCTTGGAATCACAGACTTGGCCCTATCTTGGATCTCCTCATACCTAACAGACCGGACATTCAGGGTCTCCCACTCACACACCACCTCCTCATCTCGCCCCCTATCTGTCGGTGTCCCCCAAGGCTCAGTTCTAGGACCCCTGCTCTTCTCCATCTACACCTTTGGCCTTAGACAGCTCATAGAGTCCCATGGCTTTCAGCATCACCTATATGCTGATGACACACAGATCTACCTCTCTGGACCCGATATCTCCTCCCTTCTAACCAGAATCCCACAATGTCTGTCTGCTATTTTTTCCTTCTTCTCTGACAGCTTTCTAAAACTTAACATGGATAAAACTGAATTCATCAACTTTCCACCATCTCACTCAACCCCCCCCCAACTTACCTATCCTTTAAAGTCAATGGCTGCCCACTCTCCCCAGTCTCGCAAGCTCGCTGCCTCGAGGTAACCCTGGACTCTAATCTCTCCTTCAAACCACATAGCCAAGCCCTTTCCACTTCCTGCCGACTCCAACTCAAAAATACCTCCCGGATCCGCACATTCATCAACCACGAATTTTCAAAAACACTAGTGCACGCCCTCAACATCTCCCACCTCAACTTCTGCGACTTCCTGCTCTGTGGCCTCCCTTCTAATACTCTTGCACTCGTCCAATCTATCCTAAACTCTGCTGCCCGACTAATCCACCTGTCCCCCCGTTCTTCCATGGCCTCTCCTCTCTGTCAATCCCTTCACTGGCTCCCCATTGCCAAGAGACTCCAGTTCAAAACCCTAACCATGGCATACAAAGCCATCCACAACCTGTTTCCTCCATATATCTGTGACCTAGTCTCTCGATGCTTACCTACACGCAACCTCCGATCCTCACAAGATCTCCTTCTCTACTCCCGTTATCTCCTCTTCCCATAATCGTATACAAGATTTCTCCCATGCACCCCCCTACTCTAGAACTCTATACCTCAACACATCAGACTTTCACCTACTGTGGAAACCTTCAAAAGGAACCTGAAGACCTACCTCTTCCGGCAAGCCTACAACCTGCAGTAACCATGGCTCCACCATACTGCTGCACCAACTCTACCCCCACCTACTGTATCCTCATCCATCCCCTGTAGATTGTTAGTCCTCGTGGGCAGGGTCCTCACTCCTCCTGTACCAGTTGCCGACTTGTATTGTTCAAAATTTACTGTAAGTGCTTGTGCCTTGTATATCCCTTTCACATGTAAAGCGCCATAAAATAAATGGCGCTATAATAATAAATAATAATAATAATTTTGAACTGTCCCCCCACCTCTCCTCTGCTCCCTCTTTGATCGCTTACAATCTGGCCTCCGACCTCACCAGTCGACTGAAACAGCACCGACTAGAATCACCAATGACCTACTAACCGCCATATCCAAGTGACACTAGTTTGTCCTCCTCCTCCTGGACCTGGCATCTGCCTTCGACAGAGTGGACCATTTCCTCTTACTACGGACTTTCTGATCTCTTGGCATTACAGACTTGGCCCTTTTTTGGATCTCCTCGTACCTAACAGACAGGACATTCAGTGTCTCCCACACCCACTCACATACCACCTCCTCATCTCTCCCCCTATGTGTTGTTGTACCCCAAGGTTCAGTTCTAGGACCCCTGCTCTTCTCCATCTACACCTTCGGCCTGGGACAGCTCATAGAGTCTCAAGGCTTTCAGTATCACCTTAATGCTGATGACACACAGATCTACCTCTCTAGACCTGATGTCACCTCCTTACTAACCAGAATCCCACCATGTGTGTCCGCTATTTCATCTTTCTTCTCTGCTAGATTTCTAAAACTTAACATGGATAAAACCGAATTCATAATCTTTCCATTATCTCATTCATCCCCCCCAGCTGACCCATCTATCAAAGTCAATGGCTGCCCCCTCTGCCCAGTCCCACAAGTTTGATTCTGATCTCTCCTTCAAACGTCAGATTCAAGCCCTTTCCACTTGCTGCCGACTCCAACTCCAAAATAGCTCCGGGATTCGCACATTCCTCAACCATAAATCTACAAAAACTAGGGCACACCCTCATCATTTCCCGCCTCGACTATTGCAACCTCCTGCTCTGTGGCCACCCTTCAACCACTCTGGCATCCCTCCAATCTATCCTAAACTCTGCTGGCCAACTAATTCACCTATCCCCCCGCTATTCCCTGGCTTCTCCCCTCTGTCAATCCCTGCACTGACTCCCCATTGCCCAGAGACTCCAGTTGAAAACCCTAACTTTGGCATACAAGCCATCCAGAACCTGTCTGCTACATACATTGTGACCTAGTCTCCCTGTACTTACCTGTACTCACAAGAGCTCCTTCTCTACTTCCCTCTTATCTCTTTTTGCTATAATCGCATACAAAATTTGTGCCATGCATCTCCCTTACTGTGGAACTCTGTACCCCAACACATCAGACTCTCGCCTAACGTGGAAACCTTCAAAAGAAACCTGAAGACCCACCTCTTCCGACAAGCATACAACCTGCAGTAACCCTCACTCCACCATTTTTAGTTCAAAATTTGTTGATTGCTTGTGAGGGGCTCAGGATGGTAGTGGTGGTGAGACCCTGCTGCTGTGTTTCCACACCCTGGCTCCCTGACAAAGACAAATGTTCCAATTCTCCTGTGCTTTGCGTGTGGTGCATAACACTCACGTTTTGGTTGCAGATCTCTGCTGTCTTCCGTTTTTCCACTTCAGGAACTGACGCACACACATTAGGGAACTTCCATTCCATTTTATAAAAAATAGCTCTACTTAAATGTCCGAATTCAACATAATGGAACACCTGCAGTATTGGGTACATACTTTTCCTTCTCCACAGTCCATTGCACAGCACATATTGATGTTCATTGTCCTTTTGTCCTGAGCTGTCCCTTCCATAGCTGACCTTTTTGGCCTCTGAGATGCTCGGCAGTCTTAAGAGTCCCGTACCATTTTCTCTGTGCTATTTCCCGTCCGACTTTCCCTTTTGGGAAGATTTTTGAAACACACTTCTCTGTGGCTCCTGTGGACCGTAGGCCCCGAACGTTTGGGGAATGTCCACTTTAAAGTTTCTGATGGACATTTCTCTGCTGCTGGAGAGACCGTGCTACTCGTGCTCCCTGGACCTCCAACTACTGCTCCTGTCACAGTCCCTCTGGCTCTAACTAAAACTCCTTGCAATCAGGAAGTGTTCCAGTTCTTCATAGTCCTGCTTCTCCCACACTGTAGCAGCTCCTGAACCCCTTGTTTCCTGACTAAGAACTAAATACTTCCTATTCTATAGTGCCCACCTCTGCACTATCCCATTCCTAATCTAACACTCTATCTATAGCTGTCCTATAATGACCTTGTAACTAACACATCAGACAGTATGCAATATGAAACACTCTTATATAAACATAAGGTACAACAATACATTCAGATAGGGGAAAGAGGCGCATGACCACTGAGGTCACCCTCTTAGATGCTTTATCAAAGACTGGAAACAAACATGAGTGTCAAACTGCATTTCCTTCATAGTCACCTGAACTACTTCCCCTCCAATCTTGAAGCTACAGTTGAAACCAGAAGTTTACATACACTATATAAAAAGACACATCTGCATGTTTTTCTCAATATCTGACATGAAATCAGAATAAACCTTTCCTGACTTAGGTCAATTAGGATTGCCATAATTTTTAATATTTGCCAACTGCCAGAATAATGAGAGAGAGAATGTTTTAAGGCATTTTTATTACTTACTGCAAAGTCAAAAGTTTACATACATTTCATTAGGATTTGCTACCATTGCCCTTAAACTGAATGACTTGGGTCAAACATTTGGGATATCCTTCCACAAGCTTCTCACAATAGTTGGTCGGAATTTGGGCTCATTTTCTCCTGAAAAAACTGGTGTAACTGATCCAGGTTTGTAGGTCGCCTTGTTCGCACTTGCCTTTTCAGCTTTGCCCATAAATTTTCAATAGGATTGAGATCAGGGCTTTGTGATGGCCACTCCAAACATTGACTTTGTTATCCTTAAGCCACTTTGTTACCATTTTGGCAGTATGCTTCGGGTCATTGTCTATTTGGAAGACCTATTTCCACCCAAACTTTAACTTCCTGGCTGATGTCTTGAGATGTTGCTTCAGTATTGCCACATATTCTTCTTTTCTCATAATGCCATCTATTTTGCGAAGTGCACCAGTCCCTCCTGCAGCAAAATAACCTCACAACATGATGCTGCCTTTCCCGTGTTTCACAGTTGGGATGGTGTTTTTAGCCTTCCAAGCTTCTCCATTTTTTCTCCAAATGTAACGATGGTCATTATGCCCAAAAAGTTCAATTTTAGTTTCATCAGACCACAGGACATTTGTGCATTTGAATTTGTTCCTGTGTGCATTTGCAAACATTAACCTGGCTTTTTTATGTTTCTTTTAGAGTAATGGCTTCTTCCTGGCAGAGTGGCCTTTCAGCTCATGTTGATACAGTACTCGTTTCACTGTGGATATTGACACAACCTTACCAGCTTCCGCCACCATCTTCACAAGGTCTTTTGATTTTGTCCTTGGGTTGATATGCACATGTCAGACCAAACCACGTTCATCTCTGAGACACAGAACCCGTCTCCTTCCTGAGCGGTATGATGGATGGACATTCCCATCTTGTTTGTACTTGCGAATAATTGTTTGTACTGATGAACGAGGCACCTTCAGGTACCTTGAAATTGTACCCAAGGATGAGCCAGACTTGTGCAAGTCCACAATTCTCTTCCTGATATATTGCCTGATATCTTTAGACTTTCCCATGATGCTACACAAAAAAAGCAGTGTGTTTCAGGTGTGCATTAAAATACATCCCCAGGTGTGTCTTTAATTAACTCAGATGCTTCCAAACACATGACATCATCATATGGGCATTCCAGAATTGTTTAAAGGCATAGTAATCTTAGTGTATGTAAACTTTTGACTTTGCAGTGAGTAATAAATATGCCTTAAAACATTCTCTCTCTCATTATTCTGGCATTTGGCAAATATTAAAAATCATGGTAATCCTAATTGACCTAAAACGGGAAAGGTTTACTCTGATTTCATGTCAGATATTGAGAAAAACATGTATATGTGTCTTTTTATATAGTGTATGTAAACTTCTGGTTTCAACTGTATGAATGAAGAACAAGGAGAACTCTTTTGCCAAGACATCAGGACCATGGAAGATAGATATCAAGGTAGATGGAACACAAACATGATGGCAGACTACTGCTGGTTTTTACAGAGTGACAACCCTGATCATAACTATTCCAGAGCATCCAACAAGAGAAAATTTCTCCCTAATAATTAAAATTTACACAACTATTGCTCTCTTGGTTAGATAATAGACCCGTTTTTTTTGCATGAAACAAATTTATTACGTGCAATCGCTTCTTTTGAAGTGCTTAATACACTTGATATTCGACTTTAAAACCTTTAATCAAACATTTGTCATTTGTGAAAAAAATTGATGTATTTGTTTTGTTGTCTTTATCCAATAGCTACACTCCTCAACATTGAAATTCCAACTCTAAGAGGGAATTTTCGTGGAATGATGGAAATTACAGATTGGATAGACATGTTAATAATATGAACATGATGAAAAAATGGAAATAACATTTTTAAAATATCTTGATTTATTCCGTACCGAGTATGAGCCCACATGCAGAAATCCCAGCACTTACAGCCTTGGCTGTTATCAATGAGTTTATTAATGGTTGTCTGAGGAATGTTTTGCCATGCTGAAATCACTTGGGCAAATCATCAATATCCACTGCTGGCAGCTCCCTTAGCAATTGCTGACCAATGATGGAGGGCATGGTAGAACGTTTTGGCCACGCATTCTGCTCAAAGTAGCACAAGCAGCCTGGTGCTGTCATGTTGATAATGTCTCCTGTGGCATTTTGATTTACTCATGAATCCAGTAGTACGGCCATTTTTCCAAAGTAACACTGAGCTGTTAATGTACATGGAATAAAGACCAGAGGGGCTTGGCTAGTGTACATTACATCATTCCACATTATGCCCCCTACTGGGGAGTAAGGCCAGTGTGACGCTCCTTCTTGAAGACCCCTTCATGGTGTTGCTCATGTGGGCTCCATACCAATCTCCAGCTATCCTTGCATCCAAGTCAAAAGTGGGACTCATCGGGTGTGACCAGGACATGGCACCAAGAGGACACCCACACTGAGAGCTCTATCTTCAGACCGTGTTCCTGGGGGAATTATAAGCAATTTACATGCTCCAAAATGCAGTCCGTTATCGGAAGAAAAGACAAGAGATCAGAAGTTAATCTTGTCGCAGAGTGCATCTTCTTACAGTCACCACTGTACTTATGAGAGCTTCAATCAGCAAGATATCTTGAGTAAACAGTATTTACTTCATACTGGTTAAACATGAGATACAATTCAGTGTCACACAGTCCGTGTGCTGCTGACATAACACATTCAGGGAAAAAAAACCCACAGGAAGTAAAAACAACCAACCATTGGGAGCTTTCCTCTCACACATTACAGCAATCATATAACTATACACACTATCGCCATCTGCTGTCTTGTTAGTATAAAGTCCTCCTTTCACTTATAATAAGTCCTAATCTGTTGTATATGCCAACACCCTTTCTCAACAGTAAGGACTTATTCAATCAAACCCAACTTTTTTATTAGTCTCTGGAGTTTATCAGCATTCAACGCCCTCGTGAAGATGTCTGCTGTCATTTCTTCAGTAGGACAATACTCTAACTTCAAGACTCCTTGTTCCTGATGATCTCTCAAGAAATGATATTTCACATCAATATGCTTGGTTCTTGGATTGACTCTTTCCATCTGAGCAAGAACAAGACATCCTTGATTGTCCTCTTTCAGTTTTGTTGGTTCCAACTTTGGTTGTCCTAATTCTGTCAACAATTGTCTTAACCACAGTACTTCTTGACTCGCATGTGCTGCGGCAACATATTCTGCTTCTGTTGAAGAGAGTGTCACAATTGACTGTTTCTTACTTGTCCAACTTATTGGTCCACCTGAGAGAAAAAAAATATGTCCACTGGTAGATCTTCTGTCAGTTGGATCTCCATTCAATCGGCATCAACATATCCTGTTAAAATGCAATTATCACTTGTGGATAATTTCAGCTTAACATTGCTAGTTCCTTTCAAATAACGCATTACTCTCTTCACGGCATTCCAATCAGCTTTATTTGGTTTTGATACCTTTCTACTCAGGATTCCTACTGCTGCTGCGATGTCTGGTCTTGTAACGGTCGCTAGATACAGTAGTTTTCCTATTGCTGTTCTGTATTCTTCATTATTTGGTAGCATATTTTTTTCACGGTTCATCTCTTTGAGATAATTCGTTTCCATTGGAGACTTTACTGTTTTTGCATCCTTTAATCCAAATTTTTCTGTTATGTCTTGAATCATGTGATTTTGATTCAGTAGGAAACTTCCGTCTTCTTCTCTTTCTACCTGTATTCCTAGGTACTGTTTTACATTTCCCAAGTCTTTGATTTCGAATTGTTGCTTCAGGATTTTTAGAATGTTTTCTTTATCCCTTTCTTAAAACAAATCAAAATGTCGTCTACATATATGAGTACATAAATCCATCTATTAATCAGCCTTTTTATGTACAAGCATGGATCAGCTTTGCTTCTTTGAAATTTTTCATTTGTAAGTACTTCCGTAATTTTGTCATTCCACACTTTAACTGCTTGCTTTAAAGCATATATGCTTTTCTGTAGTTTGCAAACTTTGTTTGGATTTCTTTCATCTTTGAATCCTGGAGGTTGTTCCATGTAAATGTCTTCTGTTAAATCTCCATTCAAAAAAGCTGTCTTTACATCCAGATGTCTCAGTTCCATCTGTTTCATTGCTGCAACTGTAAGTAAAGTTCTTATTGTAGTGTGTTTGACAACTGGAGAAAATGTCTCATCATAGTCTTCTCCATATTTTTGAGAATACCCTTTAGCTATGAGTCTTGCTCGGTATCTTTCAGCTGTGCCATCTGTTTGGTATTTTACTTTAAAAATCCATTTACATCCTATGGCTTTTCTTCCTTCTGGCAAATCTGTTAGTGTCCATGTATTTGAATCATGCATGGATTTAATTTCTGTTTCTGTTGCTTCTATCCATTTATTAGCTTCTTCTTCAGGAAGTTTAGATATGTCTTCCCAAGAGGTAGGCTCATAGACTGCACCCCACTGTCTCTGTCGATTGTTACTGCCGCGCCATCAATGCCTGCACTACACAGCAACATCTTTAACATCTACACTGCCCTGGAGCTAAGCTCTACCTGTGGAGAGCTAAACCAACTCTCCTGCGCTGACACCAGCTCCAGAGGATCTGCTCCGCAGTGGCGGCTCCATATAGCCGCATACCACAGGTTGCGTCACAAAAAAACTATACATCCCCTGTAAATATTTCCCTTTTGATTGACTGCCCTGGGCCACGGACCAGGTCACCGCCACTGTGACATCTCCCCTAGCAACAATCGGCCCGGCACCGAGTACCCCACGGCCCAGGGGGCGCGCCATCTTTGGCGTCACGAACAGGATATGAACCCACCCGTTATCATCGGGTATTGTGTGCCTAGAGACTGTGTTTTATACTGAATGTGGCACCCGCCCCAGAAGAATGGGCGCCATTATGTGCAAGACAAAAGACAACAAGAAACCACCTCCCATCGTGGGCCGGGTTCCCGAATGGCGCCAAAAGCAGGGTCCGCCCCGAGCATCAGAGACCATGTATGTAGATGTGTCCATAAAGCTGGGGGGGCCGCCCCAAGGTGTGTCCGACAGCAAGTTGCCATGGAACCGCCCCCGAAAGGGGAGAGGAGAGAAGAAACCTGGGAGACAGGGCGGAGTCTCCAGTAGTCTAGACAGACCGCACCCGGCAGGCAACATGGAGGAGAGTCCGGAGCAAGCTCCCGTCCATGCCTGCAGCGACCAGAAGTGCCTCTCACCCTGGAGGAGGCAATGGCGAAGTTGTCCCTGGAGGATACCGAGTTCCTCCATGCCGAGATCCAGGAGCTAGGCCGGAGGATGGAGAGGGCCCAGCAGGATGCCATCACTAGCTGGAAGGAGGAGCTGCTGGGAAAGATCGTGACCCGGCAGCAGCTAGCGCTACGCTCCACCAGCAGCGGCCCAGTCCCAGAGGAGTCTGAACGGAGCCAGGAGGCAGAGTGCAGCACAGGAGTGGCGGCGGGAGCAGGTAAGAGGAGTCTCCCTGTCCCGGGCGCTGAGAGTGCCGACTTGCTCCTGGGCCCGCTGGCGGAGCCTCCAATCCCGGGCGCCGGCTCCGCAGACCTGCTCCTAGGCCCCCGCAGTCTAAAGCTGATGACCCGGCTGGGTCAGCCTGCAGAAATTAGGTGTTTCCCCGGAGGGAGCACCACTGTTGAACTGTTTAATTGAAAGAAAAAGTTGACAGACTGTATATAGTTACCTGGAAATGTATGGCAGAGAAACTGCAAGTTTAAAAAGTTCTGTGTGTGTGCATAATTACCCGGTAATGGTACCAAAAACTGACAGGCTGAGGACTGTGAGCAGCCAAAAACTTTACTGTAAATAGTTGCACTTCTTAAAGTGCCCCTTATTGGTTTTATACAACAAGACTGACCTCAGAACACAAACCTGTTTGGCGTGGCCAAAGACGTGGTCCACCACCTGGATCACCTATGCCCTGCAGCCACGCCCAGGGCCTACGTTGAGGGTTTTCGGATGGGTCCCTCATGTTGCACAGAATGCACCTGGTTTGGTAGAATGGACACCTGGTTACAGATCGCGCTGTAACCTGTTGAGAATGTTTTATGAATATAAAGAAAAGATGTTCTTTAAAAAGTTTTATATACAGTAGTAACCTGCAACCTATAAGTAATGTGCCTCCCATAAAGGGAAGAAAAGTTGTTAGAAGAATTTTCAATGTGATGCATCTAAAAATTGTATGTCTAAAATATGTTTTTTACTCTGTTCCAGCCAGCGGACGTGCTGTGTTTTACCAGGGGGTATGTGGCACCCCTGAGGGTTCAGTCGCCACAGAGGTACTGCATCTCACCCAGAGGTGTGGTATCCCACTCTCAGGTAAGGATAGAGTGCTGCCCGGGACCCTAACACCTGCATCCAACACTACACTACTCCAGACCAGAGGGAGGGGCAAGATGTGTCGCTTTCCAGCTGAGCCCTGTCCCTGGCTGGAGAGGGGGGAACCAAGAGAGGGGGAACCATGTAGTGGGTGGGGTGGAGGAAGTAAATCACGGGAGCATTGGAAGAAGTGATATAAATAGAGAAGCCACCTTGAAAGGACAGTTCAGTCTGGGAGGAGAAGTAGAGGGAGCAGGAGCTCTGCAGGAGCTCTGCTCAGGAGGAGGAGGGTCTAGCCAGAGAGGCCCAGGACAGACTGAGGAGGAGAGGAGCAGGAGGAAGGTTCCAGGAGTGAAGAAGGGATCCCAAGGGTACGGGCAGTGCTGGAGGCCACCCATACGCCCGAATCTGCAGGCGGTGGAGGGATCGAACCGCAGAGGGGACCGGCCCCTAATCAGTGAGAATTACAAAGTTCAACTGGAAACCGGAGGCTTCTGTACTTTCAGGGTGCAGTTGCCACATCCGCACTCAAGTCGCCTAAAAGGTAACCACATAGGATCCAGGGAACTCCAGGTTGCCCAGAAAGATCCGAGGATACCGGCTTGGGACATTGTTTGGCAAGGCGCAGGCAAGAAGGGTGAGGGCCAGCGCAGGAAGACGGCTGAGAAAGGTCATATAGAACGGGGCTCTTAAAACACCTGGGAGTTTGCTGAACCCCTGCCTGGTGAACGCAGCGCGACGTGGGAGGTCGTAATCCGGAAAGTGCAACCTGAGGAACTTAACTGTGAGTAAACTCTGAAGACTGCACCCCACTGTCTCTGTCGATTATTACTGCTGCGCCATCAAACCCTGCACTACACAGCAACATCTTTAACATCTACACTGCCCTGGAGCTAAGCTCTACCTGTGGAGAGCTAAACCAACTCTGCTGCGCTGACACCAGCTCCAGAGGATCGACTCCGCAGCGGCGGCTCCATATAGTCGCATACCACAGGTTGCGTCACGAACTGTATATAAAAACTATACATCCCCTGTAAATATTCCCCTTTTGATTGACCGCCCTGGGCCACGGACCGGGTCACCGCCACTGTGACATCTCCCCTAGGAACGACCGGCCCGGCACCGAGTACCCCACGGCCCAGGGGGCGCATCATCAGGACTGGAGGGAATCTTGTCATAGGGATCATCTCCCTCATCAAACCCTACCCCCATCCATCTCCATGCAGGATAAAGAATGCTGTGTACAATTGAGTCCTTGTGAAGGAAAAGCCTGTGGTCGTGTATGCATTAAAACTGCTATACTGTGCTACAGGATAATACACTGTGTACTGCTGTGCTGCAAAGGAGACTGTACTGTTATTACTGGAGCCTGTTGCTCAAAGAGACATTTACATTGCACTGGCCGTGCCTCATTAAATGTTACTGTTCTACCATTTGTGAGGACTCTTGTCAGATGTGTCTGGTCAGCAATTGAATCTATCCTGTGCCTGAGAGAAGCTACAGCCTATGGGGTCGCCCTGAGTAACGGTTCCCCCAGGATTCTAAAGAATTCATGTAACCGGTCTCGCCCCTATCTGAACTTAGGCGGTGTACGTGTAACAGAAAGAAAGGACGTGGCTGATATGCATTGGTTAGTACCTATTAAAATCTGTCCAATGGAGGACAAAACTGTAAAGAGGTGACTAGGTCATGGATGCCCAAGGCTAACTGATGCGCAAGGGGAGAAACAGTTACCTCGACTGATTTGATCCCACAGAAAAAATACTGTAACACAAACTATTGCAAAGAGGTACTGCTGGCTATAAAAAGTGTCAAAACAAAAAACAAAATATCAGAGCTTGCTGTGTATGGGGCAGAGTAGAGTAAAGTAAGGAATTAGTAAGTAAGAAATTAGCTTACGGGATTGCCGTTTCCTGGATTAGATTAGGCCATGGCAGGGTGCACATCATTGAGTTCAGTCCAAAACACAGGATTCAGCTTTATACACTGCTCAGGCAGACTAAGTAACTAATTACATCAAAAGTATAAAAAAATATGCCTAGACCACGTGACCACTGACTTATATCATAGCTTTCCCAAATATTTGGGTGAAGGACTACCGACTATCACCTCAAAACACTTATTTGTCAAGAACAATCGTAACAACTTTTGTCAAGATTTATGGAGGTGCAGCATGGTGGACAACTTTGTTGACCAGTGCTGGTTTTATATATTATTCTTAAAGAGGTCGGATTTTTTATAAAAATATTTGATGACACCAAGTTATAGAGGTGAGTCCCTTATTCCTTATTCTCCATTATTGGCCAAAGTAGAGGAAACATACAAAGATCGACCTTTGCTGTGGATGATCTGCCTCATCCTTACATGATATAGACATTCTATTGATTTCAATAGCACTGCGTAATACCTCATTCTTACTGTGGGGGGGCGCTGCAATGAAAATAAACACTTCTTACCAGGTTCTTCCACAAAATGCAACTGAGTGTTGTGGATATCATTCTTATCTTTATAACAAAAAGTCATCGTCCACACTGGAGAACTACTTTAAAATAACAAATATTAAAAGCAGCTTACAGATAACTTATTTTAAATACATTTATTGAAAAGTGTTTAATCCACAAGAGAAACAAAACCACAGAAGTAACAGACAACGACCATGTGTGGAGTCATCTGCAGAGTAACTATCCCGGCTGCAATCACACCTGGGTCCTAAGTCCTCCTGCAACAAGAAAACAGCAGAATATGAATAAATGGGAAAGTGTGAATCCTAACATGCAGCTGGGTTCACATTCCCCAATTCATATTTTGGTAAATTTTTGGCAACCAGCAGCATGCTGTGGCTCATTACATCACCAGTGAGGTGGTTAGAGGAAGAAGAGATATGAGGGTGACTTTTTTGTCCTTGTAGAGACTTTACTTACCCTTCCCACTACAGCCAATTTTTGTACTTTATTCCTCCAGTATTTCCAAGAGCTAAAAAATGTACTTTTCCTTTAACATAACCATATATGAGCTTGTTTTTCTGTGGGACTAGTTGTAGTTTTGAATGACATCATTAATTTGTATCATATAATGTACTGAAAGCCAGAAAAAAAAATCCAACTGTGGAAAGAAAAATCTGACAACACTGCCATTGTTTTTTGGGTTTTGTTGTGTTTTAAGGGCCCAGTATAAATTACCTGGCAATGCAATTCCCCAGATCAGTACAATAACAGTGATACCAAATTAATTTTTTTTTAGATCTGTCACTTTAGATTTCCATCAATGGAGCATTGTGAGGACTTGTTTTTTGCATTGTAAGCTGACATTTTTATCAATACTATTTTGGGGTATATGCAACATATTGAAGTTTTTTTATAGCATTTTTTGGCAATGACCGAAAATCGGCAATTCTAGCATTTTGATAATTATTTATTTTTATAGCGATTACCATACAGGTAAAATATTTAACATTTTGATAAATTGGACTTATGCAGACGTGGTGATACTAAATATGTTTATTTTTTCTTTATTTTTAATTGCATAAAGTGGGGGCAATTAAAACTTGTTTAAAAAAATTGGGTAATATATATCATAGATTTTTTTTTACCCTTTTAAGTACTTCTAAGGAACTTAAACCTACAGTCGTTTGATTGCTTATGCTACATACTGCATTGCTACAGACCAGAGGTTGGGCGTCATAGGTGCACATAGACTATGGGTGCTCTCAGCTGGCCCTCAGCAGTCATGATGAACCATCAACACCCCAGGCGCACCAACTACATGCCTGTGAGTGAGTGACCGCAGCGGTTAAACATCAGCGATAAGAGCATTCTAAATAGCTACTATTAGAAGCTGGTGCAGGCTGTACAACATACATGCATATAGAGTTTTGTTAAAGTTTTGGTTGTACAAGATTTGTTATGTGCAGTTTGTGTATAACTACTGACACAACTTAAAACTCTTTTTTCCTGTGTGCAAATAAGAGAAGTTAATTGTTCCCAGCTGTTTAAATTAAACCAACGGAATCACACTGAACTTTCTTACTGGGCTTGAACAAAGTGGGTTTTGAAATAATAAGTTAAACACTAGTAATATCCTAGGCCCCGATTCATCAAAACCAGCGTTGCAGATGCCGGTGTTGATAAGGAGACGTGCTGGATTCACATGCACCTGGAGTAAGATTTATAGTGTAAGGTATGACAAACAGCTCATCATGAATTAGAAAATGCCAAATGTCGCAACATTTTTGTGCAAATGGAAGTGGCTTTCTTGCAAAAACACTGACGAATCAGGTCCTAAATGATATCTTGATATCTGCCATCCAATGTCTTATTCCAGAGAAATCCATATTTTTCTTATACTGTATGTAAATGAGCTGTTCAGGACTTAGGGCTGGACACTGATCTGCAGGAAAATTTGTCTCCAGAGATTATTTTTAATAAAAGGGGGAGTTCCCAGTGTGATGTGTAGTGACCGCTCCCTGCTTTCCTGATCTCACTGCAGAGCTGTGTGTGACTGTAACTGACACATTTGCAGGTTCCTCTCAGTGCTCCAGCTGCCATCTCACAGGTGGCCAGTGTTGCAATACAGCAGAGCTGTGAGAGCTGCAGCAAATATGTTTGTAAGGAGATAAAGTTCAGTTCTACTGTTCTGTGTTAGTTACATGTCTTACACTGGCAACGCCTCCTTTTACTTATAATAAGCTTTGGAGGCTTATTCTCAGGGAGATCAGTGTTCTGCCTATAGTCCTGGCATAAGGGTACACCATCATGTCCCATCCCAGTTCCTCCCAAACTCCACCCATTTTGGCGGAGATGGCTGAAACTGGGGTGAAAAAGTAAAAGTTGTAAAATTTTCATGCTGCGCAAACATTTTGTGACACTTGAAGGTATTTTACAGCATAAACACATAAGGCTTCATTCACACATCCATGTGGATATTCCATTTGTGAGAAAAGGTCCATTTTTCTCATGTGTCATCTGTTTTGCATCCTATTTTCATGGATCCCTACAGACTTGTGCGTCTGAATCTGATCCACAAACACAGATCAGAATAGGACCCGCTCAGAATCTCATCTCACACTCAGATTTGTGTTTTTCCCCAGATTTGTGTATAACTCATTGAAACTCTATGGGTCCGTGTGCTGTCTGAGAAAAAAATCTGACTGCATACATACGTTTCATAGAGCTGCATGAATGTAGCCTAACTTGCAGACTCTCACGAGGCATAGCGGAGAGATCTCGATGGAGCACATATACCTTCTAGAACTATTCTAGTCACTGCCTTACACCTGTCATATATTGTTCCGAATTAGAAAACCTGCCCCATTCATTTATCCTCTAACATTTCTACCCTCATGTTTGAAACTCACATTATAACATTGGAAAGTGGTAACTAGCAGATTGACACCAGTATTGAGAAGATCGGTAACAGTGATGTCCACCACCATGAATACAAATGCAGAACAGAAAATGATGGGAAGCGCCCATCTGTAACGCCAAAGACATCTGTAACCCCAAAGCCATCTGTAAAGCCAAAGCCATCTGCAAAAGAAATAAAGAGAAAATGTTATCAAAGCAGCGCAGTGGATCATACTACCTTCTTCATAGGGTTTCACCTGACATCTCCTATATATATTTAGATGACCACAGTTACAATCAAAATGATTCAAACCTCATTTTAAATTAGGTTTATTTGTCAATTTCTTCAGCTTTCTGAAGATTGCAATAAAGAAAAATGTAAACAGCTCAGCACAACTGATATATCACATAATGCCACTTTCAATGACTACTAGAGTCTCAAATCAACATGAAAGCTGTGGTGGCCATTGTGACTTATATGGAAAAAGTCAACTTGGGCAAAACGGAAAAGAGGTGCAGAATCAGGGGGACTATGGGATTTTTGCAAAGTATTCAACTCAAGCTTTTCTGTAAGTGACAGATCCTCTTTAAAGACTCATCATATAAACTTACTACCTGATCCTCCTTTGACTGTACAGTCAGGGGGCGCCCAGCCTTCCTCACAATGACACTCCAGATCATGATCACAAACCTGTGTAACAGAGAAGCTTTATTATCCTTTAACAAAATACAACAGAATTAGAGGTCATTTATATAAGCGTATTAAATTCACAAAATGCACTAATCCGATCTTTACAAAGTACGTCTATGGGTGCGCAAAAACAAACGGAATAAGTACAGGTTACAACCGTATGTCATGCGTTGATGTGAACAGTTGATGTATAAAATGGATGTATAATATGGAAGTAAAAAACTGGCATATGGATGACAATACATGTCAAATTGTCTGCTTTTTTTCTAGATGAAAAATGGATGATATTGAAGACGTTCAACTGAATCTGGATTTGAATGCACTTCAGGGAGATCATAGTCACAGTTTCATATCGGGAACTTAACCATTTTTCTGTAATTACGGTTTCCATCCCCATTTTGGTGAGTTGTCCAGGATAAGTTCTGAGTGTCTGGGAGTGGAGGTCACTATACAGAGGCTTGGGGATGTTCGGAAAAAGGTTCAAAGGAATATTAGGGTTGCCCAAGTTTGCCAAAAACGGAAGGCTGATAAAAGGCATTCGGCAGTTCCTGTTATTAAAGTGGGTTTAACTATCATCCAGAAACATTAAATTTAAGGTACGATTGGTGAAGTTAGGTCTGAAATTCATCGGACCCTATGAGGTCCTGGAAGAGGTCAGTACGGTAGCATTTAGGTTAAAGCTTCCTCCATCTCACAGCATCCCTAATGTCTTCCATAGATCCCTGTTGAAAAAATTTGTGACCTCGGTGGAATCACTCTCATCCCCACTTCCTCTGGTTACTGTCGGCGACAGTCTAGAGTAGGAGGTCCAGAGAGTTGTGGATTCCCGGAAGGTCCATACTTCTCTCCAGTACCTCTTACAATGAATGGAATACGAACCAGAGGAGAGTTCCTGGGTTCCAGCCCGATCCGTGAGGGCCAATTGACTGGTCAGGACATTTCATGCTAGGTTTCCTGGGAAGCCTGAGGGTCCGCTGGCACTCTTAGAAGTGGGGGTGCTGTCACTGTTTCATTATCTGACTGTGGTCTAGGAACACCTTGAGTGACAGCTCAGCCGCCCTATGGGATCTGAAGTGTGGATGTTTCCTCAGGTGCCTCCCATCTTTCATTATTTGCATGCTATTTAGGTAGGTTGCTGTTTGCTGTCCAATGTCAGCTGTAGCTTTGCTTAAGTTAGTTGTGTGTGCTTGCCGTGTGTCTGACTTCTTCTTGACTTTGTTCATGACTTTGGATTTGTTGTCACTATTTGTGTGGATTATCCCTTCTGCTTTTGACTCTCTCTGACCCTGGACTTGGCTTCTGACTATCCGCTTGTTGTACTCCCTGGTCTTGACGTACCCTCCTGGCATTTGACCCTGGACTGTTACTTGACCATACCTTTTTATTACCCCTCTGTACTATGAGCCCTCCTGGTATCTGACCTCGGACATCCTGACTACTCTGTCTAATGGTTTGCCTGTGAGTAGTGACTCAGCCTCACAACCTAATTCATCAAGCAGTTTTTACTATAAAACTGATGAAATCTCGCATAATTTTTGTGAAACTCTTAGTTGTGAAAAAATTTTGTGACTTCACAATTTAACACCAGTACCTGACTGTCACGATTCCACCCTTCAATATGTCTGGGATGCAGTTACTGACATACTGACAGCTCAGTCATCCAATGTGGTGACAGGGCGTGCTGAAGCTGTCAGAACTTTGATTGACATCTTGGCCGGCCAATCTGAGACTGGAAAGTTCTGGACTGCCTTCAGGTGTTCCCTCTCCCAGGTGATTTCCCAGCTACTTAGCAGGGTTGTCAAATCCCACATCTCTGCCATACGTACATTCAGCTCTGTGTGGTTTGTCTCTCTGTGCCTTGAGTTCTGCTTGTGGATCTTTTTGCTGCCTGACCTTGGACTTCGTTCTGACCAACCGTTTTGCCTGCTCCTTCTACTTTGATCCGCTTTCCTACTGGTATTCTGACCTCAGACCGTTAACTGACTACGCCTTTGTCTCTTCCCTCTGTTTATGACGTACCCTCCTGGCTTTTGACCTCGGACTCCTTGACTACCCTGACTCTCAGTTTGTCCACAAGAAGTGTATCGGTGTCACAATGACACTTTTCAGGTAGTTTGCAGAGCTCGGTCAATATGGGGTGCGGCCATGCACGCCTGACAAATTCAAATTCATTATATATTTACGCCACAAAAAGTGGTCTAAATTAGTGGTGTAAATTACAACAGAAATGAACACCAGCCGATGATGGCTTACATTTTTTTCTTTGGCACATGGTAACTGAAACACTTGTCATTAAGAGTCACATGCTTCTCAGTAGACTGTTCATCAAGAATGGCATACAAAATACCAATCTTGATTAATCAGGGTCTATAATTTTGTGCTTTGCAAATTTTGTTGCTATATACTTCTGTGACCAAGTTAAGAGTGTTATTTCTTATTTCCAAGCAAAACCATGTCCTTAGTCAGGACACACAATCCAGTACAATGTGTTTTACTGATCATTATTTAAACTTCCAATGTCGTGTTGGACATGAGTGTCCTCCATTAGCAGTCACTTCTCTCACTTACTAATTTACCAGAAAGCAACTCCCAGCGTGAAGCAAAAAGCAGAGTGATGTCCCACTTATAACTGAATGCAGTCTGGAGGGGTGCACCCACATGCAACATCAGGAGATTTCGGCAGTACATAGACTTGTCAACTGTCCCAAAACATATAAGAGGCTCCTGGATCATCCAAATGAGTTGTCAAGTCTGAAATATATCATTTCTCAGTATTAGATACAGTGCTCTGCATTAATGAGTGCACCACCTTTGAAAAGTAAGACTTTAATCAATATCTCACTGAACATAAGAACAATTTCCAAAATTAGAATGATGTAAATACTTTTGTGCCTAAAAGTGACAAAAGCATTCTCAGAGTGATACCTTTATTGGCTAACCAGAAAAAAAATATATATATTTGCTAGCTTTCAGAGCACATGAGCTCCTTCTTCAGGCGGGATTATAAGTGAATTGATAAGATAAGCACATCATTTAAGAGATATTCCAACAGGACATTTGATCATGAGGTGTAAGGGGTGATGCTCCCTAATGATAAGTCAAGGAAATCAAATTTTTCGTTACAAATGGAGAGGCTGTGGGAATGTTTAATTATCTGGAGTCCAGATAAAAGCCCCAATTTCATTTCCTTGGCTTATCATTAGGAGGCATCACCACTTATACCTCATGAACAAATGTCCTGCTGGAATATCTCTTAAATGTTGTGCATTTGTCTTATCAATTCATTTGTAATCCTGCCTGAACATGGAGCCCCTGTGCTCTGAAAGCTTGCAAATATATATATTTTTTCTGGTTAGCCAATAAAGGTATCACTCTGAGAATACTTTTGTCATTTTTGGGCATAAAAGTATTTACATCGATTGTTTTGGCTAACATGGTGCCACAATATAATTTTTTATTGTACATCAAAATTAGAATAAAACATTTTTTTAACCCATAACATTAACGTAAGGTTAATGATAACTTTCATTACATAATCTTCAGTTTTACTCAAATTAGTTGATGGAGAAATGAATACACCCTGCATCACAAACTACTACCCCTAGTAGGACGTCCACGAAACGCGTCTTATTTTAGCTTCTAAATAAATGGATTCTTAACCAAGCACTGGGTATTGCATCACTTCGTTTGACCCAGAGGAGAGCGGAATCATTGGCACTTTCTTGCATCCACAACTTATAGTATTTTGCATAACATACATGATTTTTAAGGACAGCACCAAGTCTTCGAGGTAAGGGCACGGAGTGATAGTAACATCTTATCTTTCTATATAGAGCAGTATATCTGTGAATTTTATTAACCTTACTTTCATTTTATGGGTAAAAAAAATGTTCTATGAAACTCGGTCTAGTCAAAATTTTGGAAATTGTTCTTGTACTGAGTGAGATATTGATTAAAATTTTACTTTACAAAAGGAGTTTACTCATTTATGCAAAATATTTAGATTTGAGAGCCCTCAGTGGTTGATACCTTTTAATGGCTAACTGAAAATATGGTAACAAGTTGCAAGGTTTCGAGACTACGCAGGTCTCATCAGGCTAGTACCAGGCTAGTATCAGGCTCATTTATGCAGAAATATATTGCTGAGAATAATATAATAACTGCCAACCAGCACAGATTCATGAAAGATAAGTCGTGTCTAACCAACATGTTGGGTTCTATGAGGAGATAAGTGCAAATCTGGATGTTGGTAACGCGGCTGATATGTTTTATCTGGACTTTGCAAAGGCATTTGATACTGTACCACATAGCAGCCTTATACTAAAGCTACAGAAGCAAGGACTTGGGGGAACTATATGCAGATGGGTAAGGAACTAGCTAGAAGACAGGAAACAAAGAATCATCATAAATGGTATGTTCTCTAAATAGGATATTGACGCGTCCCCTGGGCCGTGGGGTACTCGGTAGCCGGGCCGGTTGGTGCTGGGGGATGTCACAGTGGCAGTGACCCGGTCTGTGACCCAGGGCGGTCAATAAAAAGGGGATTATAGTTTTTATAGTTTAAATGTTCGTGACGCCACCTGTGGTATGCGACTATATGAAGACGCCGCTGTGGTGCAGATCCCCTGGAGCTGATGGTGATGCAGCAGAGTTGGTTTAGCTCTCCACAGGTAGAGCTAAGCTCCAGGGCGGTGCAGTGATGATTAATGAGGTAGATGTTGCTGTGCAGTGTAGTGCAGGGGATGGCGCAGATAATAATTATAGGACACAGTGCAGTGCAGTCTTCAAGGTTTACTCACAGTTGTTGAATTCCAGGCTACCAGGACCAGAGTAACCTCCCACACCGTCCTGTGTTTAGCAAGGCAGGGATTCAGCAAACTCCCAGGTGTTTCAGGAGTACATAACGGGACCTCATTCTATGTGCCTTTCTCGGTTGTCTTCCTGCGCTGGCTCTCACCCTCCTGCCCAGCGCCTCGCAACCAGTGTCCCAAGCCGGTAACCTCGGATCTTGTCGGGCAACCTGCAGCCCCCTGAATCCTATGTGGCTACCTTTTTAGCGATGTAGTTGCGGTTGTGAGCAGCTGCACCCTGAAAGTACAGAAGCCTCCGGTTTCTAGCTGAGCCTTGTAGTTCTCCACTAGTTAGGGGCCTGTTCCCTCTGCGGCCTGATCCCTCCACGTCCGTGTAGATTCGGGCGCACGGTTGGCATCCGCACTTCCCATGCCCCTGGGATCCCCTCACTCCTGAAGCCTTCCCTCTGCTCCCTTCCTCGTCCTGCCAGTCCTCCTGGGCCTCTTACTCTAGGCCCGTTCCTCTGAGCAGAGCTCTTACAGAGCTCCTGCTCCACTCCTCCTCTCCCCTGACTGACCGGTTCTCTCTGCCTACTTCTAGATGGTTCCCTGCTTTCTTATACTCCCACTGAAGGTGCTCCCCTGTACTACTTCCTCCACCCACACCCACTACGTGGTTCCACTCTCCAGATAGAGACCAGGGACTGTGCTCTCCCTTAGGAGCAATCTCACCCTTCCCTCTGAAGTGGAGTGTAATGGATGCAAGTACGTGGGTCCCGGGCAGTACTCCATCCTTACCTGAGAGTGAGATACCACACCTCTGGGTGAGATGCAGTACCTCTGTGGTGACATAACCCACAGGGGCGTCACATACCCCCCTGGTAAAACACAGCACGTCCGCGGGCTGGAGCAGAGTAAAAAACAAGATACTTTAGACATACAAAAATTTTTAGAATGCATTCACATATAAGAATAATCAAAACTTTTTCTTCCCTTTATGGGAGGCACATTTTCTTAAACGTTACAAGTTACTATATCAGCTTACAAAACATTTTAAAACTTTTTCCAATTAAATTCTCTTCACATCAATAAAACATTTTTCACATAAAACAATTTTCAGTAACTGCAGTGAGATCCATAACCGGATGTCCATCTCACTGAAGAAGGTGCAATTTGAGGGACCCATCCGAAAACCCTCAACGTAGGCCCTGGGCGTGGCTGCAGGGAATAGGTGATCCAGCTATTGGACCATGTCTTCGGCCACGCCAAACGGGTTTTTGTTCTGTATAAAACCAATAAGAAGCACCTTAAGAAGTGCTAACTATATACAGTTTAAAAGTTTTTTTGCTGCTCACAGTCCTCAGCCTGTCAGTTCTTATACCCTTACCGGGTAACTAGGTAAACACACACAAACTTTTCCACTTCACTCCAACAATGATGTACCCTTCTGGGTAACTATTTACAGTCTCTTTATTTTGACTAAGCAGTTGAGTAGTGGGGCCCCCTCCGGGGGAACATTGACCCAACACTAGATGGCCCAGCCAGGTCATCTTCTTCGGATGGCAAGGGTACACTCTCCTCCTCCACCACCCTGTGAACATGGAGAGCGTACCAGCCCCGCTCTCCTCTGTGCCTGGTGTAGGTGACCTTGTCACCAGGGTATAGGTCCCGGCCGGATGTCCCTGCTGTAAATGGTACTCCACGTCCCGCCTGTTCACGAAGGGGTCCGTGCCAAGTTGGGGTTCCCGGATAAAGCCCCATCCTCCATCCAGGTCGAACTTGACCACGATTCCCTCTACTCGTGGATCGGGTGTGACCGGATTTGCTTTGCGGGCCCGGGTTTTCTCCTCCATACTGCGGGCCTCCATCCTCTCCCAGCGCACCCGCCGGGTCCGCCGCTCCGCCTCTAGCTGAAGGAATTCCCGCCTGCAGTGTTCCTCTCTCCTGAGGGCCTCGGTCTCCGTCTACCTCGGGAACCCCATGAGGTTACCCTCCAGATTGTTCCACCGGTAGGCTTCTCCTTCCTGGCAGGCAACTGAGGGTGCGGGTGTGGGCACTAAGGGGGTCTCTGCTGGTCCTCAAACTTGGCTGACCAGTTCCACACAGGGCGCCCGTACACCCATGCGGGTGCAGGAAGAGGAGGCTCTGGTAGAGGGCCCAGGAGCTGGTTGTCGCTGCAGGCGCCCGGGGCAGGGGGTTCCTGTACAGGGCCCAGGAGCAGATCGGCGTGGTAGTCGCCCGGGGAAGGAGGTTCTGGCAAAGGGCCCAGGAGTAAGTCGGCGCTCTCAGCGCCCAGGACAGGTTCACCGTCATTACCTTTTCCTGTGGCTGCTCCAGCACTGCTTGGTACCTCCTGGTCCAGGAGAGGCTCCGCCGGGGCAGGGGCACTGCTGGAGACATGCAGTGCAGACTTCTGCCGGGTCAGCAATTTCTCCAGTAGCTCAGCCCTCCAAATGGTAACGGCAGCCCGCTGGGCCCCCTCCATCCGCCGGCCCAGCTCCTGTACCTCGTCACGGAGGAAGCTCGTATCCTCCAGGGATAGTTGAGTCAGTACTCCTTCCAGGTTGAGGGGTGCAGCTGCAGGCTGCAGGCCACAAGCCGGAGTCACCGCTTGGTCTCCCTCCATCGTGCCTGCCAGATGCGGTCTGTCTGCACTGCTGGAGACTCCGCCCTGTCTCCAAGGTCTCTCTTCTACTTTCCCCTTTCTGGGGAGGTTCCATGGCTGCTTGCTGTCGGCCACACCTAGGGGTGGTTTCCTCAGACTGATGGACACGTCTAGGTATATGGCCACAGATGCATGGGGAGGGCCCCGCTTTTGGCGCCATTCTGGAACCCGGCCCACGATGGGAGGTTTCTTGTCGTCCTTGATAACACACATAATGGTGCCCGTTCTTCTGGGGCGGGCGCCACATTCAGTATACAACCCAGTCTCTAGTCGCACAGTACCCGGTTATAACGGGTTGGTTCATATCCTGTTCGTGACGCCAAATATGACGCGCCCCCTGGGCCGTGGGGTACTCGACAGCCGGGCCGGTCGGTGCTGGGGGATGTCACAGTGGCAGGGACCTAGTCCGTGACCCAGGGCGGTCAATAAAAAGGGGATTATAGTTTAAATGTTCGTGATGCCACCTGTGGTATGCGACTATATGAAGCCACAGCTGCGGTGCCGATCCCCTGGAGCTGATGGTGACGCAGCAAAGTTGGTTCAGCTCTCCACAGGTAGAGCTAAGCTCCAGGGCGGTGCAGTGATGATTAATGAGGTAGATGTTGCTGTGCAGTGTAGTGCAGGGGATGGCGCAGATAATAATTCTAGGACACAGTGGGGTGCAGTCTTCAAGGTTTATTCACAGTTGTTGAACTCCAGGCTACCAGGACCAGGGTAGCCTCCCGCGCCGTCCTATGTTTACCAAGGCAGGGATTCAGCAAACTCCCAGGTGTTTCAGGAGTACATAACGGGACCCCATTCTGTGTGCCTTTCTCGGTCGTCTTCCTGCGCTGGCTCTCACCCTCCTGCCCTGCGCCTCGCAACCAGTGCCCCAAGCCGGTAACCTCGGATCTTGTCGGGCAACCTGCAATCCCCTGGATCCTATGTGGCTACCTTTTTAGCGATGTAGTTGCGGTTGTGAGCAGCTGCACCCTGAAAGTACAGAAGCCTCCGGTTTCTAGCTGAGCCTTGTAGTTCTCCACTAGTAAGGGGCCGGTCCCCTCTGCGGCCTGATCCCTCCACGTCCATGAAGATTCGGGCGCACGGGTGGCATCCGCACTTCCCGTGCCCCTGGGATCCCCTCACTCCTGGAGCCTTCCCTCTGCTCCTTTCCTCGTCCTGCCAGTCCTCCTGGGCCTCTCACTCTAGGCCCGCTCCTCTGAGCAGAGCTCCTACAGAGCTCCTGCTCCACTACTTCTCTCCTCTGACTGACTGGTTCTCTCTGCCTGCTTCTAGATGGTTCCCTGCTTTCTTATACTCCCACTGAAGGTGCTCCCCTGAACTACTTCCTCCACCCACACCCACTACATCGTTCCACCCTCCAGCTAGGGACCAGGGACTGTGCTCTCCCTTAGGAGCAATCTTGCCCTTCCCTCTGAAGTGGAGTGTAATGGATGCAAGAGCGTGGGTCCCGGGCAGTACTCCATACTTACCTGAGAGTGGGATACCACACCTCTGGGTGAGATGCAGCACCTCTGTGGCTACTGAACACACAGGGGTGCCACAATATACAGTAGTCAATAGTCGGGGACCGCAGGGATCTGTGCTATTACCGATTTTCTTTAATCTCTTTATTAATGACCTTGGGGATGGGATTGAGAGTAAAGTGTCAGTTTTTGCTGATGACACCAAGCCATGTAGGATATTAAAACTGACCTTGACAGTAAAATATTACAGAATGAAGTTTAATGCATATAAATGTAGAGTAATGCATCTAGGACTGAGTAATCCCATTGCTGCATATACATTAAATGGGAGTATACTCGAGACTACAGAACAGAAGGACTTGGGTATTCTGGTTACAAGTAAGCTGAACAGCACTACTCAATGTCAGGCAGCAGCCGCAAAAGCCAAAAAGATTTTAGAGTGTATAAATAGAGAGATAAAATCCCATGATTCCAATGTATTGCTACTTGTAAGGTTATATCTAGAACATGGGATCCAATTTTGGGCTCTACATTTTAAAAAGGATATTCAGAAGTTAAGAGTCAGTGCAAAGGTTGCAACTAAATTATTACAAAGGATGGAAGGCCTCTTATATGATGAGAGGTTGGAAAAGTTGGGCTTTTTTAAGCATAGAAAAAACACATCTCAGATGAGATCTTATTTACATGTATAAATATATGCGTGGTCAGTATAAAGGACTGGCACATGACTTATTCCTTCCAAAGACCATACTAAGGATCAGGGGGCACTCATTAAGGGGAGGAAGAAAGGCGATTCGGGAAGCTGAATAAGAAAGGGTTCTTTACAGTTAGAGCAGTCAGAATGTGGAATGCCCTACCACAAATGGTAGTAATGGCAGACACAAAAATAGCTTTTAAAAAAGGGCTGAATGATTCCCTCAGTACACATAACATTGTGGGTTATAGATAATTTAGTGACAGAAAATGTATAATTGGTGGAGAAAAGTTGAATTTGATGGGCCTAGGTCTTTTTTCAACCTATGTAACTATATACTGTGTACATGACTGTAGAAAAGACAAGATACTGCCACAAAATTTGGTCTTACCGCATGTCCTGTGCATTTTGCTTCACATCCTGCTGTCATGTAGGCTTCCTCGATGTTGATACATTTCTTATCGATACAGACCTGAAAGACACAGTAATTCCCAATTACATATTTATATTAGAGAATGACAAAGCCATCTTACAGATAGTTTCTGTTTTAACCCTTTTGCTGCCGCTTTTTTCGACATTTTGCGCCTGTGGTAGCTAGGACGATATTCACACTTTTGATGTGAATGAATAAACCCTAAATAAAAAAAACAAAATATACTATACCCCGAAGCCTATATATTTAGTAGACACCAGGCATATTGTCAAAATGCCACTCAGCACTCTGTACACGCAGGCACCTTCATGCAATGTTGCATCAAATAGATTTTTTTATTAAAAAAAAATGCAGAAAATCTATATTAGTGGCTTAAAACATGGCTCAAATGGGAAATGAGATACACAACGCTTCGTTAAAATCAAAGTTTAGAATGTGCAGAGTTCAAACATAACACTTAGGTCTATGTCTTTATATATTTTATAAAATTATCAGAACCGGAAAGGCCAAAAACCTGGTTTTATAATGGAAATTCTACAAGGTTACAATTTATAAATAATAATAATAATAATAATATAGGGATTATACCTTGAAAACTACCGTATTTTTCGGACTATAAGACGCACCGAACCATAAGACGCACCCCAAATTTTGGGGTGGAAAATAGGAAAAAAAATATTTTTTATAAGATGGGGTCCGTCTTATAGTCTGATTAGGTATCTTACCTGAGGGGTGGTGGAGCAGGAGGCAAGTTCCTTCAGGAAACCGGCCTGGCGGAAGTGGAGGAATGCTGCGGACCCTGGATACATGAAGCCGGTGCTCCAGCAGCTGTGAGTTGCGGTGAAGGTGGAGCAGGATCGCAGGTCCCTCCGTTCCCTGCCTCAGGAACCCGGCGGCAGCAGAAGAGGTGAGATGCCGGTATCCGGTTGGGGCCTGTGGACTGGCCTTGGGTCTGGGTTCTTTGGACTGGCATGGGGTCTGGGGCCTGTGGACTGACCTGGGGTCTGGGGCCTGTGGACTGACCTGGGGTCTGGGGCCTGTGGACTGACCTGGGGTCTGGGGCCTGTGGACTGACCTGGGGTCTGGGGCCTGTGGACTGACCTGGGGTCTGGGGCCTGACCTGGGGTCTGGGGCCTGTGGATTGGCCTTTGGACTTGCCTGGGGCCTGGACCTGTGAGCGAGAGGCGTCAGGCAGTGAAGCAGAGGAGCCGGGGCCTGTGCCGGGCTGTGAGTGGCGTCCGGCGGTGAGGCAGAGGAGCCGGGGCCTCTGCCGGGTTATGAGTGGTTTCCGTCAATGCGGCAGAGCAGCGTGTGCAGCTTCCGTTGGCCGCGGCCATCTTCCTGAGGCTGTGATCTATAGGAAAATGGCCGCCGGAGCTCCGGGTCGGTGCATGCGCCGGCTCCGGCGGCCATTTTCCTGTGGATCTCGGCCTCTAGAGGATGGCCGCGGCCACCAGAAGCCGCACACAATGCTCTGCCGCATCGCAGGAAACCACTCACAGCCCGGCAGAGGCCCCGGCAACTCTACCTCACCGCCCGGTACAGGCCCCGGCTCCTCTGCCTCACCGCCCAGCACAGGCCCCGGCTCCTCTGCTTCACCGCCCGACACCAGCACAGGTACAGCCCCCGGCTGCAGCCGCATCTCACCTCTGCCGCCTCCGGAGGAACCTGCGATCCCCGCTCCACCACCACCGGTAAAGTACCGTTCGGACCATAAGGCGCACCCCACATTTTCCTTCCAAATTTTGGGGAAAAAAAGTGCGTCTTATCGTCCGAAAAATACGGTAAGTACACCACTACACTCTATATATTTCCTGAAACCATACAACCTGATGATTGAAATTGTCTTGACTTGCTGTTGACAGCCATATCCGCATTCATGTTATTTTGCGACAAAAAACAATTATGTAGTAAAAATAAAATAAATGAAACCATATATTTGTGCTTAAAACTACATACAAGCAGTGCTTTGCAAACAAAAACAATGTAAAAATAAGAGCTCAAGGTCAGCAAAGTTCATATATACCACAATTATCTACACTAACAAGAATTTGTACCCCCAAAATATTATTAATCCCTAAATGATACAGCCTATTTCAGATGTTGGGATGAAGTCCCATTTTTCTAATCTGGAATGTGTCAATTTACATAGCAATAACTTTGGTATGCTTTTATGTATCCCAGTAGTTTGAGACTGTATTTTTATGACACATTGTACATTATTTACCTTGATAATACAATTAGTTCAATATATCTCATTTATTATAAAACAAACATGACATTTACAACAAAATTAGAATATTTTTAACTTTTCAAACATTTTATGTGTCTGCCCTTAACACATTAACACAGGCTTGTGATAAATTTACAGCTAGCTGAGAAGGTTGTATTCCCAGAGCTTCAAAGGGAATTTAACAGAGGTCTGTAGCCGGGCTGGAGCCAACGCAAAATATGGAATAACTTAAGTTCCATACGTCCGATAATAATGGTTATTTTCCCGTAGCTGTGAGCCCCTCCAGGGAGCTGTGGCGCAAAAGTAACGGAATAACGGATCGCAGCTACGCCATGTGTGGTCTCTCCATTTGTAAAATCTTGTATATTTTTCCTAAACACTGCCTCCCTTTTGGATTAAATATAAAAGTTAACAGTCCTGTTTCTTTTGCTCTGTAATCATTCCCTCCCATGAAGCCATATATGCTATCAGAATGCAGGCATTCCACCAGGCCTGCATTATATTTCAAACTGGACGGTGGTGGCAGCGAATAATAATAATTGGGCTATCGTGAAGCTGGCAGTAACCGTACGGGGCATATACACATATTCCATGCGTTGGAATCCGGAGGAGTGACTCCATACGCTTTCTGCTCGCTTGCCGATAGCTACGTAGTGAGTAGTCGGGATCGTGTGCTCGCGAGTCCCTGCTCAATCCTGTGAATTCTTGACAAAGTTATGGCAGCAGTGGGATATTGTGTGATCTCCCCGGTGTCATCGCTGGCGTCCCTGACACTATTACACATAGCTGAGGAAAAATGACCTTGTGAAAGGAGGTTGGCACAAAGATGAAGGGGCTATAAAGCAGCTGCGACCAAGTGGATAAGGTCAGACTACCATGCCCAGAAAGCCAGTCTGGAACAATCAGGATTGCGAGAACACCCTCACCTTGACCTGCAGTGTATGTGAGATGTATTGATACAGTCTTGATCTCCTGGTTAAACTTTGTGCATGATTAGGAAGTGATAGGAGTAGAACACAGATGACTGACACCTTTCTGATAAGGTCATTATATGAGCAGAGCAGGCTGGCATTAAATGTCTCACACAGGAGTAGGCTGCACTGCTCTAAAGAACAGATATAAGTGTGACCGATCTCTGGACAGGCAGTGTGGGGGGAATACAGCAGAGCTTACAGTGCTATGAGAGGAGAAAAGCTAATAGTCACGATGGTGTTGTGACTATGGGCACTAAATAGGTCCCTAGAACTAGGGGCGCCCTAGTCTATCTCCGTTTCCCGCATTACTCTTGAAGATGGAGACGCCGGGTTCACGTGCCTTGCTATACAACTATATTAATCGTTATCTCTCCCCTCCCCCACCCAGGGTAATGGCAATCTGAAGTGTATTGAAAAAAAAAAACACTAACCAGATAAATAAGGATGGACATGATAAATGAAAAATACCAAGCACACAAAATTCACACATCAAACAACAAAGTGGGACACAGGGGAGTTTAAAGAAGGAGAAACAAAATAGGAGAAGATGAAGATGTGCACACGTTAGGCATTAGGTAAAGCAGGTAGCGCAATGGAATTAGACATCTTGCGGAATCTGTCCACCACCACCACCACCAATATCACAGTATTACCTGCAGATACGGGTAGATCAGTGATGAAATCTACCGATAAATGAGACCAAGGTCTACTGGGAATCGACAAGGGTTGAAGAGCCCCATACTGACGAGTATGAGGGGTCTTAGAAAATGCAGGCAGCTACATTGTAACGGGTCCGGGAGGCGGAACCTCTGAGCTACTATACAAGGGGACTGTAACGGGTCCGGGAGGCAGAACCTCTGAGCTACTATACAAGGGGGCGGCCCTTGTAAGGGAGCGGGTGGCAGTCTCTGGGTGAACGGACAGGGAGTTACGGCAAGTGATCAGGGCAGTCTCTGGGTAAGGGGTAGGTACGACCTGTGATGGCAGAGCCTCCGGGTAGGCTAGCAGGCAGATGGTAGATGTGTGCTCCCAGGTGAGCAAGCGAGAGTCTCTGGAATAGCTGGTGGTCACGGCACGTGACGGCGGAACCTCCGGGCTGGCAGGCAGGTAGGTAACGGAGAAGCGCTCCCAGGTGAGCGGGCAAGTGTCTCTGGAATAGCTGGTGGTCACCGCACGTGACAACGGGACCTCCAGGCTGGCAAGCAGGCAGGTAACGGAGATGCGCTCCCAGGTGAGCGGGCAAGAGTCTCTGAGATAGCTGGTGGTCACAGCACGTGACAACAGAGCCTCCGGGCTGGCAAGCAGGCAGATAACGGAGAAGCGCTCCCAGGTGAGCGGGCAAGCTGGTCTATAGACAGACTGACCGGAGTAGTAAGGCAGACCGTCGGACCTCAGGCAAGCAGGCAGGTAGCTGATATGCGCTCCCAGGTGAGCGGGCAGGCTGGTCCTTTAGACAGACTGACAGGAGTAGTAAGGCAGACCGTCGGACCTCAGACTGGCAGACAGGTAACAAGTATTCAGGCAGGAATCAGGCAGGTAACTGGCAGGTAACTGGCAGGAAACTGGCAGGAAACTGGCAACGGGACCTGAGGGCTGAAGCACAGGTGAGACACAGGTGCAAACAACATTGCTCGGGCACCTCCATTTTGGAGGAGGTGCCTTATATATGATGAAGTCCTCCGGCCATTGGCCGGGGACTCTTTAGGGCGGCGCGCGCGGCCCCTTTAAGAGGAGGGGAGCGCGCGCGCGCGCGCCCTAAGCACAGGGGCCGGGAAGGAGCGCGCGCTGAGAGCAGAGCAGGAGGAGGACGCCGGGACGGAGCGCGCGCTGACAGCAGAGCGGAGGGAGGATGCCGGGCACGGAGCAGAGCGGTGAGGGGAGCAGCGTCCCTGCCTAGCAGAGGGCAGGGACGCCGGCACTACAGTACCCCCCCCTTTAGGCCCCCCCTTTTTTAGGCCAGACAGAAATTTAGCTAGGATGAGAGGGGCATGGATGTTCTCCCGGGGCTCCCACATTCTCTCCTCAGGACCAAACCCCTTCCAATCTACCATGAAAAAGGTCTTTCCTCTTACCCTTTTGGTGGCAAGAATGTTCTCTACCTCAAACTCGTCCTCAGCAGAAACCGGAGCAGGAGGCGTACCTGTAGACTTGGAAAAAGAGTTAAGCACCACAGGTTTGAGGAGAGACACATGGAAGGAGTTAGGGATCCGTAAGTTGGCCGGGAGTTTCAATTTATAGGCCACCGGGTTGATCTGACTGATGACCTCCAGTGGGCCGATGAACCGAGGCCCTAACTTATAGGAAGGGATCTTGAGCCGGACATATTTGGACGAGAGCCAGACTTTATCCCCAGGGCGGAATTGAGGAGGGTCCAGACGTTTTTTGTCAGCGTGTCTTTTCATACGCTCGGATGACAGAAGGAGTGCGGACCGGGTACTCTCCCATATGGAGGAAAATTTGTTAACAAGAGATTCCGCAGCCGGATTGTCCGCCGAGGTGGAGACGGGAAACGGGATCCGAGGATGCTGACCGTAGACTACAAAAAACGGGGATTTGGAGGAAGACTCGCTCTCGTGATTGTTGTACGAGAATTCGGCCCATGGCAGGAGATCCACCCAGTCAGAATGGTGGGCATTAACGAAGTGCCGAAGGTAACTGGTCAGGTTCTGATTGATCCGTTCCACTTGACCATTAGACTGTGGGTGGTAAGCGGAGGAGAAGTCCAGGGTGACGTCCAGCAATTTACAAGTGGCTCTCCAGAAACGGGAAGTGAACTGTACCCCACGATCCGACACGATGTGACGGGGCAGGCCATGAAGACGGAAGATGTGGCGGATAAAGTCTTTAGCCAGCTCGGGTGCAGACGGAAGACCTGGCAGTGGAATGAAGTGAGCCATCTTGGAGAAGCGGTCAGCGACCACCCAAATGACCGTACAACCGGCAGAGACGGGCAGATCAGTAATGAAGTCCATCGCTATATGCTGCCAGGGGGCAGCAGGTACTGGCAGAGGTAGGAGGCGGCCGGCCGGCAGGTGTCTCGGAACTTTGTTGCGGGCGCAGGACACACAGGCAGAAACAAAGTCTATTACATCCTTGTGCAGGTTAGGCCACCAGTAGTGCCGGGTAATAAGCTGGAGGGTCTTTTTCTGACCGGCGTGGCCAGCTAGTTTAGACGAATGACCCCAGTGTAGGATCTTCTCCCGATCAGGTACTGGTACGAACGTCTTACCAGGAGGAAGACGATTTAGACTCACGGGAGCCACCTGCATTACTCTGGCGGGATCGATGATATGTTTCGGATCCTCCTCGAGATCAGACACCAGAAAGGATCGAGACAAGGCGTCCGCCTTGACGTTTTTGTCAGCCGGGCGAAAATGAAGGACAAAATCAAAACGAGCAAAAAACAAGGACCACCGGGCTTGGCGAGGGTTAAGTCTCTGGGCATGCTGGAGGTAAGCCAAGTTCTTGTGGTCAGTGTAAATTATTACCGGGTGAAGAGCCCCCTCAAGCAGGTAACGCCACTCCTCCAATGCCAGTTTGATGGCCAATAACTCTCGGTCTCCTATGGAATAGTTGCGCTCAGAGGAGGAGAAGAGTTTAGAGAAGAAGCCACAAGTTACCATCCTCCCGGAAGATGATTTTTGAGTAAGTACCGCTCCGGCTCCAGAGGAGGAGGCGTCAACTTCCAGGAAGAACTGCTTGTTGCCATCTGGGCGATGCAGCACCGGGGCGGAAGAGAAGGCCTGTTTAAGGGAAAGAAAGGCCTCCTCTGCTTCGGGTGGCCACTCTTTGGGATTAGTACCTTTACGGGTGAGCGCAGAAATTGGGGCCGTCCGGGAAGAGAAGTGTGGTATGAAGAGGCGGTAGTAGTTGGCGAAGCCCAGGAATCGCTGAATGGCCTTCAACCCCTCCGGTCGGGGCCATTTCTCGATGGCAGACAGTTTCTCAGGATCCATTTGTAGGCCGGTCTGAGAGATAATGTAGCCCAGAAACGGAAGCGAGATCTGCTCAAAGAGGCACTTCTCAAATTTAGCGTAGAGATGGTTCTGCCTTAGCCTGAGCAGGACCTGACGAACGTCCCTCCGGTGAGTCTGGAGATCCGGAGAGAAGACCAAGATGTCGTCCAGGTACACCACTACGCAGGAGTAGAGAAGGTCCCGGAAGATGTCATTGACCAACTCTTGAAAGACGGCAGGAGCGTTACAGAGACCAAAGGGCATTACCAGGTATTCATAGTGGCCGTCCCGGGTGTTGAATGCCGTCTTCCATTCATCCCCCTGACGAATACGAACCAGGTTGTACGCCCCACGAAGGTCCAGTTTGGTGAAGATCCTAGCCCCCCTCAGACGATCAAATAATTCTGGAATGAGCGGAAGGGGGTACTTATTCTTCACCGTGATCAGGTTTAGGCCTCTATAGTCTATACAGGGACGGAGAGAGCCGTCCTTCTTTTTGACGAAAAAGAAGCCTGCTCCCGCCGGGGAGGTAGATTTCCGGATGAATCCTCTGGCCAGATTCTCCTCAATATATTCGGACATTGACCGGGTCTCAGCAGCGGATAAAGGATAGATACGCCCACGGGGAGGAGTAGTACCGGGTAGCAGATCGATGGGACAGTCGTATGGTCTATGTGGTGGTAATGTCTCTGCCTCCTTTTTATTAAAGACATCTGCATAAGACCAATAAGGAATCGGAAGTCCAGGTAGATTAGCTGGGGTAGGAGAGGGACGGACGGGATGGACGGGAACCAGGCAGGTTTTATGACAGTCTTGTCCCCAGCGAAGGACCTCTCCGGTTTGCCAGTCTAGCACGGGTGCATGTCTCTGGAGCCAGGGCAGACCTAGCAAGAGGGCGTGAGAGAGTCCAGGCAGAACATGAAAGGAGATACTTTCAGAATGCAGCATTCCCACCTGCAGGGTAATGGATTCGGTGATGAGTTGAATGGGGCGAGGTAAGAGGCCCCCATCCACGGCAGCGACAGACAAGGGTACAGCCAGAGGTTTGGTGGGGATGCGGTATTTCTCAACCAGGGACTGTGAAATAAGGTTCCCGGCTGCTCCAGAGTCAAGTTGGGCTAGTTCGAAATAACGGTTCTCCCCGTAGATGATCGAAACTGACAACAGCAGGGATGGAGAGGATTTATTCTTGTCTAGGTGGACCTCTCTGAGCGAACCTAGACACAGGCGTTTCCCGACCTCTCCGGGCAGGCACGGATCCGGTGCTCCTTACTGCCACAGTAGAAGCAGCTCCCCTCGGCACGGCGTGAGTCCTGACGGGTTTTGACCATCTTGGTCTGGTCGACCTGCATAGGCTCAGGAGAGTGTACCTGGGGAGAGATGGAGGGAATGATGGGTTTCTGGAAAGTAGGAGCTAAACGTGGAATCCTTCTCTCACGGGTGACCTCTTTGGCACGCTCCTGGAACCGTAGGTCAATCCGGGTGGCAAGGGTTATTAGATCATCGAGAGAGGTAGGAATGTCCCGACCAGCAAGTTCATCTTTAATACGACCGGACAGACCCTCCCAGAAGACGGATACCAGAGCGTCGTTATCCCAGGCCAGCTCCGAGGCAAGGGTGCGGAACCGTATGGCATATTGGCCCACGGTGAGACCCTCCTGACGGAGGCGTAGCAGAGAGGATGCGGATGAGGTCTTCCGTCCGGGTTCGTCGAAGACTTTCCGGAAAGCCGAGAGAAAAGCAGGCAAGTTGGACACCAGGGGGTCTCCTCTCTCCCATAGAGGATTTAGCCAGGCCAGGGCCTCCCCGGTGAGATGGGACATGATAAAGGCAATTTTGGCCCGGTCGGAATTAAACTGATGGGACAAAAGTTCAAAGTGCAGGGTGCACTGATTTATGAAGCCCCGAGCCTGGGCGGAGTCGCCTCCGAAGCGAGGAGGTGCAGACAGCCGGGGACCGGGATAGGTTACCATGGTATTAGTGGGTAGCGGAGCTGCCGGGTTGCGAGTCATGGTACTGGCAGTGGCTGCAGGTGGTGCAGTCAGAGTGTCCAGGCGAGTATTGACATTCCGCAGGTGAGCCAGGATGGACTCCTGTTGGGACCTTTGACGGGACAGTTCATGACACAGGTCCGTGAGCGAGGGAGCTTGGGTGCCACCGGGTTCCATGGCCCGAGCAAACTGTAACGGGTCCGGGAGGCGGAACCTCTGAGCTACTATACAAGGGGACTGTAACGGGTCCGGGAGGCGGAACCTCTGAGCTACTATACAAGGGGGCGGCCCTTGTAAGGGAGCGGGTGGCAGTCTCTGGGTGAACGGACAGGGAGTTACGGCAAGTGATCAGGGCAGTCTCTGGGTAAGGGGTAGGTACGACCTGTGATGGCAGAGCCTCCGGGTAGGCTAGCAGGCAGATGGTAGATGTGTGCTCCCAGGTGAGCAAGCGAGAGTCTCTGGAATAGCTGGTGGTCACGGCACGTGACGGCGGAACCTCCGGGCTGGCAGGCAGGTAGGTAACGGAGAAGCGCTCCCAGGTGAGCGGGCAAGTGTCTCTGGAATAGCTGGTGGTCACCGCACGTGACAACGGGACCTCCAGGCTGGCAAGCAGGCAGGTAACGGAGATGCGCTCCCAGGTGAGCGGGCAAGAGTCTCTGAGATAGCTGGTGGTCACAGCACGTGACAACAGAGCCTCCGGGCTGGCAAGCAGGCAGATAACGGAGAAGCGCTCCCAGGTGAGCGGGCAAGCTGGTCCATAGACAGACTGACCGGAGTAGTAAGGCAGACCGTCGGACCTCAGGCAAGCAGGCAGGTAGCTGATATGCGCTCCCAGGTGAGCGGGCAGGCTGGTCCTTTAGACAGACTGACAGGAGTAGTAAGGCAGACCGTCGGACCTCAGACTGGCAGACAGGTAACAAGTATTCAGGCAGGAATCAGGCAGGTAACTGGCAGGTAACTGGCAGGAAACTGGCAGGAAACTGGCAGGAAACTGGCAACGGGACCTGAGGGCTGAAGCACAGGTGAGACACAGGTGCAAACAACATTGCTCGGGCACCTCCATTTTGGAGGAGGTGCCTTATATATGATGAAGTCCTCCGGCCATTGGCCGGGGACTCTTTAGGGCGGCGCGCGCGGCCCCTTTAAGAGGAGGGGAGCGCGCGCGCGCGCCCTAAGCACAGGGGCCGGGAAGGAGCGCGCGCTGAGAGCAGAGCAGGAGGAGGACGCCGGGACGTAGCGCGCGCTGACAGCAGAGCGGAGGGAGGATGCCGGGCACGGAGCAGAGCGGTGAGGGGAGCAGCGTCCCTGCCTAGCAGAGGGCAGGGACGCCGGCACTACATACATACTCTCGAACATCCTGGTGCACCCCAGACCACCAAAAAAGCTGAGTAAGGAGATCAGTGATGGCTTTACTACCAGGATCCCTGGCCAAGACTGAATCATGATGTTAGCTTAAAACTTTAAGACAGGAACAAACAGTTTACCTAAAGGACAAGCAGCAAGGGTATCCCCCTGAACCTCTACAACCTCACTCTCCAGATCAGGACATAATGCAATAACTATCCCCATCTGTAATATAACAACTGGTTCACAATTATCTCCTCCCCCAGGAAAATAATGAGATAAGGCATCTGCCTTAATGTTCTTATTCCCCGGCCTATACGTCACAAAAAAAGTTGAATCTGGTGAAGAACAATGACCATCTTGCCTATCTAGGTGTCAGACGCTTAGCAGATTCCAAATACTAGAGATTTTTATGATCGATGATTACCATGACAGGATGTACTGCCCCCTACAAAAAAATGTCACCACTCTCAAAAAGCCCACTTTATTGCCAAGAGTTCCCTATTAACCAATGTCACAGTTTTTCTCAGCGGACGACAGTTTTTTTGAAAAGTATGCACATGAATGTGATTTACTTTGAGATGCGCTCTGCGACAATACACCCCCCACCCCCACTTCAGATGGGTCAACATCTACAATGAATAGCTGAGTGACGTCAGGCTGTATAAGAATCGGTGCGGAAGTAAAACATTTCTCTAAAGTATCAAATGCCTCACTGGCCAGTCTGGACCATTTGGAAAAGTCTGTCCCTTTCGTGGCCATATCTGCCAGAAGTTTGGCCACTACCGAAAAGTTTTTGATGAACTTACGGAAGTAGTTGGCAAAACTTAAAAACCTTTGTAAAGCCTTTAAGTCCTCAGGACGATCCCAATCCAGTACCGCCCGGACTTTCACCGGATCCATGCAAAACCGGTGTACCATAGGTAATAACCAAGAAAAGGGATCTCCTGAACCGAGAACATACATTTCTCTCGTTGAGAGTCAATATTGACTTTTAGAATTGCTACTTCCTATAGGTGGCAGTAGAGTTCTAGTCCTCTTCCTCTCTGAAGAGACAATTTGCACTCTGGTTCTGTCAAATAATTTAGTGTCTCTGAGTTTTTGTAAGACCTGCCTGACGTATATCTGATGCGACTCAAGGTCAGGAGAATAAATCAGTATGTCATCAAGATAGACCACCAAAAATCTACCTGCAAGGTGACAAAAAATGTAATTTACAAAGTGCTGAAAGAAGGCAGGGGCATTAGTCAACCCGAATGGCATCACAAGGTTTTCATAGTGTCCCTCAGGTGTATTAAAGGCTGTCTTCCATTCATCCCCCTCCTTAATTCTAATTAGATTATATGCCCCATTGAGGTCCAGTTTAGAAAACCATTTTGCCCCTATGATCTGGTTAAAGTAGTCTGGTGATATAGTCCTTCATAGCCTGCCTCTCCGGACCAGAAATATTATATAACCTGTTCTTAGGCAGCTTGACCCCAGCAATAAGATTATCATAAGTATGATGAGGAGGGAGTTCTTGACCCCCCTGTTCCAAAAACAGATCCCCGAAGTCAGACAGGTATTCCGACAGAGAACCACAGGAGAGGGCAAGCCCTCTAGCACATAACTATCAATTAATTCCAAGTGCATGGCCCCTACCAGCAGATGTTTCCCTCGGATGACCTGAGTAAAATTCCCCTAGCTCAAGGGTGCTGAGTCAATGGCGATTGTGGGTATAGGTCTGGATAATTTATGTGGCTGGAGATGCTGGTCCTGGACGAACCTGGCGTCTATCAGATTAAACCCCGTTTTACTATCCAGAAAGTCTGAAAAAAAACACCTTACTTTTGCCAAAATGGATCCTGGCTGGTAAAAAAATTGTGACCTACCCAATGAGGAAATATGTAAACCCGGGTTGTTAACCTCTCCGCAACCCAGGCTCCTTAGTTTTCTAGGGGCTGTTTGCGGTTAGGTATGGAAAGACAAGTACCCACAAAATGACCCTTACCACCACATAAAAAACATATGCCCCCTTTACGCCGAACTACAGGTGTCATGACTCTGTTGTCGGGTATCCCGGGGCCAGTGGCTCCTTTCCAGTTACCAACACTAGGGGCGCCCTAGCTGGCCCTGTTCCCTGGATTACTTCTAGATCTGATTGAGTTCGCGGAAATCTAGGCAGGGGCGTAACCCCCCGTCTTTCTTCTTTATGAAGAAAAACCCTGCAGCAACGGGGGATGAGGATGGTCTGATATGATCCTTTGCCAAACTTTATGAGATATAGTCCTTCATGGCCTGCCTCTCCGGACCAGAGATATTATAAAGTCTGTTCTTAGGCAGCTTGGCCCCAGGAACAAGATTAATAGTGCAGTCATAAGGATAATGGGGGGGGGGAGTTCTTGACACCCCTGCTCCGAGAACACATCCCCAAAGTCAGACAGGTATTTAGGCACATAATGGGTATCCACCCTAGCCTGCCCAGTGCCTAAACAGTGTCCTTGACAATACTCATTCCATTTAGCTACCCCCGCATCTGGCAATCTACCACAAGGTTGTGAAGCGTGGGCCTAGGTAGTCCCAGATGGATTTCAGCAAGAAGGAAAAATTGTGACCCTCCCACAGAGGAAATATGTACACCCGGGTTGCTAACCTCCCTGCAACCCGGGCTCCTTAGTTTTCCGTAGTCTGTTTACAGTGAGGTAGAAGGACAAGCACCCATGTAATGACCCTTCCTCCCACAGTAAAAACATACTCCCCCTTTACGCTGAATTCCAGTTTGATCCCCAGAACGAGTTGCCCCACCCAACTGCATGAGCTACTGAGCTGACTCAGAGCAGTATTCCCTTGGCCTTGGACCTCCCGCATATTGGGGTGTCTCTTTATGTCTCTGGCGAAGATGGCGATCCACCCGGATCGCCATAGACATGGCCACTTCAAGAGAAACTGAGTCCCATACAATGCAAGGGCATCCATCACCCTTGCAGATAGCCCTTGACAAAACTTGCTACGGAGTGCGAGGTCATTCCACTTACTGTCAGTGGACCACCTCCAAAACTCGGAGCAATACTCCTCTGCCGGCTGTACTCCCTGCTGAAGCTGACGTAGTATGGACGCAGTCGGGGCGGTCGTATATACAACCCCTGGCAAAAATTATGGAATCACCGGGCTCGGAGGATGTTCATTGAGTTGTTTAATGTTGTTGAAAAAAAGCAGATCACAGACATGGCACAAAACTAAAGTCATTTCAAATGGCAACTTTAGGGCTTTAAGAAACACTAAAAGAAATCAAGATTAAAAATGTGGTACTCAGTAAGGGTAATTTTTTTCAGACCAAGCAGAGGGAAAAATGATGGAATCACTTAATTCTGAGGAAAAAATTATGGAATCACCCTGTAAATTTTCATTTCCAAAACTGAGGTCTAAGTGGTAGCGTTTCTCCTTATGGAGAGTGACACACCAGCTCTGGCATGTCAAGGTAAGGAGGCTTATTCACCATGCAATGCTCCTCTGGGAAATTTAATATGCAAATTGCCTCTTCAGAGAAAAAGAGGACTTGTACTCTATAGCGCCACCTATTGGAAGTAGCAATCCTACAAGTCACAATCAACCCTTTAACGAGTCGTGCAATATGACTTAGGATAAAACCCAAATCAGAATCTCAATTTGCAGACACGGTGTTTCGGGCTGTTGGCCCTCGTCAGTGCAAAGTATGAGAACTGATTTGGCTAGGTGACCGGAAACTTAAAGCAATATGTCTCCAAAACAGGAAATGCACAACAAAACAAAAGAGGAACGAATGGGAGGAAACTGGAGTCAATGTCTGTGACCGAACTGTAAGAAACCGCCTAAAGGAAATGGGATTTACATACAGAAAAGCTAAACATAAGCCATCATTAACACCTAAACAGAAAAAAACAAGGTTACAATGCGCTAAGGAAAAGCAATCGTGGACTGTGGATGACTGGATGAAAGTCATATTCAGTGATGAATCGCGAATCTGCATTGGGCAAGGTGATGATGCTGGAACTTTTGTTTGGTGCCATTCCAATGCGATTTATAAAGATGACTGCATGAAGAGAACATGCAAATTTCCACAGTCATTTATGATATGGGGCTGCATGTCAGGTAAAGGCACTGGGGAGATCGCTGTCATTACATCTTCAATAAATGCCCATGTTTACATTGATATATTGGACAGTTTTCTTATCCCATCAATTGAAAGGATGTTTGGGGATGATGACATCATATTTTAAGATGATAATGCATCCTGCCATAGAGCAAAAACTGTGAAAAAAATTCATTGAAAGAAGACACATAAAGTCAATGTTATGGCCTGCAAATAGTCCGGATCTCAATCCAATTGAAAATCTTTGGTGGAAGTTGAAGAAAATGGTCCATGACAAGGCTCCAACCTGCAAAGCTGATCTGGCAACAGCAATCAGAGAAAGTTGGAGCCAGATTGATGAAGAGTACTGTTTGTCACTCATTAAGTCCATGCCTCAGAGACTGCAAGCTGTTATTAAAGCCAGAGGTGGTGCAACAAAATACTAGTGATGTATTGGAGTGTTCGTTTGTGTGTTTGTTTTTCATGATTCCATAATTTTTTCCTCAGAATTGAGTCATTCCATAATTTTTTCCTTCTGCTTGGTCTGAAAAAAATTACCCTTACTGAGTACCACATTTTTAATCTTGATTTCTTTTAGTGTTTCTTAAAGCCCTAAACTTGCCAATTGAAATGACTTTAGTTTTGTGCCATGTCTGTGATCTGCTTTTTTTCAACAACATTAAACAACTGAATGAACATCCTCCGAGCCCAGTGATTCCATAATTTTTGTCACGGGTTATATGAACCAGCGCTAGAAAAAATTCCTCCACCATCCGGAGCAACTGGGAGTCCGGCGGGAGGGAAGATGCCCAAGTTTGGGGGTCACCCTGAACAAGCGAGATTACTATCCCCACCCGTTGCTCCTCGGTTCCTGAGGAAGTAGGATGTAACCGAAAGTACAGCTTACAGGCTTCCCTGAAAACTACAAACATGTCACGCCCCCAGAGAACTTGTCAGGCAAAGTGATCTTGGCTCCACTGGGGGTTGCCTAGGAGTAACGGTCCCTAAACCTGCAGTTGCCCTGTCAGAGCTGAGATAGGATCCATGATGGATCAGCAAATGGTTTCAGCCAGAGCTAATGTCATGACTCTGTTGTTGGGTATCCCGGGCCCAGGGGCTCCTTCCCTGTCCCTAATGCTAGGGGTGCCCTAGCTGGCACTGTTCTGTGGATTAGTTCTGCAGGTGAAGACGGGGGGCCTAATACCTTGTCTGAGATCCTCAATCCGCCCTCAGTCTGTTCCCTTCCCCTGCCCAAGGAAGAGGGGAGTAATAGTGTATGGCAGTACACCAACCAGACTAACAAGGTAATACAACCAGGGCTAAAGGAAAATACCAACCATACAAATATATGCACACAAACAACAGGGAGTGGAGAATGGGGAAAAACAAAATAGGAGAAGAGGATTACACACAATCTCAACCACTCAACAGTCTTAGCTTAAATCCTCCAAACACCTTCTCAAACACAAACAATCCACCACACTCCTAGAACCATGCAGCATAAACTAGCTCTAGCAATGACTCCAAGCCAAAGCCCAGAATATATAAGAGCAGGAAGTGGCTAACACTGGACAGCTGAGATCCTTAATGCAGGTAAGCTTCCAGGAGTTCACAAGTGAGCAGATTAACCCCTGCATTGCAGAAAGAAACCTGCAACCCAAAAGTTGGAGAGTCCCTTTATGTCTCTGACAAAGGTGGCAGTCCAAACAGATGGCCAGAGACATTGCCACCTCCAGAGAAACCGGGGTCTCATACAGAGCAAAGGCATCCTTTACCCTCGCAGAAAGCCCCTGGCAGAAGTGACTAAGGATCGCAGGCTCATTCAACTTAGTATCTGTGGACCACCTACGGAACTCAGAACAATATTCCTTCACTAGCCGGTCTCCCTGCTGAAGCTGATGTGGTGTAGATTCGGCCAGAGAGACGTGTTCTGGGTCGTCATATATATGACCCAGAACCAGAAAAAATTCCTCAACCATTCAAAGCAAATGCGAGTCCGACGGGAGAGAAAATGCCCAGGCTTGGGGGTTATCCTGAAGGAGAGAAATTACAATCCCCACCTGTTGCTCCTCAGTACCAGACATAATTTAAAATACAGTTTATAAGCCTTCCTGAAAACAACAAACTTATTCAGACCCCCAGAAAATCTATCAGGTAGAGCAATCTTGGGCTTCACCAGGGGTTGCCCGAGAACCGCGGGCCCTAAACCTGAGGTGTTTGGGTGTTTGCCCAAGCCCAGCGCTACTGGATGCATTATGGAAAATTGGAGGCAGGTCAGTGAAGGCACAGTAAGCTGTCATAAGAGCATACAGATGAATATGTAAGCAGAGCACCAGATAGAGTTCACCCCACAGACAGCCCCCAAGCACGAGCATATCATTATCTCCAAACTGAAAATAAAGATTACACAAGAACCAAAGGATGGATTTCATCAATCAAGGTATCATTTTAATCAGTGTAATGTCGCCCATCTGATAGTGTATGTAGTTTACTGAGCACAATCCTGCTGACAGGTGCGCTTTAAACAAGACAAGAGAAATGCAAAGCTAAGCTCTAATTACTGTATTTTTTGGACTATAAGACGCACAGGACCATAGGACACACCTAGGTTTTAGAGGAGGAAAATAGAAAAAATATGTAAGCAAAAAATGTGGTCATGATGCACTGTTATGGGGGAGGGAGTCTGCTGCTGACACTGGTATAGGGGTAATGTTCCCCAATTCTGTTAATATCCTCCATCCTATTATATATGACCCTTCCTTCCTGTTATATGTGGCCCCATACCCATCCTGTTATGCATGGCACACCTCATCCCCTTCCAGGTATGCATGGTACCCCTCATCCTGGTATGCATGGCACCCCTCATCCTGGTTGCATGGCACCCCTCATCCAAGTATGCATGGCCCCCCTCATTCTGGTTGCACCTCATCCCCATCCTGATATGTATGGCACCCCAATCCACCATCCTGGTATGCATGACACCCCAATCCACCATCCTGGTATGCATGGCACCGCTCATCCCCATCCTGGTATGCATGGCACCCCTCATTCCCATCCTGGTATGCATGGCACCCCTCATCCCCTTCCAGGTATGCATGGTACCCCTCATCCTGGTATGCATGGCACCCCTCATCCTGGTTGCATGGCACCCCTCATCCAAGTATGCATGGCCCCCCTCATTCTGGTTGCATGGCACCCCTCATCTTGGTATGCATGGCACCCCTCGGCCCTCTTCTTGGTATGCATGGCCACCCTCAGCCCTCTTCCTCGTATGTATGGTCCCTCATCCCTCTTCCTGGTATGTATGGCCCCCTCATCCTTCTTCCTGGTATGTATGGTCCCCCTCATCCCTCTTCCTGGTAAGTATGGTCCCCCTCATCCTTCTTCCTGATATGCTTGGCACCCACCATCCCATTCTGCACACAAAAAAATAATCATTAGTTCTACTCACCTTTCTTCCCTGTGTTCTAGCGCTGTGTCCTCCTCTGCAGCCAGCACTGATCTCAGTGTGAGCCGCACATGGCGATGACGCCATGTGTCCTCACACCGTGAGATGCTGTGCCAGGAAAGTCACTGCTCCCCACGCCCGGGCTGTGTGAGTGGGGAGCAGTGACCATTGATTCTCTCTAATAGCGCTCACACTGTACCGCAGCGCGGCTCCTGCAGCAGCCGGCGGTCAGCGTGCCCGCTATTAAAGTCCATGAATATTCTCTACAACCAACTCCCATGGGTTGTAGTGAATGTTCATGGACTTTAATAGCAGGCACGCTGACCGCCGGCTGCTGCAGGAGCCGCGCTGCGGTACAGTGTGAGCGCTATTAAGGAAAATGAATACACTGTGTTCCAAATTATTATGCAAATAATATTTTCTCAGATTTTCCCAAATTACCTATATGAATTGCAGTCATTGTAATTTTCCAGTCAAATAACTATTAGAGTACAATTGAAAGGTTTTTGTACAAACTGCCTATAATAACAGTATATTTTTTAAAAAATAAAACACTCAAACTGCACTCAAAATGCATGTTCCAAATTATTATGCACAGTAGAGTTTTCAACCTTTTCATTTTAATAAAGAACAAAAAATGGTCCTTTTTGAAATTATAAGCATTAGCAGGTTATTACAAACTGAAATCAAACAGTTTTCAACTCAAAACTTTATTCTAGGTGATGTTACATTTTCACATAGGACCCCTTGTTCGAAAGGAGCTTCTGAACTCTCTCGTCCATTGAATTTGTCAGGTTTTGGATGGTTTCTGCTTTAATTGTTTTGCATGAGGACAGAATACCCTCCCAGAGCTGTTGCTTAGATGTGAACTGCCTCCCGCCATCATAGACACTCCTTTTGATGATGCTCCAGAGTTTCTCAATGGGCTTGAGGTCAGGGGAGCATGGGTGCCACACCATAAGTTTGTCCCCTTTTATGCCCATAGCAGCCAGAGATGCAGATGTGTTATGTGCAGCATGAGACGGGGCATTATCACGCTCCCGGCACATTAACCCCCGCAATGCTGCGATCGAAGTCGATCTCAGCATTGTGGTGGCAAGGGGAGGTGATCGATATACTCTCCTCCTCTTCCGGCCTCCAGCGCTGTCTGCCGTGGCTTCCCAGATGTTGCCATGACGACCCGATGTCATCATGACAACATCCGGGTCACCAGGCAGCAGGAACATTGTTTGGTCATGAGCAGTGCACGACCAAACAATGTTCTCACTGTGCAGCGCAGACTGCCTGCATGGCACAGGGATGGTGCTCCATCCCTATGCTATGCAGGTGATCAGATTAAAAAAAGTGAAAGTCCCAGAGTGGGACAAAGTAAAAAAGTGTAAAAACTGTCAGAAAGTGAAAAAAAAAAAAAAAAAATGTAAAAATATAAAAAAAAAAAATAATAAAAAGAATCCACCAAAAATAAAAATATAATGTACCCATCAATAAATATTATTATGAAAAAAAAGCAAACAAACAATAAAAGTACACATATTTGGTATCGCCGCGTCCGGAACGACATGACCTATAAAAATGTCCCACTAGTTAACCCCTTCAGTGAACACGGTAAAAAAAAAAAAAAAAAAACGAAGCAAAAAACATGCTTTATCATCATACCGCCAAACAAAAAATGGAATAACACGCAATCAAAAAAACGAATATAAATAAAAATGGCACCGCTGAAAACGTCATCTTGTCCCGCAAAAAACAAGCCGCCATACAGCTCCATCATCTGAAAAATCAAAAAGAAGTTATAGCTCTCAGAATAAAGCGATGCAAAAAAATATTTTTTTCTATAAAATCTCTTTTATTGTGTAAAAGCGCCAAAACATAGAAAAACGATATAAATGTGGTATCGCTGTAAACGTATTGACCCAAAGAATAAAGGTACCTTATCAATTTTACCACACGCGGAACAGAATAAAAATAAAAAAAAATAAAAAAACAATTCCCGAATTGGTGGTTTTTGTTTATTCTGCCTCCCAAAAATCGGAATAGAAAGCGATCAAAAAATGTCACGTGCCTGAAAATGGCACCAATAAAATCGTCAACTCATCCCGCAAAAAACAAGCTGTCACATGACTCTGTCTGCCAAAATATGGAAAAATTATAGCTCTCAAAATATGGCGATGCAAAAACTAGATTTTACAAAAAATGCATCTTTTAGTGTGTGACAGCTGTCAATCATAAAAACCCCATATGATTCTGGTATCACTGTAATCGCACCGACCCGAAGAATAAAGTTGTCTAATCACTTATACCGCACGAGGAACGGCGTAAGAAATAAACTCTCGGGTTAGGGTTGTGCTAGGGTTAGGGCTGGGATTGGGGTTAGGGTTGTGATGGGGTTGGGATTTTTTTCAAAAGTAAGAAAAAAAGATGACGATATGGCGACTAGTGTTGAGCGCAAGTGCTCGCTACATGTTTTTTTTGGGTGTCTAATAACCGTGAAACATGCGGGGCAGGGACTCGAGCATGTCACTCGAGCACACGCAGTACATGGTGCATACCTGAGTACCCGATGGAAACTCAAGTAGCGAGCACTTGCGCTCAAGACTAATGACAACTTATTCAATATGATGACCTAATGTTATCAAATTCTGTGCCGTACCTCTGGGTTCAAAATATTCACTATACCCCTTGATAAAATCCTTGAGGGGTCTAGTTTCCAAAATGGGGTCACTTGTGGGGGGTTTCCACTGTTTAGTCACACAGGGGCTCTACAAACGCGACATGGTGTCCGCTAACAAACTGAATGGAAAATCGGCTCAAATTGTTAGCGGACACCATGTTGCGTTTGGAGAGCCCCTGTGTGCCTAAACATTGGAGCTCCCCCACAAGTGAATCCATTTTGGAAACAAAACCCCCCAAGACACCTATCTAGATGCATAGTGAGCACTTAGAACCCCCAGGTGCTTCACAAATTGATTCATAAAAATGAAAAAGTGGTAAAAAAAATACTTTTTCATTTTTACGGATTTGTTAAGCACCTGGGGGTTCAAAATGCTCACCACTCATCTAGATAAGTTCCCAGGGGGTCTAGTTTCCAAAATGGGGTCACTTGTGGGGGGTTTCCACTGTTTAGGCACATCAGGGGCTCTTCAAAAGCAACATGGCGTCCGTTAATTATTCAAGCAAATTTTACAATCGAAAATTCAAATGGCGCTCCTTCCCTTCCGAGCCCTGCCATGCACCCAAACAGTGTTTTTTCCCCACATATGGGGTATCTGCGTGCCCAGGGGAAATTGTACAACAAATTTTGGGGTCCATTTTTTCCTGTTACCCCTGCGAAAATAAAAAAAATTGGGTCTAAAGTAACATTTTTGTGAAAAAAGTTAAATGTTCATTTTTTTCTTCCACATTCCAAAAATTCCTGTGAAGCACCTGAAGGGTTAATAAAGTTCTTGAATGTGGTTTTGAGCACCTTGAGGGGTGCAGTTTTTAGAATGGTGTCACTTTTGGGTATTTTCTGTCATAAAGACCTCTCAAAGTGACTTCAAATGTGATGTGGTCCCTAGAAAAATGGTTTTGTAAATTTTGTTGGAAAAATGAGAAATCGCTGGTCAACTTTTAACCCTTATAGCTCCATAACAAAAAAAAATTTTGGTTCCATTTTGGTTTGCTTATGTAAAGTAAACATGTGGGAAATGTTATTTATTAACTATTTTGTGTGACATATCTCTCTGATTTAAGGGCATAAAAATTCAAATTTTGAAAATTGCAAAATTTTCAAAATTTTCGCCAAATTTACGTTTTTTTCACAAATAAACGCAAGTGATATCGAAGAAATTTTACCACAATCATGACGCACAATATGTCACAAAAAAACAATCTCAGAATCAGGGGGATCTGTTGAAGCGTTCCAGAGTAATTACCTCATAAAGTGACAGTGGTCAGAATTGTAAAAATTGGCCTGGTCATTAACGTGCAAACCACCTTGGGTTGTAAAGGGGTTAAAAATCCTTCACATGAGTGGAGGAAAGGGTAAGTTTAAAGGTAACCTGTCATGTCATTTGTATAATTTAAACTGTCCCCAGGTCACAATTAGTGATGCAGTGTGCATCACTAACACGCTTTTTCCATGAAAATCTGTGCTATAGTCATTTGCCAAAAGCACTTTATATACCATAGTTATAACTTACTTGCTCATTCAGTCATCCACTCAATTTGAATTCTAATTCTGCGGTTGCGCACTTTGCTGTATTAGCCAGCTTGCTCAGTGTGTATGTGACATTACCTGCGCTTGCGCAATGTGTAAGTTTAATCCGCCCTTGCACATTGTTCGTGCGCCGTGACATGTGACTCCCCGCAAATGCGCCGTGACGTGCCGCTCCCCACACGTGTGCAGTAAAGCTGTGTTTATTTCACAGCTTCACTGACTGTGTGCGCACACGCGGGGAGCCAAGCATCATGGCACACGCATCGGGGAGCCACGCGTCATGGCGGGGATCCGCAAGCCCGGATTAAGCTTACACATTGCTCAAGAGCAAGTAATGTCACAAACACACTGAGCAAGCTGGCTAATACAGCGAAGTGTGCAAGTGGACAGCCAAGTGGATGGTTTAGGAGGTATTTAGTGTCTGTGCACCAGTCTGTCCTCCAAGGATCTTCCTCTATAGGTAATCTGAGGGTAGTAAGTGGTGGAATCTCCAATTTCATTATCCATTTTTAGGATGGGCTGGTATTTTTCAAGAATTGTTCTAACCTCCTGTGCCCCATTATTGAAAGTAGTGATAAAGCGGAACCCATTTTCATCCTTTCTTTTTAAGGATAGGGGTGAGCAATTGTGTTCTTTATGGGTAACTTTCACAAATGCTTTAAGATCTTTTTGGGGTACTCTCTCTGAATAAATCTGGACCTCAGATCACCGGCCTGTCTTCTAAAAGTATTGTTATCGTAACAGTTTCTGCGAACCTTGAGGTACTGCCCTCTAGAAATACCCTTCTGTAGAGAGACGGTATAGCTATATTTTTGGGCTTGTGACTTTTCACATGTGGTGATGTGTAGGTCCGCCCCCATCCCCAAGAAAAAAAGTCATTAATGTTTTTACATGATTTTTTACGGTTACCTTTTACCTCTGTTACTTTACTTTTTATTTACTGGTGTGAACAACAACTAATCTTAGACAGGGACAGGAGGAGGATCAAACATCGAAACATCTCCCTCCTGTCCATGAAGCCCAACTTCTCCTCCATTCACTCCAGCTGAAGTCCAGGTGGCATTTTAACTGACTACTGTACACTACACTAGTGATCCTAAGCCGACATAGAAGCGAATCTCAGCTTCAAAATGAAACCTTGATCATTGGTGTAACTGTGAGCAAGGCTGAGATACGGCTATAAGTAGCTTGGGCGTATCTTATTCGTCCTTGGCTACTGAGCTGCCACCCTGTAAAGATGTATAAGATACGTACTTGGTGGGGAAAGTGTTAATTCACGCTCCCCTGCTGTCAGCCCTCTCCTCATTCACACTGACTGAAGTCAGTAAGGAGGGAGGGACATTTTAACTAGCAATATCTCAGCCGAAATCTAAGGATAAGAGTCTCAGCTTTATGGCTCATTCAGACGCCCGTGCTAATCGGTCCGTGCACATACCGCTAATGCATGGACTGACAGCGGCTCTCCTGACCCAAGTGTGACATCTTCATGTATTTCTACGAGGCTCTCACACTCAGGTCGGGAATGCCTCGGCCAGTCCGTGCATTGCGGTCTGATCTCGAATTGATTTGCACGGATGTCTGAATGAGTCCTTAAAACAAGACTGGGATAGCTGCTGTAGTTGTGACCCAGTATGAGATATCACAGGTCAGAGTTTGTTCACACGACCATATTTTCAGTCAGAGTGCTGTCTGTGAAAAGAACGGACTCCACTCAGACCAATGTTATTCAATGGGGCAGTGCAGATGAACGATTTTTGCACTGACCGAATTTTCATGTGAAAGAAATCGTAGCCTACACTAGTTTCCTCTGGAAATCCTATGAGACTCACCCATTCAAGTCTATGGGTGCACAAAAAAAATCAGATACAATATAGAGCCAAAATATAGCATCTGCTTTTTACAGAAATATTGCAATTAAAAATGTATTGCATATGGACTGCACACAGATGACAAGTGAGAAAAGAATCGTCTTTGAGTTTTCTGGATGAAACTCTGAACAATTTTTTATGTTTGTATGAACCTACCCTTAGGGTCTTTCACATGTCAGTGCTTCAAGTACGTGTGGTATCCTTTTCCACACGTACTGGACACACTGACACATGTAGAACCCATTCAAATTAATGGGTCTGGGCACATGTCAGTGTGTTTCCACGGACTGTTTGCCTGTGGGTAAAACACGCTGACATGTAAATTTTTTCTCGAAGAACATCCCTGTGTCATCAGTGTGACACATACCGGCGCCTGGGAATCAGCAGTACAGTTAGCACTGTATCCAAGCGCAAGGTGCTGCAGGCATCTCTCATTATTGTCCCCTGCCAGTGCTGCAATCAGCGCGAGCAAGGGACAATGTTGAGAGTAGTTTTGTGCTCCCGCTGTGTCCTGGTGTAAAACTAAGAATAAAATAAACAAATCCTTATACTCACCTGTCCTAAGTGTCCCCCCGCTGTAATCCACCTGACCGCTCACGCCGAGGAGCTGAGGAGAATGACTCTCTACAGCGAGCAGGCTCCTGCTCTGTGCTGAGTTCAGTGAGTGACAGGACACCGCTCGTTGTAGCGAGTCATTCTCCCCGGCTCCTCGGAGTGAGCGGTCAGATGGATTACAGCAGGAGACACCTTCGGACAGGTGAGTATAAGGATTTTTTAATTTTATTCTTATTTTTACACGAGGACACAGCAAGGGCAGAATACGACTCTCAACACTGATCATCGCCAGCAGGGGACAATGATGAGGGGATCGTTCAGCACCTGACGCTTGCGAACAGCGCTACTTGTACCGCTGATTCCCAAGTGCCAGTATGTATGATCCTGATGCGGCACACGGTTGCCACACAGGTGTTCATGGACACGGGTCTCTCCGATACTGTTTTTTACAGTACTGGAAATATCCAGACATGTGAAAAAGGCCTTAAAGTTAGAGTTGGGAGTGAGAGCTGCAGGCATTCACTTAACCACTTGATATATTAGGTTGGATTGTAATTCTCAGTTTTAAACACCTTCACGACATGACGTACAGTTATGTCATATGTTGTGTTCCTGCTTTGATGCGGGCTTGGCGAGTGAGCCCGCATCTTTCTTGGCATATCATGGCTGATTTAATCAGCCATCATGTGCCTTTAACAGTTACGGGTGGCACAAAGGCACACACAGGCAGAGAGCACGTCATTCCAAGCACCCATCGGCATGCCGGTGTGTTACCGCGACGCACGGAAGGGTTGCCATGACAGCGAGGGGTCTGCTGAAGATCATGACGATGCTCCAGTGAAAGCCAGCCTGTGGCGTTCACAGGAGATTGTGAATTTAGATTGTGATTGATCAAATGATCGCAGCTTCAAGGCAGTCCAGCTAATCTGTGTAACCCCAGCCCCACCACTGATTGACAGCTTGCTGACAGTGTACACAGGAAGCAGCCAATCAGTGGTGTGGGCAGGGTTATACACAGCTCAGCTTTCTGCTACATCTACAGCAGATAAAACAGGTATTCTATTAAACCTGCACCCAGCAGCCCAGTAAGTGACATATCGCTGGAATCAGGGTCTTTGCCCCTATGTCATGCTGCTCTTATATTCCATACCAAAAACCTACTGACAGATTCCCATTAAACTTAGATGCATTGGAGCAAAACACAATGGTTGTAACTGATTCTTTTAAGTAAGCTTCAGTCATACTTATATATTTAGGTGACTACTGAGGTGTGCACAGCTACATAACCCTAATAACTAACACTACAGTATATACTGTTCTGTTTGACTTGTTCTTCCTGTGCAGGCAGATAACCATATGTGTACTCACATTTGTAGCACTGCACTTTGTCCCTGCAGCCACCATTCCTTTATCAAATATAAAAGTTTTGCATTGGCCAAAGGTAACAAGGAAGCCTTTGATGTTAAGATAGTCAGAACCGCCATTACAAAAGAGAACTCCACATTTTACATCCCTGTAAGAAACAAAAACAGCAATGTATTAATGACTTTGTGCAAGTTTTATTTGTTTACTAAAATTGCTGAGAGATGTGCACCTTTTAATAAAGTTGTTGCCATTAAATTTGTGTTTTAGACTGGCACATGAAATACCAGTGCAAATACCCCATAGTCATAGTCTCTACAAATGATGAGGAATCTACAGATCACAGAGTATTATATAGAGATACAGCACAGCCCGATTCTCATATCTGACCACTGAGCAAGGAGGACCTACGAGGAAATCTCTTATCAATAGATGATTATAATAACACAGGTATGAAAATTGTTTCAAATCCAATGACTGACTCTTATGTTTTCTTATGCCCTGATTTAAAAAAAACACCTTTATTTTTAACCATCAAGAATGGATTTTGTACAAAACGCCCATGAAATTACGTACAAGCGAGAAGAACAAGAAAAATCTTTATTGTAGCCAAAAATATACACAATATTATACAGTGCCTACAAGTAGTATTCAACCCCCTGCAGATTTAGCTGGTTGACACATGCGGAATTAACTTGGCATTGTGACATTTGTACTGTAGATCAGCCTGGAAGTGGGAAATGCATTGCAGCAAATTTTGTTTTTGGTTTTTTTTTGTTTTTTTTTTAAAACGTTAAAAGTTAGTTCAGAGTGTCATTTATTATTCAACCCCTCAAACCACAAGAATTCTGTTTGGTTCCCCTAAAGTATTAAGAAGTAGTTCAGGCACCAAGAATAATGAGCTTCACATGTGTGGATTAAAGATCTCTTTTGCCAGCCTTTTCTGACTATTTAAGACCCTCCCCAAACTTGTGAACAGCACTCAGACATGGTCAACATGGGAAAGACAAAGGAGCATTCCAAGGCCATCAGAGACAAGATCGTGGAGGGTCACAAGGCTGGCAAGGGGTACAAAACCCTTTCCAAGGAGTTGGGCCTACCTGTCTCCACTGTTGGGAGCATCATCCGTAAGTGGAAGGCTTATGGAACTACTGTTAGCCTTCCACGGCCAGGACAGCCTTTGAAAGTGTCCTCCCGTGCCGAGGCCAGGCTTGTCCAAAGAGTCAAGGCTAACCCAAGGACAACAAGGAAGGAGCTCCGGGAAGATCTCATGGCAGTGGGGACATTGGTTTCAGTCAATACCATAAGTAACGTACTCCACCGCAATGGTCTCCGTTCCAGACGAGCCCGTAAGGTACCTTTACTTTCAAAGCGTCATGTCAAGGCTCGTCTACAGTTTGCTCATGATCACTTGGAGGACTCTGAGACAGACTGGTTCAAGGTTCTATGGTCTGATGAGACCAAGATCGAGATCTTTGGTGCCAACCACACACGTGACGTTTGGAGACTGGATGGCACTGCATACGACCCCAAGAATACCATCCCTACAGTCAAGCATGGTGGTGGCAGCATCATGCTGTGGGGCTGTTTCTCTGCCAAGGGGCCTGGCCATCTGGTCTGCATCCATGGGAAGATGGATAGCACGGCCTACCTGAAGATTTTGGCCAAGAACCTCCGCTCCTCCATCAAGGATCTTAAGATGGGTCGTAATTTCATCTTCCAACAAGACAACAACCCAAAGCACACAGCCAAGAAAACCAAGGCCTGGTTCAAGAGGGAAAAAGTCAAGGTGTTGGAGTGGCCTAGTCAGTCTCCTGACCTTAACCCAATTGAAAACTTGTGGAAGGAGCTCAAGAATAAAGTCCACATGAGACACCCAAAGAACCTAGATAACTTGGAGAAGATCTGCATGGAGGAGTGGGCCAAGATAACTCCACAGACCTGTGCCGGCCTGATCAGTTCTTATAAAAGACGATTATTAGCTGTAATTGCAAACAAGGGTTATTCCACAAAATATTAAACATAGGGGTTGAATAATAATTGACCCACACTTTTATGTTTAAAATTTAATAAAATTCAACTGAGCAACATAACTTTTTGGTTTGTAAGATTTATGCTTCTGTTCATAAAACCTACTCTCGTTTGCAGTTTGAAGGCTCTAACTTATTTGCATCTTATCAAACCAGCTAAATCTGCAGGGGGTTGAATACTACTTGTAGGCACTGTATATAAAAATTTATTGAACATTGATTCTGCAATTTTATTCGTAATTAACTATTGCGCCTTTTCCTTTTCTCTTCAAAGCTTCCTTGATACCTTTTCTCTTATAGAAGGCCTGCGGATGTTCTCTATGAATCATCCAGCAGTAGTCCTCCATCTTGTTCACGTTCCATCTACCTCGGTATCGAAGGTTCATTTCCTTGATATCCTGATGAAATCTTTCTCCTTGCTCTTAGCTAACAGCACAAAGGTTTTCAGGAAAGTTGTCCAAATGGAAATGTAAAAAAATGTAACTTCAAATTCATCAGGCAACCCAAGGCTTTGAAACATTTCAGCATGTTTTACACGATGGACTTAAATTTTGGAACTTTGTTGTTACCTAGAAATTTCTCCATGACTTCTTTAAAAGAACACCAAGTCCTTCTCTCAACAGCTTTCATTTTTGTTTTAAACTCATTGTCCTTCATGAGTTTCCGAATATCCAGACAGACAAAACTGCCTTCGTTCAGTTTTGCTTCGGACAGTCCCTAAAACTTGGTACACAGGTACTTACAAGTCTGTCTTTCTTTCAGTAACTTTCACAAACTGCTTCATCAGTCCAAGCTTAATGTGGAGTGGTGGCAGAACTTTAGTGAGATCAACTAAATTTTCCGCAATTATGTTCTTAAGTCCAGGTTGCAAAGATGTTCTTGTTGGCCAACTTTTTTTTGGCTCTAATGAGGAGTCCTATCCTGGTTGTTCAATTGACACAAAAAGCATGCATAATTCATCTATACTCCTTGCGGCCCAAGGAGCGAAGAGAGAACTTTCAGTTCTCCCATACTGACCATCCTTGATCCTCGTAGTTAAGTTTCTTCAGAATAAAGTCTAAAGCCCCCGTCTCACATAGCGAGATCGATAGCGAGATCGCTGCTGTGTCACGGTTTTGGTGACGCAACAGCGACCTCACCAGCGATGTCGCTATGTGTGACAGTTTGCAGCGATCAGGCCCCTGCTGTGAGGTCGCTGATCGCTGCAAAGTGTCCTGGACCATTTTTTGGACGTTGCCCTCCCGCTGGTCAGCACACATCACTGTGTGTGACCAGTGGGAGCAGAGATCAGGCTGGTAACCATGATAAACATCAGGTTACTAGGGGCACACGCGCACCTAGTAACCCGTTGTTTATCATGGTTACGAGCCTGCTAAAGTGAGCGGTAACCTCCCGCTCACCGTATCAGAGTGGTAACCATGATAAACAACGGGTTACTAGGTGCGCGTGTGCCCCTAGTAACCCGATGTTTACCATGGTTACCAGCCTGCTCCTGCTTCAGCAGGCTGGTAACCAGGAGCAGGACATCGTGGAAAGATTCTTTCCACGATGTTGCTGCTCCCCTGATCGTTGGTGTGCCTGCCTGTTTGACAGCTCACCAGCGACCACATAGCGAAACAGCAACGATCCCTGACAGGTCGTATCGTTGTCGGGATCGTTGCAGCGTCGCTAAGTGTGACGGGGCCTTTAATTCTCAGAGCCTTCTTTCAAGTGCACAGAATGCCCTACAGGCACTGAAGCATACTTGCTGCCATTGTGCAGTAGCACAGCTTTCAGACTTTTTTTGGAAGAATCAATAATGAGTCTCCACTCGCTCACATTATGCTCAATGTTAAATTTTTCCATCAGCCCAGGAACATCACTAATGACACTAAAATCATCCACCAAAGGTCACGCAAAGGGGTCAAAGTATGGTGCAAGAAATAGCCTGTGGAGTCAGTGTTTGTTAAAAAACTGTACGTGATGGAATATTTTTTTAATATTTTTACTGACTTCAGGGATTCAAAGTATGTAAAAATCACCTCTTACTTCTCAAACAATTTTACCTTTGCAGACCTGTGTAATTTACTGTGAATGTTTCATTTTCTATTTAAATTCAACATCAGGCATAGGAAAGAGGTTTTATTTGAGACTTCCCCTTGTTAAATCTCCCCCATTTTGTACTCATTTAAAGGATAGCTATTATCAGAAAATGGCCTATTTAAATCAAGTTTTTGTGTTTAATTTATTTATTTATTTATGTTTGCCATTTTTTTCCCTTATAGTATTATAATCTGTACTAGAAACAAAAATGAGAAATCTTGTAATTTTTACACTGGCCTCTGGAACTTTTTTAAACTGTAAGTTCCTGTCGTTTCAGGAAATATGTGCATTGGCCTCAAATAAACTCCGACCCTATCTTTTGATTGATGCATTTAATGAGCGTGTGCAAAGGTCCTTTTGAAGGGGGTGGGGATCAGGTTCAGCTGTCATATCGGCTGTTGTGACCGATGGATCCTACCTCTGATGATAAAAAAACTGTTATGAACTCTTCCTTTTTTCTGAGGTGAGTCAAAAAAGAAGTGCTAGTAGGTCATTACTGAATCATGACCATGTGTTCAACTGCATAGCTCATTTTTTTTATTCTTCATCATTTTCTTTTCATTCTGTCTCTTCACTGTACCATATTTCCAAACCAAACTGAACAAATCTGTTATTTGACTCCAATCTGATACCATACTCACGCCTTCCCACATGGGAAGTATCTTTGCCCTTCTTTTCTGCAGTGTCCCCTCATAGTGCCTTCTGTATTCTTTAAGAAACAGTCATCATCTGCAGTGATGGCTCCTGAATAAAAATAAGCTAAAAAAGTAACTAAATATGTGAATATATATTTTATTTTACTAGTTTTATGATGTTATTGTGCATCTTGATTACATTTTTGGCACTACCCTTTACCCGACTCACACTCTTACCAGGGATGTCCTAATAGCTGTGCCATCATCTAAGAAAGTGACAGACTATAAACTCCAGGCTTCCATCAACATTACTCACCTGGACCCCAGATGTCAATACATTGGCTTCTCATGAGCGGACATTTTCCCATGTAGCAGGCCCCATTTCCGTCCTTGCATGGGAAGCCATTTACTTTAAAACTTTCTTTTGGACACGCCGGAGACTTCCCATCACACATATCTGTAAGGTCACACTCATCTTTGGCAGGTCTACAAATAGATCCTGCCGGTTTAATCTGTGGGGAAACCATATAGAGCATATAGGAATGATACATTCACAAAATAAAATGAAGCAAAAATAAGTACATCTTTGCATGACTACTTTTCTTCCAAGATGTTATTACATTCCAAGATGGGATCAAAAGGATAAAAAATTAAAAAAGCATTGTATTTTTTCTTGTATGGTTACAGATGTGATCATTTTTAAACCATTCCCTTTTCTGATCCTTCCCTACAATCTCATTGTAACGGATACAAAGCAAAACTAATCATCCCATACAGGGGTTGTACAGGACAAAAAGCAGCCCTGGCACGAAAACCCCACAAACCCATATACTAATAATCCAAGATGCAAATTGGTTCAGCAAATTTAGCTTTAGTTTGGAAGTTATCCCTTATCCGTGGGATAGGGATTAACATCACAATCACTTGTGGACCTGTAGTGCAGTGCGGTAGCCACGGGTGAGGCACTCGTCTTCTGTTATGCTCCGACATGCTACAAGAAAGACTGGGTCCTGACTGGTTGTTGGTGTTGTGAGGGTCTTGAGCACGTGCAGGCCCCCCTGTGGACCATAGGTTTCAGTGTTCAATAAAGGTGACTTACGTTCTAAAACACAGTCTTTATTGAATGGTGACTTGGTAAGGGTTATGTACAAGAGGTAGCGGGTACAAAGTCTTATTGACGTTTTTTCACAGTGTAAAGCATTTTCACACACACACTATCCTTCCATTGTAGTCTACTTCAGGGCCGGTGAAGCACACTGTTTCGCCCTACTTCATCACAGCTTAGCTTGTCACCACAGTCCTGACCAGCAAGTCTCTCTACCTGCTCAACGGTTCCATGTCCTATTTCTTCAGCTACTGGCGCCCTGGATCTATCGCTCAGGACCCCCACTAGTCCCACAAACAGTCCTGTTTAGGTCTGTTACGTTTGGCATTTAGCAAGCTCAGGGTTTCTCGTGACACATCATCTTATCCAAGGACCTCTTTAAGGTGGAAGGCCACTCAGTCTAGTCTTCGGTCAGTTCCAGATTGCACTACTCCATTGTCCCTTAGTCACCTTCTGTTAGTAGTTCACCCAAATGGCAGCATTACTCACAGACACTTCCTATTTCAACTTGAATCTGTCTCTATCTGTTTAACTACAGGAAGTGATCTCTTTTCCTAACACTAATTCATTCCCACTATGGGCTTCTCCCAAACATTAACATTATCCTTAACCAAATGTCGCTAACTATCCTACCTACTTTGTGTCCTAAGTCCTGAACTATGTTGTATCCTATACTGTACACTACCAAAAATATACATTGACAAACATCACATGACACAATTTATATACAAAAATACGCATGACGTAATACACATTACAACGCGATTGGTGTCTTCAGGGGTAGGAATGCGACAGTCCAGTCCACACCTATTGCAGACCGATTGTTGGGACCATGTGAATGGAGTAAATGTGCACATAATCGACTACAGCTCTAATCAGACAAAGCTCTTCAGAGCTCCGGTTCTCATGATTAGTGGGACCCCTAGCGTTTGAGTAGTTATCCTCTATCCTATGGTTAGCGGATAACTTCCAAATGTAAGATAAACATTGTCCAGGATTAATTTATTCATTTTTATTTGCACATAGGCTTGCAGACATGGAAAGTATTAAACAAACCAATACTGACCCCACTCAAATCCAATGCCTTCTTACCGTCAACAGGACAGGAAAAGTGGTAGTGTGCAGTGTTTGTATTCAGAATAATTCAGAAACTGAAAATGTCACCCAGTATACAGGACAGGAGAAGAGGTACTGTGGAGTGTATATATTTAACGTAGGATGCACCGAGCATGCTGTATACACATCACATAGGATACATTCAGACTGCTGAACACATCACACATTATACCAAGTATACAGGACAGGAGACATTTTACTGTGAAGTATACATTTATGTATGTATATAATATAAAATAAATAAATATATATTATAATATATATAGTGGCTTGCGAAAGTATTTTGCCTTGCGAAAGTATTCATCCCCTTGGCATTTTTTGTGTTTTGCTACCTCACAACCTGGAATTTCAGTTTTTTTTGAGGGTGTGCATCAGTTCATGTAAAGAACATGCCTACAACTGTGAACATTTGGCTTTCTATTTATGGTGAAGCAAACAACAAATAGGACAAAATAACTGAAAACTTCAGTGTGCATAACTATTCACCCCCCTAAAGTCAGTACTTTGTAGAGCCTCCTTTTGCGGAAATTACAGCTGCAAGTTGCTTTGGATAAATCTCTATGAGCTTTCGACATCTTGCCATTGGGATTTTTGCCCACTCCTCAAGGCAAAACTGCTCCAACTTCTTCAAGATAGATGGTTTCCTCTGGTGAACAGCAATCTTCAAGTCAGACCACATATTCTCAATTGGATTAAGGCTTGGGCTTTGACTAGGCCTCTCCTTCCCAGTCTCAAATCACTGTCAGACTGAAACAGGTTTTGCTCCAAAATATCCTTGTATTTTGCACCATCTCTCTTCCCCTTGACTCAAACTATTTCCCTGTCCCCACAGCATGATGCTGCTACCACCATGTTTCACTGTGGGGATGGTCTTCTTGGAGTGATAAGCAGTGCTTATTTTACATAGCGTTTACCTTGGTGGTAAAAAAGATACATTTTGGTCTCATCAGACCACAGCACCTTCCTCCATACATTTGGGAAGCCTCCCACATGTCTTTTGGCAAACTGAAAACGAGCCTTACAATTTTTGTATGTAAGCAAAGGCATTTTTCTGCCCACTCTTCCATAAAGACCACCTCTATGGAGTGTACGGCTTATTGTGGTCGTACGGACAGATACTCCAGTCTCTGCTTGGGAACTCTGCAGCTCCTTCAGGGTTACCTTTGTTCTCTGTGCTGCCTCTCTGATTAATGCCCTCCTTTCCTAGGCTGAGAGTTTTGGTGGGTGGCCCTCTCTTGGTAGGTTTGCTGTGGTACCATGTTCTTTCCATTTGATGATAATGGATTTTATGGTGCTCCAGGGGATCATCAGAGATTGGCATACTTTTTTATAACCCAACCCTGACTTGTACTTCTCAATAATTTTGGTGCTGACTTGTTTGGAGATCTCCTTGGTCTTCATGTTTTTTGGTTAGTGGCGCCTCTTGCTTAATGGTGTTGCAGCCTCTGTGGTCTTTCAGAAAAGGTGTGTATATAGACCATGTGACACTTAGATTGCACTCAGGTGGACTTCCTTTCACTAATGTGACTTATGGAGGTAATTTCTTGCACCAGAAATTTTTAGCAAAATGGGTGAATACATATGCACATACCAATTTTTAGTTATTTGATCCCATAAATTTAATTTATTACTCTATTTTTCTCACATCACTTCACCAACTTAGACTATTTAATGCTTCTACATCACACACAAATCAGATTACAAAAATATTAAAACACAGGTTGAAATGTAACAAAATTAGTAAAAAGCCAAGGGGGGTGGTGAATACTTTTGCATACCCACTTTATATACACCTGTTGCAGTGTATCTTATATGATGTATACCGTAGTCTCAGTGTATCCTATGTGAAGTGTATACAGCAGACTTTCAGTGTATCCTATGTGATGTATATACACTAGTCGCAGTGATGTATATGCAGTAGAGTGTATATACAGCAGAGTCTCAGTGTCTCTTATATGATATATATACTAACTGCTATGTGATGTAAATGGCAGAGTCTCAGTTTATCATATTTGGTATATACAGCAGTCTCAGAGTTTGCTATGTGATATTTACGCAAAAATCCCAGTGGCAAGATGTGGAAAGCTCATAGAGACTTATCCAAAGCGACTTGCAGCTGTAATTGCCGCAAAAGGAGGCTCAGCAAAGTTCTGCCATTAGGGGGGTGAATAGTTATGCACACTGAAATTTTCAGCTATTTTGTCCTATTTGTTGTTTGCTTTGCAAGCCAGTGTACATCACATAGCATACACTGAAAGTCTGCTGTATACATCACATAGGATACACCAAGACTCTGCTGTATACCTCACATAGCATACACTGACAATGCTGTCTATATATCACATAGGACACACAGAGACTGCTCTATATACATCAAACAGGAGACACAGAGATGGTATAAATGACATGGGATAAAATGAGACTGCTTAATATACATAAGAGACACTGATATAGTTGTGTATACAGTACAGACCAAGGAGGAGAGTGATGGTGTGCTACGCCAGATGACCTCGCCTCCACAGTCACCAGACCTGAACCCAATCGAGATGGTTTGGGGTGAGCTGGACAGCAGAGTGAAGGCAAAAGGGCCAACAAGTGAAAATCTCTGGGAACTCCTTCAAGATTGTTGGAAGACCATTTCCGGTGACTACCTCTTGAAGCTCATCAAGAGAATGCCAAGAGTGTGCAAAGCAGTCATCAAAGCAAAAGGTGGCTACTGTGAAGAACCTAGAATATAAGACATATTTTCAGTTGTTTCACACTTTTTTGTTAAGTATATAATTCCACATGTGTTAATTCATAGGTTTGATGCCTTCAGTGTGAATGTACAATTTTCAAAGTCATGAAAATACAGAAAAATCTTTAAATGAGAAGGTGTGTCCAAACTTTTGGTCTGTACATCACCAGGGATACAATGAGATCTGCTGTATATACGCCATATAGGAGACATTGAGACTCTGCTGAATATAAATCACATAGGACTGAGACTGCTATATACTTCACATATTACACCCAGTATATAAGACTGGAGAAGTGTTACTGTGCAGCATATATTTATAAACACATATATCATATATATATATATATTTGTGTACATACAGTATATAGGATACATTAAGAATGCTTTATACATCACATAGGGAACAATGAGACTCTGCTGTATATACATCACATAAGAGACACTGAAACTGTGTGTGTCTATCAGATAAGATACACTGAGATCCAGTTGTACAAATCGCATAGGAAAAACTGAGACTGTTGTATACATCACATAAGATACACTAAGACTGCTGTATACATCACATAGGATGCACTGAGACTCTGTCGTATACATCATATAGGATGCACTGAGGCTGCCATATACTTCACATAGGAAACACAGACTCTGCAGTATATACATCACATAGGGGACACTGGGATTGTTGTATACCTCACCCATTACACCTGATATATAAGATAAGAAAAGTGGTACTGTGCAGTGTATATTTATATACATATATATATCTTATATATGTACATACATCACATAGGATACATGGAGACTGCTATATACGTCACATAGGAGACACTGAGACTCTGCTGAAACATCACATATGAGACACTAAGACTGCTGTATACATCACATAGGATACACTAAGACTGTTGTACACATCACAATAGAGACACAGACTCTGCCGTTTACATCACATAGGATACACTGAGACTTCTATATACTTCACACAGGAGACACAGAAACTGTAGTGTATAGATCACAGAGGAGATACTGAGACTCTACTGTATATACATCACATAAGAGACACTAAGACTGCTGAATACATCAGTCACATATGATACACTGAGATTGCTGTCTACGTAACATAGGATACAGTAAGATTGTGTTACATGCACGCCGCCTAAGTTCAGATAGGGGCGAGACCTTTTACATGAATTCGTTGGAATCCTGGGGGAACCGTTACTCAGGGTGACAATAGGCTGCAGCTTCTCTCAGGCACACGATAGATTCAGTTGCTGACCAGACACATCTGACACGAGTCTTCATAAATGGTAGAACAGTAACATTTAATGAGGCACGGCCAGTGCAATACAAATGTAGTTTGAGCAACAGGCTCCCGTAATAACAGTACAGTCTCCTTTGCAGCACAGCAGTGCATATTCTATTATCCGGTAGCATAGTACAGCATAGTTTTAATGCATACACAACCACAGGCTTTTCCTTCACAAGGACTCAATAGTACACAGCATTCTTTATCATGCATGGAGATGGAGGGGGGAGGGTTTGATGAGGAAGATGATCTTTATGGCAGGATTCCTTTCAGTCCTTATCTTCCTGCCCGATAATACTCCACACTGTTAACTCAGGGAGTCTAACTGACCTTTGTTTAGCTTCCCTCCTGACCTGAATTCTGTTCCCTTGCTTTCTGTGAGATACAGATCATACGCCACTGTGGTGCCCTGCTGCGCACTGGTGCCACAGAACCCAGAAGGGTGCATGGATGGACTGCTCCACAAGAGGCCCTCACACATTCACACACCTCCACCCTACCACCTCAGACCACCAGAGGGAGCCCGATAGGGATATATATAGGGAGGGATGAGCCAGGCAGCTCAGTTAGTCAGAGTTTAGTGTTCAGTCAGACTGAGAGAGTCTGAGAGCGTGCTGACGCTCAGAGAGCAGCGAAGAGGCAGCACGCTGGCTGCTGTGCTTAGGCGAGCCAAGGCCTACAGCACGAGTGAGGGCCCTGAGTGTGACCGAAGGCGAGAGGAGAAGGAAGAAGTAGCGAGGGGGCAGAGGAGCATACCAAGCTCACCCCAAGATATATACCGGACACCGGGTCCACGCCTACGGGGACCCTTTATACCCAGTAGGGACCACCGGAACCCCTGGAGGACTACAGGTCCCAGGTTTACCAAACGCTGACTACAGTACCAGGGCTAGGAGTCACGGAGGCCCCAGCGTCCAGGGAGAGTGATCTCCAGGAGAAAGCCCTACCTCCAGGTCAGCAGGTGCAAGGGAGAGACAGTAACCAAGCTAGGCCTAGTTCCAGGCAGGCCAGAAGCTTAGCGAGTAAAGCCACGGATCAGGAGGCCCTATACCCGCTCATTGGGGAGAGTCCAGAAGTGCGCCCTTCGTCCGGAGTACCCTGGACCGTGCCTGCATCATCACCAGTAAAGGTACTGAAGCTTACCCCCATGTGAGTGTCCGTCTTTCCTCCGGGACCGTCCTGCCGTCTCTCACCAGCATCCACCATTCACCCCTACACTGCCCTGGAGCTAGCTCTACTTGTGGAGAGCCACACCATCCCTGCTGCCGTAACACCAGCTCCAGAGGACTGCTCCACAGCTGCGGCACCCTTTAGCCGCAATCCACAGGTGGCGTCACGAACACTTTCCAAATCCCCTATAAACTATTCCCACTTTTACTGACCGCCCTGGGTCAAGGACCGGGCCAGCTACCGTGATATCCCCCAGCAAACAGAGGCCCGGCTGCCGAGTGCCCCACGGCCCAGGGGGCGCGTCACCACCTTTCTCTTAGGCTCTGGCCAGGCAGTAAACAACTTCCCCACAACCCCCCTGGGGCTCTGCTAAAACACTCCCCTTCTCCTGTGACTGTGTTAACCCCTCTAGTTGCTTGATGCTTCTGGAGCACAACACTTCCTGTCTCCTGTGCTTGTGTTACTTCTAATAGTTGCTGAATGCTTTTAAAGCAACAGCACTACTACTGCATGTCACACTCTGCAACAGCACTACTTCTGCATGTCACAATATCTATATGTATCACATAGATTACACTAAGACTTCATGGTTTAGTATAAGGCATTGCAAGTCTATGCAGTGTTTTATGTTGCTGATTTTATTTATGTGATTATTTCTCCTGGCCATTTCCTTCCCCATACACCTGTACATTCAGTTCAGCAGGATTTGCATATGGGCTGATTCTTGTTGGCACCCATACACATTGAATGATCAGCTGGTCCCACTGAAATGAGCATGTTCAGCTGATATTTTGTACATCTAATGTACAGTATATATACTGTAGTTTTACAGGGGTGGTCTGAAACGAACACTGATTTAATCCTAAATGTCTATTTAATGTAATAATCTGATTGCTTTTCTAATATACTTTAATTAAAAATTCCATACCGTTCCCTCTCTAAAAGTTTTATTTTTTTATTTCTTTTTACCAACTTCCTGCTTGATGACATTTCATTTGAGAATCCCCAGTGCATGCTAGGATACTCAAATGAGACGTCATCAGGGGACTCAGTCAATCAGTTACTGCCGCAGCCTCTGTCCCCTTCCTGAAACCAAGCGTCATCAGTGATATTCGTTTAACACTCCAACACAGTTTTTTTTCCAGTACTGTAGTGACACTTTAAATCTAAGTCCCCTACCTCCGGTCGTATATTCACCCTCCGACGTTTTCACAGTTTTTTCGGTGCCGCGCTTGTCCCCCTGTGCCATTTTGTGACAGTAGCTTATGACTGGCTGAAGTCTGAAGCTATGTCACATGTTCTCAATACAAGTATATGAGAGCCAGAATGAGGGCAGAACGAGGCTCTCATAGACTTGTATTGAAAAGTGACCTCCGCGCAGCTCCATGAAACACTGAAGCTGCAAGCAGATCACTTTTCGACTGAGACGGGAGCGATGCTGGAAATGGATGAAGGCGGCGGCATGTGAGTGTCAGACAGTGGGCAGGGGAATTACAATTTGCCCCCTGTCTTTTTGCAAAAAAATGCTGGAGTGGTGCTTTAAGGGGCTGAGCTAGTCCCTGCTCTACTTAGAATGTGTCATTTGTCAATTCTGAAGTATGCTCAGTAGGAAATTGTCACTGTGCAATATTCTTTTTAATGCACAATGACAGTGCACTCCCTCACTGGCTTTGATGAGAAGTGACAAGCCAGCAACAAAGCACACTGTCAGTGTGCACATTGTAAGGCGATAACCCGGCAAGCAGGAAAAGCAGAGGCCAGCTTCACCCGCGAAACCGATGCGGGAGCGAGAGAGCATACTTTCACTGTGCATTAAAAAGAATATTGCACAGTGACAAGATCCTACCGAGCATATGTCGGAATCGACAACCGACGCATGCACAGTAGAGCAGGGACTAGCCCAACCCCTGAAGCTGACATCACTGATGATGCTTTGTTTCAGTGTGGGGACAGAGGCTGCGACGGTGACTGCTGCCTCTGTACCCTAATGACATCTCAATTGAGAATCCCAGCTTGCACTTGGTAAAAAAAATGATAGAGTAGAGAGGGAACAGTAGAGAATTTTTAATTATAGTATATTAGAACAGCAATAAGATTATTTCATTAAACAGATAGACATTAAGGATTAATCAGTGTTAGTTTTGTCCTACCTCTTTAAAGCTTATTTTACCCCCAAATTTTACAAGCAGATATGTAATGAATTCACTTTATAGGATCCACATGCATTACTCAACTCTTGATTTGGATAGTGAGATAAAGCATTTTATAATATTAATACCTTCACCACCCAGCGATTTACCATTTCTGAGTTTTCATTTTTTGCTCGCCTTCTTGTAAGAGCCATAACGTTGTTATTTTTCCGTTCACATAGCTGTATAAGGGTTTTCTTTTGTGGGACGAGTTGTACTTTTGAATGAAGCTATTCATTTTATCATGTGATGCACTGGAAAATGATAAAAAAATTCAAAGTGCAATGAAATTGCAAAAAAAGTGCAATTCCATAACTGTTTTTTGGGTTTTCATTTTCCATGTTCATTATATGGTAAAACTGAACTTGAGATATGATTCCCCAGTTCAGTATGAGTGCGCAGATGCTAAACATATATAGTTTTTTTTTTATTTAAGTGGTGAAAAAAAATTCATTAATTTGTCCCAAAACATTTTTTCACTTTCGTTACCATTTTCCAAGACCTGTAACATTTTAATTTTTCGGGATCTGGGGCTGGGTGACGGCTTATTTTTTGCGTCGTGAGCTGACATTTTCGTTGATTTCCTTTTGGGGTAGATATGGTGTATTCATTTTATTGCAATGTTGCGGCATCCAAAAAACGTAATTCTGGCGTTTTGATTTATTTTCTCGTTACACCGTTTATCGATTGGATACATTTATTTTATATTTTCTTAGATCAGATATTTATGAGTGCAGCAATACCAAATATGTGTATTTTTTATGTTTTATTTTAATGGGGCAAAAGGGAAGTAATTTGAACTTTTGTGTCTTTTTATTTTTTTTTTATATTTTTTTACTTATTTTGTATTTAATAGTCCCCTTAGGGGACTTGAAGCTATGCTCGTCCGATCACTTGAGCTATACATAGGAGTGCATCAGCACTGCTATGTATAGCAGAAATCACAGTCTCCCATGAACGCTGTGACAACCCATCAGCGCCTCGTATGATGGGGGCGTGTCGATGGGCAGGATTTGTGACGTGCTTCCGGCCAGGGTACGTTAAATCCCACTGTCAGAGATTGACAGCGGGATTTAACTAGTTAACATCCGTGGGAGTACACCGTTCCACCTGCGGCTGTTAGAGGCACTTTATGGCTGATTAAAGCATCCATCAAGTGCGGGGAAAGATGCAGGCTCAGCATGTAAGCCTGCATCAAATGCAGGGACACAACATTTCACTTAAATATACGTAAAAGTTTGTGAAAGGATTAAGTTACAGGGGACTTATCCTGATACGCAATCTCCCCTCCAATATCCCGCTACAATATCTCTGCTCCCCCACGTGGCATATAAGGAGAATTACTATGTCATTCATTTGCTTGACTTTATACACTCACCTTACAATCTTGGCAGCACAGATCAACATCATCACACTGACATCCTGGCTTCAGTGTACAGGTCTGAGCATCACAACAATTACTTGTACATTCCTAGCCAAGACACAACATAACATTAAATATTTAATATATAAAGCATTATTCAAAAAAATTGGAAATACAGGTAGATGGAGGGAGGTGATAGATTTATAACCATACATGTAGGAAAAAGGGATGTGCGTCCCACACAGGATTAAATCAAACAATGTTATATATCACACAGAATGTGGGCACCAGAATATACCATAAATCTAGTTATGCCATATTGCAACACCTCATTTGGTCTAAAGATATAAGTGTAGTATTAGCATGATGACACACAAAGACATTTCACCTAATAATAGCTAACAAACAATGGTGCATCAAAAACAGGTTAATGTATCATGTACCTGAAAAAATCAGACCAAGTAGGCAAGAGATTCCCTGGATGGGTGCACGTCCACCCTAACCCGCATTTGACGGAGCCTTCGTTAGGTACCCGGGTTGGCTGGAAATAGGATTACAGGTTGGGAGTGGGCCGATTGGTGCGTGGGAGGCTCAACGGGCTTTGATAGACTACGTGAGAGAGTGACTTGTGGCCTAGCGTGAAAACCTGGTGACCACCGCTAGGGCCAGAGCTTCAGAGAACTTACGTGTTACTCCCACGACTGGGTGCACAACCTTTGTGAAGAGGACATTAATGTTAAATAGTGAAACACTTTCTTTGCTATTCCAAGCTTAATGTTGTTCATTCTATTGTTGATTTTCCTTGTTACTCAGGCTGCGTGCCCACTATGCGTTTTTCAAGCGTTTTTGCCGGGAATTTCCGCAGCGAAAACGCTTAAAACTTGCTTGGTAATACGTGCCCCATGGTCCCCAATGATAATCCGCATGTGCTGTGCACATGCTGTGGAAATTTCCGCTGCAGATTATCATTGCGGAAAAATACGCAGCATATCCATTAACTTAGCGGACATGCAGCGTAATCGCCGCCATTGACTTGCATTGGACCGCGTGACATCCACATCACTGCATCTGTACATGTGGATATCACACGGTTCAATGTGCAGATGGTACCCAGGTCTGGAGGAGAGGAGACTCTCATCAAGACCTGGGTACCATAGAACCTGTTAAAAAAATAATTTAAAATAAAAAAAAGATTATACTTACCTTCTGATGTCCTCCCGGTATTTTCTCCCCTCTGTCTGGTCTGCAGTATGGGTCGCAGTGTTGTAAAGGACCTGCCATGACGTCATTTAGTCATGTGACCTGTCACATGACTCAATGACGTCACCGCAGGTCCTTCACACCACCGCGAGCCGCCCAAGACACCGGACGCAGCAGAGAAAACACCGGGAGGACATCGGAAGGTGAGTATAATCTTTTTTTTATTTTTTACCATTCTTATTCTATTTTTTTTTTAACTAACTTGGTCACACTACTATAAATCCATGCCGGTTGCATGGATTTATATAGTGTGAACAAGTTGTCAAGCACTTTTCCAAGTGATGCTAAAATCACTTGGAAAGCGCTTGATAACCCGCATGCAGAAATGCAGGAAAAACACTTGACAAAAGCTTCTACCTGGCGGGAAAAACGCATGTAAAAACCGCATGCGCTTTTCCTGCCAGGGAGAAGCGGAAAAAATATGCAGCATTTCTGCATCGTTGGCACATAGCCTAACACTGATTATTTAAGGTTACTGCTGTATATATAGAATTATATCAACCCCTGACTGTTCCCGCCTTGTGATCTCTGTGCGTTGCAGCCAGACACCTGCATTACACATGTATGGCTTGTTACAATGACAGTACAGGTATAGGTCTCGTTTTTTTTCATGTAGAGCCTTACACCTATGTGACCTGACAACTGTTTCCTTCAGGTTCCAGGACAACCATGTGAACTACAGCCTATGGCTATTTTCACACACGTTGTGTTTTGCTGCGTGTTTTGCAGCAGATTTATATGCGTCTATAACTGCGTCTAGCAGTACCAGCAAAGTCTATGAGAAACCAGAATTCTCTGGTCACACATGTTGCTATTATATTTGGAAAATAGAACATGTCACTTCTTTCAGCGTTTTTGCAGCGTTTTTTCGCCCATAGGAAGTAATGGGTGGTGAAAAAAAGGCTGCAAATACGCACCTGTGTTTTTTGCTGCGTATTTGCAGCGTTTCTGATGGCAAAATGGAATGGAATTCTTTTTTTTTCACAGAACTTTATGTAAATGCCTAAATAGAGATAGAAGGACAGCGAAAAAAACGCTGCAAAAACGCATCAAAAAATGCAGGGAAACCTGCTTTTTTGACGCAGCTGTTTTCCTGCCAGAGAAAAGTTGTCAGCAGATTTGCAGCAGATTTAGCTGCAGAAAAAAAAACACTGTGTGTGTGAAAATAGCCTAAATGTTTAGTTGCACCCTATATGCGAAAACACCCTAATCAAAGTCTTTATGCCAGCATTCTGGCATAAAAGAGTTAGCATCATGCAGAGGCACACAATAAAAATGTAGATATTTTTATACCAGGCTCATCACAGAAGGGGGCATAATCATCAGTGGTCTAACAGATTTACAATAATTTAAGCAAGAAATTGGCATACATAAGAAAATCTCATAGCTGGAGTAGATTTCAGAGGGCTGTGGATCCAGACTGGCGTATAAAATGCCAATCTTGATGAATTCCACCCACATTGTGTTTTTTAAATTTGCATTCTTGCAGCATTTTTTTTGTCATGTTTTTTTTCGTATCAAAAATCACTGCAGCCATGTTTCAGCGTGAAGTCAACATGAAAAAATGAAACACACTTTGGTGACTTGTTTTGTGGCGTTTTTCTATTGGCTTTTTGTGTTTTTTTTTTCCCCAGGGCAGCATGGTCTAGTTCATTGGATTTTTGTACTTACTGTAAAATCCTAATACATTGAGTTTATACAACCTGCCACTTGACACATGGTGAGCTAGATCATTTCCTAGGGTGCTAGGAAGCTCCGTTTAGAGCCAGAAGCAGAAAAAGAGCAACCCCAAATAAAGAAAGTTTCTTTAACAAATGACAGGCAGCACCCAACATGATGTGCCCTGAAAGAAAAACAATTCCCATTGGAAACCAAACCTCATCTCCAAAAAGAAGAACAAAGGAAATAAAGTCTGAGCTGTGTCCCCCAAGGTATTCAATAAAAAAGGGATTTTACTATACGTACAAAAATCATATTTTCATGTTAGTATCATTGGAGGACATAGGACTGTGGGAGGTCCTAGAGCAGAAACAATAAGTTGGAAAAACAAGAGCTGACGATGTGGCCACCTAGCAGTTAGCAGTCCACAGCAATTTATGCACTAAGTTGACATCAGAAGCCATAAAGTGGATATGGTAAAATTTTGCAAAGGTGTGGACAGAGGTCTGATGTCTGACCACCTAATAGGCTCTGACTACCCTTGTGAAATGAGGGGTAGCCCGAATTGTCGGAGATTTACTATAGATCTTGTAGGCTTCCACAATATTTGACCTGATCCACTTGGAAATGATTGTCTTGGAGGCTGTCAGGCCCTTGCATAGCCCATAAAGGAACACAACGAGAGAATTGGAATGTCGGAAAGCTTTCTTAATGGAAAGATAGGACATAATTGCTTTGACCAGATACTGATGGTGAAAGGAAGGCTCCTGGGGATGGAAGGAAGATGGGAAAAAGGTTGGAGAGATGATGTTATCATCTGCTTATGAAGGCCAAAAACATCTTTGTGTAACGGACTGGGTAGTGGAACTACTGTACTAGGTACCACACCAAGTCTGACCTAGGATGCACGGCAGTTGACGATACCGCAATCCGAGGAAAGATGAGCGGTGCAGAACCAGGTGCTACACCAGGGCAGACCTCAGGTGGATGCCAGCTGACCCCCAAGGGACAGGAGGCAGGAACGACCAGGAATGGTAGACTTGGCTAGTAATGGCTGCCACGGTGACTGGCACAACTGACACACAATCAGACAGGTGGACTGGTGGGCACGACTGGTATCACAGCAGGCAAGTGCTGGCGGGTACAGCTGATATACAGACAGGCAGTCAGGCATGTCTTCACTGCTGACTGGAGCAGGAGTGGTATCGGGATCTTTGAAAAAACAACTGAGGACGACAGGTTTGAGGAGATACACGTGAAAAGAATTGGGGATCCGTAAAGAGGCCGGAAGTCTGAGCTTGTAGGTTACTGGATTGATCTGTTTTAGAACCTCGAAGGGACCAATGAAGCAAGGACCCAGTTTAAAGGATGATACCTTGAGATAAATATACGTAGACGACAGCCCTACCTTGTCCCCAGGATGAAACAGAGACAGATCTAGACGTCTCTTGTCTGCGTGTTTTTTTAATTCGTTCCAAGGACTTCAATAATGTGGACTTGGTGTCCTCCCAAATCTTAGAAAAATCTTCGATGATGGCTCCTGTAGCAGGAATATCGGAGGTAGTAGAAACAGGGAACTGAATATTGGGATGTTGACCGTAGACTACAAAAAATGGAGATCTAGAAATACCAAAGTTCAGGGCACCAAACTACATTGTAACTGAAGCAGACTCCAAGACTATGCGGATTCAACCCAAAGAAAAATATTGAGTCATTACTACTTCGATTTATATCAAACCAATATATACATTTTATTAATGACAAGAAAAAAAACATGATAAAAACATATACAACGGGTATTAAACCCAAATACATAGAGAGACAGTTTCCTCAAATAGATGCAAGGTAAGTTTAGGAACCATGTAGTGGGTGTGGGTGGAGGAAGAAGCTCAGGGGAGCACTTGTTAGGGATAGTATATAGAGAGAAGCCATCTTGGGTGTGAGAGTTCAGTCACAGGAAGGCAATCTGAGAGGAGAAGTAGAGGGAGCAGGAGCTCTGTAGGAGCTCTGCTCTGGAGGAGGGCCTAGCCAGAGAGGCCCAAGACTGAAGAGAGAGAGAGGAGCAGGAGAAAGCCTCCAGGAACGTGGAAGGGACCCCAGGGGTACGGGTAGTGCTGGAGGCCACCAGTACGCCCGAATCTATCAGGAGGTGGAGGGGTCAGGTCTCACAGAGGGGACCGGTCCCTAAACTAGCAGAGTTCTTTAAGCCTCAACTAGGAAACCGGAGGCTGCAGTATTTCAGGTACTGCAGACAAAAGCCAAATCTAATCACCAGAAAGGTGGCCATAGAGGACCCAGGGGACAGAGAAGACGTCGCCCGGCAAGGTCCGCGGCCACTGGCCTGAGACACTGGGTGTGAGGTGCAGGGAGACGGCCAGAAGGAACACATAGAAAGGGTTCCCGTTACGTACTCCGGAGAGACCTGGGAGTTTGCTGAACCCCTCCCAGAGTAAGCACAGGACGTCGTGGGAAGTTACTCTAGTACTGGTAACTGGAAGTCTAAGAAACCATGAGTAAACCCTGAGGACTGCACCTTACTGTCTCTGTGATTATTATCTGCGCCATCACCCGCGCCATACTACCCAGCATCATCTACAACACCTAAAACATCTACACTGCCCTGGAGCTAAGCTCTACCTGTGGAGAGCTAAACCAACTCTGCTGCATTCACACCAGCTCCAGAGGACCTGCTCCGCAGCGGCGGCTCCCTTTAGCCGCATACCACAGGTGGCATCACGAACTGTATATAAGAACTGTAAATCCCCTGTAAATATTCCCCTTTTGATTGACCACCCTGGGTCATGGACCGGGTCACCGCCACTGTGACATCTCCCCTAGCAACGACCGGCCCGGCTACGGAGTACCCCACGGCCCAGGGGGCGCGTCAGATGCAGCACAGGAGCTGAGAAAAGAAAGAGGGAAAGAGGTTTTCCATCCACCGATGAAACCACCAATGGATCCTGTAGATGACGGATAGGGATTTTATACCGCTCCAAAACGACCTGTTGAATAAGGTTGCCTGCGGAACCAGAGTCGAGGTAGTCTGATTCGACAAAACAGATACTGCCACAGAACATGGACACTGACAGAGTCAGCGATGGAGAGGAGCGATTTTCGCCCAGGGTGACCTCTCTTGCAAACCTTAGACTTTCCCAGTCTCTCTTGGCAGGAGCGGATTAGATGCTCAGAACTGTCACAACTGAAGCACCTTCCCTCGGCACAACGGGCCTCCTGAAGATGTTTGGTCATCTTCACCTGGTCCACCTGCATGAACTCTGAAGAAGGTTCCAGAACAGAGGCGTTTCTCACGGGTCACCTCCTTGGAACGCTCCTGATACCTGATGTCTATCAATGTTGCCAGAGACACCAGGTCATCCAAGGAGGTGGGTATATCATGACCGATCAGCTCATCCTTGATTCACAAAGAAAGGCCCTCCCAGAAGGTGGCTACCAGAGCCTCATTATTCCAGGTGAGTTCAGACAACAGGGTGCGGAAACAAACAGTGTACTCGCCCACTGTAAGGTTTCCCTGGTGCAGTCGGAGAAGAGAAGATGCTGCTGAGGATGCATGGCCAGGCTCATTGAAAACCTTCAGGAAGGCTTCCAGAAAAGATTGGAGGTTCCACACAAGAGGATCCCCTCTCTCCCATAGGGAATTGAGCCACACCAGAGCCTCACAAGAGGCCACTTTCGCATGATCTGAAACAAAAGTTCGAAGTGTAGCATGCACTAGTTAATGAATCCCTGACATAGAGCAGGATCCCCGCCATAGTGTGGAAGAGCAGACAGACGGGGTCAGAAGCCAGGTGCATAACTTGCAGACTGTTGAGGCACATTCGAAATTGTAGCCACTTGAGTAGATGTGGATTCGGCCGGAGTAGTCAGCGTGATCAGACAGGTGTTTAGCGTCCGCAGGCTGGATAGGATCTTGTCTGATTGGTACTTCTGGTGAGAGACCTCCTGGTACAGGTCAGAGATGGAGGAAGCCTGAGAGCCAACGGATTCCATGGCCTGTGCAAACTGTAATGGACTGAGTGGAACGACTATGCTGTGATCCTATGAAAGCCTGGAGGGGCGTGACTACGTACCACCCCAAGTCCGACCCAGGATGCATGGCGGCTGATGATACCACAATCAAAGGAGAGACGAGTGGGAGCGGAACCAAATGCTACACCAGGACAGACCTTGGGTGGATAGCAGCTGACCCCCAAGGGACAGGAGGCAGGAATGGTCAGGAATGGTAGACTTGGCTAGTACACGTTTCAAAAGCTCGCAGGCGTTCTTTATCTGAGCTCAGATAAAGAACGCCTCGAGTGTCTAAAACGCGTTGCTCTGATCATGTCTTGATTCATCGTTTTTATTGTCAAGGAATAAACTTTGGAATTTTAGGAGCTGGATTTCTTCCCCCTTTTTTTACGTTTAGTTACACACGTGTGGTCACACATTTCCTTGCTCCTGCACGTCCTAGAGCCAATCAGGTATGCACTTTAGAGGACATCCACTACCTTATCCTGGTCCAGTCTGGAACTTACCTCCTCATACAAGCTGATCAGATTAGTCTAACAGGACCGATTCCCCATAAATCCATACGAGAAAAAATGGTAATTCCAGCAGCCGCAAAAAAAGTTGTAAATATAATTACAGCACATTTATTAGACTGATTAAAATCGGTGGAAAAATAAAATCATATTGAAAAAAAGGAGGGCGGAGAGGGGGGGAGACACCAGGTCTACGTTTTTCAAGCTGACACGCTCTTAGTCCTGACAAGGTTTGTCTCATTACAGTAAAAATATAGACAAAAACCCTGAAAAAGGACCAATAGACATAAAAGAAACCACCACCGCCCACACATATCACCCCCGTAGGCTACCGTTACAACAGACTGCAAGACGCACCACCACTTTATTTAAAAAAATGTTTCTCCTATTTTCCACCCCAAAATTTGTGATGTGTCTTATGGTCTGGTGCATCTTATAGTCCACAAAATACGGCAATTGTCTTTCATTATTGTCAAAAACTTGTCTCCTTTGCTGGACCTGCAGGTTTCTGGTCCCCAAGGGACAGGAAGTAGGATGGTAGTTGAAGTCCCCCATAATAGTTACTTCTCCCTGATTCGATGTCTCATTTATTTGCTTTATGAGGATATTTTCTGCTGGTTCCATTATAACAAACCCATATTAGTATTTTATTATTATTTCTCCCCCCCTTATCTCCACCCAGAGGGACTCTATATACTATATTATCATGAAGGATGGGTATAAGGGACGATTTTACGTATAAGCAATCCCACCCCCCTCGCTTATTTATACAGTCTTTCCTGAATAGACTATAGCCCTGTAAATTAATATCCCGGTCATAGTTGTCGCCCAGCCAAGTCTCCGTTATCCCCACAATATAATTTTTTTCCAACAAAATTAATTCTAATTCCTCCTACTTGTTGATGATGATGCTGTCATTAATATACTGTACATACACTAAATGTACAGTACAGACCAAAAGTTTAGACACACCTTCTCATTTTAAGATTTTTCTGTATTTTCATGACTATGAAAATTGTACATTCACACTGAAGGCATCAAAACTATGAATTAACACATGTGGAATTATATACTTAACAAAAGTGTGAAACAACTGAAAATATGTCTTATATTCTAGGTTATTCAAAGTAGCCACCTTTTGCTTTGATGACTGCTTTGCACACTCTTGGCATTCTCTTGATGAGCTTCAAGAGGTAGCCACCGGAAATGGTTTTCACTTCACAGGTGTGCCCTGTCAGGTTTAATAAGTGGGATTTCTTGCCTTATAAATGGGGTTGGGACCATCAGTTGTGTTGTGGAGAAGTCAGGTGGATACACAGCTGATAGTCCTACTGAATAGACTGTTAGAATTTGTATTATGGCAAGAAAAAAGCAGCTAAATTAAGAAAAACGAGTGGCCATCATTACTTTAAGAAATGAAGGTCAGTCAGTCCGAAAAATTGGGAAAACTTTGAAAGTGTCCCCAAGTGCAGTTGCAAAAACCATCAAGCGCTACAAAGAAACTGGCTCACATGAGGACCACCCCAGGAAAGGAAGACCAAGAGTCATCTCTGCTTCTGAGAATAAGTTTATCCGAGTCACCAGCCTCAGAAATCGTAGGTGAACAGCAGCTCAGATTAGAGACCAGGTCAATGCCACACAGAGTTCTAGCAGCAGACACATCTCTTCAACAACTGTTAAGAGGAGACTTTGTGCAGCAAGCCTTCATGGTAAAATAGATGCTAGGAAACCACTGCTAAGGACAGGCAACAAGCAGAAGAGACGTGTTTGGGCTAAAGAACACAAGGAATTGACATTAGACCAGTGGAAATCTGTGCTTTGGTCTGATGAGTTCAAATTTGAGATCTTTGGTTCCAACCACCGTGTCTTTGTGCGACGCAGAAAAAGTGAACGGATGGACTCTACATGCCTGGTTCCCACCGTGAAGCATGGAGGAGGAGGTGTGATGGTGTGGGGGTGCTTTGCTGGTGACACTGTTGGGGATTTATTCAAAATTGAAGGCATACTGAACCAGCATGGCTACCACAGCATCTTGCAGCGGCATGCTATTGACGCGCCCCTGGGCCTGTGTCGCGCTGCGGTGCGCACGCGGGAGCTTACCCGGAGCCGGATCCGTGGAGGGTTGTAATCTCGTGGCGGTGACCCGGTCCGTGCCCAGGGAGTCAAACTAGACGGCAGTCTATTAGTAGTAAATAGTTGATGACTACGCCACCCGTTGAGTGCAGCCAGGAAGCTGCTGCTGCAGGGCAGACCGCTGAGGCCGGTGGTAGGATTGTGCAGCGTGATAGTATAACCCCCAACGGGAGGGGTATGGCCTCAGGGCAGCCGACGTGGATGATGGGGGTAGCAGGAACCACTCAGAGACGGTACGGTGTAGTTCAGGGTCTTTACTGGTAACAACGACAGACCCTCCCGGAGTACTTGCTAGCAAACGGGGCCTGGTCAGTCTTTGAGCAGATGGGATCTCCCCTGGCCAGGCGTAGTTGTAGGCCTCCCAAACTGACTGTACTCTTCTGGCTACCTTGCTAGAAGCTGATGTAAGTAGCCCACGTCCCTGAGTGTACCGTGTGGTGCTCACCCGTATGGCCGGTGACTCGGGGCCTTCTAATGGCTTCCGCTCCACGATGGCGGTGCTGGTCCCACGCGTGTGACCGTGCCTTCGGGCTTCTGGGCCAGAGGACCTGAAATCCCCTGCCCGACGGATTCTGCTGCTGGGTAGGAGTTAGTCCCCACAGCCTCGGACTCCGGGTCCGGTAAAGAATCTTCTTAGTCAGGGCGAGCTCTGTAGCTGCCAGCCCCTGACTCCTTGTAACTCTGCTGTTTCCTATGCTGCTTCTCTTCTCCACTCTCCTTGTCTGACTCACCCTGCCTCAGCCCCGGGTTTATACAGGGGAAGTTCTTCCCCTCCCAAGACTGGGCAGGAGGTGTGGCATGCACAGGATCCCTGACCAAAGGACCTCCCACCTGCTCTCAGACATAATATCTCTATCACTGTGGCAACCAGACCCCTGGGGTGTCACATTCCCCCCTAGTGAAATTTAGTACTCCGGGACTAAACACATTTAGAAAAACATAACAAAGTATAACAATAACAATACTATAAGAAAAACACATAAGATGGTTACGGCGTGTCCGCAACCGGATGCAGTCTTTGAAGAAAAGCAAAGGTGTCCATTTCACCAACACAGGGAGACGTAACCAGGTAGGGGTCTGTCCTACCCCGAGTCCTTAACAGTCTCTAGTCCATCCTGGGTTACGCTCCAACTATATACAAGGATTCCCGGTAAATCCACCAAGGTTTCCTAAAAATAACTAGAAACACAAAATTATACACAAGCAACAAGACACAGAAAAACATAAATAAAACAATTTATACACTTTAAATTCTCCAGCTTGCGGGTAACTGGCCTCTAGTGGCCCGAGTGGACCTACGGAGCTGACTGTCTGGCCCTGAACTACAGGGTGTAGGAGCTGTCAAGGGTAAACTGGGCAGCTGTCTACCGGCTCTTTGTCTCACTAGGGGTACGGCAGGCTCACTATAAGCAGAGGGTTGATTCTCCTGTTCTGCTTGTGTGGAGTCTTCTGCCTCCTGGACCGGCTGTTCTTCCAGCTCTACCCGTTGCTCCGTAGGTTCTTGGGATGATGGTTGGAGGAAGGTGAGTACGGGTACCACAACTGCACCATTGACTTGAGTCCAAGACTGAGGAAAGTCCCCGAGCACGGTACTAACCATATCTTCCCTTTCTTCCACGGGTCGATGGTCTTCTTGTTCCTCTTCAGGGTTCCTCAGTTGTTCGGGACACTTCTTCAGGTGGTCCCGGGATACAATGGCTGTGGTTTCCCCTCCGTCTTTACTGATGGTACAGACCTTTGGGTTCTCGTGGCTTGAGGGCAGTACGGTGTACGGGTCCTTCTCCCACTGGTCGTCCAACTTGTGGAGCCGTCTCTTCCTCTTCAAGACCTGCTCTCCGGGTACCAGGGGAACAGCGGGAGCATACTGGTTGTAAGTTTTCTCTTGTCTTTCCCTAGCCTGACAGAGACTTCGCTCCACGCTCTCCTGTACTCTCCGGTACTGCTGCTGCCTCTCTGTGTCCCAGTCTGTTTCTGGTGAAGTGTCCTCGGGGGTCAGGACTCCCATTTCCAGGTCAACAGGTAACTTACCAGGTCTTGCCCTCATTAGGTAAGCCGGGGTACAGTTGGTGGAACCTACCGGGATGTGGTTGTATAGGTCCACCAGATCGGGCAACTTTTCAGGCCACAGACTGCGTTCTTCCAGGGGCAACGTTTTTAGAAGATCCATTACCACCTGGTTCATTTTTTCACAAAGTCCATTAGTCTGCGGATGGTAGGGTGTCGTCCTTATCTTCCGGCAGCCATACAGATTGCAGAATTCCTGAAAGACCTCCGCTTCAAAGGCAGGTCCCTGGTCCGTCAGCACTTGGTCCGGGTACCCGTGTGGACGGCAGAAGTGCTGCTGGAAGGCTCTAGCTGCTGTTTGAGCCGTTAAGTCCTTGACGGGGACGACAACCAAGAACCGGGAGTAATGATCCACGATGGTTAACGCGTAGACGTAGCCACTTCTGCTTGAGGTCAGTTTTACATGATCCAAGGCTACCAGTTCCAACGGTTGCCGGGTGACGATGGACTGCAGGGGAGTCTTCTGGCTGGCTCGGTCCTTCCTTCTCAGGTTGCACGGGCCACAATCTCTGCACCACTTCTCGATGGTTCCCCTCATGCCTACCCAGTGGAACCGCTCGCGCAGCAGGAACTCCAGCTTTTTCCACCCAAAGTGTCCAGCTCCGTCGTGGTATGCCTCCATCACCATGGCTGCGTCTCTTCGTGGCACCACTACTTGCCAGAGTAATTCATGCGTCCGGGAGTTAACCATTCTGCGGCACAACTTCCCTTTGTAAAGGAACAGTCGACTCTTCTCTGCCCATAGTTGTTTGGCTTCCTCCGGAGCGTCTGGTTCAAGGCGAGCCTCCGGCCGAGTCAGCATCTCCTTCACCAGTCGGACGGCAGGGTCGCTGTCTTGCGTTTCCGCCCAGTTGTAGTGGGGTAAGGGGTTCAACGTAGGAGCCTGCTTACTCCTTACCCGGTGGGAATAATGAATAGTCCCATGACGGTGGAACGCAGGGAGTTCAACTTCTTCCAGTCCCTCCGGATCTTCTCCTCCGTCCGGCAGGTTGGGCATCCTGGACAGGGCGTCCGCGTTGGTATTGGAGCGTCCTGCCCGGTATTTAATTGTGAACTCGTAGTTGGACAGACGGGCCATCCACCTCTGCTCCAGGGCACCGAGTCTTGCCGTGTCCAGGTGTGTCAGCGGGTTGTTATCCGTGTACACGGTGAACCGGGAAGAAGCGAGGTAATGCTTAAAGCGCTCAGTGATTGCCCATACTACGGCCAGGAACTCTAACTTAAATGAGCTGTAATTCTCGGGGTTCCTTTCGGTGGGTCGCAGTTTTCGGCTGGCGTAGGCGATTACTCGTTCCTTCCCCTGCTGGATCTGGGACAGTACGGCTCCTAGCCCGATGTTACTGGCGTCGGTGTAGAGGATAAAGGGCTGGCTATAATCCGGGTACGCCAGGATTTCGTCCCCCGTGAGGGCCGTCTTCAGCTGGCGGAAGGACTCTTCTTCCAGCTCTTCCCATTTGAAGGGCGGCTTCTGGTTCTTGGCCTTCCGGGACTGGCCTATCAGGAGGTCCTGCATAGGTGCTGCCTTTTTGGTGAAACCGGGAATAAACCTTCGGTAGTAGCCTACCAACCCGAGGAACTGCCGCACTTCTTTTACGCTGGAGGGGCTTGGCCATCCCTTAATTGCGGTGATCTTATCGGGGTCGGGAGCCACTCCGTCAGCGCTCACCACGTGTCCCAGGTACTGCACCTTTGGTTTCAGGAGGTGACACTTGGAGGGTTTCACCTTTAGGCCGTAACTCGCCAGAGCCTCGAACACTTCCGCCAGGTGTTTCAGGTGGTCCTCATACGTCTTGGAATATACGATGACATCGTCCAGGTACAACAGGACCGTCTCGAAGTTTCTGTGGCCCAGACAACACTCCATTAGGCGTTGGAAGGTTCCTGGTGCGTTGCAGAGTCCGAACGGCATGCAGGTGAACTCGCTAAGTCCCATCGGGGTGGTGAATGCGGTCTTCTCCCGGTCCGCCTCTGCTACAGGAACCTGCCAGTACCCGCTAGTGAGATCCAAGGTAGAGAAGAAGTTAGCAGATCTTAAAGCAGCCAATGACTCCTCTATCCTTGGTAAGGGGTACGCATCCTTGTGTGTGATACGGTTGATTTTCCGGTAATCTACACACATCCTCATGGTGTTGTCTTTCTTTTTGACTAAAACTAATGGGGCTGCCCAGGGGCTACAACTATCCCGGATTACCCCAGCCTCCTTCATATCTCTAAGCATCCCCTTGGCGTGTTGGTAATGTGCAGGGGGTATGGGTCGATACCTCTCTTTTATGGGAGGATGATCTCCCGTGGGGATGCGATGTTCTACCCCCTTGACTCGCCCGAAGTCTAACGGGTGTTTACTAAACACTCTCTCATACTCTTGAACCACCCGATAGACTCCTTGTTTCTGATGTGAGGGAGTGGAGTCAGTACCCAAATGTAGTTGCTGACACCAGTCCTCCATGTCTTTCTTAGAGCCGTTACCTTCCTCCGGGTGAGATGGAGGCAAGGGTTCCACAGATTGTATAGAACTTTGATTAGTGGTATATAATTTGGCTAGCGTGGCATACCGGGGCAGGTACACTTCCCTCTCCCCGATATTTATTATGCGAATGGGCACCCTCCCATGGCGTACATTGACCACCCCCCGTGCTGTCAAAATGGTGGGCCTACTGTCTGAGTAAACTGGTTCTACCATTGCCTGGTAATCTCTACCTCTCAGACCAATAGCTGCCCGGCACCAAATCATCATTTCACTTTTTGGGGGCATGGCAATAGGAAAAGGGTCACACATTCTTACGCTACCAATCTCACCGCCGGAGAGTTCCACTTGTTGCCGTTGCATCAGTGCCCGGATCTCTTTCTGGAGCACCCGCTGCTCGCCGGAGCTGGCATTCTTGGCAACCTGCTGTAAAAGGAAAATCACCTCTGCAAGACAATTTTCAATTACATTAGTTCCTAGAGTTATTTTTGGGTGACTCTCATGTTTATCGATATCTACAATGATCAGTCCCTGTGCGGCCAGTTTGACTCTACCAATTTTGATGGTCACCTCTTTAAATCCGATCTGTGGCACGGGCTGACCATTGCTGGCGATGATACTCAAGTCGTCGTCGGGGTAGCGGGTAATATCCGAGTCATTCCAGTACTGCTTGAAGAGCACGTACGGGATGGTGGTGACCTGTGACCCGGTGTCCAGTAGGGCACTCATGGGAATGCCATCCAGTACCACAGGCAAGACTGGACGTCCTCCCACATATCTGTCGCGCCAGTTCGATGGGCCTGGTGATCTTTTTCCTGGGGGTTGGCCCTCTACCCCAGGTTGTGCCCGTTTAAAGAACAGTACCTTGCCATATGTCCGGGTTGATTGCAGCGGCGGCAGATGGGTCGTCCGTCCTCACTGTATTGGTCACTGGATCTTCCTCTGGCCGGTGGGGTCCTCCTTGGTCGACGCCACGGGATGTCCTCCGGTCCGGATGCCAGCTGGATCTTCCCTGGGGTGGAAACCTGTAAAGACTGCACAGTTCGGGTTAGCGCAGCAACGCTCTTAGCTAGCTCTTGGACCTGATGGTGTAGGTCTGGAGCCGGGTCATTGTCCAAAGCCTGCGCATCAGCTCCCACAGGCCCTGCTGACAAGGGCGCCGCCTCCTGGTAGTAAGTGGTAGTGGGGCGTCTGTGGGTCACAACGCCACCTGGTGCCGGTTCTCGGAGCACCCGGATGGCTCTGTCCTTGAACTGTGCAAAGTCCAGATGGGGATCCTGTAAGGCCATTGCCCGCAACTGGGTTCGGTGGGCATTGCAATATAAACCCTCTATAAATTGTTCAGTCAACAGCCTGTCCTCGTTTCCCACCCCATCAGGGTCGGTCTGCTTTATGGCCCTCAGGGCCTCTTGTAGGTTTAGTGCATAGTCCCTTATACTCTCATGCGCTCGCTGCTTGCACCCGTAGAATCTAAGCTTAATCTCGGCTGAGGTGCGGGTATCAAAGGTGTCCTTCAGCCGGGTTAGTATCCCTGCGACAGTCTTCCTCCCAGGTGGCCAGGATTTTACTTCCCTTTTGGCTGCCCCGGTTAGTTGGGCCACCAGGATGCTCACTTTTTGCTCTTCTGTGAGGGGGTACACCTGGAAGAGGCTATCCAGCTTTTCTCTAAAGTCATGCAGGGTATGTGACTCCCCTGAGTACTGGGGTAGCCAAGCTGCTCCCGGGATATAGGGCATGGTGAAGGGCATAACTGCAGCAGCGGTAGCGCTGGCGGGGGTTGAGGCAGTGAAGCTCTCCTCCGTATCCGACATCTTCCTCCCCCCTAGTGGACCGTGGCCTACCTTGCGATGATCCTCTTCCGTAGGCCGCGGCTCCGCAGTGGATCGTCAGGGTTGAGGACCTTCCGTCGCGCTCCTGTGACGTCGGCGTCTGCTGGGCTCCTTCCAGGACCTTACGCAACGTCCGGACGTGAGGCGGGGCTTCAGTTCTCGCGCGCTTTCGGAGTCCACGCCCCTCTTCTTCCCGCGCGGCGTCCTCAAGATGGCGTCCAATGGCGGGAAAACTCCACGGATGGCGGGAAGAAGGTCGAAGATGGCGCCGGATGGCGGGAAACCTTCACCACTGGTAAGTTTGAACAGTCTTTGCTTTTCAGGCACGCAGTACCCGGTGGTTGCGGGCACGAAATCCTGCCGACTACGCCAAAGTTGACGCGCCCCTGGGCCTGTGTCGCGCTGCGGTGCGCACGCGGGAGCTTACCCGGAGCCGGATCCGTGGAGGGTTGTAATCTCGTGGCGGTGACCCGGTCCGTGCCCAGGGAGTCAAACTAGACGGCAGTCTATTAGTAGTAAATAGTTGATGACTACGCCACCCGTTGAGTGCAGCCAGGAAGCTGCTGCTGCAGGGCAGACCGCTGAGGCCGGTGGTAGGATTGTGCAGCGTGATAGTATAACCCCCAACGGGAGGGGTATGGCCTCAGGGCAGCCGACGTGGATGATGGGGGTAGCAGGAACCACTCAGAGACGGTACGGTGTAGTTCAGGGTCTTTACTGGTAACAACGACAGACCCTCCCGGAGTACTTGCTAGCAAACGGGGCCTGGTCAGTCTTTGAGCAGATGGGATCTCCCCTGGCCAGGCGTAGTTGTAGGCCTCCCAAACTGACTGTACTCTTCTGGCTACCTTGCTAGAAGCTGATGTAAGTAGCCCACGTCCCTGAGTGTACCGTGTGGTGCTCACCCGTATGGCCGGTGACTCGGGGCCTTCTAATGGCTTCCGCTCCACGATGGCGGTGCTGGTCCCACGCGTGTGACCGTGCCTTCGGGCTTCTGGGCCAGAGGACCTGAAATCCCCTGCCCGACGGATTCTGCTGCTGGGTAGGAGTTAGTCCCCACAGCCTCGGACTCCGGGTCCGGTAAAGAATCTTCTTAGTCAGGGCGAGCTCTGTAGCTGCCAGCCCCTGACTCCTTGTAACTCTGCTGTTTCCTATGCTGCTTCTCTTCTCCACTCTCCTTGTCTGACTCACCCTGCCTCAGCCCCGGGTTTATACAGGGGAAGTTCTTCCCCTCCCAAGACTGGGCAGGAGGTGTGGCATGCACAGGATCCCTGACCAAAGGACCTCCCACCTGCTCTCAGACATAATATCTCTATCACTGTGGCAACCAGACCCCTGGGGTGTCACACTATTCCATCCGGTTTGCGTTTAGTTGGACCATCATTTATTTTTCAATAAGACAATGACCCCAAACACACCTCCAGGCTGTGTAAGGGCTATTTGACCAAGAAGGAGAGTGATGGGGTGCTACGCCAGATGACCTGGCCTCCACAGTCACCAGACCTGAACCCAATGGAGATGGTTTGGGGTGAGCTGGACCGCAGAGTGAAGGCAAAAGGGCCAACAAGTGCTAAGCATCTCTGGGAACTCCTTCAAGATTGTTGGAAGACCATTTCCGGTGACTACCTCTTGAAGCTCATCAAGAGAATGCCAAGAGTGTGCAAAGCAGTCATCAAAGCAAAAGGTGGCTACTTTGAAGAACCTAGAATATAAGACATATTTTCAGTTGTTTCACACTTTTTTGTTAAGTATATAATTCCACATGTGTTAATTCATAGTTTTGATGCCTTCAGTGTGAATGTACAATTTTCATAGTCATGGAAATACAGAAAAATCTTTAAATGAGAAGGTGTGTCCAAACTTTTGGTCTGTACTGTATTTTTCTCTATCTCTATTCCTCCTCTCTGAATTGACTGTTCTAATCTTTTCCCCAATTCCAGCCCCACTTTCAACTAACCTTCACTACCTTCACCTAATTCCCCTCCTATACATTAATTGCCTTCCCCCAGTCCCCTGTTTAAACCCTATACATTAATTGACCTCCCCCAGTCCCCTCCAACCTTCTCGCCATTCTTTCCCCCAGCACAGCTGCACCATTGATGTGCAGCCTATCCCTACCATAGAACCTGTAGCCAACAGAGAAGTCGGCACAGTTCTCCAGGAAGCTAAAGCCCCCCTTTCTACATCAATTCCTGAGCCACTTATTCACCTCCCTAATCTCCTTTTTCTTCTCTGGTGTGGCACATAATGCTTGTACTATTTCAGAGAATACTACCTTTGAGGTCCTTGCTTTAACCCCTTTACAGCCTGGGGCGTAATAGTACGCACCAGGCTGTCACCCCCTGTTCAGAGCGGGCTCCGGCGCTGAGCCCACACTGAACCGGGCACATGTCAGCTGATTATTACAGCTGACATGTGCCCGCAACAGCCGCGGGTGGAATCGCAATCCACCTGCTGCTGTTAACATGTTAAATGCCGCTGTCAATCTCTGACAGGGGCATTTAACAGCACCGTGCCAGAAGCGCGTCACTTACCCCACCCATCGGTGACCCCGTCACGTGATCGCGGGTCACTGATGGGTGGGCATGACAACCCTGGGTGTGCAGCAGACCCTAGTGGTTGTCATGTACTGATCGCTATGAGTGCCACCTAGTGGTCGGCGCTGATAGCACAGGAGCATTTCTGCTACAAAGAGGTGATCTGCTCATCACCTCTATGTAGCAGAGGCGATCGGACAGTTGCTGCTTCTAGTCTCCTATGGAGACTATAGAAGCAAGCAAAAAAGTGTGAAAAAAAATGTTTTTAAAAATATTAAAAAAATTAAAAATATATAAACGTTTAAATCACCCCCTTTTCGCCCCATTCAAAATAAAAAAAAATTTAAAAAACCCCACATACACATATTTGGTATCGATGCGTTCAGAATCGCCCGATCTACCTATCTATAAAATAATAATTAATACGATCGGTAAACGGCATAACGAGAAAAAAATTCTAAACGCCAGAATTACATTTTTCGGTCGCCACAACATTGCAATGAAATGCAATAACGGGCGATCAAAACATTGGATCTACCCTAAAATAGTATCAATAACAACTTCAGCTTGGCGTGCAAAAAATAAGCCGAAAAATGGAGATGCTATGGGTCTTGGAAAATGGCGCCATTTGTTTTTTGCAAACTTTGGATTTTTTTTTTCACCACTTAAATAAAAAAGAACCTATAGATGTTTGGTATCTACGAACTCGTAATGACCTGGAGAATAAGAATGGCAGGTCAGTTTTAGCATTCAGTGAACGTGGTAAAAAAATTTAAAGAAAAACATCTGTGATATTGCACTTTTTTTTGCAATTTCACCGCACTTGGAATTTTTTTCCCGTTTTCCCGTACACGATATGGTAAAACCAGTAATGTCGTTCAAAAGTACAACTCGTCCCACAAAAAATAAGCCCTCACACAGCCATATTGACCAAAAAATATAAATGCTATGGTTCTGGGAACAAGGGTAGCAAAAAACGAAAATGCAAAAACGGAAAATCCCAGGGTCCTTAAGGGGTTAAGCTTTTAGCCTAATTTTCTGGAATAATTTTTAAGGATCTCCCACCTCCCTCTAACTTTGTCATTGGGACCAATGTGCACCATGACTGCTGGTTTTTCACCAGCACCTCCCAGTAATCTGTCAATTTGATCAGTGACGTGCCAAACTCGAATGCCAGGAAAACAACACACGGTTCAGCGATCCCTGTTTTTATAAAAATCACCATTTCTGTTCCTATAATAATGGAATCCCACACTACCAGCACCTGTCTGACTTGTCCTGCACTCCTATTTTACTCCTTACTAGAGCAGACACTCCTCTGGCTTGCAGAGGATATGTCTTGTTGCAGCAGTGCTACCCTTGTACTGATACACCCCACATCTGCCAACTTAGTAAACTTGGTGGGGTGTGCCATATCAGGACTAGCCTCCCTAAAACTCTTCCCTCTACCCTGCCTTCTGTCACCCAGCTAGGTGCCTCCTTGTTCTGCAGCTACATACTACCATCTTCCACATCTTCCTCAGTGAGTGTCTGTTTTGTGAGTAGCAAACTCGTTTCCAAATTGTAAATGGATCTTAGTGTTGACAGCTGCTCATTTAGATCAAGTACCTGGGCTTCTGAATGTACAACGTGCACACATCTCGCACAGCAGAATGCACCCTCAAATGGCTGTTCAAGGATTGCATACATGCGACAAAATGTATACTGGATGGCCCTATAAAAAATGGAAATTGTTTTCCTAATGGGGATTGCAGAAGACACAAATAAAAACAAGTAAATATAAACAGTGAATTAATATATGTTATTCCCTTCTAAATTTCTTGAATCCAAAGGCACTGAATTTCAAGTCAAACTTAAGCTACACCACACTTAAAACAAACCACTCGCAAGTTTGTTCACTTACTATTTCAGTTGCTTTTACTTAGCTGCAATACAACCTGCAACTCACTGCAATGTTTGCAAATGATGGTAACAATGTTTGATAGGAGGGATTCGAGGATGGAGAAAGCCAAAGGGCTGGATACAGTGTCATCCTGCATCAGCTTATTGCAATTAGTCTATAAACGGCTATTTTTTTGTGGAAAGCCAAACCTTATTACCAGGAAAGATATTGGGAACAGGTTAATGGTGTCTGCCAGCACTCTTCTTTGCTTTAGCTGCAACTCTAGCCAAATTGGATTGCACGTCAGTCCAGCAGTTATGAATGTCCTGAGAGATACTGTTCACATACAGAAGTTGACTCGGTGCAATTGGCAGAGAAAGACAAAGCCCTTGAGATCTTGATGAAACTATCTACTACTATGACCAAGATGATAGTGAACCCTTGAATCTCAGGAACATCTGTAACAATATCCATAGAAATCACAGCCCAGGTCTCTTGTGGTATAGCTAGAGGTGGAAGAGGACCAAGAACCACTTGATAGTGATAGTGATAGTGGGAACTGCGCATGACTGAGGATAAGATGCCAAAAATTCTTTGATGTCTTGTTTCCATTTGGGCCACCAGTAAACACAGGAAAGGAGTTTAGCATTTTGTTTCACACCTGGTTGAACAACAAGAGAATGGGCCCAAAATAATAATAAAAAAAAAAACATTTTTAGAGGCATCATATGGATCAAAGCGCCTGGATAGAGCATCAACCCTGTGTTTTTTCCTGACTGCTCCTACACCAAAGAAGAGGCATCTAATTCAAGGAAAAAGACCCTTACACATCAGGGTGGTGTAGAACAGGAGGAGTAGAAAAAGATTCAAGTTACTTGAAGGGTAGAACAACAAAATCTGATCAATTCCATTAGCAACCTTCTGAGTGAGGAGCTACAACTTGAGAGTAATTGTTCATGAACTAACAGTAATAATTTTTGAGCTTTGAGACCAGCGGATTGTAGTAAATCCAAAATAACGGAAATTCTCTCTGGGTCTATATACACACTTCCAGATGAGATGGTGTGTCCAAAAAAAGTAATTCACAACCCTGAAAGAGACAATATTTCAGCTTGGCAAAAAAAAATATTCTGATAGTCTTTGCAAAATGAAGTAGACATGAAGACAATGTAAATCCAAGTCTCTGGAGAAGATTAGGATGTCATCCTTACAGACTAATACATAACAACATAGGACAAAATGTATTAACAAAATGCTGGAACACAGTGCATGCATGCATAGATCAATAGGCATAACGAGATATTCATATCGTCATAATGACCATCACGGGTGTTGAATGCTGTCTTCCATTTATTGTGGATTAGATTGTAGGCTCCACACAGGTCTAACAGCTTTGAGATGAGGGGTAATGGAGAACGGTCTTTAAAAGTGATTTTTTTCAGACCACGATAGTCTATGCATAGTCTCAGAGATCCATCTTTCTTTTTTACAAAGAAGCATGCACTGGCCAGAGAAGTAGATTTTCATAAGAACCCCCATTCCAGATTCTCTATAATGTAAGCAGACATCACCTCCGTCTCAGGGAGAGATAGTTTATTCTCTATCTCTCTGGGTATTCTGTCAATTGTGGAGGTAGCATCTTGACCTTTTGCTTAGAAGAAAACATCTTTGAGGCAGGCAAGTTGGTGGTAATAGAAGCAGAGCAGAGTTTCAAAGAAGGTGGATGAGGTAGGGTTTTAAAGCAATATTGGAAGCAAGATGATCCCCACTGGGCGATCTGGTAGAATGACTAACCAATAACTGGAGTATGTAGCCTTAGCTGTGGAAGTCCCAAAATCACCGAGGCATCAGAAAGTGGCAAAACCAAAAAAGAAATGTCCTCAATGTGTAATGCTATAATCTGAAAAGTCACCTTCTCAGTCCAGAATTTAATATGAACACCAGGAATTGCGGAGCCATTCGCGGACATCTGCTTTAGTGGCGTTCAGCCTTCTGGCTAGAGAGAGGGTAACAAAATTCTGTGCAGCTCTGGAATCAATAAAGAAAATTAGGGGATCTGGAGAGAAAATAGCCATAGGCACATCAAATTTATGCTTAATGGAGAATAATGTCAACCCCAAGGTGATCCCTCCTTTGCCTAGTTTCTGAAGTTTCTCTGTTTGGCTTTTGCCTTGCAATAGTCTATGCGAGAACTACCCCTATCACCAAATTATAGACAAAGTCCTCCAGTAAGGCAATGGGATCTTCTGTCCGACAACAATTTTTTTCCGGCCAATTTGCAATGGGTTCCCTCTGAGAAGTAGATTCCGAAGAAGGAATGCTAATCTTGAGCTTTCTCCCTTTACCCCTCCTTAAAACATAAGTCTACTTGGTTGGAAAAAGAAATTAGATCATCAAGAGAAGACGACTAATCCATACCAGAAAATACGCCTTTGATCTGACCACATAGGCCGGCATAGAATATTGCCAGGCCATTTCAGCAGTCAGGGCTCAGAACAAGGAGGCATACCTTCTAAGTAGTTGGTCATCTGTTTAAGACAAAGTATGGAGTCAGCAGCTGACTGAACATGACCTTGTTTATCAAAGACTCTACAGAAGGTGGTGAGGTAAGATGGTAGACAATACACCATAGGATCATCTTGTTCACATGATGCCCAAGACAATGCATCTCTAGATAATAACGAAAAAATATATGTCACTTTCAATTGGTCACAAAAAAGTTGTTAGGGAAAAAGTTCAAAATGCATGGTGCCTTAGTTCCCAAAGCCTCGGCAAACCTTAGGATCTCCATCAAAATTGGCAAGAGTAGGCAAAAGTGGAGATGTTTCCCAAAATGGATGTCCCAATTACTCGATAATAGAAACAGGGCCAATATTGTTGCACAAAGTATTGATATGCATATACAGTACATAATGTTATGGAGTATTTATGTAGATAGCTAAAAAACTCTAGCTATCTACATATATACTATTTGGCGTAATACAGTATATGTTCTTACAGCTTACTAATAGTGTTGATTTGGTCTATACATATCAATACTTTTTGCTATGTTATGGGCTTTGTTTCTGTTATCTCTACTTAACCGCCAGTAATATTAAAGATACTAGATATGATAGATTTCATATGCTATATACCATCATACAGCAGAAATCTTTGATTATTGTTGCATACCTTTGTTTTTGTGGCCTGTTGTCAGATTTCTTGTTTCACTTATTTGACAGCCATTCTTTCTGTTTTTTACTCTTCTACACTGTGTGCAGAATTATTAGGCAAGTTGTATTTTAGAGGATTATTTTTATTATTGATCAACAACTATGTTCTCAATCAACCCAAAAGACTCATAAATATCCAACCTTAATATTTTTGGAAGTTGGAGTGGTTTTTTTTTTAGATTTGGCTATTTTAGGAGAATATCTGTTTGTGCAGGTAACTATTACTGTGCAGAATTATTAGGCAACTTAATAAAAAACGAATATAATCCCATCTCACTTGTTTATTTTCACCAGGTAAACCAATATCAGTCCACAAAATTTAGAAATAAACATTTCTGACATGCAAAAACAAAAACCAAAAAAATTAGTGATCAGTATAGCCACCTTTCTTTATGATGACACTCAACAGCCTTCCATCCATAGATTCTGCAGTTGCTTGATCTGTTTTCAATCAACATTGCGTGCAGCAGCCACCACAGCCTCCCAGACACTGTTCCGAGAGGTGTACTGTTTTCCCTCCCTGTAGATCTCACATTTTATGATGGACCACAGGTTCTCTATGGGGTTCAGATCAGGTGAACAAGGGGGCTATGTCATTATTTTTTCTTATTTTAGACCTTTACTGGCCAGCCACGCTGTGGAGTAGTTGGATGCATGTGATGGAGCATTGTCCTGCATGAAAATCATGTTTTTCTTGAACGATACTGACTTCTTCCTGTACCACTGCTTGAAGAAGTTGTCTTCCAGAAACTGGCAGTAGGTCTGGGAGTTGAGCTTCACTCCATCCTCAACCCGAAAAGGTCCCACAAGTTCATCTTTGATGATACCAGCCCATACCAGTACCCCACCTCCACCTTGCTGGCGTCTGAGTCAGAGTGGAGCTCTCTGCACTTTATTGGTCCAGCCTCTGGCCCATCCATCTGGCCCATCAAGAGTCACCCTCATTTCATCAGTCCATACAACCTTTGAAAAATCAGTCATAAGATATTTCTTGGCCCATTCTTGAAGTTTATCTTATGTTTCTTGTTCAAAGGCGGTAGTTTTTTAGCCTTCCTTACCTTGGCCATGTTCCTGAGTATCGCACACCTTGTGCTTTTTGATACTCCAGTAACGTTGCAGCTCTGATATATGGCAAAACTGGTGGTGAATGGCATCTTGGCAGCTTCATGCTTGATTTTCCTCAATTCATGGGCAGTTATTTTGCGCCTTTTTTAGCCAACACGCTTCTTGCGACCCTGTTGGCTATTTGCCATGAAACGCTTGATTGTTCGGTGATCACGCTTCAAAAGTTTGGAAATGTCAAGACTGCTGCATCCCTCTGCAAGACATCTCACAATTTTGGACTTTTCAGAGCCCGTCAAATCTCTCTTCTGACCCATTTTGCCAAAGGAAAGGAAGTTGCCTAATAATTAAGCACACCTTATATAGGGTGTTGATGTAATTAGACAACACCCCTCCTCATTACAGAGATGCACATCACCAGATTTACTTAATTGGTAGTTGGCTCTCAATCCTATGCAGCTTGGAGTAGGACAACATGTATAAAAAGTATCAAAGTGATCAAAATAGGCATTTGCCTAATAATTCTGCACGTGGTATATTATGTAATTGTAGCGCCCCGAGGGCTCGGTTGCTACAGGGGTATTGCACCTCATCCAGAGGTGTGATATTTCACTCCCAGGTAAGGATGGAGTGTGGACCAGGGCTCAGTTAGCTGCACACACACACACACCCCATTTCCGGGGGACAGCTTGACGGTGCTCCCAGCTGCGGGCACAACTGACCATGTCCCTGACTGGAGTGGGGAGGGGGGAAGAGAACCCAGTGGTGTAGGAGCAGAAAGGGGTTGGTTTCTGGAGCACAGGAAGGAGCTCATTGGGTGCAGGTCACCTGAGCTCAGACACAGAGAAGCAGATAAAAAGAGAGGGGAGCCATCTTAAGTGAGCGCAAAGTAGTTCAGTCAAAGCAGAAGGGAGAGAGAGCCGACAGGGAGCAGCGGCTCAGGCTGAGCTTGGCTCCACGAGGCAGGCCTAGAGAGAAGGCCGGGGCCAGAGAGGAGAAGAGGAGAAGGAGAAGGAAGGAAGGAGAAGAGACAGAGGAGTGGAAGGGCTCCAGAAACAAGAAGGCAGAAGGGACCCTAAGAGTGCAGAACGGTCAGCAACTGTTGCATACCCCATTATACCGGGTGGAAGGGTCAGGCTGTGGAAAGGTACCGGATCCCTAAGTTGGTGGAGGCGAATCTACCCTCAGCCAAGAACCAGAGGTTGTGACCATTTATTGGTGCGACCCCCCCCCCCCCGCTAAACCTGCTAGGAAGGCACCATATAGGATAGCGGGAAGTGATGGTCAACGTTTACCCGACACAGTCCGGAGTAGCCGGACAGAAGTCAGGACACTGGTGGGGCACGAGAGGCCAGAGAAAGGACAGAAGGGGGTCCTGTGCCATACTCCTGAATTGTCTGGGGGTTGACCGAGCTCCTCACCTGGTGGACGCAGTGCGGCTCAGGCGGTCCTTGCTGACAGAAGTGACTTGGATAACAACTGTGAGTAAAAGACCCTGGACTGCATCATTGGACTCTGTGTGATTTCTGCTGCGCCTGCACCATCACCCCCAGCATCCACCTATACTGCCCTGAGGCTACACTCTTTCCGTGGGGAGTTATCCTACCCCTGTGTTGCACCCCAACACCAGCCTCAGCGGTCTGCCTCGCAGCGGCGGTCATCTCTGACCGCAATCCACGGGTGGCGTAGTCGGACATTCACAAATCTATAAATAGACTGCCACAGCATTTGGTCTGACCACCCTGAGCCACGGGATCGGGTTGCCACTACTACCCCCCAGCATCGTACTGAAGCTCGGTTCCGGGTACCCCACGGCCCAGGGGGCGAGTCATAATGACCATATATCACTTCTTGATGGTGCATCTAACTAATATATACTATTACCTGTTAATTCAATGCCATGATCAAGGTCCATATGAGAAGGAAACATTGGGCATTTTGGACAATTATGCTGACACCCCAATAAATCTTCTTCTTATTTGTCTTCAATAGATACTAGGCTAAAACTGAACTGTCTAGTGTCCTAGGAGAGGGAATGGCTCAGTAGGCAAAGCCAACACTCTTTTTCACCTAGTGTCAAGCCTCCTATTGGCAGATTGTATACCCATGCTACTAAGGAGTATTCCCTTTTTTCAAGCATTTTCCTATAACAATATATTCTTAGAGGAAAACAAAGCATTAAAAAGGAACAAGTGAACAAAAACTACCACAAAAAAGGAGAAAATGCTTATAAGCAGTGGTGAACTACATGACATTTTTAAAACAATGCTTTATCAAAACTGTGTGAAATACGTCTAAAGCTAGCCATACGTGTTAGAAAGTTGTCAGGCAAACATTGGTTCAGTGGACAGTTCTCTATTTAGACTCTTCCATATACATTCATTTGTCTTCAAGGTGAAAAGAGGAGAAAGCCATTGCCAAAAACTTTTGCCAATGGCTAATCTTCTCTGAAAACAAAAGGATCAGGCATTGAAATTCCAATTAGCAATTGGTTGTTTGACAGACTTTTATATAATGTGTATTAAGGTCTTAAAGGGGTCATCCAGTCTTCAGAAGTCTGCAGTCACTCTATGCGACTGCAGACTTCTGGATCCTGAGAGTGTGCAGTGCATACGCTGTAAGGATTCCACTGGTATTGTCAGTGAAAACAGGCAGTCACGTGACCACAAGTATGCAATTTGCATACATGCGGTCACACATCAACTAGACATGCTTGGCTTCTCTTAATTCACTTGTATTGAGAGAAGCCATGAAAGTCTAGTCGGAATGTGACCACCCACTCTCACAGGCAAAAATCGGTGAATCCTGATAGCGTTCACACAGCACACTGTCACGATTCAGAAGTCTGAAGTCACAGAGTGACAAAAGACTTTTATCTGAAGACCCAATAACCCCTTCAAACGACCCTTCCTTTACACAAGTTTAATGAACACTGATTGATGAGCGAATAAATTCGCAAGACCCTAGTCCAACAGCCACATCAGTAGTCTTTAAGCCCCGTGAACCATCTCCTACCTTCCAGAATCTTAGGCAGCTTTTTGGATTTGCAGGTCTGGCATGATGTCATTGTTGCGGTGTGACACATGCATAGGTCTTGCCAATTTATTCGCTCATTTCTACTGATGAGATAGGTGGTCATTTTTATGCTTGCGTAAACAGTGCACTCAACAAACATCATACATAGCAGCTGATACTACAGTGGTCCTTACCAGGGGTTCACCACAGTCACACTGCTCCCCATCTTCAATGAATTTATTACCACACACAGGGGGAGTCAGCAGTTGTGAGGTCTGAGGCATATTTAACAAGCAGTCTGGAAAGAAATTATAGATGAAGGTCCTCATGTCTGCTTTGCTGCAGCTGGTGAACGCGAGCGGAGGTTTATAACTGGAATGATAAACACATTGGATTATATGGGTGACTGATTGTGACTGCACAAGATCTGCAGACAATGGTGTTACACCCAAATCTTCAGGCTGGGAACACACGGGGCACGCCTAATGGGTTTACTAATGAAGAAAAACAACCATTAGCATTTGTAGAAAGTACAGTACATTGGCCCCATAGAAAAACAGAAAAACTTTAAAGGGATCACAATCAATATTGACCCTCATCAACAACTCTGGGGGCCCAATGTCAATTGTAATGTATGCGATCCATGACAGTGTAAGGTAGACGTTGGTGAGCTGTAGCCCCTGCTCGCTTTGACACCCTACAGACAAAGTGTGTCCTCCCTCTAGTGTGCAGCTGTGTATGTGGTGTCTCCCACTTACTTCCGGCCAGCCGGCCTCTTCTGACTCCAGGGGTTCGTCTTCTGGAACCAGGGCAGTAATCAATTCAGAGAAGACAAAGTTCATAAAAACAACCAGAACTTTACTTGGTAACTGGCAGTTTTTACAGTATTTATAGGCAGGTATAAAGGATAAGGACCAACTGGTTGTCTTCTTTCCCAAAGGTACTTCAGTCCTAGCTCTCAATCTAGGTCAAGCATCTGTGTTGCTTTCTTCTCTAGACCTAGAGACTCTTTCTCACCAATCACAGTATATCTGGATCCCATTTCTCTCCACCTCTGAGTACTTGAGTCCTAACTTCTTCTGCAGCTTTGCAGGCAGTATGTGCCCCCAGGCCCCCGACGACTTTCTTGAGGTTCTTAGGCCAGCTAAGGGGAATCTTGTGGAAGGATTCTTTGGCGATCCACTGTGAGTGATACTAGGCCCACATGTACCCTAGCAGCCACTATATAGCCTGTCAGCTCTCTGAAGTACTGCACACTTCTGACTGTGCTCACTTCCCACACTAGACACTAGCACTTAGTACCCCCTCCCTCTACTCTGCCGGCTGTCACAGACCAAACTGCAGCCCCAGAGGGTTCTAACTTTGGGAATAGGTTTTTAACCCTTTTAGTGTCAGGGGGAAGATTATCTCCTTCACCACTACTACAACAGTGTCACATGTGACTGAGTTTTATATCCATTGCTGCCTTTATTATGCAAATTGGTTGGCTTATTAAGAATGGTGTTTCATAGTCTTGAACCTATAGCCCACTGGAGAAAGGTGAGCAAAATTTGTTAAGAGGAGCACCCCTCTTAATAACTCAGTCTTATCTTTTCAGCTGCCTGCAGGCCAGAAAATGAAAGCGAATTAGTCAGCAGATTTTCGCTATGTAATCTGACAGCAGCTTGATGTAGGTGCAGACACCCTGATTCCATAAATGTATCACTTTAACCCCTATACCCCCGGGCCATTTTCCGTTTTTGCGTTTTCGTTTTTTTCTCCCCTTGTTCCCAGAGCCATAACTTTTTTATTTTTTGGTCAATATGGCCATGTGAGGGCTTATTTTTTTGCGGGACAAGTTGTACTTTTGAACGACATCACTGGTTTTACCATATCGTGTACTGGAAAACGGGAACAAAATTCCAAGTGCGGTGAAACTGCAAAAAAGGTGCAATTCCACAGTTGTTTTTTTGCTTTTTTTACCATGTTCACTGAATGCTAAAACTGACCTACCATTATTATTCTACAGGTCTTTACGTTCGTAGACACGAAACATGTATAGTTTCTTTTTTATTTAAGTGGTAAAAAAAACCTCCAAAGTTTGCTAAAAAAAAAAAAAAAAAAAAAAACTGGTGCCATTTTCCGAGACCCGTAGCGTCTCCATTTTTCGGGATCTGGGGCCGGATGAGGGCTTATTTTTTGCGAGCTGAGCTGAAGTTATTATTGATACCATTTTTGGGTAGATCCGATGTTTTGATTTTATTGCAATTTTGCGGTGACCAAAAAACCGTAATTCTGGCGTTTCAAATTTTTTTCTCGTTACGCCGTTTACCGATCGGATTAATTATCTTTTTATATTGATAGATCTGGCGATGCGGCGATACCAAATATGTGTATGTGTTTTTTTTTTTTATTGTTTTATTTTAAATGGGGCGAAAGGGGGGTGATTTAAACTTTTATATTTTTTCAATATCTTTAAAAACATTTTTTTTTTTTTTTTTATGCTTCAATAGTCTTCATAGGAAACTAGAAGCAGCACTTGCCTGATCGGCTCTGCTGCATACAGGCGATGAGCAGATCGCCTGTATACAGCAGATTTGCTCAGTTGCTATGAGCGCCCACAACTGGGCGGCGCTCATAGCAATCTGGCCATGACAACCACAGTGGTCTGCTGCAGACCCCAGGTTGTCATGCCAACCTATGAGTGACCCGCGATCATGTGACGGGGTCACCGATGGGCGGAGCCAGTGACGCGCTTCTGGCGCGGCGATGTTAAATGTGGCTGTCAGAGATTGACAGCGGCATTTAACTGGTTAACAGCCGCGGGTGGATCGCGATTCCACCCACGCCTGTTGCGGGCACATGTCAGCGGTATAGATCAGCTGAAATGTGCCTGGTTTAGCGCGGGCTCAGCGCCGGACCCCGTGCTAAACAGGGGGTTATGAAGTGGGGCGTACTAATACGCCCCACGTCATAAAGGGGTGAAAGGAATCTGTCAGCAGGTTTTTGCTATTTAAACTAAGGACAGCATGAATGGGAGGAGACACATATAAGATATTAGAAAAAACTTTTTGACAGTGAGGGTGATCAATGAGTGGAACAGGCGGCCACGAGAGGTGGTGAGTTCTCCTTCAATGGACTTCTTCAAACAGAGGCTGGACAGATATCTGTCTGAGATGGTTTAGTGAATCCTGCATTGAGCAGGGGGTTGGACCAGATGACCCAGGAGGTCCCCTCCAACTCTACCATTCTATGATTCTATGACACAGATTTCAGCAATGTGTCACTTATTAGGCTGTGTGATGTTTTTTCAATACAATGAAAGTTTTATAACCTGGATATTATCACTGCCTGGACTACAGTTCATGGGAGCTCTGGTCCGACCATGTCCCCTCCTCTCATAAGCAGCTTACTTTCAATTGACAATGTACACAGAAAGCTGCTGTGGTTTGGGTGGTCAGCTTTTGAGCTCTGCTACATCTAAAAGCTCTGATTTTCCTATAACTGCTGAAGCCAGTAAATGAAGTGGTACATTGTTGCAATCAGGGTCTCTTTCCCTACATTTTTCTGCTCTGAGATGAGAAAGCAAAAACCTGGTGACAGATTCCCTTTAATTTACTAGATGTAGCAGTTGTGATACAATTACAGTTTTCTCTGCTACAGATCTAGCAGAGCTCGGAATGCTGAGCTCTGTATAACCCCGCCCACACCACTGAATGGCAGCGTTCTGTGTAAACTGTATATTGACAGAGCTGCCAATCAGTGTTTAGACAAGAGGCATGAGACACATAGTCCTCTTGTGATAATCTCCTTCTGATCAAACACTGATTTTATTGAAACAGCAAAACACAGCCTAGTAAGTGACACATGCCTGGAATCAGGGTCTCTGCCCCTATACCATGCTGCTCTGAGATTACATAGCAAAACCTGCTGACAGATTCCCTTTAAAGCTACGTCAACAATTAGCTTGCATAGCCTTCAGTAATAAAGTACCTTAGCTTTCTGCCATACATTACCCAAATATTACTTGGAACAAATTTTACAAGTTTTTGATGCCAGAAAACTGGCAAAAAGGGGATCATAAATCTCCACCCCCCCCCCCCCAGAATTGTAGAAAATGAGAAGATGATTTGTATTTTAATAAACATTAATTAGAATATAATCAATTGTCTTTAATCCAGAAGCATCTATAAGGTGTAGGATGAATTGAAGTTGATGCTTTTACCTGAGGACTGCACTCATGACACAGACTGAAGCTTCACATGTACAGGTATTTAAGTCATGATGCATTCCCAAGTTATGGCCCATCTCATGTGCCACTGTGGAACCAACGGAAGCAGCAAAAATGCTGTGATCCTGGAGGAAAGAAAACAGCTGTGTAATCAATGTGATTGATGAGAAAATATTTAATCAAGCTTACAGTAAAAGTATTAAAACTAGAATGATATAAATAATAAATTGGACCCATCATGCTACACATGCTATTCACTAAACCACTAAACAGACAAAACCTTAAATAAAAACAAAGTGATCAAATACCCGTCAGTAAATAAATAGCAATAATGCATGAAAATAACATAGAGTACTTAGTTAGTTCTAGCCACCCCACCATGTCAAGGTGACCCTATCCAGGATGGTCCTAACCTCTAGTATTAAAACCTTACCATATGTCAAATGACATAAATATGAATAAGGGCTGAGCAGGACTGAGACCCCGACTAATGGACGCCGAGCCATGGGAAGCTATATACCCACAATGTCCAGCTCAAAGAAAAGGGAGGCCACACCCTTATTTGCACAGAGAGGAAAACCTAAAGAGAAGAACTGGAATATAAGTTGGTATGCATGAAACATGTAGGCGCATGTTCACATTGGCCACTAAACAGACAAAACCTAAGATAAAAACAAAGGGAGCAAACTACTAGTCTTATTTTACTATGGACACTGCACTGGTCTTTTACCAGGGTGGACTTCTTATAGAAATGTGTCATATCCATTGCAGACAAATCTGGTCTAGCTCAGGAATTGTCTTCTTAAGTGTATGTGCACACGGTACGCCTTTGCTGCGGCAAATAAGCACGGATTTGGCACCAAAAACGCATTGCAAGCAATTCCTGATCGTGTGCACATACCCTTGAGTTCATCTATTGGAAAGCCAAGGTCAATTAGGACTTAACCTTTTGCTACCAGAGCTTAAAATAAAAAGTTACTGCTCTTTTGACAATTAGCAAATGTTTTATGGTCACTTACATTCATAAGGACCATCAGTGAAAGGCATACAGTCAATAACACTCACACGGACAGTCAAGGATAGGAATATCTAATCTGTATCTTCTTCCATTCAGTTTCATCCCATTGTGTCTAGTCTTTCTTTCTGCAAATGAGAATAAAGCTGATCCTTCTAGAGTGTCACAGCCTTTGAGATATTTGTAGATAGCTATTAAGTCTCCTCTCAGTCTTCTCTTTTGCAAGCTAAACATTCCCAAATCCTCTAACCGTTCCTCATAGGACATTGTTTGCAGACCGGTTTCCATTCTGGTCGCTCTTCTCTGAACTTGCTCCAGTTTCTTCATGTCTTTTTTAAGATGTGGTGCCCAGAACTGCACACAGTATTCCAGATGAGGTCTGACCAAAGAGGAGTAGAGGGGGATAATTACTTTACGTGATCTAGACTGTATGCTACTGTTAATGCAACCCAGAATTGTGTTTGCCTTTTTTACTGCTGCATCACACTGTTGACTCATGTTCAGTCTGTGATCTATTAGTGTACCCAAGTCTTTTTCACATGTGCTGTTGCTTAGCCCTATTCCTCCCATTCTGTATAGGTTTTTTTCATTTTTCTTGCCCAGATGTAGGATTTTGCATTTCTCCGTGTTAAAACCTTTCTGTTAGTTGCTGCCCACAATTCCAGTTTGTTTAGATCTTTTCTGAATCCTCTCTCTCTCTTCTCTAGTATTAGCTATCCCTCCCAGCTTTGTGTCATCAGCAAATGTAATCAGTTTACTCTCAATTCCTTCATCTAAATCAATGATTAAGATGTTGAACGACACATGGCCCAGAACAGAGCCTTGTGGTACCCCACTTGAGATATTTTTCCAACTGGATGTGCAACCATTTATGACCACTCTTTGGGTTTGATCACTAAGCCAATTATGAATCCACCTAACAGTTGCCTTGTCCATTCCATTGTTGGTAATTTTTTCAATAAGGATGGTATGAGATACTTTGTCAAATGCTTTGCTTAAGTCAAGATTCACTATATCTATTGCATTTCCCTGATCCACCCAGTCAGGGATTCTGTCATAGATTGAAATTAAGTTAGTCTGACATGACTTATTAGTTACAAATCCATGCTGGCTCTGGTTAATCACTTCATTCTCATAAAAGTACTTGCATACATGTTGTTTAATAATTAGTTCAAAGATCTTTCCTGGAATAGAAGTAAGGCTCACAGGTCTATAGTTCCCTGGGTCCACCTTTTTCCCCTTTTTGAAGATAAGGACAACATTCGCTCTTCTCCAGTAGTCTGGGACATCTCCTGTTCTCCAAGAATTTTCAAAGATTATGGAGAGTGGTTCAATAATATACTCTGCTATCTCCTTCAGTACTCTAGGATGAAATTCATCTGGACCTGGAGACTTGAATTAATTTACACACGTGGTCAAAATTGTTGGTACCTCTCGTTTAATGAAAGAAAAACCCACAATGGTCACAGAAATAACTTAAATCTGACAAAATTAATAATAAATTAAAAATCTATGAAAATGAACAAATGAACGTCAGACGTTGCTTTTCAACCCTGCTTCCACAGAATTTAAAAAAAAATTAAACTCATTAAATAGGCCTGGACAGAAATGATGGTACCCCTGAAAATAATGTGACAAAAGGGACATATTAAATCAAGTTGCGTCCACTAATTAGCATCACAGGTGTCTACAATCTTGTCAGTCAGTGGGCCTGTATATAGGTCTACAGATACTCACTGTGCTATTTGGTGACATGGTGTGTACCACACTCAACATGGACCAGAGGAAGCAAAAGAAAGAGTTGTCTCAGGAGATTGCAAAGAAAATTATAGACAAGCATGTTAAAGGTAAAAGATTATAAGACCATCCCCAAGCAGCTTGATGTTCCTGTGGCTACAGTTGCACATATTATTCAGAAATTCAAGATCCATGGGACTGTAGCCAACCTCCCTGGATGTGGCCGCAGGAGGAAAATTGCTGACAAATCAAAGAGACGGATAATACGAATGGTAACAAAAGAGCCCAGGATAACTTCTAAAGAGATTAAAGGGGAACTTCAAGCTCAAGGAACATCAGTGTCAGATCGCACCATCCGTCGTTGTTTGATCCAAAGTGGACTTCATGGGAGACGACCAAGGAGAACACCATTGTTGAAAAAAAAATCATAAAAAAGCCAGACTGGAATTTGCCAAACTACATGTTGACAAGCCACAAAGCTTCTGGGAGAATGTCCTATGGACAGATGAGACAAAAAATGGAAATTTTTGGCAAGGCACATCAGCTCTATGTTCAAAGACGAAAAATGAAGCATATCAAGAAAAGAACACTGTCCCTACTGTGAAACATGGAGGAGACTGTGTTATGTTCTGGGGCTGCTTTGCTTCATCTGGCACAGGGTGTCTTGAATCTGTGTGACCATTGTGGGTTTTTCTTTCATTAAACGAGGGGTACCAATGATTTTGACCATGTGTGTATGTTAGTTAAGTATTCCCTTACTATCTCTCTGTTTATATATAGTGTGGATTCTACTATTCTTTCAATAGCACAGTGAAGATCAGTTGATGTTACGTTTACTTTCTTTGAGACCACAGAAGCAAAATAGGAATTTAAAAGTTCGACCTTCTCAGCATTATTTTTTACCACTTTACCATTTTCATCTTGTAAAAATCCTATAGCATCTTTGACTTTTGTCTTACGTTTGACATACCCCCAAAATCCTTTCTTATTGCTTTTGACATTGACATCTCTTGCAAGCCTTAATTCATTATCAGCTTTAGCTAATCTGATACGTGCCATACAGGTTCTGAAGACAGCATTATATTCTTCCTTAGATATTCCTCCCTATTTCCATTTGATAAACATTTCTTTCTTCCATTTTAGCATGTGTTTAAGTTCTGTGTTCATCCCTCCTGGTTTCCTTAGATGCTTCCGATTCTTCCCTCTTTTAGGCATTCTTAACGATTGTGCTTTGAGAATCTAATTTTTCTAATTTTCCCATCCTTCCTGGACATTTCTGTCCTTAAGGACATCAAGCCATTGGATCCCTCCTATCCTCTTTCTGAGTCCCTTAAAATCTGCTTTTCTTTAGTCCAATCTTAAAGTCTGACTCTTCACAGGTCTTTCTCCTCTAGTTATCCAAAATTCTATGATAGCATGATTGCTGCCTCCTAGGATCACAGCCACCCTTACCTTACCTCCTCAACCATTTCCTTCCTGGTTATGAGGATTAGATCCAAGGTAGCAGATCCCCTTGTTCTCTTGTCTACCTTTTGGAAGATAAAATTGTCAGCAAGAGAGGATAAGAATTTGCTGGACCTGTTACTTTCGCCTGAGAGAGATTCCCAAAAATGTCTGGATAGTTGAAATCTCACATGATCACTACTTCATATTTTTTGATAACTTGGTCATATGATGCATAAAGAGTTCATCCATATCTTCAGCTTTCCCAGGTGGCTTATAGTAAACGCCTACAATGGTGTCCTTTCCGTTGATCTCTCCTTGTATTCTTACTCAAACAGTTTTCACAGAACTCCCAGTCTCTGAAGCTTCAATCTCTGTGCAGATATACGCTTTTCTAACATACAATGCGACACATCCTCCCTGTTTATTAAGTCTGTTTCTTGCAAATAAGTTGTATCTGACGCGCCCCCTGGGCCATGTTGTTAGGGATACCCGGAGCCGGATCAGATGGGGGTTGTAGTCTCCGAGTGGCTGTGACCCGGTCCGTGCCCAGGGTGTCAAGCTCAGTGTGTGGCAGTCCTACAGATGTTATTAGTTCTTAGTGTCGACTACGCCACCCGTTGATTTGCGGTCAAAAGGCCGCCGCTGCAGCAGGGTCCGCTGAGGCTGTTGGTATGTGTGCAGCTTTGGTAGTATAACCCCCAACGGGAGGGGTATAGCCTCAGGGGGTCAGCCGTGGAGGATGGTGGTTGTGAAGGTGCAGCAAGGAGACTCAGGGGCATAAAATGCAGTTCCAGGGTTTTACTTACTGGTGTTGCTCGGGTCACTGTGTACAGCAGTGACCACCCAAGCCGTGCTGCGTCCACCAGGTCCTGGACTCGGTCAACTCCCAGGCAACTCCGGAGTGTGGTCCTGAGCTCCTTTCTGTCTCTCCCTTCTTCTGGCCGTTCCCACCAGGGATCCACCTAAGTCCGGCTCCCTCGGGCCTCTTGTTGGTCAAGCCTCCTCTGGGCTCCCTGACCCTATTCTTGGTCTGCCTTCCGGGTGGATTTAGTGGGTGATCGTGGCAGATCCTGCCCACGACCTCCGGTTCCTGGCTAAGGTGTGCTGTAGCCTCTGCCAGCTTGGGATCCGGTACCCTGTTGCCGACCCTTCACCCTATTAGCTCTCTTATGGGCTCTTGGGGTCCCCTCTGCGCCTCTGGGTCTCTCTCTCTTCTCCTCTGCTCTGCTTCTCAGGTTACACTCTGACAGACTGACGTCTCACAGACTGACAACTGACTGACTGACTGACTGACTGACCCTGATCTAAGATGGTTCCCACCTTATATACTCCCTCTATGTGTGAGCTCAGGTGACCAGCACCCAATGAGCTCCTAGCTTTACCCAGGCTGCTCCCCCTATCTGCCCCTACACTACTGGGATGTTCCACCCCCCTCCCACTCCAGCCAGGAACAGACACTGTCGTACCTGCACATTTCTCTAGTGGGAGTACCATCGGTCTGTTCCCCGGAAATGGGATGTGTGTAGTGCATGCAGCCTACTAGCTCAGTTCCACACTCCATCCTTACCCGGGAGTGGAATATCACACCTCTGGGTTGAGGTGCAATACCCCTGTAGCAGCCGAATCCTCAGGGTGCTACATTCCCCCCTGGTAAATCACAGCACGTCCTCGGGCTGTAAAATATAAACATCCAAAACATACAAAATTTTTTTTTTTTTCATAAACATATAAAACATATAAAACATCATATACATCATCAGCAGCAATAAACTCTTCATATAAAAACTTTTCATAAATAACATTCTTGTTTCTGGTTCCTCCGGTCACGGTGCAACTTGTGACCGGGTAAAGTGCTACAGTCTCTTGAAGAAAACAGTTTCCTATAAAACCGGTAGGGGGCGCTTTAGGAAGCGCAACTATATACAAGGGAACTATGGCCGCTCTCAGTCCTCGGCCAGGTATTAGGGAGGATTGACCGCTCTCAGTCCTCGGTCAGTGGGAATAGGGACACACGGGTTTCAGTTCAATTGGCTGGTCCCAACGGGGACTATATTTTAACTAGAACAGTTCTTATATCCTGACGGGTAACTATGTACAGTCTCTCTCTACCGTACTTCAACGACGGCGTCCTCCTGCTCTTTCTTGTTGGTTGGTTTCAGTTTCAGACCCGTCCGGGTCCTCTTGCTCCTCCTCACACCGCAGCTCCTCCTCCGTCAGGCGATGCACATGGAGGGCGTAGGGTCCTTTGGCACACTTGTGCCGGGTGAAGGTGACCTCGTCCCCTACATACAGGTCACGACCTCTGTGTCCCTCCGGCAGATGGCTTTCTACGTCTCTGCGGGTCACAAAGACGTCGCCGGGGGTATGATGGTCTCTAATGAAGCCCCACCCATGCTGCATGTTGAATTTTATCACAGTCCCGGTGGAAGGGGGACCATGAGCTGCACGGGGATTCCTCCTGGTCCGGCTCTTCTGCTCCGCGCTTCTTATCTGCATCTGCTGTTCCCGGACCCGCCTCTCTCTCCGCTCCCTCTCGAAGACCTCGAGCTGCTGCCGGCAGCACTCTGCACGCTCCGCTGCGGCCGCCCGAGTCTCCTGAGTGAACCCCATGAGGTCTTCTCCAGTGGGGTCCCACTCAAACTGTGCCTCCTCCAGCGGGGGCGAGGTCCTCTTTAGGGGCTTCGGAGCCGGAATCAGGGGCTCGCACATGGGCCTTGCTCTCTGGAGTTCCAGCTGAATATACTCCTGGGGCCATATGAAGGGCTGCCCATCCGGGCACGTATGCTGGGCAAATAGATTTTCACCCAGGTGCGGCACTCTAGATGTTGAGGGCGCGTTGATGGTAGCGGCGCCCGGGTTAACCAGGCCTTGCGACCAGGCCTGGGGCACCTTAAAGGCAAAGGGCACCGTAAGAACGGCGGCGCCCTGGGTTATTCGGCCCTGCGACCAGGCCGGTGGCTCCGCGGAGGTAGGGGGCGCTGTTGGAATAGCGGCGCCCGGGGGTACTAGGCCTTGCGACCAGGCCGATGGTATTTCCTGCTTTGCCGCGCTCAGGGTCGAAGCGCGTGACGTCACAGGGGTCGCGGCCGCGGTTTCCGGTTGAGGCCTAGTCTGCGGCGGTGACGATGCAGCGACGGGCACGGCAGGGAGAATTTCGGGCTCTGCGACGGGGAGCTGGGGCAGGTACGCGGTTTCTCGGCTCGGGGTAGAGACGTCCCCTTTACCTGCCTCCGTCCGTTCAGCTCCCTTCTCGGCGCCGTCTCCTGCCTTCATTCCTCCTGCACCATCCTCAGAGGCGGTCTGTCTCCTCGTCTCAGGTGGCGTGCTCCGCTGTCGGGTTTCGGTCTGCTGGGCCATCTCTCGGCTCCACTCCGCCAACGTCTCCCGCTGCACCCGGGCCATCCTCCGTGCGAGGCCCTCCAGCGCGGTCTGTGCACACTCCCGGTCTCGGGGGAGCTGTGCTAGGATCTCCAGCAGGCCTCCTGGAGTGGCGACCTGCAACAGGCTCCTGACCACTGGGTCGGTGCTGCCTGACTCTCCCTCCATCTCCGGGTAGGCTCTCTCTGGACTCTCTTCCAGACGTTTTGTCTCCGGGTGCGCTCTCTCCAGACTGCTCCAGGCGACACCCATCTTTGTTCTCTTGTTCTGTCTCCGCCCACATCGAGGGTGGTCCCGGGGCAACTTCAGTTCCAGGGGCAGTTCTCTTACGCTGATGGACACTTCCAGCATCACAGTCTCTGTTGGTGGGCGCGGTTTCCGCTTTTGGCGCCATTCTTCGACCTGGCCCACGATGGGAGGTGGCCTCTTGCCACCCTCTGGCACGCCCATAATGGCGTCCGCTCTTCCAAGGCGGGAAATCTTTGGAAATGGCGGGAATCGTCTCCCAGTGGCGGGAAACTCCATGGATGGCGGGAAAAAGCTGCAAATGGCGGACAACCGGCGGGAAACGACCTGTGATGGGGTCCGTTGGCGGGGACCCTCCGGAACCGGCAGGAGACTTCTTTTTGAGGTAACGGTGAACTTTTCTTCAGGCACGCAGTACCCGGTTGTTGCGGGCACGTTATCCTGCCGACTACGCCAAAGTTGACACGCCCCCTGGGCCATGTTGTTAGGGATACCCGGAGCCGGATCAGATGGGGGTTGTAGTCTCCGAGTGGCTGTGTCCCGGTCCGTGCCCAGGGTGTCAAGCTCAGTGTGTGGCAGTCCTACAGATGTTATTAGTTCTTAGTGTCGACTACGCCACCCGTTGATTTGCGGTCAAAAGGCCGCCGCTGCAGCAGGGTCCGCTGAGGCTGTTGGTATGTGTGCAGCTTTGGTAGTATAACCCCCAACGGGAGGGGTATAGCCTCAGGGGGTCAGCCGTGGAGGATGGTGGTTGTGAAGGTGCAGCAAGGAGACTCAGAGGCATAAAATGCAGTTCCAGGGTTTTACTTACTGGTGTTGCTCGGGTCACTGTGTACAGCAGTGACCACCCAAGCCGTGCTGCGTCCACCAGGTCCTGGACTCGGTCAACTCCCAGGCAACTCCGGAGTGTGGTCCTGAGCTCCTTTCTGTCACTCCCTTCTTCTGGCCGTTTCCACCAGGGATCCACCTAAGTCTGGCTCCCTCGGGCCTCTTGTTGGTCAAGCCTCCTCTGGGCTCCCTGACCCTATTCTTGGTCTGCCTTCCGGGTGGATTTAGTGGGTGATCGTGGCAGATCCTGCCCACGACCTCCGGTTCCTGGCTAAGGTGTGCTGTAGCCTCTGCCAGCTTGGGATCCGGTACCCTGTTGCCGACCCTTCACCCTATTAGCTCTCTTATGGGCTCTTGGGGTCCCCTCTGCGCCTCTGGGTCTCTCTCTCTTCTCCTCTGCTCTGCTTCTCAGGTTACACTCTGACAGACTGACGTCTCACAGACTGACAACTGACTGACTGACTGACTGACCCTGATCTAAGATGGTTCCCACCTTATATACTCCCTCTATGTGTGAGCTCAGGTGACCAGCACCCAATGAGCTCCTAGCTTTACCCAGGCTGCTCCCCCTATCTGCCCCTACACTACTGGGATGTTCCACCCCCCTCCCACTCCAGCCAGGAACAGACACTGTCGTACCTGCACATTTCTCTAGTGGGAGTACCATCGGTCTGTTCCCCGGAAATGGGATGTGTGTAGTGCATGCAGCCTACTAGCTCAGTTCCACACTCCATCCTTACCCGGGAGTGGAATATCACACCTCTGGGTTGAGGTGCAATACCCCTGTAGCAGCCGAATCCTCAGGGTGCTACATATCCTTCCAGTCTTGTATTCCAATCATGTGTATTATCGAAACAAGTTTCAGTGATATCAATGACATCATATTCCTTTTCCTGTGTTAGTGGCTCCAATTCTCCTTGTTTGTTGCCCATGCTCTGTGCATTTGTATAGAAACATCTTTGTCATTGTTCTTCCTTTCCACTTCTAATAGCAGAGCTCTCAATATTTGTTTGCTGTATGGCTTTCCCTGGCCTTTTTGCTTTCCTTCCCACAATGTTTTAGTTTAAAGCCCTCCTGATGAGTGTAGCAAGGCGACCTCCAAATATGTGTTTTCCAGTCTTGGTAAGGTGCAGCCCATCTCTGGCAAGTAGTTCATCGTATAGGTAATTACCTCTGTGATCCAGAAATCCATTGACATAGCCAATTATTTACCTGTAGAATCTTGTTCCACATCCTTGTTCCATGGCCATCCACTCAGAGGATGGATGAGAAGACCACATGCGCTCACAGTCCTTCCACTTTTTGCCTAAATCTTCAAAGTCACTGCAGATGGTGTCCAGGTTCATCTGTCACGGGTGTGTCAGATGTGACAGACAGTCGCTCTGCAGCTGGCTGCAGAAGGTCACTTCGTTTGGCATTACAGACACCTTCTTAAATCCTGCTGACATTAGGGCCCAGCGGTTACCTCCCTCCTGCTCTGATTGACACCTTGGCCTGGGTGTTTAAATACTTTCACTTTGCTGCAGGGAGGTGATGGTGATATTCACATATTCCCTTGTGAAACCTTGGAGTTATAGCCTCCTCTCTGGTGCTTTGGAGGACATTTTGTGTAATCTCTCTGAAGTCTGCTAAAGCTAACTGTCTCCCCCTGTGTTTGTCTCCCTTTATGTCTTTAGTTTATAGTGGGGACTGACCAGTGCTCATAACCCCTTCCCTATCCAGGGCCAAGCAGCTAGGCTTTACGGGGCCTAGGAATACTGTTCAGCGATTGGTGTGGAATCAATATTGGGACGGTAGGGAAGGTACCGTCCCAACCTAGGGGTCTCCACTCCCTTTTCCTAGTGTCTGGGCTTCCTCCCCCACATCCCTTTGTGTTGCACTTAGTCTTTCCTACACAGTGCGTGACATGATCACCGGCCGTGCACATTTAAGGAAAAAAAAACTGACACGAGGTTTTATTTGTGTTTTTTTTTTTCGGGTGTGTCTTTCTCCCTTGGGTATGGATCCGTTTGCTGAGCTGGCAGAGCAGCTGCGCTGTCTGTCTCTGGAGGTGAATGACCTCCACTTTGAGTTTCAGCAGCAGCAAAACTGGCTGCAGATCACTAATGTTGGGGTCTCTCTAGGTAGGCCAGTTCAGCTTGAACCCAAAACAGATTTCCAGGAGATAGAGACACGTTTTTCGTATTCAAGGAAGCTTGCAAACTGTATTTTAAACTTCGTCCTTACTTTTCCGGAAATGAGGAGCAACGAGTTGGAATTGTGATCTCACTGCTGCAAGGAGATCCTCAGTCCCGGGCTTTTTCTTTGTTGCAGGATTCGGTCTGCCTCCAGTCTGTGGAGCAGTTTTTCGGGGCCCTGGCCCTTATCTATGATTACCCTGACCGAGTCACCTTGGCGGAGTCCAGGCTATAGGTGGGAAAGATCACCTTCTCTGGAGCCTTCTTTTCGGGGTAATGCCCCTCTGCCAGGGGGCCTGTCTGGGGGTGAACTAGTACTGGGGGAGGTGGAGGAACCCATACAGTTAGGGGGTGCCTCTGCTTTGTACATTTCCCTGGAGATTCGAAAAAAAAGGCATGGTTTTTTTGTGGGAAAAAGGGACATTTTATTGGGGCCTGTCCTTTGATGCCTAAGCAAAAGGAGAATCGGTTAACCCATGGTAGTCTGGAGTTGGATAAGCAAGGGGTGCATTTATCATCACCCTGCAGTTCCCGGTTTGTCCTGACAGCAGAAGTGGTGCTAGAGAGCAAAACCGAGAAAATTTCTGTTTGTTGACAGTGGAGCTGCAGTCAGCATGGTTGATGCTGAGTTTGTGAGAACTCACGGTCTTGCTTGCTGTACGTTAGCCAAGCCTATTCCCATCTTCACCATTGACTCAGCACCCCTTGCACAGAAAACTCTAACTCAGATTGTACATAATGTAAAACTGAGGGTGGGATTGGTTCATTGTGAGATAATCCCTTGCTATGTCCTGGAAGGTCTTCCCACCCCAATTGTTTTGAGTCTACCCTGGTTGGTGAAACATAATCCATTGGTGCATTGGCAAGCCAGGGAGATCTTTGAGTGGGGAGATTTTTGCCATGAGAACTGTTTTGATATTTCTCTTTCTACAGTCTCTACTATACGTAGATGTTTTTTTTCAGAGAGGGGGTGTCAGGATTTGCCTCCTCATCGTGCCTATGATTGTCCTATTAACCTGACCCCCGAAGCTAAACTACCAAAGTCCAGACTGTTTAATCTTTCTGGCCCTGAGAGACAAGCCATGAAGGATTTCATTGCGGAAAGTCTGGAGAAGGGACATATCAGACTCTCATCTTCGCCCGTGACGGCAGGGTTCTTCTTCGTGAAGGAAATAGATGGTGGCCTACGTCCGTGTTAGATTTCTGGGAATTAAATCAAATTACCATCTGATATCCATACCCTCTTCCTCTGATTCCAGATTTGTTCAGCCAGGTTGTGGGAGCTAAGGTATTCCCCTTAGAATCAGAGAAGGGGGTGAATGGAAAACAGCGTTCAATACCACTGAAGGGCATTTCAAGAGTCTGGTCATGCCTTTCGGTCTGATCAATGCACCTGTGGTGTTCTAGCATAGCATTAATGATATTTTCCATAATTTGGTGGGCAGGTTTGTGGTGGTCTATCTGGATGATATTTTGGTTTACTCACCTGCTTTTGAGACACATCGGCGGCATCTTAAACAGGTGCTTCAGATATTAAGTGATAAACTATATGCCACACTAGAAAAATGTGTTTTCGCCATCCAGGTGGTGCAGTTTTTGGGGTACCTGTTGTCATCTTCGGGTTTTCGGGTGGATCCAGTGAAGATCCGTGCTATTCTTGATTGGGACCGTCCAAGAACCTGAAGGCTCTACAGCGTTTTCTGGGCTTTACTAATTTTTACCGGAAATTCATCCAAAATGATTCAGTAATTGTGAAACCCCTTACGGACAAGACAAGAAAGGGGTCTGATTTTTCCAAATGGTCGGATGCCGCTCTGCAGGCTTTTTCCTCCTTAAATAACTGTTTTGCCACGGCAACTATACTCAGTCAACCTGATGTTTGCCAGCCGTTTATTGTGGAAGTTGATGCATCGAAGGTGGGGGCTGTGTTGTCTCAGGGTCCGTCCCCTGGTAAATGGCATCCATGCGCTTTCTTTTCTAAGAAATTATCTTCGGCTTAGAGAAATTATGACGTGGGTAATAGGGAGCTTTTGGCGATTAAATTGGCATTTGAAGAATGGCGACATTGGTTGGAGGAAGCTGTCCATCCTATTACCGTTATCACTGACCATAAGAACCTCTCATATCTTCAATCGGCCAAAAGTCTCAACCCTAGGCAAGCTAGATGGTCCCTGTTTTTTACTAGGTTCAATTTTATAGTCACTTTTCGTCCAGGGGTCAAAAATGTCAAGGCTGATGCTTTGTCCCGGAGCTTCCCTGGTGGTGGTGACCATGAGAACCCTGCCCTGATATTATAGAAGGGGGTAGTCATTTCGGCATTGTACCCTGAACTGGAGGCTGAGGTGTTGGAGGCCCAGGGGGACACCCTGCCTCCTGCCCTTCAGGGAGGTTATTTGTACCATCTAATCTGCGTTGCAAAGTAATTAAGGAACATCACAACTCTGTGCTTGCTGGGCATCCAGGTGGTAAGGCAACTGTGGACCTCCTTTCTCGTCACTTTTGGTGGCCGGGGTTGCAAACTGGGGACCCAGTTTGTTTCCAAGTTTTGAAAAACATTCTGTTCTCCACAGGGGGTGCAGCTGTCCTTTTCCTCTGCCTTCCATCCTCAGTCGAATGGATAGACTAAGCATGTTAATCTGAATTTGGAGACTTACCTCAGGTATTTTGACTCGGAAAATCAAGAGGATTGGGCATCCTACTTACTGCTGGCAGAATTTGCAATTAATAATCATTGTCAAGAATCTACTGGCAGGTCACTGTTCTTTGGTGCATACAGTTACCATCCACAGTTTGGTACTTTTAGTGAGGGAGGGACTTCGCGAGTTCCTGAGGAGGAATGTTCTGCTTTGTTGCTCTCTTCTGTGTGGCAAGGGGTTCTGAGTAATTTGAAGATCATGGGAGACATGTACAAACGTATGGCTGACAGGAAACGCTTGCCAGGTCCGGACCTGAATGTGAATGACTTTGGTTGTCTACCAGCAATATCAAGTTGAAGGTTTCTTCTTGGAAGCTGGGACCTAGATTTATTGGCCCCTATAAAATAACCGCCGTCATAAACCAAGCAGCATTTCGTCTTGAGCTACCTCAGGCTCTTAAGATCCACAATGTCTTCCACAGATCTCTCCTCAAGAACTGTGTGAAGCCTCTTGGGTCCTCACCCCTACCGCTGCCCCCAATATTTGTTGATGGTAATCTGGAGTTTCAGATTTCGAAGATTGTAGATTCTCGTCTCCTACGTCATTCTCTACAAAACTTGGTGCATTGGAAGGGTTATGGTCCAGAGGAGAGGGTGTGGGTTTCAGCATCAGAGGTGAATGCTCCCAGGCTGGTTCGTTCATTCCACACCTCTTATCCTGAGAAACCTGGTCCTGAGTTTTCGGAGGCCACTCGTCAAAGGGGGATCTACTGTCACGGGTGTGTCAGATGTGACAGACAGTCGCTCTGCAGCTGGCTGGAGAAGGTCACTTTGTTTGGCATTACAGACTCCTTCATAAATTCTTCTGACTTTAGGACTCAGCGGCTACCTCCCTCCTGCTCTGATTGACACCCTGGCCTGGGTGTTTAAATATTTTCCCTTTGCTGCATCGAGTTGCCGGTGATATTCACATATTCCCTTGCGAAGGCTTGGAGTTATAGCTTTCAGCATATTTCCTCTCTGGTGCTTTGGAGGACATTTTGTGTAATCTCTCTGAAGTCTGCTAAAGCTAACAGTCTCCCCCTTTGTTAGTCTCCCTTTATGTCTTTAGCTTATAGTGGGGATTGACCAGTGCTCATCCCCTCTTCCCTCTTCCCTATCCAGGGCCAAGCAGCTAGGGTTTTACAGGGCCTAGGAATCCTGCTCGGTGATTGGTGTGGAACCAAGATAGGGATGGTAGGGAAGGTAGGTTGGTATTAGATCAGCCCCTAATGTCTGGGCTCCCTCCCCCTCATCCCTTCATGTTGCACTTAGTCTTTCCTACACAGTGCGTGACACGGCCCTTGCAGTGTCATTTGTCCCCATATGTATTAGAAGGAATGGGTAGTCGTCTGTAGGTCTGAAGAGTCTTGATATCCTGTCAGACACATCTTTAATTTTTGCACCTTGAAGACAGCACATTTCTCTTGAGGTTATATCCGGTCTGCAGATAGCGGCCTCTGTTCCTCTCAACAGGGAATCCCCCATGACCACAACTCTCCGTTTCTTCTTCACAATATTTTTCTTTCTCTTTCCAAGAGGACTCTCAGTGTTTACAAGATTTTTCTTTCAGGGGAAAATCTTATCTTGATGAATTTGATCATCGTTCTCCTGCATGAAAGCCTGGTACTGGTTCCTGATTGATAAGGGTGCTGACTGCCTCCCGATCCTTCTGCTTCTCTGGGTCACATGCTTCCATTCCTCTGTATCTTCAGGTGCAGGGTGTTCAATGAGTTCGTGGGGACTCCTCCCCTGTTGAACAAAACAAATTTCTGTGGAAAAACCATAAAGATTGATTCCCTTCAAGCAGCTCGATCCAACTACACCCAAAGATCTGTAGACTCGGGGAGACTTGTCACCCTTTCCAGAATTCACCAGAAATATGCAAATTATCTAACTCAAGCTTCAATTCCTGGTTTGACGATTCCCTTCAAGCAGCTCGATCCAGCTACACCCAAAGATCTGCAGACTCTCGGAGACTCTTCACTCTTCCCAGAATGCACCAGGAATTTGCAAATTGAGGTGTCTCTCAGGTGACTGCATCCTTTGGAGTGGGATTTGACCATTCACTGTAAAATGTAACCCATGCTCTCAGCATTGAATAGGACTCATGCCTTTCAGGGGCGAGTACAATTGAAGCCCTCTTTCCGTAAAATTGTCAGCTTGTTGTGAGCAGGGCCCTCACTCCTCCTATAACTGTTGAATTATGTGTAACTTTGTAATTCTTTTGTTGTCTGTACATGTGCCTGCTTAATTGTAAAGTGCTGTGGAATATGTTGGCGCTATATAAATAAAATTATTATTATTTATTAAGCCCTTACCACTGGCAATTCCTGGCCAGGGTAATATCAGAAGCGTGATCAGGTCATCTGATCACACTGTTGACGTCATTTTCCAGCAAGGCTTAGGCACGGTGAAGGAACGTTCCCAGGGCTCTAATGCGGCTGAGCCTGGCGCCCAATCAGCGCTGACGTCACTGTCACCGCCTTCGGGGAAATCGAACATCAAGAGGAAGTGAGAGATTCGCTGCAGCCCTGACTTCCTCTTGATGTTCAATTTGTCTGAAGGCGAAGACAGTGATGCCAGTGCTGACTGGGCACCGGGCTTACTTGTCATAACAACCGCACGAGAGCCCCGGGAACACGAGTGCCACATTGCCAACACGGGAGGCGAGTATAAGTTTTTTTTATTTTATCGGGGCCAAGCATGGGGTATGAGAACAGGTTGTACAAGTAGTGGACAACTTCTTTAACACTACAAGGGCATACCTTATTCACAATTAAGATGAAGTTTCCATATGAGGGATCCTGCTCTTTTAAGCCAGACTACCCCTTTAAGATGCTAAGCAATTAACTTCCACTTATTGTTCATTTATCAGGGACCATAACTGTATAGACATACACTGTTTATCCACAAATGGCTACACATACAACCAACAGACTCTATGGCCCAGGTGCATAAACTCAAATTACCTGGTTAATTCCCGCAGAATTATCTGTACACATCGCAGACACAGTTGCAAGTCCGACTGTACTTCCATCAAAGTCAACATCCCTAAAAGAAAAAACTGTGCCTAAATATCTGGAGATTATGCACTCTAAGTACATAATACAGTACAATGGATTCACACCAGAAAACAGAAAATATGTAATCAGCAGGAACCCAGACATCAGGACTATTAAGCTGGATTTAAACTTCCTGAATATCGGAAAAGAGCATTCCTGAGCTTGTTTCCCAATATTTGTGCAGTATGAACAGGCTGCCAATCACCCAACGAAAGAGCAAACCAGTTGTTCAATGGGTGAAATTATTTTTCAGGTGAAGTAAAAATCATCGATCTGCTTTCAAAGCTAGCTAATAAACAACCGCTGATCAGCAACATGTTTAACGCCACAGGTCAGGTGATGTAAACCTTGGAGGCTTACGTGATAAACTGGGCATTATCATGAGGCTTCCTGGGCAGTAAGTTCTGAAGCCTCCATTCTTGGAACCTTGTCAGGAGCACATTGTAATCGGAAACCACCTGAATCTGATCACTAGAATCCCAGATTTCAATCCCAATGAGGGCGACAAAAATGTTGATGGTTTTATACACCTGAGTAAGAAAAAAGAGAGGAGTCTTTATTAAAAACAGCAATGATTATGAAGATATTCTAGCATTTCCTCTTAAAGTGTATATGATACCAGTGGTCTTACCTTATTCATATAGTTCACCACTCCAAACAGATGCATTTTAACATTTTCTATATGGTTTTGAAATTTATTGTACTGGAAGATAAAACATTATTGAGATGTGATAACAGTTGTACAAATAATTATCTGTCATTATGATCAGTAATGTCTATATGAACATGTGGAGGCATGGGGGTCTCCCGTGGGCGTAATACTACTCAGACAACACAGGGTGGGAGTAAAACAGTGTGGCAATAATCAGCAATCAATAACATATAGATCAGTCCCAGCAAACAGTCTCACCCTTCCGCTGGCCTGCCGGGAATAGAGCAGTGAGGTATGTAGCTAGGTGACCTGATTGTCCAAACCTGGATTCTTCAAATCGTCTCTGAGAGTTCAGCAATGGTCAATGGAGCAGATCTGTATTTTCCAGCCAGGGCCGTGGTCCCTTAGTCTGACATCCTGTAGAGTCTCTCTGAAGAGACACAGATACCCCCTTTTTATAGTTCACATTTGTCCTTTCAAGCCATCATTCACAGGTCAAGGGTCAGGGATCAAGATATTAATTCACAGTGCATCCACAGTTCATCCCCCAATGTTGACTGGCAAATACTCTACAATGGTATTTAACATATCTAGCAAACATCCATTGTTCAAAAACCCAAAGTCCCTGTCTTGCAAAACTAGCAGACAATACGTTGCAGTAAATATCAACTCAAGTGTCAACATTCAGGATTATTCCAACAATAGTCTGTGTTGATCAACCAAAGAAAACACACAAATTCAAAAGTCAACATGAAGATAAAAGCGAATGGCTCCTGGCCTACTGAATTTATGGGGCAAAATTAAGAAGAAAAGCAGCTTTGTCACAGAACACTTAGGACTTTAGTCAGGAGTGTACCCAAAATGAGCTCTACCCCCACAAAGTGGCAAAAGAGGAGAAGAAAAACAGAATTCAATAGCAATCGTTATATATATATATATATATATATTTATATGTATGCAATTATATACCAACCAGCCATATCAATAAACTATTAACCCCGTAGTGACTGAGCCAATTCTGTCCTTAAAGGGGTTGTCCGGTCAAAAGTGATAAGTCTGCAGTCACTCTGTGTGACTGCAGACTTATAAATCCCCGCAGCTCAGGCACTGTGCATTGCGGGGACTCGCAGGTATGAGACCCAGCAACGGAGGGTATGCATGTGTTATACAAACCACCGGGCAGTGGGGGCGGCCTCACTCTCCATACACTTGTATAGAGCAAGGCCGCGCTTTCTAGTCAGATGCGATCACTGGCCATCCACGTCACTAGACGGTTGTTGCCTCGCTTCATACAAGCGTATGGAGTGAGGCAGCTCTGAATGGCTTGGGGGTATGTAAAATGTATGCATACACTTCGGTCCCAGGTCTCATACCGGCGAATCCCCGCAGCACACAGTGACTGCAGACTTATCACTTTTGACCGGACAACCCCTTTAATGACCAGGCCAATTTTTTACAATTCTGACCACTGTCACTTTATGAGGTAATAACTCTGGAACGCTTTAACGGATCCCACTGATTCTGAAACAGTTTCTTCGTGACATATTGTACTTCATGATAGTGGTAACATTTCTTCAATATGACTTGAATTTATTTGTGAAAAAATGGGAAATTGGCAAAAATTTTGCAATTTTCAAATTTTTCATTCTTATGCCCTTAAATCAGAGAGATATGTCACACAAAATAGTTAATAAATAACATTTCCCACATGTCTACTTTACATCAGCACAATTTTTAAAACACTTTTTTTTGTTAGGAAGTTATAAGGGTTAAAAGTTAACCAGCGATTTCTAATTTTTACAACAAAACGTATAAAACCAATTTTTTAAGGACAGCATTACATTTGAAGTGACTTTGGGGGTCTATATAATAGAAAATACCCAAAAGTGACACAATTCTAAAAACTGCACCCCTCAAAGTCCTCAAAAGCACATTCAAGAAATGTATAAATCCGTCAAGTGCTTCACAGGAACTTAAGCAACGTGGAAGGAGAAAATGAACATTTAACTTTTTTCACAAAAATTTTACTTTAGCTCCAAAACAGGAGAAAATAAACCCCAAAATTTGTTGTGCAATTTCTCCTGAGTATGCCGATACTCCATATGCGGGGTAAAACTACAGTTTGGATGCACGGCAGGGTACAGAGGGGAAGGAGCACAGTTTGACTTTTTGAATGTAAAAATGGCTGGAATCGAGAGTGGACGCCATGTCGCATTTGGAGAGTCCCTGATTTGCCTAAACAGTGAAAACCCCTCCCCCTCCAATTTTGGAAACTAGACTCCTTAAGGAATGTATGTAGATGTCTGGTGAGCACCTAGAATCCCCAGGTGCTTTACAGAAGTTTATAACGTAGAGCCGTGAAAATAAAAAAATCCCTTTTGTCTCACAAAAATGTGCTTTTAGCCACAATTTTTTTATTTTCACAAGGGTAACAGGAGAGAATGGACCCCAAAATTTGTTTTGCATTTGCTCATGATTATGCTGATACCCCATATGTAGCGGAAAACTATTGTTTGGGCGCACTGCAGGGCTCGGAATGGAAGCAGTGATGTTTTAGAACGCAGACTTTGATGGAATGGTCTGCGGATGTCATGTCACGTTTGGATACCCCATGATGTGCCTAAACAATGGAAACCCCCCACAAGTTACCCCATTTTGGAAACTACACCCCTCAATGATTTTATCCATGGGTATAGTGAGCATTTTGAACCCACAGATACTACACAAAATTTGATAACATTAAGTCATCATACTGAAAATTTTCATTTTTTTCATCAAAATGTAGTTTTAGCCCCAAATTTGTAATTTTTGCAGTGGATAGTAGGAGAAAACAGACCCCATAATTTATGTATGTTCTTCCGAATGCGATGATACCCCATCTGTGGTCAAAAACTTCTGTTTGAGCACATGCCAGGGCTAGGAAAGTAAAGAGCGCTATTTGTCTGGAATATATTGTGAATGCCATGTCGCATTTGGAGAGCCCCAGACATGTGAAAACAGCAGAATCCCCGCCCCCAAGTGACCCCATTTTAGAAACAAGTTCCCTTAAGGAATTAATTTTGGGGTGTACTAAGCATTTTTAACCTACAGGTGATTCACAAAACTTTATAAGTTCCAGGTGTGAGAACAAAAATTTTAATTTTTTCCACTAAAATATTATTTTAGCACCAAATTTATAATTTACATGAGGGGTAATAGGAGACAATTGACCCCATAATTTGTTATGCAATTATTACAGTACACAGTAATACCCTATATGTGGTTGAACCCTTCTAAAAAGAACTTGGCTTTAACAACGCAGATTTCATTTTAACAGATTGTGGGCTCCCTTAGCTGAGCCCTTGAGGTGCCAGAACAGCAGAACCCCCCCTCCCCTCGAGATGACCCCATAATGGAAACTTCAATGCCTAAGGAGTTCATCTAGGGTTGTAGTGTGAGTATTGTGAACCCATAGATACCTTACAGGATTTTATAATATTGGGACCTGGAAATATGACATTTTGTAGTAAAAATGTAATTTTTGTATTTGCTGCAATCTTGTCAGGTACAGAAGGGTTAATAGGTGAAACTCTTAATTTATTGCGCAGTTTCTCCCAAACGCAGAGCTGCCCCACATGTCGTCAGAAATTACTGTTTCTGTCCTTTAGAAGTGCATAGAGCTGTAGGTTGGATTGCTGCCAAAGGGATAAAAAAAACCTCTTTAAATCTTCTTCCTTAGCAAGTGTGAACGAGCTGAGTGTGACTGGAGCGTAAGTGCGAACGGAAGTAAGTGTGTGACTTGTTATTCAGTGACTTTGGATTCAGGGAGTTTAGAAGGGAGGAATTTGGACTGAATTGCTGTCTGTATTTTATTAATTCTTTACATTTCTTTTTACTTAACATTTCTGTCTAGTGCAATCCCCATTAGGAAATTAGCTCCATTATTGACAATGCTATCCAGTGTACATCTTGCCACATGTATGTGTGGCGCCCCTGCGGGTTCAGTCGCCACAGAGGTACTGCATCTCACCCAGAGGTGTGGTATCTCACTCTCAGGTAAGGATAGAGTGCTGCCGGGACCCTAACACCTGCATCCAACACATTCCACTTCAGTGGGGGCAGGGCGAGATTGCTCCTAAGGGAGAGCACAGTCCCTGGTCCCTAGCTGAAGGGTGGAACTATGTAGTGGGTGTGGGTGGAGAACTTAGTTCAGGGGAGCACAGGAAAGGAAGTGATATAAAAGAGGGAACAATCTTGAAAAGACAAGTCTGAGAGGAGAGTATGTGGAGAAGGAGCTCAGCAGGAGCTCTACTCAGGGAGGAGGGCCTAGTGAGAGGCCCAAGGCTGTGAAGGAGAGAGGAGCAGGAGAGAAGGCTCCAGGAGGAACGAGGGGATCCTAGGGGTACTGGCAGTGCTGGAGGCCACCCGTACGCCAGAATCTGCAGGAACGTGGAGGGATCAGGCCGCAGAGAGGGGACCAGCCCCTAAACTAGTGGAGAACTACAAGGCTCAGCTAGAAACCGGAGGCTTCTGTACTTTTAGGGTGCAGTTGCCACAGCCACAATTACATCGCCGAAAAGGTGGTCACAGAAGGTCCAGGGGACTGCAGGTCGCCCAAGACCCGAGGCTACCGGCTTGGGACACTGATTGTGAGGCGCAGGGCAGGAGGATGAAAGCCAGCGCAGGAAGACGACTGAGAAGGGTACACAGAAGGGGGTCCCGTTAAGTGCTCTTGAATTACCTGAGGGATTGCTGAACCCCTGCCTGGTGATCGCAGCACGACATGGGAAGTTACACCGGTACCTGTAACTTGGATTGCAACAACTGTGAGTAAACTCTGAAGACTGCACCCCACAGTCTCTGTGAATTACTGCTGCGCCATTGTGGCGCCCCTGAGGGTTCAGTCGCCACAGAGGTACTGCACCTCACCCAGAGGTGTGGCATCTCCTTCTCTCAGGTAAGGATGGAGTACTGCCTGGGACCCCAACACCTGCGCTCAACACTACACTACTCCAGGCTGGCCGGAAGGGCATTATGCACTTCTTCTGCTGCCCCGTCCCAGGCTGGAGTAGGGGGAACCAAAAGTGAGGGGGAACCAATAGTGGGTGTGGGTGGAGGACGCAGTACAGGGGAGCACTTAAAGAATATATATAAAAAGGGAAGCCATCTTAGGGGGTTGGAGAGTTCAGTCAGAGGAGGAGAAGTAGAAGAAGCAGGGGCTCTGCAGGAGCTCTGCTCGGGAGGCAGGCTCGGCCTGTCATGCCCAAGGGAGAAAAGAGGAGTGGGAGCAAGGGAGGAAGGCTCCAGTAACAGAAGGAATCCCAGGGGGTACGGTGAGTGCAGGACGGCACCCGTACGCCCAAATCTGCCAGGATTCAGAGGGATCAGGCCGCAGGAAGGGAACCGGTCCCTGGACTAGCCGAGTTACTTTACGTCTCAGCTAGAAAACCCGAGGCTTCTGCACTTTCAAGGTACAGTTGCCACATTCACACCTAAGCCGCCGAAAAGGGCACCAAGAAAGGTCCGGGAACTTCAAGTTGCCCAGAGGGATCTCAAGATACCCGTTCGGGACTTTGTGTGGTGGGGCACAGGGCAGGAGGGAGAGACCCAGCACGGGAAGTCGGCTAAGAAAGGAACATACAGAGAGGGCTCCCGTTAAGTGCTCTTGAGAACCTTGAGGGAGTGCTGAACCCCTGCCTGGTAAACGCAGCGCGACGTGGGAGACTGTCAGCTATCTAGTGCTACCTGAGGAACCTAAATAACTGTGAGTAAACTCGGATGACTGCACCCCACTGTTTCTGTCAGTTATTTCTACCACGCTATTGCTCCTGCACTACAACACCCAGCATCACCATCTGTACCTACACTGCCCTGGAGCTGTGCTCTGCCTGTGGAGAGACGCACCAACTCAGCTGCCCTAACATCTGCCCCAGAGGTCTGCAGCAGCGCCGGCACCCATTACCGGGAACCACAGGTGGCGTCACGAGACAAAACTGTTATTCATCCAATCAAGTGACAAATCCCTTTTAAAGAGTGACCCCAGGGTACGGGCCCAGGAGCCGACTGCCGTGACATCCCAAGAAGTTAAAGGCCCGGGTGCCGAGATTCCCCCATATCCCCCTGGGCGAGTCACCATCACGCACTGCACTACACCGCAACATCCACAATAACTCAGCACGGCCCTGGAGCTAAGCTCTACCTGTGGAGAGCTAAACCAACTCTGCTGCATTTACACCCGCTCCAGAGGACCTGCTCCGCAGCGGCGGCTCCATATAGCCGCATACCACAGATTGCGTCACGAACTATATATAAAAACTATAAATCCCCTGTAATTCCCCTTTTGATTGACCGCCCTGGGTCACGGACCGGGTCACCGCCACTGTGACATCTCCCCTAGCAACGACCAGCCCGGCATCTCCCCTAGCAACGACCAGCCGGTCGCGGTGCATACTGCTGTGCGAGATGTGTGCACGTTGTGCATTTGGAAGCCCAGGTACTGGATCTAAATGAGCAGCTGGCAACACAGATCCATAGACAATATGGAAAGGAGTCTACTGCTCACTGAGCAGATGCTCACTGGGGTAGATGTGGGGGAGGGTGGTAGTAGGGAGCTGCAGGACAGTGAGGCAGCTAACTGGGTTACAGTTAGAAGGAGGGGTAGAGGGAAGAGTGCCAGGGAGGCTAGTCCTGATCTGGCACATCCCAACAAGTTTGCAAAGTTGGCAGATGAGGGGGGTGTCGGTACAGGGGTAGCACTGCTGCAGCAAGGCATGCTCTCTGAAAGCTGGAGGAGTGTCAGCTCCAGTAAGGGGGGAAATAGGAGAGCAGGGCAGGCCAGGCAGGTGCTGGTAGTGGGGGACTCAATTATTAGGGGAACAGATAGGGCAATCTGTCACAAAGACAGGGATCGTCGAACAGTGTGCAGCCTACCTGGCGCTCGAGTCCGGCACATCGCTGATCGGGTTCACAGATTACTGGGAGGGGATGGTAAGGACCCAGCGGTCATGGTGCACATTGGCACAAATGACAAAGTTAGAGGTAGGTGGAAGGTCCTTAAAGATGATTTCAGGGAATTAGGCTGTAAGCTTAAAGCAAGGACCTCCAAGGTGGTATTCTCTGAAATACAGCCTGTACTACGTGCCACGCCAGAGAGGCAATGGGAGATTAGGGAGATAAATAAGTGGCTCAGGAATTGGTGTAGGAAGGAGGGGTTTGGGTTCCTGGAGAACTGGGCCGACTTCTCAGTTGGCTACAGGTTCTACATTAGGGACGGGCAGCACCTCAATGGGGAGGGTGCAGCTGTGCTGGGGGAGAAAATGGCTAGAAGGTTGGAGGAGTGTTTAAACTAGGGATTGGGGGGAGGGTATTCATTTTATAGGTGGGGAAGATAGTGCAGATAGTGACCTGGGCACAAATAAAGAAATTGGGGGTGAGGTTAGAAAAGTCAATATAGTAAGAAGGAATATAGGTACAGAGAGATACATAAAATGCATGTACAATAATGCCAGAAGCCTCACCAACAAAATGGAGGAATTAGAATTAATTTTGTTGGAAAATAATTATGACATGGTGGGGATATCTGAGACACGGCTGGACGAGAGCCATAACTGGGCAGTTAATTTACAGGGCTATAGTCTGTTCAGAAATGACCATACAAACAAGCGAGGGGGGGGGGGTGTTTATATGTAAAATCATCCTTAAAACCCATCTTGCGTGAGAATATATGTGAATCTAATGAAAATGTAGAGTCCCTGTGGATGGAGATAAGGGGAGGGGGAAAAAAGAATACATTACTGATAGGGGTTTGTTATAAGTCTCCAAAAATAATGGAAGCAGCGGAGAATATCCTTATAAAGCAAATAGATGAAGCAGCGACTCAAGGAGAAGTCATTATTATGGGGGACTTTAACTACCCTGAAATACATTGGGGAACAGAAACCTGTAGTTACAGCAAAGGTAATAGGGTTTTGACAACTATGAGAGACAATTACCTTTCACAACTGGTTCAGGACCCAACAAGAAGGGGGCACTGCTAGATCTAATATTAAGCAACAGGTTGGGGGTCACTTGGGTAATAGTGATCACAAAATAATAAGTTTTCATGTATCCTTTAATACGATGTGTAGTAGAGGGGTTACAAGGACACTAAACTTCAGGAAGGCAAATTTCCAACAGTTGAGAGATCATCTTAGTGCCATAAACTGGGACGATATCCTGAGACATAAAACGACACAAAGCAAATGGGAGACATTTATTAGCAACCTGAATAGGACCTGTGCACAATATATACCCTATGGGAATAAACATGCAAGAAATAGGAGGAAACCACTATGGCTGAATAGAGCTGTAAGGGGCGCAATAAGTGACAAAAAGAAAGCATTAGAGATCTAAAGCAAGTAGGTAGTGATGACGCATTAAATAAATACAGAAAATGAAATAAATTCTGTAAAAACCAAATCAAGACAGCAAAGATTGAGACAGAGAGACTCATTGCCAGAGAAAGTAAAAATAATCCCAAAATATTATTTGACTACATAAATAGTAAGAAACTAAAAAATGATAATGTTGGCCCCCTTAAAAATAGTCTGGGTGAAATTTTGGATGAGGATGAGGAAAAAGCCAATATGCTAAATGATTTTTTTTCAACCGTATTTACACAAGAAAATCGCATGACAGAAAACATGATCAGTGATAATAAAAATTCTCCATTAAATGTCACTTGCTTAACCCAGCAGGAAGTACGGCAGCGTCTAAAATTCACTAAAGTTGACAAATCCCCGGGCCCGGATGGGATACACCCGCGAGTACTGCAGGAATTAAGAAACATCATAGATAGACCATTATTTTTAATCTTTAAAGATTCCATAATAACAGGGTCTGTACCACAGGACTGGCGTATAGCAAATGTGGTGCCAATATTCAAAAAAGGGACAAAAACCGACCTTGGAAATTATAGGCCGGTAAGCTTAACCTCTACTGTGGGTAAAATCCTGGAGGGTTTCCTAAGAGATGCTATACTAGAGTATCTGAAGAAGAATAACCTCATGACCCAATATCAACATGGGTTAACGAGGGACCGTTCCTGTCAAACTAATCTGATCAGTTTTTATGAAGAGGTAAGTTCTGGACTGGACCAAGGAAATGCAGTGGATGTTGTGTATATGGACTTTTCAAAAGCTTTTGATACGGTTCCACACAAAAGGTTGATACATAAAATGAGAACAATGGGGATAGGGGAAAATATATGTAAGTGGGTTAAAAACTGGCTCAGTGATAGGAAACAAAGGGTGGTTATTAATGGAAAACACTCAGACTGGGTCAAAGTTAACAGTGGGGTACCACAGGGGTCAGTATTGGGCCCACTTCTTTTTAACATATTTATTAATGACCTTGTAGGGGGCATACAGTGTAGTATATCAATATTTGCAGATGACACTAAACTCTGCAGGGTAATCAATACAGAGGAGAACAATTTTATATTACAGGAGGATCTATGTAAACTAGAAGCTTGGGCTGATAAATGGCAAATGAGCTTTAATGTGGATAAATGTAAGGTAATGCACTTGGGCAGAGGAAATAAAATGTATAATTATATGCTTAATTGTAAAACACTGGGCAAAACTGTCACTGAAAAAGACCTGGGTGTATTGGTGGACGACAAGCTCACGTTTGGTGGCCAGTGTCAGGCAGCTGCTGCAAAGGCAAATAAAATAATGGGATGCATTAAAAGAGGCATAGATGCTCAAGAGGAGAACATAATTTTACCTCTATACAAGTCACTAGTGCGACCACACTTAGAATACTGTGTACAGTTCTGGTCTCCGATGTATAAGAAAGACATAGCTGTACTAGAGCGGGTGCAGAGAAGAGCGACCAAGGTTATTAGAGGACTGGGGGTTCTGCAATACCAAGACAGGTTATTACACTTGGGGTTATTTACTTTGGAAAAACGAAGGCTTAGGGGTGATCTTATTACTATGTACAAGTATATGAGGGAACAGTACAAAGACCTTTCTACTGATCTTTTTACTCTGAGGCCTGAGACGGGGACAAGGGAGCATCTTCTACATCTGGAGGAAAGAAGGTTTAATCATAATCACAGACGTGGATTCTTTACTGTAAGAGCAGTGAGACTATGGGACTCTCTGCCACATGATGTTGTAATGAGTGATTCACTACTAAAATTTAAGAAGGGTCTGGATGCCTTTCTTGAAAAGTATAATATTACAGGTTATATATACTAGATTCCTTGATAGGGCATTGATCCAGAGAACTAGTCTGATTGCCGTATGGAGTCAGGAAAGAATTTTTCCCCCCAATGTGGAGCTTAGTGTTTGCCACATGGGTTCCTTTTGCCTTCCTCTGGATCAATCAACATGTTAGGCTATGGGTTGAACTAGATGGACTAAGGCTGTGTGCTCACGATGCGTTTTTTAAGTGTTTCCGCAGCGGCAAAAACGCTGCAGAAACGCTTAAAAAACGCATGGTAGAAGGCCTGCCATGTTCCCCAATGATAATCCGCATGTGCTGTGCACATGCTGTGGAAATTTCCGCTGCGGATTATCATTGCGGAAAAAAACGCAGCATTACCAATTATTTTGCGGAAGTGCTACATTTTCGCCGCCATTGACTTGCATTAGACCGCATGTATTCCGCTTCACTAGATAAGGACATGAGGAATGCACGCGTTCTAATGTGCGGATGGTACCCAGGTCTAGAGGAGAGGAGCCTCTCCTCCGGACCCGGGTACCATAGAAAACTGTGAAAAAAAGAATAAAATAAAAAATAAAGATTATATTTACCTTCTGGTGGCCCCCGCTCTCCTTGTCTTCACTTGCCGGCAGCTAGCGATGGACTGAAGGACCTGCGCTTGACGTCATAGTCATGTGACGGGTCACGCGACACTGACGTCAGCAGGTCCTTCAGTGTACCGCTGCTGGCAAGGGAGAACGGAGGGAGTCAAGACACCGGAGGCCATCAGAGGGTAAGTATATATTTATTTTTTTATTTTTTACCATTCTTTTCGGTCACAGTATATAAATCCATTCCGTTTGCATGGATTTATATAGTGTGACCAAGTTGACAAGCACTTTCCAAGTGATGCTAAAATCGCTTAAAAGCGCTTGTCAACCCGCATGCGGAAATTCATGTGAAGAACGCTTCACTTCTGCTTGTCCTTGGCAGGAAAACGCATGCACAATCCACATGTACAATCCACATGCGTTTTTTTCTGCCAGGAAGATGCAGAAACGCTCAGGAAAAAATCCTGAGTATTTCTGCATCGTGGGCACATAGCCTTAGTCTTCCTTCAACCTTAAAAACTATGTTACTATGTTAAGCCACACGTCAGGGCTGAGAAGGAAGGAGCACTATTTGGCTTTTGGAGCACAGAATTTGCTATAATAGTTTGTGGGTGACTTGTGAAGCTCCAAAGGGGGCAGGACAACAGAAAAAAAACAAAAGTGACGCCATTGTAGAAATTGCACCTCTCAATGAATTCATCTACGGCTGCAGTGACTATTTTTTAACATCCACACCAGGCTTTTTTTCTGGAGAATTGCAAATATGCCAATTTAGTGCCGGTACATTATGCCCCCATACAGTGTAGTGCCCCTATATATTGCAGGGCCCCCATACATTTTACCTAGCTTGTACTTCTAGAGACATGCACCCAGTAAATTGTTAAGTGCGGACTCCTCACTACAATAATGCCAAACATGTGGCCGCTTACTGTGGTTTAGGCACAGTGGGGCTCAGAAGGAGGGGACATTTGGATTTGGGAGCGCCAAATTCACAGGGGGGTGGGAGCTGTCGCTTTTCCAGAGTCTTTGTTTTACCAGTAACGTGGGACCCCCTATATTTCCAGTGACAGATGACGGATCTGAGTGGGGGCTGGTTTTGTGCGGGATAAATTAGGGTTTTGATTGGTAACCTTTTGCGGTGCATATTTTTTGATCGCTTCCAGAATAAGACTGGGATCACCTTCTTGTGTTCTACGCTGATCAGCTACCTCTGGGTTTCCGTGTAAATTGCACTAAAATGTGATTCAGACGAAACCCCCAACTGAACCACCCACCACAATGAGGCAGATGGAGACACTTTGTGCTCTGTTTGGCGTCAGCTCCAGTGGTCTCCATCTTTTTAGGCATGCACAGCTATGTGGTCGCCCACACTTATGTGCTAAAAAGGTGCCTAAAATGATGGGACACCACCAGAACAGAGACCTGACCAAAGTGACTCCATCTGCCTCATAAGTGAGTGGTTCCATCTGGGGTTTTGTCTGAATTGCGGTTTTGGGGAATTTACATGGAAAACCCGATGTAAGCGCTCAGCGGAGAGCCGAGCATTGTTACAATTATTGGGAGGCAGAATAAACAAATAGACAACAGTACAATAATAGTTCCCATTTTTAATTTTGTGTGCTTAACCGTGCAGTATAAGTGATAACGCGGATTTATTCTTCAGGTTGGTGCGATTACAGAGATACCAGATTTATATATTTTTTTTAGGTTTTGCTGCTAACACACATTAAAAATGTTAGTTTATAAAAAGTATTTTTTTTCGTCATATTCTGAGAGCTTTAATTTTTATCTTTTGGTGAAGAGAACTGTATGACAGCTTATTGTTTGCAGGACGAGTTGCAGATTTTTTTGGTATCATTTTGGGGCACATAGTAATTTTTGATCACTTTTTATTCAGATTTTTTAGACACAGAATGAACAAAAAACAGCAATTCAGTTATTGTTTTTATTTTTTATGCCGTTCACCGTGCGGTAAAAGTAATAAGATCGATTTGTTTGTCAGGTCAATACGATTACAGCGATACCAGATTTATATTGTTTTTTTTATATTTTGCTATTTTTACACACTAAAAACAATATTTTACAAAAATTTATTTGTTTTTACATCGTCATATTCTGAGAGCTGTAACTTTTTCATTTTTTTTGCCAAATGAGCCATATTAGGGCTTGTTTTTTATGGGACGGTTTGGCATTTTCATTTGTACATTTTTTTTTACATCCCTTTTGATCGCTTTTTATTCACTTTTTTGTGAGTCAGTATGATGAAAATGTGACATTTTTGGCGTATTTTTTTTCTTTTTTACAGCGTTCGCCATACGGAATAAATCAAGTGCCAGTTTTATAGAGCGGGTAGTTCTGAATGCAGCAATACCAATTATGTATACGTATTTTTGGTTTAATCACAAACGCTGCATTTTGTGTGGCAAATCGGATTTTAGTGATTTGTGTGCACTTTTTTTGTGTTTTTTTTTTTACTTTTTTTCACTTTTTCACATGTCCACTGTGGGACATTTATAATTTTTTTTTTATCACCAATCTCATACTGCAGTGCATGACAGCAATCAGTGACAGCTACACTCACTTGGGAAATAGGTAACACACTAAAAACTGCAACTGACCCTGCCGTTTCCTGTACAATCTAGAGATTCTGACCCCGCAGTCCCCAGTGGTTCCTGCGTGAGCTGAGATAGCGCTAACCACAGACTAGATTATGGCAACTCTGACCTATGCTGCCTGAAAGGCCGTCGAATGCTTCACGTTCCTCCTAAAGAACCGGAGGACAGAGCAGACTGCAAATTACCTACACACAGGGGAAGTGTGCTGAAATAGAAAGAGATCCCAGAGTGAGTAAAAGAAACCAAGAAATACAAAATAAAGTATTAAGTATGTACTCTTAGAGAATATGAGGTCTACTTCCTAAAAAGAAACAAAAGATAGGTGCAGAGTAAAGAACATAAACAGCAGAGAGATAAACCCTAGATGGACGTTCACTGACTGTCTTAAACTACAGGAGTATGGCTGGACATTCAAATGAGACTATCACCAGCAAAAAACACCAGCAGGGGAAAGTATATAAAGCCGCACCCGAAAGGTGATAGGGCAGGCAAATGAGTAAATGAAAACATCTGTTATCCTAACAAGACTGAAACAAGGATAACAGAAACTAAACATTCAGAGAAAAAGTGTATCTGCTGTGGTACGGCAAACAGAGAAGCCGACCACAAAGCACAAGCTCAAAGTTTTCAACCCAGACGCATGACAACAGGGCTGAGGTGTACCAGGAATGCCCTTGTCTGGTTCTTTTCCCTTGCCATCTTGTTTTAGAAGGCATCTCTCTCTCTAGTCCTAAACTTCCACAGTCCTTTATTATCTGACCTCTCTGTGTCTGAAGTGTCAGAGACAGATAAGATGATATCTGTAATTTTACTATCGTCAGTTGAGAAATTATGAGCTTGATTATTCTTAAATCCTCCTAGATAGCTCAGTAATTGAGTATGTTTTCTCTCCTTTAGTAGCATTTGATATCTCTCAACCAAGGACTCTCTCGTCTATTAAAGTCAGGATCAGACTTAAATTTCAGTGTATACTCAACGAGTTAATTTAGTTGTTTAGGAGAGCACTTCAGAATGTTTTTCTCTTCGTCAAGGAGGATATTCATAAACCTGACTGATAAAGCCACAGATTCCTTCAACCAAGCTGCTAGTAGTTTAATTGTCCTTGGTGATGGATAAATGTTAATGAGAAGACTCTTTAGGACAATGTTATGTGTTATATAATTCTTAATCTCCCACCATGATTTAAGATTGTTTTATAGAATATACTGTATATAGATCCTTGTGATGACACTGCATTTAATCTTAATTATCCAAACGGCTAAATTCAATAGGCCAGGAGAAATACACTATTATCAGTATGTTGACTTTTGAATTTATGTTTTTTTCTTTGGTTGGGCAAGAAGGACAGGCTATTATTTGTATAAACCTAGATGCTGACACTTGAGTTGATATTTACTGCAACTTATTGTCCGTTATCTCTGGAGAACAGGGTCTCAAGGTCATGGAACAATGATTTTTGCCAATATGCTTTTTACATATTGAACCAGGCCAGCTAGTTTGTTGACCTGCAGAGCAAGGGAAGACCAACTATGCAAATTGATTAAATGCTCAAACAATTAGACATGAGCACCTGCCACCTTCCACCCTGCCCTGTGGATGGTGAGAGAGACTTTACAAAAACTCAGCCAAGAGAGACTTGTCAGAATCAGAGTGAATTGCCAGAGTAACAGCTAAGGCACATGGCTCCATCCAGAGTGACACAGATTTGGATTCTACAGGATGCCAGCTTCAGGGAGCACGGCTCTGGTGGGAGGAATACTGATCTGCTCCATTGACTATGAAAGTCACCTGGTTCCATGGATATGATCAGAGAAGCCAGGCTGGGACCCTTGGGTCTAATGGCCATGTACCTCAATGGACTGTCAGCTTCCTCACTTGACGCTACCTCCTATCTGTGGGTTCCTGCCCAAAAGTGGGGTGCCACTGGTTAAGGTAGTTGGCCCTGGAAGTCCTTAAGTCACAGCTGCTCTAATCCCGGTAAGTCAGTGGAAGGGTGAGACTCTGTATTTTTACACCATCTTAGGTATTTTGCTGGGACTGTTCTATATGTTATTGTTTGCTGGTGGGTCACTAAAGTATTGCCACACTGTTTAACCCTCACCCTGTGTTGTCTGAGTAGTATTATGCCCACAGGAGACCCCCGTGTCTTCACAATCCTTGAAGAGTATTTTCAAAGAGAGTGTATTAGTTGCCCCCGTGGGATAATCTTGCTTAGAGAAAACCGTCCTCCAACCATGAATCAGTATCAATTGGGTCAGACAGAAAACCTGCCATACTTGGCAATGTAAGGCAATTCAACATAAATATATGGTGTTGTAGTTACCTAATTTTAACACTTTTCAGGGAGCAGATTTTTTTTATAGCATCCTTCTGATGCGTAAAACCATAGAAGTAATAGAAGGTGTCCTTAGTTTTTCCTATGACTGTATGTTCTGCCTGTTCAGTTCAGAGCAACCAGCTGGATATCTGCAGATACTAGTAAGGTATCTCTATAGGCTATTGTTACACGCACACCGCTAAGTTCAGATAGGGGCTAGACAGGTTACATGAATTCTTTGGAATCCTAGGAACCGTTACTCAGGGCGACCATAGACCATGTGCTGCAGCTTCTCTCAGGCACACAGGGGAATTGACCCTCAGGCACCGACAGGTAGGTTGTTTCACTTGCTGACCAGACACACTTAACAGGAGTCCTCATAAACGGTAGAACAGTAGCATTTAATAAGAAGCCGCACAGCCAGTGCAAGTTAAGTCTTATGAGCAACAGGCTCCAATGACAAACAGTACAGTTTCCTTAGCAGCATAGCAGTCCACAGTCTTCCCAGTAGTACATGACAGAACAGTTCTAATGCAAAGGCATATTAATGAACAAAGCATTCTTTACAGCACAGTGAGATGGAGGAGGGGGGAGAGTTTGCTGAGGGAGATGATCTCTGTGACACCATGTCTTCCAGTCCTTATCTTTCTGCCTGACAATACTCTGCACTGCTAGTTCAGGAACTCTACCTGACTTGTGCTTAGCTTCACTCCTGACTTGAATCCTTTTCACTTGCAGGGGCGTTTGTGTGAGATACAGAACACACACACCAGATTTCTCTTCGGCTCCAGCCAGACAGTAAACAACTTCCCCACAATCCCCCTATTGGTCTGCTAAAACACTCCCCTTCTCCTGTGACTGTGTTAACCCCTCTAATATCATCTATAATGAATGCCCAATATCTGCTATATTACAGCACATTGTTTTCCTAGTGTTAGAACTCTCCTGTTAGGTTTTTTTTAGTTTGCTGGTCACATGACCATTTTTGCCTATTTAATCCGGCTCCGCCCTCCTTGCCTTGCTGGACTTCATTGTATTTTCTACTCTTGAGCTAGCTTGGTGCTCTGTTGCCGTTCTCTGTTAGTTTTGCTATGTCTTCTGACCTCTATGCTTTTTGTTGTGTCTTTGTCTTTGACTGCTACTATTTCTGCTAGGAGGTGTCCAACTTATCCCAGTCCCTAGTTCTTGTAGGGATCCCTCCCTCACATCTATAGGTCTTCGTACAGACTAGCCGAGGAATTTAGCGGGTCTGATCGCAGGATCAGGTTCCCCATTACATCGTAGGGATCTAGTTTAGTTCTATTGTAGGGACAGATCTCCTGTCTTTCCTTAGTCCCTGTAGCAGATCATAACACCTAGCATACATAACACACTGACTATCAGGGATTCCTTTTATTCAGAACTGTCTATAGTAATAGTATACATTACATATAATATCCTACTTACCATACTCCGATCTGCCACTATAAACAACTCAACGTACTTTTTTGTTATCCACAGATTTTCCTTCTGAAAACAGGATCATGTAATAGTTCAATAAAAGTGCAATAACAGGAGACAAATCTAACTTTCTAAATATCTGTCACTAACTTACAGGACCACTCAGCAATATATCTCCTGAACAGTGTGCATGTTCCCCAAGTCATATCAATGGTAAATCACATTTGCATCTCTACCTGTCATGTGACTGGATGAGCAGAAGGAGGACACTTCTCTGGGAGACGGCTGCAAGTCTAAGCTGCATATACAGTGGGTAACATATCCAGTAGATCTTGGACAAAAAATGGTTCTCCACAATTAGTATGGCTGAGAGAACTTACTCACTGCCCAGCTTGTGAGAACGAGCATCATGATGTAATGTCCTGTCCATCAGTCACCTGACCATGCAGCCAATCAGTGTCCTCTATGTGCAGTTGACTGATTGGATGGGACGTCATCATTTCCTGTCCAGAGACGCGCTGCTGGAACAAAACACCTAAATTTGGAAAAAAAATTTCCAAGACCACTGTCAAATATAAAATTACAATCTTTATTAATGAATGATGGTTAAAAATTTATTATCAAATAAACAGAAGGTTTTAAAATTATTTGGAAGAGGGGGCGCTATTTATTGGCACGGGACTTTGTTCAGGGACAATCCTCATGGGTAAGTTCAATGACTCTGGTCAGTAACTTTGATGTTAACAATTTATCATTGTCTCTTCTGTGAGTTTGATTATTTAATAATATGGTGCCTTGATCTATGATCTGACCTATATATCTATTTGTCATAAAATAACATGGGAGATACTAATTTTGTTATCCCATTTAGTCCCTCCTTGTAGGCCGCATTACCCATGGGAACTGAAATTAACCATAAATTACATTATTATATTTGTCCATGTGTGCCTATTTGTTTGTTTGTTTCATCCTTTTCCTCTTCCAAATAATTTTAAAACCTTGTGATTATTTGATAATGAATTTTTAACCATCATTCATTAATAAAGATTGTCATTTTATATTTGACAGTGGTCTTTGGATTTTTTTTTCTCCAAATTTAGGTGTTATGATTGGGTATCCACTGCATAGTTTTGCCTATGGTAATCAAATGGGGAGATATGATGCTTCTATCTCTAGCCAATATGTACTACTTATGTCTTTGGAATCGTTTTTTGCGCTGCTGGAACAGTAGGAATTTCAACAGGTAAGTAACACTTCACATAAAGAAGTACTCTGGCTTTCATTTATGTTTTTGCACATATAGGGACCGATTTATTTAGACTGGCGTTGTACAGGATGTCAGCCTCCGGCTTATGACTGTGTAAGCACACTCACAAGGGATATGTACAAACTAAGGGGATGATAAATATGAACGTCACAGGGTCCTATTCAGACTAGGCAATCCATAACCTGACCCTGACTTGTCCCTTCCTGACCACAGAGGTAGGAACCCGAAGATTACGCAATGGCGCCCCCACTCAACGTCGGCTGACCCCGAGTGTCCTTTAGGCTATGTGCCCACGATGCAGAAATGCTCAGGATTTTTTCCTGAGCATTTCTGCATCTCCCTGGCAGAAAAAAACGCATGCGGATTGTACATGCGTTTTCCTGCCAGGGACATGCGGAAGTGGCATGGATTTATATACTGTGACCGAAAGGTAAAAAATAAAAAAAATAAATATATACTTACCCTCTGATGGCCCCCGGTGTCTTGATTCCCTCCGTTCTGGCTACCGGCAGCTCGCGGTACACTGAAGGACCTGCCGACGTCAGCATCGCGTGACCCGTCACATGACTATGACGTCAGCGCAGGTCCTTCAGTCCCATCGCTAGCTGCTGGCATGAAAGGACGAGTGCAGCGGGGGCGGTCAGAAGGTAAAAATAATCTTTATTTTTTTATTTTATTCTTTTTTTTACAGGTTCTATGGTACCCGGGTCCGGAGGAGAGTCTCCTCTCCTCTAGACCTGGGCACCATTCGCACATTGAACGCATGTATTCTGCATGTCGTTATCTAGTGAAGTGGAATACATGCGATCTAATGCAAGTCAATGGCGGCGAAAACGCAGCACTTCCGCAAAATAATTGGTAGTGCTGCGTTTTTTTCCGCAATGATAATTCGCAGCGGAAATTTCCGCAGCATGTGCACAGCACATGCGGATTATCATTGGGGAACATGGCAGGCCTTCTACCATGTGTTTTTTAAGCGTTTCTGCAGCGCTTTTGCCGCTGCGGAAAAGCTTAAAGAACGCATCATGGGCACACAGCCTAACTGCACCCTAAACTACACACAGTGTGTACTCCAAAACAACAACAACAGAAAGTAGTCACACAAGCAGAGGATGAGGAGCAGTGCTAAGGAGGACATGTTCACACAGCCACACAGGGAAGACAGAAGAAAACATCAAAACCCAAACAACAAACGGAATACGTGGAAAACCTCCCAGATCCCCAAAACAAACGAAAGGCAAGGATGCTAGGGAGGAAGACACACAAACCGTAGGAAAAAGCAACAGAGACTAGTCAGGAAGATAATCCCTAGCTGAGGAGCTGGATCTCCAAACATCATCAAACTTGGAATGTAGCTAGCAAAGACAGTCAGTTCAAGGTGAGTTTAAATAGTCCCCCCGAAGATGTGATAGGACAAACCAAACGAGAAAGTGAAAACACCTGCATAGAAGCAACACAGCAAAGCAAAGACAAGTGTCTTATCAGCAGTTGGATAGAGAACAACAGCTGTGGTCCAACAGAGAGGGAAACGGACCACCAGTCAACGGTCATCGGATCGAGCCCTGGAGCTGAGCCATGACAATGGTAAACTACAGGATAACATCATCACCTATCAGATCACTCCTGGCAGCTCTCAGACTCCTCCTCTCCCCACAAGCTCCACCCTCTATCCCACCATACATTGTACCATGCAGGTAAAGTTAAAGCTGAATACTTTTAAACTATCTAAATGAACAACTGTCTTTGCAGCCCCTAACAACCAATTACATAACAGCTTTCTTTTTATATTTTTCTCTGGTAAAATGAAAGCTGGGCTGTGATTGGTTGCTTTCTCTGTTAGATGGTTTCATTAATCTGTCCTATTATTTCTGCTTTATATAAGAGAGGAGTGATACAGCAGGTGAGACTAGCTGCATCACATAGGATATACTGAGACTGTTGTATATATCAGATAGGATATACTGATATTGCTGTATACATCACATGGAATACAATGCGACTGCTGTATAAACATCTCATTAGAGACACCAAGACTGCCATATACATAACATAGGATATAACAAGACTGCTGTATATACATCACATAAGATACAATGAGACTACTGTATACATCACAAAGGATACACTGAGACTTCTGTTTACATCACATGGGATATACTGAGAATGATGTATACATCACATAGGATACACTGACACTGCTGTATGCATCACATAGGATACATTGACAGTGATGTATGCATCACAGAGGATACACTGACACAGCTGTATGCATCACATAGGATACACTGAGACTGCTCTATATACATCATATAGGAGACACCAAGACTGCTGTATATACATCACATAAGATACAGTGGGTCAACTGTATACATCACATAGGATACACTGAGACTCTGCTGGCTACATCACATAGGATATACTGAGACACATAGGGTAGTAGAGGAGACTAAACGAATAATGTCACCTCATCAGCTGAAGCCCGGAATGATGTAGTGGACGGTGGTTTCTGTTCTGTAGAGTTGCCACTGACACCGCAGCCTGTCATGGGCAGTTCCACTTTGTCATATACTGCGTGCTCTTCACTTTCTGTGAACATCAGCGGTTCAATGAAAAACCTCTGCTGCTGTGTCTGGATAAGACCACTGGGAGATGATGAACAATATGGAAAATCACATAAACATGTCTGCTTCAGTTTATTAGAGATAAATATTACAGAGAGGATATGTACATAAAAGGTAGATAAATAGACAGTTTGTAATGCCTGTGTAATCTATCTACTTATCTATAGGTCTAAAGATGTAGGCAGTACTCCAAAAGTGGCATTATGAAAAAAAGTGCAAAAGTTTATTAGCCTGTGTGAAAAGGGCAATGTTGCTGCTCAAAAATACAGATCCTTTTTCAAGGCTTGAGAAAGGCTCTGTGTTTTTTACTTGAAAGGAAGCCTTGTTCATACGGGCTAATAAACGTTTGCACTGTTTCGCATAATACAACTTTTGGAGTCCTACATTTTTGTACCTTTAGATACATAGGTAGATAGATTACACTTTACACCTATAGGAGCTTTTATGGCATGACATTCTAGATTCATAGGAATTAATATCGAGTCAGTCCCCCCTTTTTCAGCTATATCAGCTCCCACTCTTCTGAGAAAGTTTTTTTACAATATTTTGGAGGTTTCTGTGGGAATTTTTGTCTGTTTATTCAGAAGAGCATTTGTGAGGTCAGACACTGATGTTGGAGGAGAGGACAGGCTCACAATCTTCATTCTAGTTCATACCAAAAGTGTTGGATGGGGTTGGAGTCAGTGATCCGTGCAGCAGTTCATGTTCTTCTACACCAAACTCCCCCAACTGTGTCTATATGGATCTCGCTTGGTGCAATGGGGCACAGTCATGGGGAACAGAAAATTCCTCAAACTTGTCCCACAAAATAGGAAGCTCCAATTGTCCAAATGTCTTGTATGCTGAAGTATGTAGACCTCCTTTTATTGGAACTACAGTGTCTAGGACAATCCCTGAAGACCAACCCCATAGCAAAATCCCCCCTCCATCAATGCAATCAGGCACGTAACGTTCTCCTGGCATTTGCCAAACCAAGACTTGCTCATCTGATGTCAGATAGAGATGTGTAATTCATCACTCCACAGAACACGTTTCCACGTGTTTTATATTATTCCACCTGATGTTGGCATTGTGCTTGGTGATGTAAGGCTTGCAGATGTTCAGACATGGAAACCCATGCAATAAAGCTCCTAATTAACAGTTTGTGCTGAGGATAACACCAGAGGAGGTTTGGACTCTGCACATATAGTCAGGAGAGCATTGGTCACTTCTGCCCTCTGCTCCTCAGCACTCGGTGACCCCACTCTGTAACTTTATGTGGTCAGTAAAGTCAAACAGCATGGTGGGGGTGGCCGGATGTTATACACGGGGGGGCAATGGGAATGAATGACCAACCTGATTCATTGATTGAGACGTTTGTACCAATACTTTTGTCCATATAGTGTAGATAGATAAATTAGATGAGATAAATACCTTAACCCGTTACATGTACTGAGGATGACCATTGAGTCGTTCTCATGCTTTACATACCCCTGGTAGTTGCAGTGATCCTAGAGAGATATATATAAATATATTTTTAGAAATATATATATAAATATATGTATATACGGTAAATATATGTATGTACAGTAAATATATTTATTTTACTCACTTATATACCACCATTAATTCCACAGCACTTCACAGACATTATCAGCACTGTGCCCATTGGGGCTCACAATCTACATTCCCTATCACTATGTCTTTGGAGTGTGTGAGGAAACCAGAGAACCTGGAGGAAACCCACACAAACACGGGGAGAACATACAAACTCCTTGCAGATGTTGTCCTTGGTGGGATTTGAACCCAGGACCCCAGTGCTGCAAGGCTGCAGTGCTAACCACTGAGCCACCATGCTGGCCAGTATATATACAGTGGCATGTAAAAGTTTGGGCACCCCTGGTAAAAGTTACTGTTACTGTTATCAGGATATATATATAAGTGATACATATATACCAACATGGGGCCCAGGATAAGGGACATATATTGCAGGATGGGGAACATATATACCAGGATGTGCCCTGGATGGGGGACATCTACAGGTGCATCTCACAAAATTAGAATATCATCAAAAAGTTAATTTATTTCAGTTCTTCAATACAAAAAGTAAAACTCCTATATTATATAGAGTCATTACAAACAGAGTGATCTATTTCAAGTGTTTATTTCTGTTAATGTTGATGATTATGGCTTACAGCCAATGAAAACACAAGAGTCATTATCTCAGTAAATTAGAATACTTTATAAAAACAGCTTGGAAAATGTTTTTAAAATCCGAAATGTCCTAGTGAAATGTATGTTCAGTAAATGCACTCAATACTTGGTCGAGGCTCCTTTTGCATCAATTACTGCATCAATGCGGCAATGTGTCATGGAGGAGATCAGCCTGTGGCACTGCTGAGGTGTTATGGAAGCCCAGGTTGCTTTGATAGCCGCCTTCAGCTCGTCTGCATTGTTGGGTCTGGTGTCTCTCATCTTCCTCTTGACAATACCCCATAGATTCTCTATAATAGATTCTCTATGGGGTTAAGGTCAGGCGACTTTGCTGGACAATTAAGCACAGTGATACTGTTGTGTGTAAACCAGGTATTGGTACTTTTGGCAGTGTGGACAGGGGCCAAGTCCTGCTGGAGAATGAAATTTCCATCTTCAACAAGCTTGTCGGCAGAGGGAAGCATGAAGTGCTCTAAAATTTCCTGGTAGACGGCTGCACTTTGGTCTTGATGAAACACAGTGGACCTACACCAGCAGATGACATGGCTCCCCAAACCATCCCTGATTGTGGAGACTTCACACTAGACCTCCAGCAGCTTGGATTGTGGCCTCTCCACTCTTCCTCCAGACTCTGGGACCTGGATTTCCAAATGAAAATTGGAACTCTGGGACCTAGTGGAGTGTGTCAATTACTGCCTTTTGGACATCTGTCAAGTCAGCAGTGTTCCCCATGATTGTGGAGCCTACTGAAACAAACTAAGGGACCTTTTTTAACGCTTAAGAAGCCTTTGCAGGTGTTTTTGTTAATTATTTTAATTTACTGAGATAATGACCTTTGTGTTTTCATTGGCTGTAAGCCATAATCATCAACATTAACAGAAATAAACACTTGAAATAGATCACTCTGTGTGTAATGACTCTATATAATATATGAGTTTCACTTTTTGTACTGAAGAACTGAAATAAATTAACTTTTTGATGATATTCTAATTTTGGGAGATGCACCTGTATATACCAGGATGTAGAAAATATATACCAGGATGGGGCCCAGGATGGGCACTTAGTAAACACTGCTTTTGATCAAAAAAAGCGTAAAAGCCATCCCACCAGCGTCAAGGTGTACCCAATCAGTACCTTATGTTATTTATATGCACTATTGCTTTTTACTTATTTAGTTACAGCAGGATATACTCTGTATGTCTATATTAGGTTTTGTCTGTTTAATGGCCAGTGTGAACATGCTTCTATACGCAGTATGCATAAGGTACATGGCTACCGCCATTTGAAAATGTGGATCCAAAGTTGTGCTGATGTAAAGTAGACATGTGGGAAATGTTGTTTATTAACTATTTTGTGTGACATATCTCTCTGATTTAAGGGAATGAAAATTCAAAGGGTGAAAATTGCGACATTTTCTAAATTTTCGCCAAATTTCCGATTTTTTCACAAATAAACGCAAGTCGTATCAAATAAATTTTACCAGTATCATGAAGTACAATTTGTCATGAAAAAACAATCTCAGAATCAGTGGGATCCGTTGAAGCGTTCCAGAGTTATTACCTCAAAGTGACAGTGATCAGAATTGTAAAAATTAGCCTGGTCATTAACGTGCAAACCACCTTCAGGTGTAAAGGGGATAAAGAAGCCCTCCTCCTCCTCCTCCTCCCATCAAAGTTTTTATCCTCTTAATATATTGCAGTCATCCTATTATACAGTACTGTGTACTTACAATTGCTCATTTTGCTTTTATACCCAGATAATTCTTCTCTTTTCTCTGCTCTATGTAGAAACAAGAAGTCTCCTGTCCCTGCATGAGTCATCCCCTCTTCAGCTCCTGACCCAGCTGCTTCCTCCTCCCCCCTGCCAGGGACTTTTGCAGTGACTCATGACTCATGCAAGGAAAAGAGACCTCCTGTTTCTACATAGAGCTTAGAAGAATTCAGTAAGTCTGTTTTTAATCATGTAATATCATAAACCTAATGTAAAAGAGAAGAATTAACTTCAATGAGCAATTGTAAGTACACAGTGCTATATACTATGATGAATGCAATATATTAAGAGGAGTAAAAATTTGATGGGAGGGCTTCTTTAATCACTTAAAGGGAAACTGTCAGCAGTCTGTTTTAAATGTAACCTGAGAGCACTATGATGTAGGGACTGAGACCCTGATTACAGTTATGTGTCACTTACTAGGCTGCGTTTTGCTGTTTCAATAAAATACAGGACTAAGTGTCTCATGCCTCCTGGTCCAAGCACACACCCACCAGTGATTAGCAGCTTTCTATCAATAAACATTGGAAAGCTGCCGATCCATGGTGGGAGCGAGGTTATACAGAGCTCCGCGTTCTGAGCTTTGCTAGATCTGCAGCAAAGAAAACTGTGATTCTGTCATAACTGCTGTACCCAGTAAACTAAGTGACACATTGCTGGAATCAGGGTCTCTGTCCCTATATCATGCTGCTCTCAGATTAGATAGCAAAAACCTGCTGACAGATTACCTTTAAAATATTTCAGATTTAAGCTTACCATTTTAAGAAAAAGTCACAACAGAATCTGAATTTAAAACATTTAGTCAATGCTGACGGTGTAGCTACAGTACATGTAAAACAACCCAGTACCGGTATGTGAACAGAGAATAAAAAAAACACGAAAGATGATGTGACATACATAGGGAAAGAAGTGATGGAAGACGGTATATCAAGCTGAATAAGAAACAAGGTGACTATAATGTCAATCCACTTAGATAAGCAGGCCGTGCTGGTCAATCTACCATTGGCCGTGATCCATCCCAATTTATATTGTTACTATATCTAACAGGACTGAGACGGTTTTCGAGCTCTCAGTTATGGCTTTAGAAGGCAAAAATATAAAGTAGATTCATTTTTGGTATTAGAGCATTAACAAGGGCTTGTTCAGGCTTTTTAATAAAGTTAATTCTAGTGACATAAAATAACAGTAGCTGATATGTATGGATGCAGAATCTGCAAATATCTCCACCATTTATCTTACATGGTCCTCTCCAGGCCAATTGCTCATTTTGCTTTTATACTCAGCTAATTCTTCTCTATTCTCTGCTCTATGTAGAAACAGGAATGCTCCTATCTTACATCGTCCCCTCCAGGTCACATTTATGAAAACATAATGAAGATGCTCATGGATATATGTGTAATGTGACTGAAGGCGGTAGCCATGGCTGAGCTGCTGCAGGGTCTCGGCCACACGGACATGGCTGCCTCCACCTTTGAATTGAGTTCCAGCTCCTGGGCCACCATTGTTCTCAATCCACCGGGCCACCGTTCTTCCTCCAGCTGCGCCATGCTTACCTTCCATTCGGCTCGACTAGACCCTCCACAGAGGGCAATACCGTAGAAACGGCCATCTTGCTCGATGGGGAAACCATAGCGCTCCATAACTTCCTGCTTCTGCTTCTCCTTACTAACAATGGCGCCAGCCCGCACTGCCATGGGTATGCCTTTCCACAGCGCCTCCTCTCCTAGGGTGGAGGCACTTCCGGTTCACCTGCCCGTTTCTTGGAAGTCTCTGCCCGTTCTACCTTAACTCACTGCAATGGGTGTAGTTTCTTTTTCTTTCACCGAGCCCACTGGGGGTGGGCACTGCTCACTACAGGCCAACCTCTCCAGACAGGTTCCCAGGCTGGGCCTAGCTACGGTCACCATCTTTCTTTTTACAGGAACCTTCCCTGCATTCATCCAGTTTTCTTGATAAATAATTCTATCCTGAAGACTACGCCAAATATAAAGTGACTGAAGGTGGTAGCCATTGCTAAGCCGCTGCTCTATATTGCCCTGGCACTTTACAGGAAAATTGTGTCCTAGTCCCAATGTGCTATCGTGTGTAGGGTGGATCACACTCATTTGTATGCCACAAGCCTTCGAATTCTCCAGGTGTCCATCTTCAGGAGCCACCGCACATAGATCAATGGACATGGACATTAGAATTTGCTTCAACAGCCAAAAGTTTACTGGACAGTTCAAGTTCATCAGATTGCAACACACAGTATTGGGCCCCACACTTCCCATTCTTTAATTCCTTAACACAGCCTGCCCTCAGCATTGGTATCCGTTCCTCCTGAACTATCCCCACATTCACTGGCTCTCTCAGCCCCTTGGATTTTCCATCCAGTCCCACAGTCCACCCGGGTTCCTTTACCTTTCCTGTTCGTGGTTCCACGTCCATCTTCCCCTGTACGCCAGGGGATAAGGTACTCTCCATAGTACCTATGCCAAGCTCTGAGCTCAGGAATATCCGAAAGAGATTCTAGTAAGCCCTCCCATTGCCATGAACGATAGCAGCCCACTGCACTTGAACTTGACTTTGGTTACTGTACTTCCCTATCTGAGTCTCTACCAGGAAACAATTCCTTTTTACTGGGACTTCCCCTTCCCATTATGCGTTTGTCCCAACTTTTAACTATGTCTGTCCCTACAGTATGTAGCTGGCAGAACTTCCCTAAACATTATGCACTAAATATATTACACCTATAATGCTTATCCTATAGTTACTCTCTCATAACAGTACGTACTAAGTCTATTGCCCTGATCATATGTCCTAGATCTTAATCTATATATATACCCTATCCTGTACACTGCCATATCATAGTCTATTTACAATGTACACTAAAACTACAGTATCTAGTTCACATTCCACATAACACATTATATGTATAAAACGCATGACATTATATACAGTACATGACGTGATTGGTGTCTTCAGGGGTAGGAACGTGACAGTACAGTGTGATGTGCCCAGGGGATGGGGGTGACTCGGCGCCCGAGCCTTGTTGTTGGTTTTAGGGGATGCCGCGGTGGCCGACTCCCGGGCCCGTACCCTGGGATCACTCTTAAAAGCAAGGAATAATGGGGGAAAAGGTGTACGGGAAAGGGGAAAGTTCGTGATGCCACCCGTGGTATCTGGTGAAGATCACCAGCGCTGCTACAGTCCTCTGAGGCCGGTGGTCCGGCAGCTTAGTTGGTGCGGCTCCCCACAGGTGGAGCGGGGCCTCAGGGCAGCGTAGGAGAAGGTATGCAGGACAGAGGGGACCCAGCCGGGTCAGAAGAATAGGCACACAACAAGACAGTTCACTTCTGTACCTTTACTGGTGGTGTTTCAGGCACGATCCAGGGCACTGTAGGGTGAAGGGTGCATATCAGGACTCTCCCCAGTGAGCGGGTGTGGGGCCTCCTGTTTCTTGTTTTTTCCTGATAAGTTTATGACCTGCCTGGAGCTAGGCCTAACTTGGTCTCTGTCTTGCACCGGCTGACCTGGTGGTAGGGCCTTCTGTTGGAGATCACACTCCCTGGTCTCTTAGGCCTCTGTGATTCCTGACCCTGGTATAACAGTCAGCTTTTGGTGTTCCTGGTACATGTAGTTCGCCAGGGGTTCCGGTTATTTCTGCTGGTCCTAGAGATCCTTGCAGACACGGACCCGGTGTCCGGTATATGGTCTTGGGGTGAGCTGGCTAAGCTCCTCTGCCCCCTATGTAGCTCGCTTACTCCACTTGCCTTCGGTCGCGCTCGGGGCCCTCACTAGGCTTCACACTGGCAGTAGGCCTCTCTACTCTTCACCGCTCTTATGGCGTCGGCACGCCTTAGGCTCACTAACCTGAGCTCAATGAGTCTGTGCTGGACTGACAACCTCTCTGGCTGCAGCAGAGTGACTTTAGACTGTGTCTCCAGGCTGTAGATTCCAGACTTAGACTGTAACTGAACTCCTTACAGACTTGACTTCAGACCAGACTGAACTGCCTAGCTCCACCTTCCCTTTTTATATCCCTATCTGGGCTCCCTTTGGTGGTCTGAGGTGGAAGGTGGAGGTGTGTGTATGCTGTGAGGGCCTCTTGTGGAGGAATCCGTCCATGCACCCCTCTAGGATCTGTGGCACCAATGCACAGCAGGGCGCCACAAGTGCACCACTCTTACAGCAATCTACTAGGAACCAGGTAGCGCCTAAGTAGGACTTTCCAACCAGCCTCTAGTAAGGACATATTGATGGACATTTTTGATGTCGTTAGAGCCATTTGTGTCAAGTCTGATGTTTCCCGGGTTCTACTTGTGTCTCCCTCACATTTTAACATATTTTGTAACTTTTCTCGGGATGGAAATAAGTCATTGTACAGAGAGGAAAAAACTCCTCTGCTATTTCTAAATTTGATGCATTTCTGGAGTGGAACAGTCGGAGGAAAAGTATAATAGAAACACGTGCACCACTTTTTCACCCACTCCTGGTTTTGGCTTACAAATACTGATGTAAAATACTGATCAAATGCTGAATGTGTGAACATGGCCATAGGAAGAGCAAGGGAGAAAGGGTGGAGGGTCTTTTCTTAGAGACAGTCAGTAGATGGATATCCAAAGAGAAATCAGAACAAGTCCTTCCCTCAACATCAACCCATTATGGAGCAGAGGTACCCTTGTGGATCTGCGAGAGAGATATTCTTATTTACAGCTATGCTTCATTCAGATGGTCAAGTTTGTTTGCATACAAGAAAAAATGGACCATCTTTGTGCTGGATCCAATTTTCAGCCATTTTTCTTCTGTAGATCCTTTAATTACCCTTCTTGTGACACAAAGATGGCATCCTTGTGTTGACTGTTTTTTTCAAGAAAAGAATCACTTGAATGGGAAAGTTTGATCTGTGACTCGGTTAAAAAGTGGACATATTTGGTTTTTTTTTATGGACACTTGGTCTGAAAAAAAACATGGATATGTGAACAGCCCCATAGACTATAATGGTTAACCCCTTCACCCCCAGGCCATTTTCCATTTTTGCGCTTTCATTTTTTGCTCCCCTTCTTCCCAGAGCCATAACTTTTTTATTTTTCTGTCAATATAGCCGTGTGAGGGCTTATTTTTTGCAGGACAAGTTGTACTTTTGACACCATTGGCTTTAACAAATAGTATACAAGAAAACGAGAAAAAAATTCCAAGTGCGATGAAATTGCAAAAAAAGTGCAATTCCACAATTTTTTTTTATACCACATTCACTAAATGCTACAATGCTAAAACTGACCGGCCATTATGATTCTCCAGGTCATTACGAGTTCGTAAATACCAAACACGTATAGTTTCTTTTTTATTTAAGTGGTGAAAAAAATCCAAAGTTTGTTAAAGAAAAGAAAAGTCATTTTCCAAGAACCGTAGCTTCTCAATTTTTCGGGGCCGGGTGAGGGCTTAATTTTTGCTGACGTTTTTATTAATACCATTTTGGGGTAGATACGATGTTTTGATCGGGTGTTATTGCATTTAATTGCAATATTGTGGCGACCAAAAAGACGTAATTCTGGCGTCTTGATTTTTTTTCTCATTTTTTTTCTGGTTACACCGTTTACCGAGCGGATTAATTATTTTTATATATTGATAGATCCGGCGATTCTGAAAGCGGAGATATCAAATATGTGTATATTTGATTTTTTTATTGTTTTATTTTGAATGGGTCGAAAGGTTGAAAGGTGATTTGACCTGTTATATTTTTTTATATTTTTAAAAAACTTTTTTTTTTTACTTTTGGGAGAGTCTCTATGGGAGACTAGATCTGACTGCCTGTGTTACACATAGCGGGGTTTCATCCCTGCTGTATGTAGCAGAATTGCTCACTTGCTATGAGCGCCCCTGGCAAGTACAACCACAGGGGTCTCCTGCAGACCCCAGGTTGTCATGCCAAACCATTGGCGAAACACGGTTATGTGACACGGGCGCCGAAGGGCGGGACTTAAGACGTCCTTCAGGCGTGGTGATGTTAAATGTCGCTATAAGAGATTGACAGCGGCATTTAACATGTTAACAGATGTGGGTGGATCGCGGTTCCACCCGTGGCTGTTAGGGGCACATAACAGCTGATCAGATCGGAAAGGTGAGGGCTCATCACCAGAGCCCAAGCTGAAGAGAGAGACACGACATGTGTCGTACATATACGGCATTTGTCAGAAAGGGGTTAAAGGGAGCATATTTTATGTAAAAACGGGCATTACCAGTGTGGTATGTAATGGCCACTCTCTGCTCTCCTGATCTCACTGCAGAGCTGTGTGTGATTATACCTGACACATTTGCAGGTTCCTCTCAGCTTCAGCTTCTATTTCACAGGCAGACAGTGTTGCAAGCAATACAGCAGAGCTGTGAGAGCTGCAGCAAATGTGTTTGTAAGGAGACCAAGTTTAGTTCTACTGTTCTGTGTTAGTAATATGTTTCACACTGGCAACGCCCTCTTATTTAAAATAAGCTTTGGAGGCGGACTCTCAGGCAGATCTATGTCCGGCCCATAGTCTGGAATAGCTTATTTACATATAAGAAAAATGCGGATTTATCTGCAATAAAACATCAGATCGCAGACAAGAAATCATTTCATTCAGCTTCCTATTACTTTCATGCCCATATAGACGGCTTAGGAGGATTGACCCTACTTACAGATTCCCTTTAGGGTTGATCCTACTGACAAATTCCCTTTATTCCATGAAAAACCCATAAAAAAAATGGAAAATGAATGTGTAAATGAGGCCTTAGTGAACATGATTATTAGAAACAAGAATTAGACATCGACAGAAAAACAAAATGTGTTATGACATTCTGTCTTCCACACAGGTATCACTGCTGTCCAAAGTACGCACTGCAAAAAAAATTCCCAATAAACTTGAACATCCACTGGTGGGAGGTAAAAAGGGTTTATCCAGTACCTCACACTTCTGCATTGGGAGGTGAGAGGCACAGCTGACATATTGTCCATTGGTCACTTGCAGGTATTGTGCTACTTGAATTAATAGGCGAGGTGCACGATACATGCTGATCAATGGACACATCTGACACAATTTTCACCTTTCAAAGTGGAAGTAAGAGGTGTTGCTGGATAACCCCTTTAGCTTAAAGTGTATATTCTGAAATAGTAGTAAAAATAGTCTATTAAAAAAGGGGTCAGATAGAAAATGTATGACCAGATTTATGTGCCCTTTTATCTGTGGATTTACATAGGTACAGTAACATCATGTCCACGGGATGATTCACTGTTTAGTTAAAATGAGCTCTGCTACATCTGTAGCTGAAGGCTGGTGACTTACTGTACCTGCTGCTCAGGACGGCTGGTGACCAGAGTGCCGTCCTCCAGATAATGGCTTTCTGTGTAATTCTCTGCAAACAGACCCCTGCAGAAACAAAGAGAAGTTAGTAAGTAATATACTGTATATCATGATGTCATTGGAAATCTGCACTATGGCGTCTTGTTATAAGCATTGGCGTAACCTGTGGGCCCAATGCAAAATCTCCAGTATCACAGGTATGTAATAGTATAGGTCTTCCAAAGGGATAGATTGGGCCTACTTAGGTTCCAGGGCCCAGGTGCGACTCCAACCCCTGCACCTATTATAGTTAGGTCCTTCGTTATAAGGGACTAGCTATTGAACCCATTCTACGCCCAGGTGGCGAGCATTTTTATTGGTATATGGTCTCCCATGCTGGTATGTGCTGCCCCCCTCCTGTATCAACAAACCGATGTAGAAGAAGAAAGGTGTCTAAATGTCCGCGCTCCTCCGCATGCAATGATGATCTCGTGTCCGATGGATAGATGTAAGAATTTTATTAAATAAAAGTCACATTCATATTTAATAAAATTCTTTCATCTATCCATCGGACACAAGATCATCATTGCATGCGGAGGAGCGCGGACATTTAGACACCTTTCTTCATCTACATCGGTTTGTTGATACATTTTGGAAACCCTGCTAGTGTTGGTGTTATCGGCAGCTCTCCACATTAGCTCTTATATGTGTTGTGCATCATCACAACACGACAAGGTGAGCGTCCTTTTTATTATTCAACCATTGTTTCATTGGGTAACAGCACCATTTGCGCCCCTATTCTATTTTGTTTTATAATACTGCCCCCCTCCTGGTATTTGTGCTGCCCCCATCCTGTCCCCATCAACCTATCCTGGTATGCATGGCACCCCTCACCCCCAATCCTGGTATGCATGGCACCCCTCACCCCCAATCCTGGTATGCATGGCATCCCTCACCCCCAATCCTGGTATGCATGGCACCCCTCATCCCCAATCCTGGGACGCATGGCTCCCTCATACCCAATCCTGGTATGCATGGCATCCCTCACCCCCAATCCTGGTATGCATGGCACCCCTCACCCCCAATCCTGGTATGCATGGCTCCCTCATACCCAATCCTGGTATGCATGACACCCCTCATCCCTCATCCTGCTATGCATGGGCCCTCATCACTATCCTGGTATACATGGTACCCCTTATCTCTATCCTGGTATGCATGGCCCCTCATCCGAATCCTGGTATGCATGGCACCCCTCATCTCCAATCCTGGTATGCATGGCACGCTTCATCCCCAATCCTGGTATGCATGACACCCCTCATCCCCAATCCTGGTATCCATGGTCCCCTCACCCCCCAATCCTGATATGCATGGTCCCCTCACCCCCAATCCTGGTATGCATGGTCCCCTCACCCCCCAATCCTGATATGCATGGTCCCCTCACCCCCAATCCTGGTATGCATGGTCCCCTCACCCCCCAATCCTGGTATGCATGGTCCCCTCACCCCCCAATCCTGGTATGCAAGGGCCCCCCACGCTACCAATCCTGGTATGTGTGGTACCCCTCATCGTGGTATGCATGGCACCCCATTCCTCATCCTGGTATGTATGGCACCCCTCATCCCCCAATCCTGGTATGTATGGCACCCCTCATCCCTATCCTGGTATGTGTGGTACACCCTCATCCCCCAATCTTGGAATGTATGGTACCCCTCATCCCCCAATCTTGGTATGCTGGTACCCCTCATCCTGGTATGCATGGCACCCCATCCCTCATCCTGGTATGCATGGTACCCCGCGTTACTATCCTGGTATGTATGGTACCCCTCATCCTTATCCTGGTATGCATGGTACCCCGCATTCCTATCCTGGTATGCATGGTACCAAGCATTCCTATCCTGGTATGCATGGTTCCAAGCATTCCTATCCTGGTATGTATGGTACCCCTCATCCCTATCCTGGTATGTATGGTACCCCTCATCCCCCAATCCTGGTATGCATGGTACCCCTCTTCCTGGTATGCATGGCACCCCATCCTTCATCCTGATATGCATGGTACCCCGCATTCCTATCATGGTATGCATGGTACCCCGCATTCCTATCCTGGTATGCATCGTACCCCGCATTCTTATCCTGGTATGTATTGCACCCCTCATCCCTATTCTGGTATGCATGGTACCCCTCACCCCCCAATCCTGGTATGTGTGGTCCCCTCACCCCCCAATCCTGGTATGCATGGTCCCCTCATCCCCCAATCCTCATATGCATGGTCCCCTCACCCCCCAATCCTGGTATGCAAGGGCCCCCCACGCTACCAATCCTGGTATGTGTGGTACCCCTCATCGTGGTATGCATGGCACCCCATTCCTCATCCTGGTATGTATGGCACCCCTCATCCCCCAATCCTGGTATGTATGGCACCCCTCATCCCTATCCTGGTATGTGTGGTACACCCTCATCCCCCAATCTTGGAATGTATGGTACCCCTCATCCCCCAATCTTGGTATGCTGGTACCCCTCATCCTGGTATGCATGGCACCCCATCCCTCATCCTGATATGCATGGTACCCCACGTTACTATCCTGGCATGTATGGTACCCCTCATCCTTATCCTGGTATGCATGGTACCCCGCATTCCTATCCTGGTATGCATGGTACCAAGCATTCCTATACTGGTATGCATGGTTCTAAGCATTCCTATCCTGGTATGTATGGTACCCCTCATCCCTATCCTGGTATGTATGGTACCCCTCATCCCCCAATCCTGGTATGCATGGCACCCCATCCCTCATCCTGATATGCATGGTACCCCGCATTCCTATCATGGTATGCAGGGTACCCCGCATTCCTATCCTGGTATGCATCGTACCCTTCATTCTTATCCTGGTATGTATTGCACCCCTCATCCCTATTCTGGTATGCATGGTACCCCTCACCCCCCAATCCTGGTATGTGTGGTCCCCTCACCCCCCAATCCTGGTATGTGTGGTCCCCTCACCCCCCAATCCTGGTATGCATGGTCCCCTCATCCCCCAATCCTGATATGCATGGTCCCCTCATCCCCCAATCCTGATATGTATGGTACCCCCTCATCCCTATCCTGGTATGTGTGGTACCCCCTCATCCCCCAATCCTGGTATGTGTGGTACCCCCTCATCCCCCAATCCTGGTATGTATGGTACCCATCATCCCCCAATCCTGGTATGTGTGGCCCCCTCACCCCCCAATCTTGGTATGTGTGGCCCCCTCACCTCCCAATCCTGGTATGTATGGCCCCCTCACCCCCCAATCCTGGTATGTGTGGCCCCCTCATCCCTTTCACGCTGAACACACATACAAAAAAAATAAACACTTATACTCACGTTTTTTCCCTCTGCTCCAGCGCTGCGACGTCCTGTTCTGCCAGAGCCCGGGGGAGGAGTGCGGCACCGGAGTATGTGCGTGCCCATACCGCGCTGTCCGGCGCCATTTTGCTGAAGACACACTGCAAATGTGTCTACAGTAAAATGGCGCCGGATAGCGCTATGCGCATGCGCCGATCCGACGCCTCACTCCTGCCCCGGTCTACAGCGAAGAGAGGCGCCGCGGCAACGCTCCTCCCGGTCAGGTAAGTATGGCGCCGGAGATCGCGGTATGTGTTCAGTGTCTACTAATACCGCAATCTCCGGCGCCATACATTCCTCTTACCTGTAACGGATCCAAGCGTGCTTCTGACTGGAGCCAGACTGCGCAGGCGTGTCGCGCGTCTATAAAGGTTTCAGACAGAGACATGCATCCCCGCTTATATTATAGATATGTACAATATATACAGTCATCTCACCACCCGCCATATACACAACCCATACTGTGACCACTCACTCTGTCTTCTCAATGTGAATGACCGTGGGTTTCCCACCCAGGAGGATCTCATATTGAAGAATATCTGGATAAATGCTCTGGACAAACAGAGAAAAAACAATATTTCAACTATTCAATAAAGATTTTTTTTTACATTTTTACATATTAGATAAGTCCCTTGAAGACTAATTGATTGCAGGGTGCCCCAATAATGGGAATTAAAGAGATCAGCTATATTCTTCTGGAGAACCAATCAGAAAGAGTTCAATTCACCAGCAGCACCACCGCAGGAGAAATCAGGTACTACATGATTTATATTCAAATCAATAGGACTTTTTTCTCTTCACTCCGACTAATGGAACGCAATGGTAAGGTTGCTTGTCTATATGTATACGGCTAAGTTAACATCTGTGTTGTAACTTCCATTTAAAACAAAAACAATACCACTGCCAGATCCATTGCATTAAGGATACCACCAGCCTGACATTGGATTCCACCCAGATGTCCATAATAAATCAATGCATAAAAATATATTAATAATAATAAAAAAAAAGTAAAAATAATATTCCTTTGAAATATGATGGTATCTACGATGGAGGCTCTGATGAAGATGTGAATGGAGTCTTAGACTCCACGATATGACAATGCTACCCTTGATTAGATGTTTCTTCTAGTGGGAGATACCTGGATGTCTCTCTTGTAGACAATGTGCAACCTCCGAGGAAAGACGACCTCGTATGTCTGTCCTCCTGGTAACTGAGCGAATACTAAAGGAGAAAAACACAAAGACATCAATAAGCAGAAGTAAAGGGGCTGGCATCTGCACCGGGCAAACCTGGGGAGGTGCCATGGTCTATTAGGCTTGGGGGGCAAAATGTGATCTGAACACACATGTGGTGTCACATTGAGGGTGGGTTAGAAAGGGGTCTTTGTCATCAAAGGGCAACATATACCATGAATGGGCACAGATCGATATAGGGGTTTTTAAAATAAGTTAGTGGCGGATTTCAGTAACCTGGAGTGTATGAGGACGGCCTGACTGTACCCTGCTATCTACTGTCAGAATCGCACATCCTATGTTCCTTGGAGAACAGTGGTGCCGGGGCCGTCCGGTTACTGTCTGACCTGAAGACATGGCTACTTTCTTCCTACACCAGCACCACAGACCTGTAATAGGCTGTGTCTGGTACTGCGGCTCAGACCCATTGCAGTGACTGAAGTGTAATAGGGAGGACGCCGCCATGTTTATAATCCCGGACAAACCCTATAAGTCATGTAGACGCTGCAGCAGGTGATCTGGGTGACAGGAGCGGCCGGCACCTGGGATTGCACTTCCTGTACTGCGGCGGTATGAGCGCGCTGTATACAGCACACCGGGGTCTATGTATACAGACAAGACGTGAGGACCACCACACATATATTACAGGACGGCAGTAATAGACACGTCCTACAACCTGCAGAAGTGACACATGGGGAGAACGACGCCATCTTCATAGAAAACCTCCAGAAATGGTTCTTACCCAGAAGTGCCAGCACCAGGAGAAGACGTCTCAGCATGGTCCGGACACGTCTCATCACCGCTATCCTGGAAGAGAGAAGCACAAGATAAGAAGAAGTGACGTATAACACCTGGTAACAGGAGACAATGGCGGTGAGACCCCGTACTAGTAATAATGCCCCCAGTAAACACGTCTGTCACCCCCTCCTCAGTGTCCGGACCACACAATTACCCCCCACTAGTAATGTGCATGTACACATGTATCAGCACTGGAGCGACGGAAAGGGAAGCAGTTACCATAGCAACACGGTCGTGTCTTGGTTTCATCTTCCTGAGCCTCCACAAAATGTCAAATTCTGATTGGTTGCTATGGTGACTGCTCCATAAAACATCCCAACGGTGACGGGCAAAGACCCCCTATAACTGACAGTCACAGACCTCCATATCAGTGAAAGTCATAGACCCCCTATAACAGTGATGGCCATAAATCTTCCCTCATACATGTCACTGCCTCTCTCTCCCATAACAGTGACATTCGCTGCATCTCTATAATGTACTTGCTAAGACAGAGACCGTGACAGGACCCCCATAGTAGTGACAGAACCCCCACAGTAAGTGGTAGGGCCCCCATAGTAGTGGTGGGGCACCCATAGTAGTGACAGGTCCCCGATAGTGGAGGCAGGACCCCCATAGTAGTGTCAGGGCCCCCATAGTAGTAGCGGGGCGCCCATAGTAGTGACAGGTCCCCAATAGTAGTGGCAGGGCCCTCATAGCAGTGACAGTGCCCCCATAGTAGTGACAGGGTCTCCATAGTGGAGACAGGGCCCCCATAGTAGTGACAGGGCCCCCATAGTAGTGACAGGGCCTCCATAGTACTGACAGGGCCCCCATAGTAGTAACAGGGCCCCCATAGTAGTGACAGAGCCCCCATAGTAGTGACAGGGCCCCCATAGTAGTGACAGGGCCTCCATAGTAGTGACAGAGCCCACCTTAGTAGTGGCAGGGCCTCTATAGTAGTGACAGGGCCCCCATAGTAGTGACAGAGCCCCCATAGTAGTGACAGGGCCCCCATAGTAGTGGCAGGGCCTCCATAGTAGTGGCAGAGCCTCCATAGTAGTGGCAGGGCCTCTATAGTAGTGACAGGGCCCCCATAGTAGTGGCAGGGCCTCCATAGTAGTGGCAGGGCCCCCATAGTAGTGGCAGGGCCCCCATAGTAGTGGCAGGGCCTCCATAGTAGTGGCAGGGCCTCTATAGTAGTGGCAGGACCCCCATAGTAGTGGCAGGGCCTCTATAGTAGTGACAGGGCCCCCACAGTAGTGGCAGGGCCCCATAGTAGTGGCAGGGCCTCCATAGTAGTGACAGGGCCCCCATAGTAGTGGCAGGGCCTCCATAGTAGTGGCAGGGCCTCCATAGTAGTGACAGGGCCCCCATAGTAGTGGCAGGACCACCATAGAAGTGGCAGGGCCCCATAGTAGTGGCAGGGCCTCCATAGTAGTGGCAGGGCCTCCATAGTAGTGACAGGGCCCCCATAGTAGTGGCAGGGCCTCCATAGTAGTGATGGGGCCCCCATAGTAGTGGCGGGGCCTCCATAGTAGTGGCAGGGCCTCCATAGTAGTGACAGGGCCCCCATAGTAGTGGCAGGGCCTCCATAGTAGTGATGGGGCCCCCATAGTAGTGGCGGGGCCTCCATAGTAGTGGCAGGGCCCCCATAGTAGTGGCAGGGCCTCCATAGTAGTGACAGGGCCCCCATAGTAGTGGCAGGGCCCCCATAACAGGGTCCGGTATAAGTCACCTCCTATAGGATCCTCTCACAGGTGACTTCTGACTGACCAGAAGCAGCATCAGTGGCAGAGACAGGGTCTCCCTGTGGGAGGTGCTGCCACCTGCTGGCTGCACAGGGCATAACCTGCTCCATCACATACTGGACATTCCTGGACGTTCCTCCTGGACTATTGAAGAGTCATCCAGAAAAGCCCAATAAATACAGGATATTTGGGGCTATGGAGTAGCTGATTGCTTGCTGACCTCCAGGAATTGAGCCGTTGATCTTAGTGCAATAAACACTAATCACAGGGAAGTCTATAGTGGTAGAGCAGATTACATGGTGATGCTTAGTGATTGTGGCATGATTAGTCTGTGTTCACATTTCCATTTGTCTATTTGGTTTCAGGGACAAATGGAGTTAAATTCAGAACCAGATCCATTACATTACTAATGCAAACAGAAGCAGAGCATCCCTAATGATTAACCCTTTTCACTTTCCAGACCAATGTCACTTCATGTAGTAACAACTCTGGAACGTTTCAACGTGTCTCAGTGATGTGTTTTTTCGTGACTCATAGTACTTTATGCTAATGGTAAATTTAGGTCGAATATGCACACTTTTAGGATTCTCCCTTGCACAAGTATGTGATTTGTATATTTCTGGTCACATTTTGAATAGACTTGTCTGGCCATGCTCAATTCATTGTCATTGAGTGAGGCCACGCATGTCTAGTCGGCATGTGACCGCAAGTACACAAATCACCGACACGAGGGAATCCTGACAGCGTGTAGTGCACATTGTGAAAATTCAGAAGTCTGCAGTCACATAGAACCACTGCAGACTCATCACAAACTTGGACAACCCCTTTAAAGCTCCTAACAAATAAAAATATGAGAATTGGTCAGTATCACTAAAAAACATTTCCATCCAGGTACCTGATAGATGATTTTGTCTCTGGAGTCGGTCTCTTTCTTTTCTTCTTCATGTTGTCCAGACGCCATGATGACTTTTCTCATCCACAGCTCGTCTGCAAACTTCCATCTTCTCCAGTCTTTTGCAGCACATCCCCACACGATGCCCTTAAAGGGGTTGTCCGGTCAAAAGTGATAAGTCTGCAGTCACTCTATGTGATTGCAGACTTATGAATCCCCGCAGTGCACAGTGCCGGTTTCAGACCTGAAGTGTATGTATACGTTATACCTACCCCAGGCAAGTTGGCGCCGCCTCGATCCATACACTTGTATTGAGCGAGGCCACGCCTTGTCTAGTGACGCGGACGGCCAATAGGTGCGTCCGACTAGAAGTCTTGGCCTCGCTCAATACAAGTGTATGGAGAGTGAGGCCACGCCCACTAGCCAGGGGTATGTATAACTCATACATACCCTCTGGTCCCGGGTCTGAAACCAGGAAATCCCCGCAGCGGACAGTGCGTGCGCCGGGGGAATTTGTAAGCCTGCAGTCATACAGAGTGACTGCAGACTTATCACTTTTGACCGGACAACACCTTTAAATATAGCAGTGTCATTATAATGCTCCTGAATAAAAATATCTGACCTATGCTAAGCCCCTAAATAAATAATTGAGCCTCACTATATTTCCTACACAAATATGACCCCCACACTGTCCCTCTTATGGTACATGCTCTCCACACCGCCTTCTCCTTTCAATTCTGGGCCCCCTCTTCACACTGTCCTCTCACACTTGTCTCCCCTATAGGGCCTAGTCTCTATTCTGTGCCTTCTCACTACACTCCCCCTCCTTGGCTTACTATGCCTTCCTGGATGTGCCCTTGCATTGTCCCCCCATGCTACTGACGCGCCCCCTGGGCCATATTCTTTAGGGGAATACCCGGAGCCGGATCAGATGGGGGTTGTAGTCTCCGAGTGGCTGTGACCCGGTCCGTGCCCAGGGTGTCAAGCTCAGTGTGTGGCAGTCCTTACTGATGTTACTAAAGTTCTTTTATGTCGACTACGCCACCCGTTGAATTGCGGTCACTACGGCCGCCGCTGCAGCAGGGTCCGCTGAGGCTGATGGTGTGTGTGCAGCTTAGGTAGTATAACCCCCAACGGGAGGGGTATAGCCTCAGGGGGTCAGGTGCAGAGGATGGTGGTTGTGGAGGTGCAGGGATGATGGTAATGAGAGTCAGAGTCGGGTTGTGCAGTTCAGGGTTCTTTACTTACTGCAGATGTTCCGGTCACTCCGGCCTTGAGTGACCACCCGAGCCGTGCTGCGTCCACCAGGTCCTGGACTCGGCCAACCCCCAAGTAGCTCTGGAGCGTGGTTCTGAGCTCCCGTTCTGTCCTGTCCTCGTCTCTGGCCTTCCCCACCAGGGATCCACCTATGTCCGGCTCCCTCGGGCCTCTTGTTGGCGAACCCTTTTGCCTCTGGGTTCCCTGACCCTATGCGTGGTCTGCCTTCCGGGTGGATATGGTGGGTGGCCGTGGCAGATGCTGCCCACGGCCTCCGGTCTCTGGCTGAGGTATGCTGTAGCCCCCACCAGTTTGGGATCCGGTACCCTGTTGCCAACTCTTCACCCTGTGGTTGTATTTGGGGTCTCAGAGTTCCTTCTTTCTCCCCCTCTGGGTCTTTCTTGCTCTCCTCTCTCACTCTTGGGCTGGGGCTGCTCTGCTCTTCTGCTCTCTTCCACTGCTCTGCAAAGACTCACAGACTGACTGACTGTGGCTGACTGACTGACTGACCCTGATCTTAGATGGTGCCCACCTTAAATACTCCCTCTATGTGTGAGCTCAGGTGACCAGCACCCAATGAGCTCCTAGCTTTACCCAGGCTGCTCCCCCTATCTGCCCCTACACTACTGGGATGTACCACCCCCCTCCCACTCCAGCCAAGGACAGACTCGGTCGTACCTGCACATTTCTAAGTGGGAGTACCGTTGGTCTGCCCTCCGGAAATGGGATGTGTGTAGTGCATGCAGCCTACTGAGCTCAGCTCCACACTCCATCCTTACCCGGGAGTGGAATATCACACCTCTGGGTTGAGGTGCAATACCCCTGTAGCAGCCGAATCCTCAGGGTGCTACATTCCCCCCTGGTAAATCACAGCACGCCCTCGGGCTGTAAGATATAAAAAACACCAAAACATACAATTTTTTTTCATAAACATATAAACATTATCAGCAGCATAAACTTTTCATATAAACTTTTCATAAAAACATTCTTGTCTTCTGGTACCTCCGGTCACGGTGCAACTTGTGACCGGGTAAAGTGCGACAGTCTCTCTTGGAATCAAACAGTTTCCTATAAAACCGGAAGGGGGCGCTTTAGGAAGCGCAACTATATACAAGGGGATATGGCCGCTCTCAGTCCTCGGCCAGGTATTAGGGAGGATTGACCGTTCTCAGTCCTCGGTCAGTGGGAATAGGGACACACGGGGTTAACAGTTCAATTCTCTGGTCCCAACGGGGACTATATTAGCAGCAACGGTTCACTGTGCCCCGACGGGCAACTATATACAGCTTCTACTCTGCTGTACTCAACGACGACGTCCTCCTGCTCTTTCTTTGTGATTAACTTTAGCTTCAGACCCGTCCGGGTCCTCTTGCTCCTCCTCACACCGCAGCTCCTCCTCCGTCAGGCGATGCACATGGAGGGCGTAGGGTCCTTTGGCACACTTGTGCCGGGTGAAGGTGACCTCGTCCCCTATATAAAGGTCACGACCTCTGTGTCCCTCCGGTAGGTGGGACTCAACGTCTCTTCTTGTCACGAAGACGTCGCCTGGGGTGCGGTGATCTCGGATGAAGCCCCACCCGTGCTGCATATTAAACTTGATCACAGTCCCGGTGGAAGGTGGACCATGAGCTGCACGGGGAATCCTCCTGGCCCGGCTCTTCTGCTCCGCGCTCTTTATTTGGGCTTGTTGTTCCCGGACCCGCCTCTCTCTCCGCTCCCTCTCAAAGACCTCGAGGTACTGGCGGCAGCACTCTGCACGCTCCGCTGCGGCTGCCCGAGTCTCCTGAGTGAACCCCATGAGATCTTCTCCGGTGGGGTCCCACTCAAACTGTGCCTCCTCTAGCGGGGGCGAGGTCCTTTTTACGGGCTTTGGAACCGGAATCAGGGGTTCGTCTAGGGGTCTCTCTTTCCGGAGTCGGGGATGGTGAAACTCCGGTGGCCATATAAAGGGCTGCCCATCCGGGCACGTATGTTGGGCGAACAGATCTTCTCCCAGATGCGGCACTCTTGGTTTTATGGGCGCGGTGGTGGTGGCGCCCGGGTTGCCCAGGCCTTGCGGCCAGGCCTGGGGCACCTGGAAAGTGAAGGGCACCGTAAGGACGGCGGCGCCCTGGGCTACTTGGCCCTGCGACCAGGCCGGTGGCTCCGCGGAGGTAGGGGGCGCTGTTGGTATTGCGGCGCCCGGGGGTACTAGGCCTTGCGACCAGGCCGGTGGTACTTCCTGCTTGGTCACGCTCGGGGTCGAGGCGTGTGACGTCACAGGGGTCGCGGCTGCGGCTTCCGGTTGAGGCCTAGTCTGTGGCGGTGACGTTGCGGTTACGGGCACGGCAGGGGGTACTTCGGGCTCTGCGACGGGGAGCTGGGGCAGGTACGCGGTTTCCCGGTTTGGGGTAGAGACGTCCCCTTTACCTGCCTCCTTTCGTTCGGCTCCCTTCTCGGCGCCGTCTCCGGCCTTCAGTCCTCCTGCGCCATCCTCAGAGGCGGTCTGTCTCCTCGTCTCGGGTGGCGTGCTCCGCTGACGAGTTCTTGTCTGCTGGGCCATCTCACGGCTCCATTCTGCTAACGTCTCTCGCTGCACCCGGGCCATCCTCCGTGCGAGGCCCTCCAGCGCAGTCTGTGCACACTCCCGATCTCGGGGGAGCTGTGCCAAGACCTCCACTAAGCCTAGTGGGGTCGTTGCTTCTAGCAGGCTCCTGACCAACGGGTCGGTGCTGCTCTGCTCTCCTCCCGTTGTCTCCAGCAGGCCTTCTGGAGTGGCGACCGGCAACAGGCTCCTGACCACTGGGTCGGTGCTGCCTGGAGTGGCGGCCCGCATCAGGCTCCTGACCACTGGGTCGGTGCTGCCTGGCTCTCCCTCCATCTCCGGGTAGGCTCTTTCTGGACTCTGCTCCAGGCTTCTTGTCTCCGGGTGCGCTCTCTCCAGACTGCTCCAGGCGACACCCATCTTTGCTCTCTTGTTCTCAGTCCTCCCACTCCGAGGGCGGTCCCGGGGCCACTTGGTGATTGTCAGCTCCAGGGGCAGTTCTTTCACGCTGACAGACACCTCTAGCATCACAGTCTCTGTTGGTGGGGGCGGTTTCCACTTTTGGCGCCATGTTCGGTCCTGGCCCACGATGGGAGGCGGCCTCTTGCCACCCTCTGGCACGCCCATAATGGCGTCCGCTCTTCCAAGGCGGGAAACCTTTGGAAATGGCGGGAATCGTCTCCCAGTGGCGGGAAACTCTGCAGATGGCGGGAAAAAGCTGTTAATGGCGGACAACCGGCGGGAATCGATCTGCGATGGAGTCCGATGGCGGGGACCCTCCGGAACCGGCAGGAGACTTCTTTTTGAGGTAAACTTGTTCTTTTCTTCAGGCACGCAGTACCCGGGTGTTGCGGGCACGTTATCCTGCCGACTACGCCAAAGTTGACGCGCCCCCTGGGCCATATTCTTTAGGGGAATACCCGGAGCCGGATCAGATGGGGGTTGTAGTCTCCGAGTGGCTGTGACCCGGTCCGTGCCCAGGGTGTCAAGCTCAGTGTGTGGCAGTCCTTACTGATGTTACTAAAGTTCTTTTATGTCGACTACGCCACCCGTTGAATTGCGGTCACTACGGCCGCCGCTGCAGCAGGGTCCGCTGAGGCTGATGGTGTGTGTGCAGCTTAGGTAGTATAACCCCCAACGGGAGGGGTATAGCCTCAGGGGGTCAGGTGCAGAGGATGGTGGTTGTGGAGGTGCAGGGATGATGGTAATGAGAGTCAGAGTCGGGTTGTGCAGTTCAGGGTTCTTTACTTACTGCAGATGTTCCGGTCACTCCGGCCTTGAGTGACCACCCGAGCCGTGCTGCGTCCACCAGGTCCTGGACTCGGCCAACCCCCAAGTAGTTCTGGAGCGTGGTTCTGAGCTCCCGTTCTGTCCTGTCCTCGTCTCTGGCCTTCCCCACCAGGGATCCACCTATGTCCGGCTCCCTCGGGCCTCTTGTTGGCGAACCCTTTTGCCTCTGGGTTCCCTGACCCTATGCGTGGTCTGCCTTCCGGGTGGATATGGTGGGTGGCCGTGGCAGATGCTGCCCACGGCCTCCGGTCTCTGGCTGAGGTATGCTGTAGCCTCCACCAGTTTGGGATCCGGTACCCTGTTGCCAACTCTTCACCCTGTGGTTGTATTTGGGGTCTCGGAGTTCCTTCTTTCTCCCCCTCTGGGTCTTTCTTGCTCTCCTCTCTCACTCTTGGGCTGGGGCTGCTCTGCTCTTCTGCTCTCTTCCACTGCTCTGCAAAGACTCACAGACTGACTGACTGTGGCTGACTGACTGACTGACCCTGATCTTAGATGGTGCCCACCTTAAATACTCCCTCTATGTGTGAGCTCAGGTGACCAGCACCCAATGAGCTCCTAGCTTTACCCAGGCTGCTCCCCCTATCTGCCCCTACACTACTGGGATGTACCACCCCCCTCCCACTCCAGCCAAGGACAGACTCGGTCGTACCTGCACATTTCTAAGTGGGAGTACCGTTGGTCTGCCCTCCGGAAATGGGATGTGTGTAGTGCATGCAGCCTACTGAGCTCAGCTCCACACTCCATCCTTACCCGGGAGTGGAATATCACACCTCTGGGTTGAGGTGCAATACCCCTGTAGCAGCCGAATCCTCAGGGTGCTACATTCCCCCCTGGTAAATCACAGCACGCCCTCGGGCTGTAAGATATAAAAAACACCAAAACATACAATTTTTTTTCATAAACATATAAACATTATCAGCAGCATAAACTTTTCATATAAACTTTTCATAAAAACATTCTTGTCTTCTGGTACCTCCGGTCACGGTGCAACTTGTGACCGGGTAAAGTGCGACAGTCTCTCTTGGAATCAAACAGTTTCCTATAAAACCGGAAGGGGGCGCTTTAGGAAGCGCAACTATATACAAGGGGATATGGCCGCTCTCAGTCCTCGGCCAGGTATTAGGGAGGATTGACCGTTCTCAGTCCTCGGTCAGTGGGAATAGGGACACACGGGGTTAACAGTTCAATTCTCTGGTCCCAACGGGGACTATATTAGCAGCAACGGTTCACTGTGCCCCGACGGGCAACTATATACAGCTTCTACTCTGCTGTACTCAACGACGACGTCCTCCTGCTCTTTCTTTGTGATTAACTTTAGCTTCAGACCCGTCCGGGTCCTCTTGCTCCTCCTCACACCGCAGCTCCTCCTCCGTCAGGCGATGCACATGGAGGGCGTAGGGTCCTTTGGCACACTTGTGCCGGGTGAAGGTGACCTCGTCCCCTATATAAAGGTCACGACCTCTGTGTCCCTCCGGTAGGTGGGACTCAACGTCTCTTCTTGTCACGAAGACGTCGCCTGGGGTGCGGTGATCTCGGATGAAGCCCCACCCGTGCTGCATATTAAACTTGATCACAGTCCCGGTGGAAGGGGGACCATGAGCTGCACGGGGACTCCTCCTGGCCCGGCTCTTCTGCTCCGCGCTCTTTATTTGGGCTTGTTGTTCCCGGACCCGCCTCTCTCTCCGCTCCCTCTCAAAGACCTCGAGGTGCTGGCGGCAGCACTCTGCACGCTCCGCTGCGGCTGCCCGAGTCTCCTGAGTGAACCCCATGAGATCTTCTCCGGTGGGGTCCCACTCAAACTGTGCCTCCTCTAGCGGGGGCGAGGTCCTTTTTACGGGCTTTGGAACCGGAATCAGGGGTTCGTCTAGGGGTCTCTCTTTCCGGAGTCGGGGATGGTGAAACTCCGGTGGCCATATAAAGGGCTGCCCATCCGGGCACGTATGTTGGGCGAACAGATCTTCTCCCAGATGCGGCACTCTTGGTTTTATGGGCGCGGTGGTGGTGGCGCCCGGGTTGCCCAGGCCTTGCGGCCAGGCCTGGGGCACCTGGAAAGTGAAGGGCACCGTAAGGACGGCGGCGCCCTGGGCTACTTGGCCCTGCGACCAGGCCGGTGGCTCCGCGGAGGTAGGGGGCGCTGTTGGTATTGCGGCGCCCGGGGGTACTAGGCCTTGCGACCAGGCTGGTGGTACTTCCTGCTTGGTCACGCTCGGGGTCGAGGCGTGTGACGTCACAGGGGTCGCGGCTGCGGCTTCCGGTTGAGGCCTAGTCTGTGGCGGTGACGTTGCGGTTACGGGCACGGCAGGGGGTACTTCGGGCTCTGCGACGGGGAGCTGGGGCAGGTACGCGGTTTCCCGGTTTGGGGTAGAGACGTCCCCTTTACCTGCCTCCTTTCGTTCGGCTCCCTTCTCGGCGCCGTCTCCGGCCTTCAGTCCTCCTGCGCCATCCTCAGAGGCGGTCTGTCTCTTCGTCTCGGGTGGCGTGCTCCGCTGACGAGTTCTTGTCTGCTGGGCCATCTCACGGCTCCATTCTGCTAACGTCTCTCGCTGCACCCGTGCCATCCTCCGTGCGAGGCCCTCCAGCGCAGTCTGTGCACACTCCCGATCTCGGGGGAGCTGTGCCAAGACCTCCACTAAGCCTAGTGGGGTCGTTGCTTCTAGCAGGCTCCTGACCAACGGGTCGGTGCTGCTCTGCTCTCCTCCCGTTGTCTCCAGCAGGCCTTCTGGAGTGGCGACCGGCAACAGGCTCCTGACCACTGGGTCGGTGCTGCCTGGAGTGGCGGCCCGCATCAGGCTCCTGACCACTGGGTCGGTGCTGCCTGGCTCTCCCTCCATCTCCGGGTAGGCTCTTTCTGGACTCTGCTCCAGGCTTCTTGTCTCCGGGTGCGCTCTCTCCAGACTGCTCCAGGCGACACCCATCTTTGCTCTCTTGTTCTCAGTCCTCCCACTCCGAGGGCGGTCCCGGGGCCACTTGGTGATTGTCAGCTCCAGGGGCAGTTCTTTCACGCTGACAGACACCTCTAGCATCACAGTCTCTGTTGGTGGGGGCGGTTTCCACTTTTGGCGCCATGTTCGGTCCTGGCCCACGATGGGAGGCGGCCTCTTGCCACCCTCTGGCACGCCCATAATGGCGTCCGCTCTTCCAAGGCGGGAAACCTTTGGAAATGGCGGGAATCGTCTCCCAGTGGCGGGAAACTCTGCAGATGGCGGGAAAAAGCTGCTAATGGCGGACAACCGGCGGGAATCGATCTGCGATGGAGTCCGATGGCGGGGACCCTCCGGAACCGGCAGGAGACTTCTTTTTGAGGTAAACTTGTTCTTTTCTTCAGGCACGCAGTACCCGGGTGTTGCGGGCACGTTATCCTGCCGACTACGCCAAAGTTGACGCGCCCCCTGGGCCATATTCTTTAGGGGAATACCCGGAGCCGGATCAGATGGGGGTTGTAGTCTCCGAGTGGCTGTGACCCGGTCCGTGCCCAGGGTGTCAAGCTCAGTGTGTGGCAGTCCTTACTGATGTTACTAAAGTTCTTTTATGTCGACTACGCCACCCGTTGAATTGCGGTCACTACGGCCGCCGCTGCAGCAGGGTCCGCTGAGGCTGATGGTGTGTGTGCAGCTTAGGTAGTATAACCCCCAACGGGAGGGGTATAGCCTCAGGGGGTCAGGTGCAGAGGATGGTGGTTGTGGAGGTGCAGGGATGATGGTAATGAGAGTCAGAGTCGGGTTGTGCAGTTCAGGGTTCTTTACTTACTGCAGATGTTCCGGTCACTCCGGCCTTGAGTGACCACCCGAGCCGTGCTGCGTCCACCAGGTCCTGGACTCGGCCAACCCCCAAGTAGTTCTGGAGCGTGGTTCTGAGCTCCCGTTCTGTCCTGTCCTCGTCTCTGGCCTTCCCCACCAGGGATCCACCTATGTCCGGCTCCCTCGGGCCTCTTGTTGGCGAACCCTTTTGCCTCTGGGTTCCCTGACCCTATGCGTGGTCTGCCTTCCGGGTGGATATGGTGGGTGGCCGTGGCAGATGCTGCCCACGGCCTCCGGTCTCTGGCTGAGGTATGCTGTAGCCCCCACCAGTTTGGGATCCGGTACCCTGTTGCCAACTCTTCACCCTGTGGTTGTATTTGGGGTCTCAGAGTTCCTTCTTTCTCCCCCTCTGGGTCTTTCTTGCTCTCCTCTCTCACTCTTGGGCTGCTCTGCTCTTCTGCTCTCTTCCACTGCTCTGCAAAGACTCACAGACTGACTGACTGTGGCTGACTGACTGACTGACCCTGATCTTAGATGGTGCCCACCTTAAATACTCCCTCTATGTGTGAGCTCAGGTGACCAGCACCCAATGAGCTCCTAGCTTTACCCAGGCTGCTCCCCCTATCTGCCCCTACACTACTGGGATGTACCACCCCCCTCCCACTCCAGCCAAGGACAGACTCGGTCGTACCTGCACATTTCTAAGTGGGAGTACCGTTGGTCTGCCCTCCGGAAATGGGATGTGTGTAGTGCATGCAGCCTACTGAGCTCAGCTCCACACTCCATCCTTACCCGGGAGTGGAATATCACACCTCTGGGTTGAGGTGCAATACCCCTGTAGCAGCCGAATCCTCAGGGTGCTACACTACCCCCCTGACACACACACACACACTACTCCGTCTTTATTCTGTGCCCACTCACACTTTTTCTCAGCCCATACTGTCTCCTCACACTATCACCCTCAATAGTCTCTTTACACGTTTCCCTCTCCCTCTTCATAAATTTACCCTCTCACTTTCCATACTGCCTCCTCACACATCCCCTGACTCCCCATACTGTGTCTGTACCCATCCCATCACCCTCGCTCCCCATACTGAGTCTGCACCCACTCCCCCACTCACCATACTTTGTCTGCACCCTTCCCCCTACTCACCATACTGTGTCTGCTCCCATCCTCCCATACATGCCCCCATCTAACCCCTTGCTCCTCATATTGTGTCTTCAAATTTCTCTCGCTCCCCATATTGTGTCTGCACCTGTCCCTTCCTTGTCCTCAAATTATCCCCCCATTACTTTAAATCTCTCCCAGCCCCGTTACACTAAATCTCCCCCACCACAGCTCATCTCCCCCACCACAGTAAGGCTATGTTCACACGTTGAGTTTTTGCTACGTTTTTTTCCCCAGACAAAGTCTGCTCTCTTGGCAGTAAAAAAGCAACGTCAAAAAATCCGGTTTTGATGAGTTTTTGCTGCTTTTTTGCTGCATTTTTATCAGGGTATATTTGTCTCTTTTGTCTCTTGTGCGTGCTGATAAAGTTTAGTGCATAAAAAAAACTAATTCAACTTCCTCATGTTTTGGCACCGAAAAAGCAGCAAACCTGATACCTGTGTTTTTTTGCTGCATTTTTGCGGTGTTTTTGTTCTTACCCATTGCTTTCTGTGGGTCAAAAACGCTGCAAAAACGCTGAAAGAAGTTACATGCTGCATTTTGCCAGACAAAATTGTTGGCACCTTTCCAAAATTGTGAATAAACAAGTTTGTTTCAAGCATGTGATGCTTGTTCAAACTCACCTGTGGCAAGTAACAGGTGTGGGCAATATGAAAATCACAAACCAGATAAAAAGGGGAGAAGTTGTCACGCTGTCTCTGTATACTGGAGGTAGGGGGCCTAAGCTGACCCTAAGCTGGGGCCCTGACTAATCCCTCAACCTGGAGGTACTGTTAAAGGTACAGAGGTCCAGGCCGCCAGCGTAACCCCTACCTCCTGAAGATCCCTGCACCTCAGTAATCTAGTCCTGAGAAGGACCCCGATCACAACCAAAGGGAACAAGAAATAATATGCCCAAACACAGTATTTAGACGAACGAGACAGTACAAGGGAAAAACCAAAACCACCTTGCATACAAACAACTTCTCAACTACAACAGAGGGAAAACCAACGGGAAAGGAGATAAATGATAAAGCGAGGAAAGGGAAAAAACACTTCCAAATACACTTATCTCAGCAACTCCAAACACCACGATCCGCTCTGTCAGTCTGAATGAAATGCTTTCACCGACACCTCCCAAACAGACCAGCAGGTATATGAAGGAGTCTCACTACAGAAGTATTGATTGCAGCTGGGCGAGGCTGGACCTCATCTAGCCCAGAGAGAGAGAGAGAATTAACTCCCTCACTGCCGAGAAACACAAAGCACCAACAAGTCAGCTGCGAGAAGTCAGGCTGTGTACTCGTGACGATCTTCGTGGCAACACACCCGTGACAGTACCCCCCCTTCTACGAGGGGCCTCCGGACCCTCAGGGCCAGGTTTATCCGGGTGAGTCGTGTGGAAGGCCCGAACTAATCGGTCTGCGTTAATATCCGACGCAGGAACCCACATCCTCTCCTCAGGACCATACCCCTTCCAATGAACCAGGTACTGAAGGGACCGGCGATTAAAGCGTGAATCAATGACCCTCGATACCTGGAACTCCAAGTTACCATTGACAACCACTGGAGGGGGAGGTAAAAGTGACGGTACCACCGGCGCCACATACCTCTTAAGCAATGATCTGTGAAACACGTTGTGAATTTTAAACGTAGGGGGGAGGTCAAGACGGAATGCCACCGGATTAATAATAGAACTGATTCTGTACGGCCCGATGAACCTGGGACCCAGTTTCCAGGAGGGAACCTTAAGTTTTATATTCCTGGTAGACAACCATACCCGATCGTTCACACTTAGGTCCGGACCAGACACTCTCCTCCTATCAGCCATACGTTTGTATCGGTTCCCCATAGTATTCAGATTCTTCAGCACCCCTCTCCATACTGAAGCGAGTGATGAGGAAAATCGTTCCTCCTCAGGAACCCCCGAAGAGCCCCCCCCACTGAAAGTACAAAACTGGGGGTGAAAACCATATGCCCCAAAAAACGGGGACTTACCAGTGGACTCGCTCCGCCTATTATTAAGAGCAAACTCTGCCAGAGGTAAGAAAGAAGCCCAGTCCTCCTGGTTCTCTGACACAAAACACCGGAGATATGTCTCCAAGCTCTGGTTCATACGTTCCGTCTGACCATTGGTCTGAGGATGAAAAGCCGATGAGAATGACAACTGCATCCCCCGCCGTGCACAAAACGCCTTCCAGAACTTAGACACAAACTGAGACCCCCGATCAGACACCACCTCGGAGGGTACCCCGTGAAGCCTCACAATCTCCCCAATGAACACCTGCGCAAGAGTTTTAGCATTAGGGAGAGCCGGAAGAGCGATAAAATGTGCCATCTTGCTGAACCTGTCCACTACAACGAGTATGACCGTTTTACCCGAAGACGGAGGGAGGTCCGTAATAAAGTCCATAGACAGATGAGTCCAAGGACGCTCCGGGATCTTCAAAGGTAAGAGGGCCCCAGACGGACGGGTATGTGAGGTCTTAGAGCGCGCACAAACCCCACAGGACGCGACAAAAGTTACCACCTCCTTATGTAAATTAGGCCACCAAAACCGACGCGAGAGGAGATCCACAGTAGCTTTACTCCCCGGGTGTCCTGCAAAAACTGAGTTATGGTGTGCCTCGATCACCTTTTGTCGCAACCGATCTGGAACAAACAATCTCCCTGGAGGTCCAACAGGGGCATCCCCCTGAGCCTCCAATACCTCCTCCTCCAGCTCAGAGCATACTGCCGAAACCACCACCCCCTCCTGAAGGATAGGAATCGGGTCGTCCGTATTCCCGGCCCCCGGGAAACTACGAGATAAGGCATCCGCCTTTACATTTTTTGACCCAGGACGATATGTAACGACAAAATTAAACCTGGTAAAAAACAATGACCACCTAGCTTGTCTGGGATTCAGACGTTTCGCGGACTCCAGATATAGCAGGTTCTTGTGATCGGTGATGACGGTGACCGGATGAACAGCCCCCTCCAGAAAATGGCGCCACTCCTCAAAAGCTAACTTAATGGCCAAGAGTTCCCTATTGCCGACATCGTAATTCCTCTCAGCGGACGACAATTTTTTAGAGAAAAAGGCGCACGGATGCCACTTACCAGGGGACGAACCCTGTGACAATACTGCTCCCACCCCTACCTCGGAAGCGTCTACCTCTACAATGAATGGCTGAGACGCATCAGGTTGAATGAGTATGGGCGCCGAGGCAAAACATTTTTTCAAAGAGGAGAATGCTTGACAAGCCTTGTCAGACCACCTAGAAAAATCCGTCCCCTTTTTAGTCATGTCAGTGAGAGGCTTAACCATGGACGAGAAATTACGAATGAACTTCCGGTAATAATTAGCAAACCCCAGGAAACGTTGTAGTGCCTTAAGATTCTCTGGCCGATCCCACTCAAGAACTGCCCGCACTTTCCCAGGGTCCATACGAAAACCGGACGCTGAAACCAGGAAGCCTAAAAACTGGAGTTCCTGTACGGCGAACACACACTTTTCCCACTTGGCATACAGTTTATTATCCCGCAAGATCTGTAACACCTGCCTAACGTGCTCCTGATGAGACACCAGATCCGGCGAGTAAATTAGGATATCATCCAGATATATGACAACAAACTGTCCCACCAAGCGGCGAAAAATGTCATTAACAAAGTGTTGGAACACCGCCGGGGCATTAGTCAGACCGAATGGCATGACAAGGTTCTCATAATGCCCCTCCGGAGTGTTAAACGCCGTCTTCCACTCATCCCCCTCCTTCATCCTAATCAGATTGTACGCCCCCCTGAGATCCAACTTAGAAAACCATTTGGCGCCCACGATCTGATTAAAGAGATCGGGAATAAGTGGGAGCGGATACGGATCTCGGACCGTAATCCAATTAAGTTCACGGAAATCCAGGCAAGGGCGTAGGCCTCCATCTTTCTTCTTAACAAAGAAGAACCCCGCAGCCACCGGTGAAGATGAAGGTCTAATATGCCCCTTAGCCAGACTTTCTGAGATATAATCCTTCATGGCCTGCCTCTCAGGACCAGAAAGGTTATACAACCTAGCTTTAGGTAACTTGGCCTCAGGGAGCAGTTTTACAGAACAGTCATACACGCGATGAGGAGGTAGTTCCTGACACCCTTTCTCCGAGAATACATCCTCAAAGTCCGCCAGAAATGGAGGTAAGACCCAAGGAGTAACCGCACCAATGACCGTGTTCATGCAGTTTTTATTACAGAATTTACTCCATTGGCTTATCTCCCTGGTTTGCCAATTAATAACCGGGTTATGCTTAGCTAACCAAGGCAGGCCCAACACAATAGGAGTGGGAAGACCCTCCAACACGTAGCAAGACAACAGTTCTTTATGTATTGCCCCCACTTGAAGTTTTACGTCATGCACAACTTGCAAAAAACTTCCCTGCCCGAGAGGCCTGGCATCGATCGAGAATATGGGGATGGGTTTAGCCAACTCACTCAACCGCATACCTTGAACCCGGGCAAACCGAGCATCAACCAGATTAGCCCCGGCCCCACTATCCAGAAGAACAGATATCCTCTCAGTTCTCGTACCCACCACCACCTCCGCCGGTACGAGAAACTGAGACGAACCTAGGGACGAAATACCTACTCCCAGATTGCCGTCCACCACACAACCTGGGATCAACAGTTTTCCGACGACTCTTCACTCTGCAAGGGACGGGATGGACACCCCCCAATAAAATGTCCCTTTCTCCCGCAGAAGAAGCACCTTACTGCCTTATGGCGCACCACCGGTCCCCTCCCCCGAAATGATGTCCCTCCTAATTGCATAGGCTCCTCTGGACTGACCAGGGGAACCACCATATGAGGGGACCTTGTAGGAGGTGGAGTCATCACAGGGGGTAGAGTTATCCCGCACCTCTCCCGAAGCCGTCTGTCCACGCGAATAGCGAGGGCCATAGCGGCTTCCAGAGACACGGGAGAGTCATACTGTGCCAACACATCCTGTAATTTGTCGGATAAACCATGACAAAACTGGCTCCTAAGAGCCGGGTCATTCCACTGGGTGTCCGTGGCCCACCTACGGAACTCCGAACAGAATTCCTCCGCCGGACGATCTCCCTGCTGGATCCTACGTAACTTAGACTCAGCAAGGGAGATCCGATCTGGGTCATCATATACGAGTCCCAGGGCAGCGAAAAACCTATCCACTGACTGGAGAGCCGGGGAACCCGGGGGAAGAGAGAACGCCCAAGATTGTGGGTCCCCTTGTAGGAGCGAGATGACAATTCCCACCCTTTGTTCTTCACTCCCCGATGACCGAGGCCGCAGCCGAAAGTACAATTTACATGCCTCCCGGAAAACAAAAAACTTGTCCCGCCCCCCAGTGAACCTATCAGGGAGAGCTACTTTAGGTTCTGGTCCGGCTTGCTCCTGAGGATGCCAAACCTTGGACCTAACGTCCGCCAGCTCCATGGACAAACTCTGCAATTGCCGAGCTAGACCGGCTACTGGATCCATAGTAGCTGGAGAAAAACTAAGTGGGTCGGTGAAAATGTCACGCTGTCTCTGTATACTGGAGGTAGGGGGCCTAAGCTGACCCTAAGCTGGGGCCCTGACTAATCCCTCAACCTGGAGGTACTGTTAAAGGTACAGAGGTCCAGGCCGCCAGCGTAACCCCTACCTCCTGAAGATCCCTGCACCTCAGTAATCTAGTCCTGAGAAGGACCCCGATCACAACCAAAGGGAACAAGAAATAATATGCCCAAACACAGTATTTAGACGAACGAGACAGTACAAGGGAAAAACCAAAACCACCTTGCATACAAACAACTTCTCAACTACAACAGAGGGAAAACCAACGGGAAAGGAGATAAATGATAAAGCGAGGAAAGGGAAAAAACACTTCCAAATACACTTATCTCAGCAACTCCAAACACCACGATCCGCTCTGTCAGTCTGAATGAAATGCTTTCACCGACACCTCCCAAACAGACCAGCAGGTATATGAAGGAGTCTCACTACAGAAGTATTGATTGCAGCTGGGCGAGGCTGGACCTCATCTAGCCCAGAGAGAGAGAGAGAATTAACTCCCTCACTGCCGAGAAACACAAAGCACCAACAAGTCAGCTGCGAGAAGTCAGGCTGTGTACTCGTGACGATCTTCGTGGCAACACACCCGTGACAGAAGTTGACTCCATCTTTGCATTGTGTGTCTGTGTGTGCCACACTAAGCATGGAGAACAGAAAGAGGAGAAGAGAACTGTCTGAGGACTTGAGAACCAAAATTGTTGAAAAATATCAACAATCTCAAGGTTACAAGTTTATAACCTATGGCACTGTAGCTAATCCCCCTGGATGTAAATGGCATTCATAAAAAGTTGTAACTCGGGAGAGTTCGGATGGTAGATAAGCAGCCCCAATCAAGTTCCAAAGCAATTCAAGCTGTCCTAAAGGTTCAGGGTGCATCAGTGACAGTGCAAACTATATGTCAACATTTGAATTAAATGAAACGCTATGGCAGGAGACCCAGGAGGACCCCACTGCTGACACAGACACATAGAAAAGCTAGACTGCAGTTTGCCAGAATGTACATGAGTTAGCCAAAATCCTTCTGGGAAAGCGTCTTGTGGACAGATGAGACAAAGATAGAACTCTTTGGTAAAGCACATTATTCTACTGTTTACCAAAAACTGAATGAGGACTACAAAGAAAAGAACACAGTAAGTACAGTCGTGGAGGTTCAAAGACATTTTGGGGTTGATTTGCTGCCTCTGGCACTGGGCGCCTTGACTGTGCACGGCATCATGAAATCTGAAGATTACCAAAGGATTTTGGGTCGCAATGTAGTGCCCAGCGTCAGAAAGCTGGGTTTGTGTCCTAGGTTATGGGTCTTTCAGCAGGACAATGACCAAAAACATACTTCAAGAAGCACCCAGAAATGGATGGAAAGAAAGCACTGGAGAATTCTGAAGTGACAGCAATGAGTCCAGATCTAAATCCCATTGAACACCCGTGGAGAGATCCTAAAATTTCTGTTGGGAGAAGACGCCTTCAAATATGACAGACCTGAAGCAGTTTGCAAAAGAAGAATGGTCCAAAATTCCACTTGAGAGGTGTAAGAAGCTTGGTGATGGTTATAGGAAGTGATTGATTGCAGTTGTTTATTCTAAAGAATGTGTAACGAAATATTAAGTTGAAGGTGCCAACAATTTTGTCCTATCCAATTTTTGGGTTTTGTGAGAAATTATGTCCAATTTGTCTTTTTTTCTCAGTTTTTTTTTGTGTTGTTCCAATGCACACAAATGAAATAAACATGTGAATAACAAACGTGACCTGGACCCATTGAAGCGCAGGCTAACGCAAAACAGCCGTCGTCTTCCAGACATGCTCTCTCCCTCCCTGCAGCCAATTTTAATGTGTCGTTAAATAAAGGCTTTGGATTTTAAAAGGTCCGGTGAGTGCCACTATTTTCTCTGTTTCATTCAATTCATGTATCTATTTTGGTGAGCAACCGGTACCACCAGATTGAATTGCTCAAGTCCAGGTTTGGAATGGTTCAATACACATTGGTATTTGGTGCCAGCTAGTTTCTGTATTACAGAAGCATAACAAAACGTGTAATTGCAATCATTTTCTAGGAGAAATACTTCATTTTTGGGAACAATTTCAAGGTTGCCAACACTTTTGGCCATAACTGTACATCACATAGGAGGCAGTGGGGCTGGAACATATACAACACATAGGAGACTGGGGCCGGAGTATGCACATCACAAGAGACATTGGGGTTGGAGCATATGCTTCACAGGATACATTGGGGTTGGAGCACATACATCACATAGCAGACACTGAGGCTTGAACATACAAATCAAATAGGATACAAAAGGGCTGGAGCACGTACATCACAGTAGACATTGGTACTAGAGCATATACATCAAAGGAGACATTGGGGTTGGACCATGTACATTACAGGAGACATTGGGGAAGGAGCATATAGGGGGTCTGGAGCATATAAGATCACAAGAGACACTGGGGCTGAAGCATGTACATTACAGGAGACATTGGGCTTGGAGCAAATACATTACAGGAGACATTGGGGTTGGAACACATGCATCACAGGAGATATTTGGGCTGGGGCATATAGATTACAGGAGACATTGGAGCTAGAGCATGTATATCACAGGAGACATTGGGGTTGCTGCTGATGACTTCATCTGTGGGACGAGAGCGCTTTGCGCTTTTCCTCTGCCCACAAAGCATGGCCAGATGCTGGCACTGGCCAGCGTTAGGATGTAATCCTTCATTGCATGCGCCGCAGCATTATGGGCAATGAGCGAAATTAAAGGGCTGGCAGCCGGCAAAGTGCGTCCGCTGTCCCGAGCACTGTGGTCCCCTGGAATCTACCCGAAAAGGTCATCGCAGGCCGCAAACGGCAGAGGTTCCCCAACCCTGAATTAGTAGAAGGAAGCGTCACTCCAAGCTCATTGCAAACAAGTGTATTTGTTTAATATGGCATGTTTCAACTACAACATTAGCCTTTCTGATTGACAAAGGCTAATGTTTTAGCCAAAGAGTGACATGATGAACTAATACACTTATTGGCAGAAAATTTGTCGTGCTGCCTACTCCTTCTAATACTTTGACTCTTGTGTGGTGATGATCTGTCTGGGATTTTTGACCACGAGGTATGCACCCTGTTTGATATTTCAAAAGGCAGGACTGTTTATACTAATAACTTATGAGAAAGTAGCTGTTTGTCAGTAAAGCAGAGCCTATAAGGCTATGTTCACACTGGATTTTTTGAGATGGACAAACGCAACGAGTTTTTTAAGCTGAAACCGCTTCCTGAAACTCTGATTTATTGGGGTATGTGCACACTGAGTCTTTTTTATGTGCAGAAACTGAGCGGAAAGTCTCCAAATCATCCTCACAAACTGAAAACGCCTCAAAAACATAGAATTTCCTCTCAGTTTGTGCACCAAAAACTCAACATAAAGACTCAGTATGCACATACGGCTGGGGAGTTTTTGGAGGAGTGTTTACTTTTCCTTTGGCCTCATTCAGACATCTTTTTTTTATGCATGAGAAAAACAGACCAGTTTCATCTGTGTTTTCAATTTGAGTTTCAGCAAAGTGTCATCAGAGTTTAGTCCAAGTTTCGACAGTTTTTTAAAAAAAGAGTTTCTCCAGCTTCACCTATTCAGGCCATGAAAAACAGCACACAGATTTTTTCACGGACCCATAGACTTGCATTGAAAATCCAACAATGACGACCCGACAATTTCTGACTTGTCTTTGTGATTTTGCCCAGATCATTTGGTCCGACAAGAAAATCTGATATGTAAACAGCCCCATAAAATATTATAGGCACAAGTTCTATCTGAAAAAAATCACAAATAGAACTCCTACATAAAAAAGGTGTCTGAATTAGGCCTTAAAGGGAACCTGTAAGCAGAAAAAACGCTATTAATGTGCAGATACTGTATGTGGTTAATCTGCTGGTTACTAGTGCCTGCACTTAGCCGAATGCTGCAGGGAGAAAATGAACTGTATTTCCCCCGGAAGTGTTCGTCTCAGTCACAGGGGTCAGTACCCCATTCTGGTATGTACAGTATGCTCCCTATCCTGGTGTGTATTTTCCACATCCTGGAATATACAGTCCTGCTCATTGTTATTGGCACCCCTTCATGTTTTTCATAGAATTTACAAAATCTTCAGAAATACATGGAAACGTACTAGAGTTATATCTAGTGATGAGCGAGCACTAAAATGCTCGGGTACTCGTTGCTCGGGTCGAGCACATTGGATACTCGGGTGCTCGACCCGAGCAACGAGCCCAATGTAAGTCTATGGGAAACTCGAGCATTTTTCAGGCAGCTCCCCCCGGTGGTCTGCAGAGGGCCTAAAAATTGCCCAAATCAATGGGAACAGTGCTCAAATGACATGGGAACAGCATGGGGAAGACCCCTGGAAGCATCTCTGACTCCCAGGTCACTGCTGTCAAGAAAGTTGTCAGAGTATTATGCCACTTTTACGGACTCACAATAAAACATACAAAAACGAAACCAAAATGGATTTCCCTGGGAAATATGTTAAGGAACATCCTTTCCAGAGTAATGACTTGTATATAAGGCAAAATAAATAACCAAAACCAAAACTACTCATTCACACCTTGGGCTATGTTCACACGTAGCGTTTTTGATGCGATTTTGCGCTTTTGTATTGCTTTCAACCAAGACAAATGCATTCACTGGGAAATGTCATTTTAACATTTTACTACTTTATCTGGCCATGAGGTGTGTGACACATCATCAGACACATGCATACAGTGCTGAAAAGACATGGGAACAGCATGGGGAAGACCTCTGGAAGCATCTCTGACTCCCAGGTCACTGCCTAAAAGTGTGCCCATCATAAGTGATCCTTGGTGCATGCGAAGATGCCTCCCGCCATGCACCTGTCATTGCAGACTTGCAACAATCACCGTCCACGTCCTTGTCCCAGTGCAACGTTCAGTTGTCCCTACCCCATTCCTTGGAATGCAAGCGCAAGTATGCAGCCAGACACCCACCCATCCACAGGCTGCAATACTATACTGCCAAATTTTTGACAGCTGCTTGCACTTGAAATGTGGCCTTTTAGGCTCGTGGAGGCGGAATCTGTCCACAATCTTATGGCGGCGGCGACCGGGTATCCATACTCGGTCCCCAGCCGCCACTATTTCTCCCGGTATCGCCTCTGTGACGCGCCCCCGGGGCAATGGGGTACTCGGCAGCCGGGCCTATGGATGCTGGGGGGGGTATGTCACAGTGGCTGGCCCGGTCCGTGGCCCAGGGCGGTCAACTAAAAAGTGGATTGATAACTTGGATAGGAAAAATAAAATAAATAGTTTGTGACGCCACCTGTGGTGCCTCGTAAGGACTACCAGCGCTGCGACAGTCCTCTGAGGCAGATGTTAGGGCAGCTTAGGATGGAATGGCTCCCCACAGGTGGAGCGGGCCTCAGGGCAGTGTGGGGAAATGGATGGTGGTACAGGTGAGAGACGGTCAGGACGGTTCAGGGAGAAATGACGGACACTCACACGGGGGTTCGCTTCGGTACCTTTACTGATGTAGTTGCAGATATGGTCCAGGGTACTCGGTAGGAAGGGTGCACTTCAGGACTCTCCCCAGTGAGCGGGTATAGGGCCTCCTGATCCGTTGCTTTCACTTGCTAAGCTTCTGACCTGCCTGGAGCTAGGCCTGGCTTAATTACCGTCTCTCTCCCTTGCACCTGCTGACCTGGTGGTAGGGCCTTCTCTTGGAGATCACTCTCCCTGGACGCTGGGGCCTCCGTGACTCCTAGCCCTGGTACGGTAGTCAGCGTTGGTCGACCTGGGACTTGTAGTCCTCCAGGTATCCGGTGGTCCCTACTGGGTATAAAGGGACCCAGTAGACGCAGACCCGGTGTCCGGTGTATAGTTCGGGGAGAGCCTGGTACGCTCCTCTGCCCCCTCATTACTTCCTCTCCCCTCTCGCCTACGGCCACACTCAGGGCCCTCACTAGGCTTCAGCGTGCTGTAGGCCTCAACTCGCCTCACACAGCAGCCTGCGTGCTGCTCTCTCGCTGAGCACACTCAACTCTCCGTCTGACTCTAAACACACTCTCTCTCTCTAAACTGAGCTGCCTGGCTCTACCCTCCATATATATATCCCTAATGGGGCTCCCTCTGCTGGTATGAGGTGGTAGGGTGGAGGTGTGTGAATGTGTGAGGGCCTCTTGTGGAGAAGTCCATCCATGCACCCGACTGGGTTCTGTGGCACCTGGCCGTAGCAGGGCGCCACATTCCCCCCTAGTACAATTCAGTACTCCTGGACTGAAGCATTTTCTTAAAACAGGTAAAAACAATTATAATAACAACAACAAGTATAATAACATTAATTAAGTTACAGTAAGTCCCGTAACCAGGTGTCCATTTCACCGATGAAAGTGCATGAGGGACCCGCCTGAAAACCCTCAATGTAGGCCCTGGGCATGGCTACAGGGCATAAGTGATCCAGGTGCTGGACCACTTCTTCGGCCACGCCAAACGGGTTTTTGTTCTGTGGTCACTTAAGGGGCACTCCAGAGAGTGCAACTATTTACAGGACAGTTTTTGGGCTGCTCACAGTCCTCAGTCTACAAGTCTCTGTACCCTGACGGGTAACTAAAGGCACATATTATTTGCAATTTATACAATAAACAATAGTAGACAATACCCAACTGGGTAACTATTTACACTGCAGGTATTTCTAACTTATTCCTTATACCTGGCAGGGATCTGGCCTTTTGTACTGCGTGTTGACCTACGTAGTACTGGGGTGTTGTTGATGTCTGTGTTTGCACTGTCTGCTACCCTGTCAGATCTACTTGTGGGCAAATTGTAGAACTGTCTTAACCTCTCGATGGGACTGGCAAGTACACTGTTTACTGGGCCTGCTGGTTCTGCTTCTACTGGTGATCCTTCTTCCGGGGATTCTTCCTGAGCAGGCTCTTCTGTTTACCAGTCATTGAGTACATATCTAGTACACTGCATATTTTCCGTTTGAATCCAGACAGGGTGTCTGGTTTGCCATCATACTGGGGAAGCCATTTTGCTCCAGGAATATACGGCAGGGCCATGGGTATCAACGGAGTCACGACCCCTGCTGGCGGGGCGGCCCCTCCGGCCTGTGCAGCGCCAGGCGCAAGTTGGGTATCAGGAGCGTTAACTGATGCTCCGGCGGCTTGCTGGTCGTCGGCCATGGTTGCGCCCCCACTAATAAACCGTAGCCTACCTTCTTTACTTGGATCGGGTAGGCCGCAGTTCTGCAGGCGACGGTCTCCTTCCAGGACCTTGCGTCTCCCTCGCGGCTGACGTCAGAGCGTGCGCTTGACAACGGTCTCCTTCTAGGACCTGACGCTTCCTGGTTTGGCGTCAAGGCGCGAGGCGGGGCCTGGGCTTCGCGTGCTTCCAGCGGTTACGCCTCTCCGATTCCCGCAGTTACGCCCCTCTTCTTCCCGCGTGGCGACAGGAAAATGGTGGATAATGGCGGGAAACCTCAGGAATGACGGGAAATCTTAACCACAGTAAGTGTTACAGTCTTTCTTTAAGGCGCAAAGTACCCAGTGGCAGCGGGCACGCAATCCTGTTCGTGACGCCAGAAGTTGACGCGCCCCCGGGGCAATGGGGTACTCGGCAGCCGGGCCTATGGATGCTGGGGGGGGTATGTCACAGTGGCTGGCCTGGTCCGTGGCCCAGGGCAGTCAACTAAAAAGGGGATTGATAACTTGGATAGGAAAAATAAAATAAATAGTTTGTGACGCCACCTGTGGTGCCTGGTAAGGACTACTAGTGCTGCGACAGTCCTCTGAGGCAGATGTTAGGGCAGCTTAGGATGGAACGGCTCCCCACAGGTGGAGTGGGCCTCAGGGCAGCGTGGGGAAATGGATGGTGGTACAGGTGAGAGACAGCCAGGACGGTTCAGGGAGAAATGACGGACACTCACACGGAGGTTCGCTTCGGTACCTTTATTGATGTAGTTGCAGATATGGTCCAGGGTACTCGGTAGGAAGGGTGCACTTCAGGACTCTCCCCAGTGAGTGGGTATAGGGCCTCCTGATCCATTGCTTTCACTTGCTAAGCTTCTGACCTGCCTGGAGCTAGGCCTGGCTTAATTACCGTCTCTCTCCCTTGCACTTGCTGACCTGTTGGTATTGCCTTCTCTTGGAGATCACTCTCCCTGGACGCTGGGGCCTCCGTGACTCCTAGCCCTGGTACGGTAGTCAGCGTTGGTCGACCTGGGACTTGTAGTCCTCCAGGTATCCGGTGGTCCCTACTGGGTATAAAGGGACCCTGTAGGCGTGGACCCGGTGTCCGGTGTATAGTTCGGGGTGAGCCTGGTACGCTCCTCTGCCCCCTCGTTACTTCCTCTCCCCTCTCGCCTTCGGCCACACTCAGGGCCCTCACTAGGCTTCAGCGTGCTGTAGGCCTCAACTCGCCTCACACAGCAGCCTGCGTGCTGCTCTCTCGCTGAGAACACTCAACTGTCCGTCTGACTCTAAACACAATCTCTCTCTAAACTGAGCTGCCTCGCTCCACCCTCTATATATATATCCCTAATTGGGCTCCCTCTGCTGGTATGAGGTGGTAGGGTGGAGGTGTGTGAATGTGTGAGGGCCTCTTGTGGAGAAGTCCATCCATGCACCCGACTGGGTTCTGTGGCACCTGGGCGTAGCAGGGCGCCACATTTGTCTTCCACAAGCACGGGTCCCACAACATTACCCGTGCCCTCCCCAGTGCACTTACTGGGAAGGACCGCCTAACCACAAACACGTGGTCAAGTGAATGTGGCCAGGGATGGTACGGAGCCAGTCCATAGCTTTTTTTGCTGAGTTGTATTTCACCACAGCCATATTCTTTAGCTTGGTGAAAGGACTTGGGAAACCATATCTACCCAGCTGTCATTTCTCCCAGGAAGTCCTCTAAAGCTGCTTTCACTTGAAATGTGTCCTTTTAGGCTCATGGAGGCGGAAGCTTTTCATAACCTCATGCCGGCGGCGTCCAGGTGTCCATACTCGGTCCCCAGCCGCCACTATTTCTCCCGGTATCATCTCCGCCTTCCACAAGCACGGGTCCCACAGCGTTACCCATGCCCTCCCCAGTGCACTTACTGGGAAGGACCGCCTAACCACAAACACGTGGACAGATGAATGTGGCCAGGGACGGTACAGAGCCAGTCCACAGCTTTTTTTGCTGAGCGTTGTATTTCACCACAGCCATATTCTTTAGCTTGGTGAAAGGACTTGGGAAACCATATCTACCCAGCTGTCATTTCTCCCAGGAAGTCCTTTAAAGCTGCTTTCACTTGAAATGTGGCCTTTTAGGCTTGTGGAGGCGGAAGCTTTTCATAACCTCATGCCGGCAGCCGCCGGGTGTCCATACTCGGACCCCAGCCGCCACTATTTCTCCCAGTATCGTCTCCGCCTTCCACAAGCACGGGTCCCACAACATTACCCGTGCCCTCCCCAGTGCACTTACTGGGAAGGACCGCCTAACCACAAACACGTGGACAGATGAATGTGGCCAGGGACGGTACGGAGCCAGTCCACAGCTTTTTTTGCTGAGCGTTGTATTTCACTACAGCCATATTGTTTAGCTTGGTGAAAGGACTTGGGAAACCATATCTACCCAGCTGTCATTTCTCCCAGGAAGTCCTCTAAAGCTGCTTTCACTTGAAATGTGGCCTTTTAGGCTCGTGGAGGCGGAAGCTTTTCATAAACTCATGCTGGCGGCAGCCAGGTGTCCATACTCGGTCCCCAGCCGCCACTATTTCTCCCGTTATCGTCTCCGACTTGGACAAGCACGAGTCCCACAACATGACCCGTGCCCTCCCCATTGCACTTACTGGGAAGGACCGCCTAGCCACAAACACGTGGACAGATGAATGTGGCCAGGGATGGTACAGAGCCAGTCCACAGCTTTTTTTGCTGAGTTGTATTTCACCACAGCCATATTCTTTAGCTTTGTGAAAGGACTTGGGAAACCATATCTACCCAGCTGTCATTTCTCCCATAAAGTCCTCTAAACCTGCTTTCACTTGAAATGTGGCCTTTTAGGCTCATGGAGGCGGAAGATTTTCATAAACTCATGCTGGCGGCAGCCAGGTGTCCATACTTGGTCCCCAGGCGCCACTATTTCTCCCGGTATCGTCTCTGCCTTGCACAAGCACGAGTCCCACAACATGACCCGTGCCCTCCCCAGTGCACTTACTGGGAAGGACTGCCTAACCACAAACATGTGGACAGGTGAATGTGGCCAGGGACGGTATGGAGCCAGTCCACAGATTTTTTTGCTGAGCGTTGTATTTGGCTCGGTGAAAGGACTGACATAGAGAGAAACCGTATCTACTCTTGGTGTCATTTCTCCCAGGAAGTCCTCTAATGCAGCTTGTTGCAGAAGCAATGGCAGCCCATCCAACATAAACTCGCACTTGTCGGTGGTGCTTTGACACACAAACATCTTTCTTTGTGCATTTAGTTTCATGACTACAGTGTTGGGCAATGACCTGATCTGCAATCCGGTTTGAGAAATAGCATGCATAAGCACGTAAAATCCTCATTAAAACAACAGCCATAGAGTGTCCGGGAACCTTCCCCCACACTTTTCTTGGCCAGGGCTGCTTCTCGGCAGGGATGGAGGAACCCAACAGAAAACCGGAGACTCCTCCGGTGGGCCCGGGCTTCTCCTTCAGGAGAGTTCATAGTGCTGAGGTGAGGCCATGATGATGCTAGAGACTACCATCTGCTTAGTTTTCTGTTACTTGGAATGCAAGCGCAAGTATGCTGCCAGCCACCCACCCACCCAAAGGCCGCAATACTAAACTGCCAGATTTCTGGGCAGCTGCTTGCACTTGAAATGTGGCCTTTTAGGCTCGTGGAGGCAGAACCTTTTCACAAACTCATGCCTCATGCCTCGTGTCCATGCTCGGTCCCCAGCCATCACTATTTCTCCCGGTGTTGTCTCCGCCTTCTACAAGCGCGGGTCCCTGAACATTACTGCTGGTACCTTTCTGTGGGAATTTGCTTGCCTCCTACCAGCAATATCAGGAATATTTCCAGTAAACTATGGTACGACGCCATGGTATTAGCACTGCCCCCAGTACCAGTAGCGAAGCCATCCCCAATTTCCTTCTCAGGAATTTTATTTGGTAGACTAAGTGGCTGCCCAAATACATTAGTTTCTCACAAAGGAGCTGAAGATAGAGTGGCAGTAGGTGCAAGTTTCTCCAGCCTGTTAGATATTAGAGGGTGAACGGCAGTACATTGGATCAGTGGTTAGCACTGAAGCCTTGCAGCGCTGGGATCATGGGTTTAAATCCCAGCAAGGACAACATCTGCAAGGACTTTGTATGTTCTCCCCGTATTTACGTGTGTTTCCTCCTCAGTAAAAAAGCAGCCAAAGAGCGTCCGGGAACCTTCCCACACACATTTCTTAGCCAGGACTGCTTCTGGGCAGGGTTGGACGGTCCCACCAGAGAATCCTCTGGTGTGCCTTGGCTTCTACCTCAGGAGAGTTCATGATAACGCTAACTTTGCAGCTGCTATGGGGCTCTTGAGCGAGGGAGAAAGGTGAGCCCTCAGAATCAAATCCTCTGGTGGGCACAATGTTTTTCAATCTGAAACAGCTTCTCAGTGGGAGTTGTATTTCACCACAGCCATATTCTTTAGCTCGGTGAAAGGACTAGAATAGAGGGAAACAGTATCTACTCCAGCTGTCATTTCTCCGTCACCAGGTTCCGCCTATTGTCACACACGACCATGCCTGGCTGTATGTTCAGCGGTGAGAGCCACAGATCAGGCTGCTGTGTTGCAGCTTTCAACAAGTCTGCAGAGCCGGGCGGTTTGTCACCTAAGCATTAAGCATGTTATCTTCAGCACAGCCTGTTGCCGCTTGGCCAAGGCAGTGCTGCAGGGCTGTCAGCTTGTGACTGATGTGGTCATTTCGGAGAGGGAGGAGGAGGTGCAGGAGCTGAACAATGTGATTACAATGAGCTTAAATTGGCGACGCTGTTTTTTATACTAAAGAAAGATCCTATTGTTTTGTATTTTTTTACGTTATTTTTTAAGACAAATGCATTCATCTGGAAATGTCATTTTAACATTTTACAACCTTATCTGGCAATATGGTGTGTGACACATCATCTGAAACATCCTGTTTCATTTATGATGGAGGGACTCTGAAAGTCACAAAGCCTATTTTTATAGGGCCATCAGGCGGCCCTTACTATTCTTAAAAGGCCAGCAGTCGGCCCTCGCTATTGTTAGAGAGCCATCTGCCGGCTATGCTTTGTTGTTCCCATTATTAACGAGTGGGTCTCCTATACTATTATTGCGTATGCAGTGACTGCAAGAGCTGCCAAAAATTTGGACGCAACCCAATACCCCTTTGAAGAGACATAGAGGAGGGTCTCAGTAAAAAAAATGTTCCCATTATAAAGGAGCGGGTCTCCTATAGTGGTAATGCCCATGCTGTCACTGCAAGGGCTGCCAAAATTTGGGAAAAACCCCACTAAGAATTTAGAGACACATAGAGCAGGGCCACAGTAACACCTATGACATGTTCCCATTACAAAGGAGAGGGTCTGCTATACAGTTATAGGGTATGCAGTGAGTCCAACGGCTGACCAAATTTAGGAAAAACCCCACTAAGAATTTAAAGACACATAGATCAGGGCCACAGTAATAAGTACGACATGTTCCCATTAGAAAGGAGAGGGTCTGCTATACAGTTATAGGGTATGCAGTGAGTCCAACGGCTGACCAAATTTAGGAAAAACCCCACTAAGAATTTAAAGACATATAGAGCAGGGTCACAATAACAAGTGCGACGTGTTCCCATTAGAAAGGAGAAGGTCTGCTATACAGTTATAGGGTATGCAGTGAGTCCAACGGCTGACCAAATTTAGGAAAAACCCCACTAAGAATTTAAAGACACATAGAGCAGGGCCACAGTAGCGACAAATTCCCATTAGAAAGGCGAGAGTCTGCTATACAGTTATAAGGTATGCAGTGAGTCCAACGGCTGACCAATTTTAGGAAAAACCCCACTAAGAATTTAAAGACACATAGAGCAGGGCCACAGTAACGACAAATTCCCATTAGAAAGGAGAGGATCTCCCATAGTGTTGGCCTATGCAGTGAATGTAAGGGCTGCCAAAAATTGGGAGGCACTCCAATGCCCCTTAGAAGAGACTTAGAGGGCATCATAAAAAAATGTTCCCATTAGAAAGGAGCGGGTCTCCTATACTTGTAATGCCCATGCACTAAGTGTATGGGCTGACAAACATTTACCCCTGGGGGGTATACATGAACATACTGTATACATTTTTTTTTACGGGCATCATAAACACCCTTTAAAAAAATTATGTGGGTGTTGCATCACGGACCACGGTCACCCTGGTGATATGGTGGTGGGGGATGAGGATGACGGAGGAGGACAAGAGCAAATAGCCAAAATCAGGAAGCGTATACCCATGTGTGGGTGTGAAGAGGTGCATTGGAATACACCTCCCAAAAAAAGACACTGGATTTGAGTTTATGTTACGCTGCTATCATTCGGTGGTGTTGAGAAGTCTGGCCCAATCCAGCCCTTGTTAATTTTTATAAGAGTCAGCCTGTCAGCATTTTCAGTTGACAGGAGGATGCGCTTATCAGTTATTCATAGAATCATAGAATCATAGAATGGTAGAGTTGGAAGGGACCTCCTGGGTCATCTGGTCCAACCCCCTGCTCAACGCAGGATTCCACCAGCGGCACTAAAAACCCGCTCTGACAAAACGCTAGCGGCAGGGGAGGCCAGGACCTCCAAGGCATAGAGAGCCAGTTCATTCCACGTATCCAGCTTGGATACCCAATAATTAAAAGGCACAGAGGAATCACGGAGGACGTTGGTATGGTTGGCAAGGTATTCTCTCAGCATCTTCCCAAACTTTGCACTCTTTGTGAGAGTACCCCGCGCCTCAGGGCCTGAGCGATGGGAGGGTCTGAGAAAACTGTCCCAGAACTTTGACAGTGTTCCCCTGCCTCTGCTGGATTGCATTTGTATCTCTCTCGCCTGTACTCCTTGGTTGTCCAACGAACAGTGACCTCTGCCGCCAGCGTTTTCAGACGGGAATTTTTTTAATAGTTCCGCAACAAGGGCCTTCTGGTACTGCCCCAGTTTTGTAGACCAGTCCGCCTCAGGAATAAGAGATATAAAGTTCTCCTTGTAGCGAGGGTCTAGAAGTGTCACCAACCAGTAATGACTGTCACCCAAAATTTTGAGAACGCGAGGGTCATGGGAAAGGCAGCGTAACATAAACTCAGCCATGCGTGCCAGACTGCTAACAGGCAAGACTTCCGTGTCCTCACCAAGAGGATGACTGACCATGCTCTCCTCCTCCTCCTCCTCTCTGTCCTCTGGCCATACACGCTGAACAGACGGTATGACAGTTGTGCAGGTAGTACCGTCTATAGCGCATGAAACTAGCTCCTGTTCTTCCTCCTCCTCATCCTCTTCCTCATTGTCACCCAATCCACGTTGGGATGAGATGAGGCTGGGCTGCGTGTAATCACCCTGTATGGTTCCTTGCTCCATCTCATCGTGCTTTGCCTGCAATGCATCCTCTTTGATTGTGAGCAGAGAGCATTTCAGAAGACAGAGACGCGGGATGGTGATGCTAATTATAGCGTCATCGCCGCTCACCATCTTGGTGGAGTCCTCAAAGTTTTGGAGGATGGTACATATGTCTGACATCCATGTCCACTCCTGAAGTCTTATGTGTGGAGTCTGAACTGAATACCGACAGCCTTGTTGATGCTGGTATCCGTCAGCATTGTGCGGTTTGTCACCTAAGCATATTAGCTTCAGCACAGCCTGTTGCCGCTTGGCCGAGGCAGTGCTGCAGTGCTTCCAGCTTGTGACTGATGTGTTCATTTCGGAGATGGAAAAGGAGAGGAGGAGGAGGCTGAGGAGGAGGAGGAGGTGCAGGAGCTGTAGACTGTGGGGGCAACCCTGATTGACCTAGGGCCCACAATGCTTGGCGTCGGGAGGACGTGTTCCGTCCCAAGGTCCGACTGGGTCCCAGCTTCCACTATGTTAACCCAGTGTGCCGTCAGCGAGATGTACCGTCCCTGCCCACAAGCACTTGTCCACGTGTCCGTGCTAAGGTGGACTTTCCCGGTAACTGCATTGTTGAGGGCACGGCTAATGTTTTGGGACACGTGCTTGTGTAATGCAGGGACGGCACACCGGGAGAAATAGTGGCGGCTGGGGTCCAAGTACCGAGGGACGGCTGCCGCCATCAGGTTGCGGAATGCTTCCGTCTCCACGAACCTTAAAGGCAACATTTTGAGCACAAGTAGTCTTGAAATGTGGGAATTTAGTACTGTAGCCTGTGGGGCGTTGGCTGCGTATTTGCGCTTGCATTCCAAGGACTGGGGTATGGACAACTGAATGCTGCGTTGGGACAAGGACGTGGATGTGCTTCCTGATGCTGCTTCTTGAGAGTGTGCAACCACAGGTGCAGGGCAGGAGGCATCTTCACATGCACCATGGACAGGGGATTGGCTTGCATGCACAACAGCGGAAGAAGCAATGGTGCCACCTGCAGACACTGTTCCTGGACCTTGGGGTTCGGCCCACAAAGTCGGGTGCTTTGCTGCCATGTGCCTGATCATGCTGGTGGTGGTCAGGCTGGTCGCTTTGCCACCCCTGCTGATGCTGGCCTGGCAGGTGGTGCAAATGATCTTTTTGAGGTTATCGGCAGAGTCTTTAAAAAACAACCAGACTCGGGAAGACCTAACAGTTGTACTGGCAACTTCCTTCGTGTTGGTGTTACGGGGAATGGTTGCCTGCCTTCTTTCTGCGGCTATCACACTGCTTCTTCCTGCCTGTTGGGGTGCTCTGCCTCCCTCCCCCTGTGTGCTGCTCTCCTCGCTCTGCATGTCCTCCTGCCTAGTTGGGTCAGTTACTATACCATCCACCACCTCGTCTTCCACTTCCGCACCCTAGTCCTTCTCCTGACTTTCTGGCAATTGTGTCTCATCATCGTCCACCTCTTGTGACACTTTCCCACCGTCGCCTTCGTGTGACCGTGGCTGCTCAAATATTTGGGCATTGCTACATGCGATCTCCTCTTGCCCCGCTTCAAGAGGACGGGGCGAGAGGCCCGAATCTATAAATGGAAAAGTGAAAAGCTCTTCGGAGTGTCCAAGTGTGGGATCAGTTGTCTCTGGGCACTCGGCATGGTGGGAGGAAGGTGGTTCAGGGTGAGGAATATGCGGTCTAGACTCACAGCAACTGAGACTTGACCGTGTGGAAGACAAGGTGGTGGTGGTGTTAGCTAAGTGACTAGAAGCATTATCTGCTATCCAACCAATAACCTTTTCACACTGCTCTGTGTTCAATAGTGGTGTTCTGCGGTCCCCTATTAATTGGGACAGGAAGGTCGAGCGAGAAGATGTGGGTGCTTATTGTGGCACAATTTCAGCTTGCCCACGGCCTCGGCCTCTGCATGCACCATCATCACCATCACGTCCAGTTCCCCGTCCCTTGCCACGTGCCTTGCCCATTTTAAATGGAGGACAATATCTTCCACGCTCACAACAAATGACTGAATTTGGAGCAAACTTATATGTGATCCGTGTGATGGACAAACCACAGTTTTAAATACCTGGTCTGTAGGTAACTATTTTGAACAGCAATCTGGTGTCAATTGCGTCACTGACACACTGAAACAAATTTTTAAAGGAGGTCAAAAATGGCAGTATTTTCTGAAAACGTATATGTGATCCGTGTGACGGACAAAAAAAAAGTTTTAAATACCTGTCCTGTAGGTAACTATTTTGAACAGCAATCTGGTGTCAATTGCTTCACTGACACACTGCAACAAATTTTTAATGGAGGTCAGAAATTGCAGTATTTTCTGAAAACGTATATGTGATCCGTGTGATGGAGAAAACACGGTTTTAAATACCTGACCTGTAGGTAACTATTTTGAACAGCAAACCGGTGTCAAAAACTTTGCTGATACACTGAAATTTTTTTTTAATGGAGGCCAGAAATGGCAGTATTTTCTGAAAACGTATATGTGATCCGTGTGACGGAGAAAACATAGTTTTAAATACCTGGCCTGTAGGTAACTATTTTGAACAGCAATCTGGTGTCAATTGCTTCACTGACACACTGCAACAAATTTTTAATGGAGGTCAGAAATGGCAGGATTTTCTGAAAACGTATATGTGATCCGTGTGACGGAGAAAACACAGTTTTAAATACCTGGCCTGTAGGTAACTATTTTGAACAGCAAACTGGTGTCAATTGCTTCACTGACACATTGAAAAAATTTGTAATGGAGGCCAGAGGCAGTATTTTCAGGGCAATTATACATGATCCGTGTGACGGACAAACCACAGTTTTAAATTGCTGGATTTTTAGCGCTATAATATGGAAAGGACCTGGCTGTATTCTGCAGTGCCAACAAGCAAATGGTGCAGAAAAACTGTGTTCTCTGGATTGTTTTTTAAGCAAATAATGAGGATTAAGATCCAAAAAAAAATTATTCCTGGCCCCTGAGACCTGTGCCTATTTGTAGAAATATCTAGCAGCAGCAGCAGACAAAACTGGAATGGAGCCTCTTGTCCTATGTGCACTGCAGTCTGCTATATACGATGCCTGCCTGCCTGCCTATATATACTGCCTGCCTGCTATCTCCGCAGATGGATTAGTCCTCAGAAGGACTGTTTGTTGAGATGAATATGTGTCTCTAATATAGTTTGGTACACCTACACTAACTAGAAACAAGCAAATCTCTCCCTAACTCAGCAGCACCTCTCCCTACACTGTCTGATTCCGGAGTGACTGTGACAAGCACGGCGGCGCCAGTTCTGATATAGACCTGATGACGCTGTGCGGCCAGGCAATCACTGTAATGCCACAACCAACATGGCTACGGCATTACAGTGAGTGGCAGGCAAGCCCTGCATGTTCATTGGGGCTCTAAAGAGCGCCAAACATGCAGGGAGGAGCCCCGAGCTCCCACCAAGCAACCCCGGAAATACTCGGTGAGCATCGAGCATGTCGATCAGTGAGATGCTCAAGCGAGCACCGAGCAGTAGCAAACATGCTCGCTCATCACTAGTTATATCCTCAGGAATTTTTAATTAGTGGTCCAAAGTAATACAACAATAAAACATTGTTTTTAAATTTTCATATTGCAATTTCAAAGAAGAAACAGAATAATCAGCATGTGCATCAATAAAGGCACCCCTAATTAATACTTGGTTGCACACCCTTAGACATTGCTGACAGCCTCCAAAAGTTTCTTGTAGCCATCTATAAGCTTCTTGCACTTCTCAGCTGGAATTTTCTCCCACTCTTCCGTTGCAGTTTGTTCAAGCTCTTAAATGTTTGCAGGTTCTTTTTCCCAATGGCAGATTTCAGCTCACCCCAAAGATTTTCAATGGGAATAAGGTCAGCGCTCATTGCTGGCCTTTTTAAAACAGTCCATGTTTTCTTTTTCAACCATTCCTGTGTACTTTTAGATGTGTGCTTTGGGTCATTGTCTTGCTGGAGGACCCACGATCTTCGACTCAAACCAAGTTTTCTTACACTGGGTAGGACATTTCGCTCTAAAATCTCTTAATAATTCTCTGATTTCATGATTCCTGTGATACGGTCAATGCCTCCAGTACCAGACACAGCAAAGCAACCCCACAGCATTATGGATCCCCCAGCATGCTTAACTGTTGGTAAGGTGTTCTTTTCCTTATAAGCTTCATTGATCCATCTGTAAACAAACTGTTTGCCAAAAGCCTCTATTTTTGTTCCATCTGTCCACAGAACATTTTCCCAGAAGGATTGTAGTTTGTCAAGGTACTCTTTGTCAAAGATCAGTCATTCCTTTTTATGTTTTTTCTTCAGCAACGGTTTCCTCCTTGGCCTTCGCCCATAAAGCTCTGCTTGGTTTAGTGTGCAGAGTATGGTACTTGTTGAAACCATGACCCCAGACTGCACCAGGTTGGCCTTCAGGTCTTTGGATGTTTGACGTGGTGTTTTTTCCACCATTAACACCAACCTTCGAAGACATCTCTTCTCAATTTTCCTCTTTCTCCCACGTCCAGTGAGTTTCTTGACTGTTCAATGCTTGGCAGACTTCGTAATAACATTGCGCACTGTTGAAACTGGGATACCAAGGTCTTTGGAGATGGCCTTATACCATTTGAAAGTCTTGTGTTTGCTATTAATAGCAGTCGTGATGTCCTCAGACAGATCCTTTGTCTTCACCATTGTGACAAAGGATAAGGGCCTACCATGTGGCTTTTTAAAACAGAGTCATTCAAGATTGTTGGAAGACCATTTCCGGTGACTACCTCTTGAAGCTCATCAAGACAATGCCAAGAGTGTGCAAAGCAGTCATCACAGCAAAAGGTGGCTACTTTGAAGAACCTAGAATATAAGACATATTTTCAGTTGTTTCACACTTTTTTTTTAAGCATATAATTCCACATGTGTTAATTCATAGTTTTGATGCCTTCAGTGTGAATGTACAATTTTCAAAGTCACGAAAATACAGAAAAATCTTTAAATGAGAAGGTGTGTCCAAACTTTTGGTCTGTACTGTATATAAAATATTGATCAAACCAGCCTTAGGGTTTGTTCACATTGAGCTTTTTTAAGGTGAATTTTGAAGCAAATCTGCTCCAAAATCCACATCAAAACCCGTCTCAAATCCTCTTTGATGTGGATTTTGGATCAGATCCACTTCAAAATGCTCATAAAAAATTGTCCACATGAAGAAACCTTGAGTATACGTTTACACGGATGTATTTTCAGTCTGAATGCTGTCTATGAAAAAACTGACCACTCTCGGACAGCAATAGGACCAATGTTATTGAATAGGGCAGTTCAGATGGCAGATTTTTAACATATACCAAGTGACCCTGTGAAAATAATTGCAGCACATACTATTCTCTTTTGTATCTGGGATGAGACTCGCCTATTTAAGTCTACGGGTGCACAAAAAAAAAACAGATTCCATACAGATCATCATAAAGCTTCCAATTTTTATGCATTTATTGCAATTTTTGACATAGAAAACTGTATTTGCCTTGTAAATTGTATTAATTGTTGATGTATAGAAACAAAATGCCATACAGACATAAAAAATGGACATACAGATAGCATACAGATAACAATCTAGATGAACTATCATCCACTTTATTAGGTTGAAAATCAGACGATTTTTTTATTTCCTTATGTGAATTTGGCCTCAGTCTGGATACAACTGTAACAAACTCTCAGCTGAGAAATAGGAAACATTACTGGTTAGCAGCTTTTTGCCTGTCATGATATGTAGACCTATTGAGGCTCATCATAAACAGTATATAGTCTGACTTAGGGTATGAGCACATGACGTCTTTTTCAGGCAGCTCCCGCTCCGAAAACCACCTGAAAAAGTGTAAATTATAAACTAAACAGTGAAAAGAAAGAACATGTGCATTTCTATGTAAAAACAACTTGCTTTTCAGTCTTCTAAAGGGAATTCTTCAACAGGTTTTTGCTATTTAATCTAAGAGCACCATAATATAGGGCAAGACAACCTGATTCTCGTGATGTGTCACTTACTAGGCTGTGTGTTGCAGTTTCCATACAATCAATGTTTTATCAGCAGGAGATTATCACTGCCTGACTAGTTCTCATGTGCAGACCAGTCGGGCTAATCTGTGTATCCCCACCCCCACCAATGATTGGCAGCTTGCTGGCAATGCACAGTGTACACAGGAAGCTGACAATCAGGGGTGTGGACGGGGTTATACAGAGCTCAGCATTCTGATCACTGCCATATTTACAACAAAGAAAACAGAGATTTTATCAAAACTGCACCAAGAAGTCCTTTAGGTGATACATTACTGAAATCAGGGTCTCTGCCCCTACATTATGCTGCTCTCATATTACATGGCAGAGACCTGATGACAGATTCCCTTTAAGTTTCTTTTAACAGCTTCAGCTTTCCAAAGATGCCAAGGGGTTCAAAAAAGTGAGCTGACCATTCGCCAGGTGTTTCCTCTGTTAAGGTGTGTTTGTACTTTATAATAGAAGTAAATGCAAAGGCTCAAAAGACGCCTCTTTATGAGCGTTTTGCCAGTAATTTTGCTTGAAAAACCTCTTGCTCTGGAGATGTCACCTTGTTTCCTAGAGTTTCCCAAGCGCATTAGACGAATGTCAGCCAAATCCACTGATATCGATGGGGTTGGCCAACAGTCTAATGTGTATGGGAGCCCCAGAAAATTTATCATTGGGCAGAATATCGATCCAGTATGTATGAGTTCGGACTGCCCATCGTATTATCTCCCGGAGAAAAGCTGCCTCCAAACATGTCTGTCAGCGCCTCTTATAGACAACACAGGAGCACTTAGCCGAATGAGAACCCCGGTGTATGGGAGAGACTGAGATGACTGACGGACAAGCAATTGACCAAACCGTCATTCAACCAACGGCAATCAAATGTGTACGGTGGCTTCAATTGCTGATTCATTGTGCTAATGACATGTTAAAGGGAACCTAGTCACCGAAAGCCACGTTCTGCCAGACTAGTCCAAGATAATTTGCATAAGTGAGTGACGACAATAAATGTTAGTTTTTGCAGATATATAAATAATTCTAGAACACATCGAGGACATTATAGTATTCCTGAATTATGGATCTGGGAGGCCAAGGGGCACTGACAGGTTCCCTATAAAGGGAGTCTGTCAGCACAAAATGACTGTTCAAACCAAGCACAGGCACTTAGTACACTCTTAGCATGGCCAAACAGTTCAGTGAGGGTGAGAAGTCTGCAATCTGTATAAGGAGAGGTGAGAAGCCTGTTGTATGTATATAAGGAGTGGGTGAGAAGCATGCTATCTGTATATAAGGAGGGGATGAGAAGCCTGCTATCTGTATATGACGCGCCCCCTGGGCCGTGGGGTACCCGGTGCCGGGCCGGTAGATGCTGGGGGATGTCACAGTGGCGGTGACCCGGTTCGTGACCCAGGGTGGTCAATAAAAAGGGGTTATTGATAGGGGATTTATAATGATTGTATAAAGTTCGTGTCGCCACCTGTGGTATGTGGCTAGGGGAGCCGCCGCTGCGGAGCAGGTCCTCTGGAGCTGATGTTACGGCAGCAAGGATGGTGTGGCTCTCCACAAGTAGAGCTTAGCTCCAGGGCAGTTTAGATGGTATGGGTTATGCTGGGCGTTGTAGTGTAGGGGTTGATGGCGCAGCAATAATCAGTCCACAACTTAATGGCGGTTTCCTCTTAGCTTTACTGGTGGTGATTAGACAAGCTGAGACTAGGGTACTGGCTAGAAGTGGAAGTCCGGGCAGCCTGGAAGCAAGTAAAGAATCCACCTTGCCAGGTGAAGTTGGAGGCCTTCCCTTTCCACTAAACTCTTTGGCCCTGCTGCTTATAGCTGTGCGGTGGCCCTCGTCCCTGAGTGCAATGTTTCTGTGCTCACCCGTATGGCAGGCAGCTCGGGCCTTCCTGGAGTGTCGCTCCCACATGGCGGTGCTGCCCTCCGGTTTCTGCTGCTGGGCCTTCAGTGCCCCCACAGCCTCGGACTCCGGTGTCCGGTTCCTCTGTGCTGGTCCTTCTGGGGTGAGCTGCCGCGCAGCTCCACTCCCTAGGTCTTTCCTCATCGATGTCCTGACTTCAACTCCTCACACTAAGACTAACTAACCCCGCCCCCAGATCCCAGTTGCCAAGGGGAGGTGTGGCACCCCAGGGGTCCGGTTGCCACAGTGGCATTGCCTCCCTCAAAAGAGGTAATGCCATGCCTGGAAGCAAGCAGGGATCCCCTAGTCAGGTATACTAATGTGGCGCCCCTGAGGGTTCGACCGCCACAGGGATGCTGCACTTCTCTAATGGAGTGTAGTGTTCCTCCTCTGAGGTAAGAACAGTGTGATAGTCGTGACCCAACCTTTGCATCCAACACCACATTTCTCCACCAGAGGGGGCTAGTATGCACTAGGTGCTGCTCCCCTGGTTACAGGGAGACTGGGGAACCAAGAGTTAGGGGAACCAGTTAGTGGGTGAGAGTGGAGGACTTACAAGTTAGTTACACTTTAAATTTTATATTTAATTCAGAGCCATCTTTGGTTTTGTTTTTTTGTCTGTCAAGCGGTTTCTGACTGTCAAGTACTGTGATCTCCCACCCTGAGCGTGGATCCTGTGTGGACCTGCAAGGGAGGGAGACATGGCCCTCGTACCCCGGCCTTGGGACAAGAGGCAGGTTATAGACTAGGCATGTCTCAACCTGGACAAGGACCAGGACCAAGAAGGCCCGGAGCTTAAGAGTGTGGCTCCACAGCAAATGGATCCCAGTCAGGATGCAGACGGAGCGGAGTACGCCACCTGTCCTCGCCAACCTGATATATTCAGAGGGAGTCCGGCTGCAAGAGGGGCATCGGCCCCCGACCTTGCTACTCCATGTCCTGGTCGGGAAAACCCGGTAGGCCCTGAGGATCCCATCGGGTATCGGACGGAGCGGAGCTGCCACCCGTGCCCTTGTTCTGAGAGGAGCTCAGAGGGAGACCCGGCCTATTTGCACACACACGGACGGGAAAGGATTCGGTCTGTAGTTCAGGAACACTCTGGTGTAGGGTCCCGACTGAATGCTGGACTTACTCGGAGGTTGTCGGACCCCCGTCCCTTGTGACCGCAGGACTCCACGGGGAGCAGGGAGTCGCCTTCCTCATGCCATCTATGTGAGTAAAGCCTTGGAAGTTCACCCCTATGGCCTCCGGACTGTTTATTCTGCGCCACACCGCGAGATGCGGAGCCCGTACTCCTCTACTACTACCCCCTCCATCCTGTCCCTCTGCCCTGAGGCTACGCACCGCCTGTGGGGAGTAGTAATTACTTTGGCCGCCATAACACCATGCCTCAGCGGACTGCAGCGGCGCTGGTGGCCCTTCACCAGGCACCACAGGTGGCGTAGTCGTTAATCAGCCACTCAACCCGGATAAGCCCGCACCATCCTTTTTAAACTGTGACGGCCCTGAGCACGGGTCAGGTCCGGGCCACGGCTGTACCCCATCTCTCCATCACAGGACCCGACTCCGAGTCCCCCATCTCACAGGGTAAACTAAAGGGCTTTTTCGAGCAAGAGGCGTCACACTAAACATGCAACACTTTCCTGGCTCCAGACCAGCAAGGGGAGCACCTCCCCTTGGGAACTTGGATCTGGGGGCGGGGATAGTTAGTCTTAGTGTGAGGAGTTGAAGAGAGGATGTCGAGGAGAGAGGAGCTGGGAACTGGAGCTGCGTGGCAGCTCACCCCAGAAATACCACACAGAAGAACCGGACACCGGAGTCCGAGGCTGTGGGGCACTGAAGGTCCAGCTGCAGAAACCGGAGGGCAGGAGACTGCAGGCTCAGCAGCATCACAGGGTCCAGCACCGCCACGAGGGAGCTACGCAACAGCAAGGCCCGAGCTACCTGCCATACGGGTGAGCACAGAAACGCCGCACTCAGGGACGAGGGCAACCGCACAGCTACAAGTAGCATGGCCAAAGAGTTTAGTGGAAAGGGAAGGCCTCCAACTTCACCTGGCAAGGAGGATTTTTTACTTGCTTTCAGGCTGCCCGGACTTCCATTTCTAGCCAGTACCCTAGTCCCGGCATGTCAAATCAGCACCAGTAAAGAGCCTGGGACTGCACTTCCTTGTCTCTGTGTTTCTTCCTGTGCCACCAACCCCTGCACTACAACGCCCAGCACAACCTTGCAATATCATCTGCACTGCCCTGGAGCTAGCTCTTCCTGTGGAGAGCCACACCATCCCTGCTGCAGTAACATCAGCTTCAGAGGACTGCTCCGCAGCGGCGGCTCCCTTTAGCCGCATTCCACAGGTGGCGTCACAAACTCTATAAAGACTCTATAAATCCCCTATATATATAACCCCTTTTATTGACCGCCCTGGGTCACGGACTGGGTCACCGCCACTGTGACATTTCCCCAGCATCCACCGGCCCGGCACCGGGTACCCCACGGCCCAGGGGGCGCGTCAGAGGGACTCCCCTTGCTGGTCTGGAGCCAGGAAAGTGTTGCATGCTTAGTAAAACCTGATTAGGGGACCCCTGCGTGCTTCCAGGCATGGCATCACCTCTTGTGAGGGAGGCAATGCCACTGTGGCAACCGGACCCCTGAGGTGCCACATATATAAGGAGGAGATGAGAAGCCTGCTGTCTGTATATAAGGAGGGGGTGAGAATCCTGCTGTCTGTATATAAGGAGGGGGTGAGAAGCCTGCAGTCTGTATATAAGGAGGAGGTGAGAAGCCTGCTGTCTGTATATAAGGAGGGGGTGAGAATCCTGCTGTCTGTATATAAGGAGGGGGTGAGAAGCCTGCAGTCTGTATATAAGGAGGGGGTGAGAAGCCTGCTGTCCTGAAGTGCACCCATCCTACTGAGTACCCTGGACCGTACCTGACATCCGCACCAGTAAAGGTATTGAAGCGAATCCCCTGTCTCTGTCAGTTACTCCTGCTGCGCCATCCGCCTGCACTACAAGTCCCAGCATCACCACCCACCATCAAACTCCATACTGCCCCGGGGCCCGCTCCGCCTGTGGGGAGCAGAATCACCTCAGCTGCCATCCCATCACCCCCCCGGAGGTCTGCAGCAGCGCTGGTAATCCTTGCCAGGTACCACAGGTGGTGTCACAAACTATTTATTTTATTTTTATCTCTATCCAAGTTCCAATCCCCCTTTTTGGTTGACCACCCTGGGCCACGGACTGGGCCAGCCACTGTGACATATCCCCCACCAGCATCCATAGGCCCGGCTGCCGAGTACCCCATTGCCCCGGGGGCGCGTCATATATAAGGAGGAGATGAGAAGCCTGCCGTCTGTATATAAGGAGGAGATGAGAAGCCTAAGAAGCCTGCTGTCTGTATATAAGGAGGAGATGAGAAGCCTGCCGTCTGTATATAAGGAGGAGATGAGAAGCCTAAGAAGCCTGCTGTCTGTATATAAGGAGGAGATGAGAAGTCTGCCGTCTGTATATAAGGAGGAGGTGAGAAGCCTGCCGTCTGTATATAAGGAGGAGGTGAGAAGCCTGCTGTCTGTATATAAGGAGGAGATGAGAAGCCTGCCGTCTGTATATAAGGAGGAGATGAGAAGCCTAAGAAGCCTGCTGTCTGTATATAAGGAGGAGATGAGAAGCCTGCCGTCTGTATATAAGGAGGAGATGAGAAGCCTAAGAAGCCTGCTGTCTGTATATAAGGAGGAGATGAGAAGTCTGCCGTCTGTATATAAGGAGGAGGTGAGAAGCCTGCCGTCTGTATATAAGGAGGAGGTGAGAAGTCTGCTGTCTGTATATAAGGAGGGGATGAGAAGCCTGCTGTCTGTATATAAGGAGGGGGTGAGAAGCCTGCTGTCTGTATATAAGGAGGGGGTGAGAAGCCTCCTATCTGTATATAAGGAGGGGTGATAAGCCTGCTGTCTGTATATAAGGAGGGGGTGAGAATCCTGCTGTCTGTATATAAGGAGGAGATGAGAAGCCTGCCGTCTGTATATAAGGAGGAGATGAGAAGCCTGCTGTATGTATATAAGGAGGGGGTGAGAAGCCTGCTATCTGTATATAAGGAGGGGGTGAGAAGCCTGCTGTCTGTATATAAGGAGGGGGTGAGAAGCCTGCTATCTGTATATAAGGAGGGGGTGAGAAGCCTGCTGTCTGTATATAAGGAGGGGGTGAGAAGCCTCCTATCTGTATATAAGGAGGGGTGATAAGCCTGCTGTCTGTATATAAGGAGGAGATGAGAAGCCTGCCGTCTGTATATAAGGAGGAGATGAGAAGCCTGCCGTCTGTATATAAGGAGGGGGTGAGAAGCCTGCCGTCTGTATATAAGGAGGGGGTGAGAAGTCTGCTGTCTGTATATAAGGAGGGGGTGAGAATCCTGCTGTCTGTATATAAGGAGGGGGTGAGAAGTCTGCTGTCTGTATATAAGGAGGGGGTGAGAATCCTGCTGTCTGTATATAAGGAATGGGTGAGAATCCTGCTGTCTGTATATAAGGAGGGGGTGAGAAGCCTGCTGTCTGTATATAAGGAGGGGGTGAGAAGCCTGCTGTCTGTATATAAGGAGGGGGTGAGAATCCTGCTGTCTGTATATAAGGAGGGGGTGAGAAGCCTGCTGTCTGTATATAAGGAGGGGGTGAGAATCCTGCTGTCTGTATATAAGGAGGGGGTGAGAAGCCTGCTGTCTGTATATAAGGAGAGGGTGAGAAGTCTGCTGTCTGTATATAAGGAGGGTTAAGAAGCCTGCTGTCTGTATATAAGGAGGGGTGATAAGCCTGCTGTTTGCATAATGCCTCATATCTGTACTGTATGTAACAAGGGTTTGGAAGCCTCATGTTTGCATATTAGAGAGGTGAGAGCATCTGACACTGATGCTATAACCGCTGGGTAAGCCATTAACGTCTTAGGAGGAAATAATTATGCTGTCAGGTTGCCGATCAGAATGCAGTTTATAGTCATCATCCACATCGGAGAATTACTTTAAAATAAGAACTATAAGGCGAAACTTATATATAACTTATTTATTTAAAAGTGTTTAATCCTCAAGAGAAACAAAACCACAGAAGTAACTGACAACGACCATGTGTGGAGTCATCTGCAGTGTAACTATCTTGCCTATAATCACACCTGGGCCCTAAGTCCTCTTGCAACAAGAAAACAGCAGTATTATAAATGGCACGTGGCAGCTGCGGGGACTTGCTATTTTTTTGTAGACGGGAGCTCAGGAGCTTCAGGTTAGGCTACATTCACGCATCCGAGTGACATGTCCGTGTGCTAACATTTTTACCCTCATATTAGAAACTCAAGTTCTTGCACTGAATAATAATAAATTCTCTGGAAACCAGTAACTAGAAGGTAGAAACCAATATTGAGAAGATCGGTAACAGTGATGTCCAGCACCATGAACACAAATGCAGAATAGAAAATGATGGGACGCGGCCATTTGTAACACCAAAGACATCTGTAAATCCATAGCCATCTGTGACGCCAAAGCCATCTGTAACACCAAAGCCATCTGTAAAAGAAAGAAAGAGAAAATTACATAACCGTGGCATCCTTAGTGGTCATACTACTAGCTCCTCATTATAGGGATTTTCCTGACATCTCCTATATACAGGTGCATCTCACAAAATTAGAATATCATCAAAAAGTTAATTTATTTCAGTTCTTCAATACAAAAAGTAAAACTGATATATTATATAGAGTCATTACAAAGAGAGAGATCTATTTCAAGTGTTTATTTCTGTTAATGTTAATGATTATGGCTTACAGCCAATGAAAACACAACAGTCATTATCTCAGTAAATTAAAATAATTAACAAAAAACACCTGCCAAGGCTTCCTAAACATTTGAAAAGGTCCCTTAGTCTGTTTCAGTAGGCTCCACAATCATGGGGAAGACTGCTGACTTGACAGATGTCCAGAAGGCAATCATTGACACACTCCACAAGGTCCCAGAGTTCCAATTTTCATTTGTAAATCAAGGCCCCAGAGTCTGGAGGAAGAGTGGAGAGGCCACAATCCAAGCTGCTGGAGGTCTAGTGTGAAGTGTCCACAATCAGTGATGGTTTGGGGAGCCATGTCATCTGCTGGTGTAGGTCCACTGTGTTTTATCAAAACCAAAGTCAGCGCAGTCGTCTACTAGAAAATTTTCGAGCACTTCATGTTTTCCTCTGCCGACAAGCTTTATGGAGATGGAAATGTCATTCTCCAGCAGGACTTGGCCCCTGTCCACACTGCCAAAAGTACAAATACCTGGTTTACACACAACAGTATCACTGTGCTTGATTGGCCAGCAAACTCGTCTGACCTTAACCCCATAGAGAATCTATTATAGAGAATCTATAGAGTATTGTCAAGAGGTAGATGAGAGACCCCAGACCCAACAATGCAGACGAGCTGAAGGCGGCTATCAAAGCAACCTGGGCTTCCATAACACCTCAGCAGTGCCACAGGCTGATCGCCTCCATGCACATTGCCGCATTGATGCAGTAATTGATGCAAAAGGAGCCCCGACCAAGTATTGAGTGCATTTACTGAACATACATTTCAGTAGGACATTTCGGATTTTAAAAACATTTTTCAAGCTGTTGTTATAAAATATTCTAATTTACTGAGATAATGACTTTTGTGTTTTCATAGGCTGTAAGCCATAATCATCAACATTAACAGAAATAAACACTTGAAATAGATCACTCTGTTTGTAATGACTCTATATAATATAGGAGTTTTACTTTTTGTATTGAAGAACTGAAATAAATTAACTTTTTGATGATATTCTAATTTAGTGAGATGCACCTGTACATTAAAAGATCACAACTATGACTTTGAGTCCCTGGAAAAAAAAACATCCTACACTGCAATGATTTCTGAGATTCATCTTTCAAAAGAATTGGTGGAACATTCATTTTTTTGCCTGTGTTCCCCATATTACAACAAGGAAGCTGGGGTGGCCATTGTAACTTATATGGTAAACGTCAATGCAGAAAATATCACGCCTCAAAAACTCAATAGTCATTCGGAGCCGCAGTTCTGTTCTGCTGGATTTCTCTACAGTCAATTTCCATAATAAAAATTAAAACATATTAAAAAGGACGCCCAGCCCTCCTGACTTTTCCATCCTTGTAAATTTTGTACTCTCTTCTATGTTGTTGTACAGACCTCATTAAAGACTCATCATGTAAACTTACTACCCGTTCCACCATCAGATGTACAGCCAGGGGGTGCCCAGCCTTCCTCACAATGGCACTCCAGATCATGATCACAAACCTGTGGAAAATAAAACACTGGGGGATCACCCACAAAACAATACTACAGAATCCATCATACACACCAAGTTGACAGATTCATCAATCTGTTTTCGGCTTTTTTTCTGGTGTAAAACTGCTTAAAGTGTCGCAAAATTTTAATACAATGTGTAGTTGTGTAAAAATGTTGCAACTTTTGGCGTTTTTATGCCAGTCCTTGCCAGCTCTGACAACTTTTTTGAAAGATGGAAAGCTTGGATGGGCTAAGGCATGGCCAAGCACACCAAACAAATTCCTCATAATTTACTCTACAAAATTACGAAGAAATGGACACCAATCTCTGAGTGGAACACAGCCCATGATGAACAGTAGTCTGGAGTAAGATGCGCCAAATTTAAGCATTCAAAACGCCAGTCTTGATGAATGTGTCACGATTGTGCCGCACACTTCAGGGACCAGAAGATCACATAGATTAGCTGATCACAGGTCCTCTTTGAAGTCTACGAGGCCATTCACATGAGTGGTGCAGGATTATTGTTTCTTATGGTACGGAAGGGGTTAAGAGTTCCTGGTTTAAATCTGCTGAGATTCCATTTGGCTTTTTGTCTCAGCTGCTGATCATTGGGACCACTGCCCATTCATTATTTAAACCCTCTCCTGGTTACCTCCCATGACAGCAATAGAGTTTATATCCTGAGCCTGACTTCTCTGGAGGAAGGTGATCCTGGAGAAGCTGTTGTGTCTTCCGTTAAAGCCGTGGCGTTCTATTTGTCTCTGTGTTTCCCCCGCTTGTCTCCTTCCCTGTGTTGTCTTGTCATAGTAGTAAGACCAGTGTTTTTCTGCCCATTAACCAAGTCAAAGCCCAGGGTCAATCAGGGCTTAAGCAGGTGACGGCGCACAGGGGAAGGGGGGGGGACCAATCTAGGGCGATAGGGAGCGCAGGGTTCAGCATTAGATGAGTGTTGAGGGGTCACCATCTACCCCTCTCCCTATCCCTATCATCATGGCCCTCCCTTTCCTGTTTCTTCCTCTCCCTTTGCGCAGCTCGCCGGGCATTTCTTTGCTCTGGTGTGACATTCAGAGTCTATAATTGTGTGTTGTAAACTTTTTGCCATGAGTTAATGACATGGAGACAGGATAGAGGTAATATTAGTAGCACTTCCTTCCCCGATTTTGGCAGAACACAGGAAAGTTGACAACTCTTCTAGAGATTTGGGAGTCTCCTGTACATTTTAGGAGAGTTGTTATAAGGAATCTGTCAGAAGGATCTTAATATATAATCTGTCACGGGTGTGTCGGAGGTGACAGACAGTCACCCTGCAGTGGCATGTAGGAGATCTCTACGTTTGGCATTGCAGACAGCTTCCTAGATAGGAGGCTGTCTTTAGGACCCAGCAACTGCCTCCCTCTGGCCTGGGTGTATATATACACCTGGTCTCTCCAGGTGGGCCGGTTATACTCATTTCTACTTGGAACTTGGCTGAAGCAGCATCACGTCCTCTGTGGAGTCTTGTGTCATGTTGGAGTTCTTTTAAACCTAAGTTTGTTATTCCCCTGTGTTATTCTCTTCTTTTGTCTTTAGCGTACTAGCGGAGGTTGACTAGTGGTCATCTTCCACCCCCAGCTATAGCCTTACACCAGGGATAGTCGGGCAAGGCACATGATCAGCGACAGCTGCAGAGGCTGTATAGGGACTGGAGGGGAAGTCAGGGTGACGCTAGTCCAGTTTAGGAGGTCACAGCTTACCCCTTTCCCTAGTGTCTGGGCTTCCTTTCCCTTTCCCCCCCGTGTTGCACTCACACCTGGCATGATTCTATGTGTTGCACTCACACCTGGCATGAAATAATCTGAGAACAGTATGGTGTAGGAGCAAAGACCCTAATTACAGACATGTGACATTAACTAGGCTGTGTGTTTCTGTTTCAATAAGATGAGTGTTTTATCAGCAGGAGATTATCACTATCTGACTAGCTAGCTGCCTTGTGCCTCCTGGCTCAAGCACACCTCCCAACACTGATTGGCAGCTTTCTGTGTACACTGTATATTGACAGATTGCGTCTAATCAGTGGTGTGGATGGGGTTATACCCAGCTCAGAGCTCAGAGCAGAGATCTGCAGCAGAGCTCTGCTAGATCTGCAGCAGAGAAAACTGTGAAAATTGTGATTCTGTCACAACTGTGCCCAGTAAACCAAGTGATACATCGCTGGAAACAGGTTCTCTGTCTCTACATCATGCTGCTGTCAGATTACATAGCAAAAACCTGCAGATAGATTCCCTTTAACTCTGTAATATATCATTTCTCATTATTAGATATACTATACTATATGACTATAGAAAACACAAGATCCGTGCACCACATTTGGTCTTACCGCATGTCCTGTGCATTTTGCTGCACATCCTGCTGTCTTGTAGGCTTCCTCGATGTTGGTACATTTCTTATTAATACAGATCTGAAAGACACAGTTATTTCCAGTAATATACCTATTTACAGTACAGACCAAAAGTTTGGACACACCTTCTCATTTAAAGATTTTTCTGTATTTTCATGACTATGAAAATTGTACATTCACACTGAAGGCATCAAAACTATGAATTAACACATGTGGAATTATATACTTAACAAAGTGTGAAACAACTGAAAATATGTATTGTATTCTAGGTTCTTCAAAGTAGCCACCTTTTGCTTTGATGACTGCTTTGCACACTCTTGGCATTCTCTTGATGAGCTTCAAGAGGTAGTCACCGGAAATGGTTTTCACTTCACAGGTGTGCCCTGTCAGGTTTAATAAGTGGGATTTCTTGCCTTATAAATGGGATTGGGACCATCAGTTGTGTTGTGCAGTAGTCTGGTGGATACACAGCTGATAGTCCTACTGAATAGACTGTTAGAATTTGTATTATGGCAAGAAAAAAGCAGCTAAGTAAAGAAAAACGAGTGGCCATCATTACTTTAAGAAATGAAGGTCAGTCAGTCCAAAAAATTGGGCAAACTTTGAAAGTGTCCCTAAGTGCAGTTGCAAAAACCATCAAGCGCTACAAAGAAACTGGCTCACATGAGGACCGCCCCAGGAAAGGAAGACCAAGAGTCACCTCTGCTTCTGAGGATAAGTTTATCCGAGTCACCTGCCTCAGAAATCGCAGGTTAACAGCAGATCAGATTAGAGACCAGGTCAATGCCACACAGAGTTCTAGCACAGATACATCTCTACAACAACTGTTAAGAGGAGACTTTGTGCAGCAGGCCTTCATGGTAAAATAGCTGCTAGGAAACCACTGCTAAGGACAGGCAACAAGCAGAAGAGACTTGTTTGGGCTAAAGAACACAAGGAATGGACATTAGACAAGTGGAAATCTCGGCTTTGGTCTGATGAGTCCAAATTTGAGATCTTTGGTTCCAACCACCGTGTCTTTGTGCAACGCAGAAAAGGTGAACGGATGGACTCTACATGCCTGGTTTCCACTGTGAAGCATGGAGGAGGAGGTGTGATGGTGTGGGGGTGCTTTGCTGGTGACACTGTTGGGGATTTATTCAAAATTGAAGGCATACTGTGTTGGCATATGCAACAGATTAGGACTTATTATAAGTGAAAGGAGGACTTTATACTAATTAGACAGCAGATGGCGATAGTGTGTAAAGTTATATGCTTGCTGTAATGTGGGGAGGGAAGCTCTCAATTGGTTGCATTTTACTTCCTGTGTGTGTTTTCTTTCCTGTATGTGTTATGTCAGCAGCACACGGACTGTGTGACACTGAACTGTATCTCATGTTTATCCAGTATGAAGTAAATACTGTTTACTCAAGATATCTTGCTGATTGAAGCTCTCGTAAGTACAGCGGTGACTGTAAGAAGATGCACTCTGCGACATACTGAACCAGCATGGCTACCACAGCATCTTGCAGCGGCATGCTATTCCATCCGGTTTGCATTTAGTTGGACCATCATTTATTTTTCAACAGGACAATGACCCCTTCAAGATTGCTGGAAGACCATTTCTGGTGACTACCTCTTGAAGCTCATCAAGAGAATGCCAAGAGTGTGCAAAGCAGTAATCAAAGCAAAAGGTAGCTACTTTGAAGAACCTAGAATATAAGACATATTTTCAGTTGTTTCACACTTTTTTGTTAAGTATATAATTCCACATGTGTTAATTCATAGTTTTGATGCCTTCAGTGTGAATGTACAATTTTCATAGTCATAAAAATACAGAAAAATCTTTAAATGAGAAGGTGTGTCCAAACTTTTGGTCTGTACTGTATAATAACCAACAGCAAAGATGTTAAGTGGTGATGTGAGTTGTCGACATGATGTCACCATTGAAGTCAAACCAATGAGACTGGAGCAGCAACGGAGAGCTGGCACTGAAATCAGAAAGGTTGAGTATCTGCTCCGTTATATAAAAGCATCTGTAGTTTCCTTTTCTTAACTTGGAAAACCCCTTTTAATGTGTACAAAGTCCAAATAAAATACTGAGGTCTGTGTCTATGTTTTATTAAAAAAAAAATCAGAATTGGAGAGACCAACAATATGGTCAGTGATTTACACACAAAACAATGTAAAATAAGTGAGATGTGCAAGGTAGATATATGCCACAATTATCTACAACAAAAGTAGCTTGTATGCCCAAAAATGATTACCCTCTTAATGATGGAGCCTATTTGGGACTTCAGCATGAAGCTCCATTTTTCAAATCTGGCACGTCAATTTATAGAAGTATCTCTGCCCAGTGAAGAATGTTGGCCGTTTCTCTCATGGCCCACTGATAGTCCAAATAGGCCACCTAATTCAAGTGGACTGTCTGTACGCGAAGTAGGGGGGGTCATAGGGAATGGAGGACGAGAAAGAGAACCAGAAAAAAAGGCTCTTAGGTCCAGAAGGTTGATCTAAAGGTAGGATTCTTCTGGAGGCCAGAGATCCTGATTGGTGTGATGGTTAAAAACTACTCGCCGGAGAGATTGGGGCTGATAGTCACCACCTGCTTTTGGAGTGGAAAGATCTGCTGTGGACCAGAGTATGTAGTAATTTTACCACACGCGGAACGGCATAAAAAAAAACAAAAAAAAAACAATTCCTGAATTGTTGTTTTTGTTTATTCTGCCTCCCAAAAATCGGAATAGAAAGCGATCAAAAAATGTCATGTGCCCGAAAATGGTACCAAGAAAAACGTCAACTTGGCCTGCAAAAAACAAGCCCTTACATGACTCTGTCGGCCGAAATATGGAGCTTAGAGATAAGCGGATTTATTGGTGAAGGATTGAGTGCGAATAGAATTTCCTTACATTCATGGTTTAATGCAAATTTAGACACTTTGAGATTTAACTTTTGGTTCGCAATGGTGCCTGACACCATTTTCCACACTGCTGAAGCATCAGACAGCAAGCTAACGTCATTTTTGAATGCCTCATGGGCCTCCCCATAATGCCTTGCAGCTATGACATGTTACAGATTATCATACCTAGAACAGTGGTGGTCAGTACCGGGACCATCACAGATAAATGGTTCCCATTGGAGCACAGTTTGTACGGCTGAGTCATTATCCATCTCCAAAGTCACAGGGTAAGTCTCTCTTTCTTGTAGAGTGTAAGCGCTTATGGTCGGCGGGGTCCTATCTCTTCTGTAAAGTGTAAGCTCATATGGTCAGCAGGGATCTCTCTCTGTCTATTCTGTAAAGTGTAAGCTCTTATGGTCAGCAGGGTTCTCTCTCTCATCTCTCCCCCACATGTATTTTCCAAGCCACTATAAGCTTTCTAATATTGAGATTTGTGAGAATTTATTTGCTGCAAATCAAATTTTTGAGGCAAAAATTTGTCGAAAGCAGCAAATTCTAATTTTAAAAGATCCGCTCATCTCTAATGGAGACACATCTGCAAAGGGGCTGTAGACATAAAAGAGTAAGCAATTTCCAATGAAAGCTATTTGCAAAGTTGTTTTTAAATTTAGATGTATGGAAAAAACACAATGGTTACATCTGATGTTTTTTTTCCATATATTTAGGTGACTACTTAGGTGTGCACAGCTACATTACCCTAATAACAGTACAGTATATACTGTTCTGTATGTCTACTCACATTCGTAGCGCTGCACTTTGTCCCTGCAGCCACCATTCCTCTATCAAATATAAAAGCTTTGCATTGGCCAAAGTTAACAAGGAGGCCTTTGATGTTCAGGGAATCCATACCGCCATTACAAAACAATAGTCCACAATTTACATCCCTATAAGAAACAACAAAAGTAATTAATAGTTTTGCACTAGTTTTTTATTAAATTTAATGAGAGTTGTGCACCTTTTAATAAATTTGTTCCTATTTACTCCATTAAACATTTATTTTACTGTATATTGGCCTGTGAAACGCCAGTGCAAATCCCCCATAGTCATAATTTGCTCTGCAAAGGATGAGGAATATAACTATAATGAGAAACCCGCATGCTGTCGCACCAGTTTCAAGAGTAACATAGTAACATAGTTTTTAAGGTTGAAGGAAGACTAAGTCCATCTAGTTCAACCCATAGCCTAACTTGTTGATCCAGAGGAAGGCAAAAAAAACCCATGTGGCAAACACTAAGCTCCACATTGGGGAAAAAAATTCCTTCCTGACTCCATACGGCAATCAGACTAGTTCCCTGGATCAACACCCTGTCAAGGAATCTAGTATTTATAACCTGTAATATTATACTTTTCAAGAAAGCCATCCATGCCCTTCTTAAATTTTAACAGTGAATCACTCATTACAACATCATGCGGCAGAGAGCTCCATAGTCTCACTGCTCTTACAGTAAAGAATCCCCGTCTGTGATTATGATTAAACCTTCTTTCCTCCAGACGTAGAAGATGCCCCCTTGTCCCCGTCTCTGGCCTCAGAGTAAAAACATCAGTAGAAAGGTCTTTGTACTGTCCCCTCATATACTTGTACATAGTAATAAGATCACCCCTAAGCCTTCTTTTTTCCACAGTAAATAACCCCAAGTGTAATAACCTGTCTTGGTATTGCAGACCCCCCAGTCCTCTAATAACCTTTGTCGCTCTTCTCTACACCCGCTCTAGTTCAGCTGTGTTTTTCTTACACACCGGAGACCAGAACTGTACACAGTATTCTAAGTGTGGTCGCACTAATGACTTGTATAGAGGTAAAATTATGTGCTCCTCATGAGCATCTATGCCTCTTTTAATGCATCCCATTATTTTATTTGCCTTTGCAGCAGCAGCCTGACACTGGCCACTAAACGTGAGCTTGTCGTCCACCAATACACCCAGGTCTTTTTCCGTGACAGTTTTGCCCAGTGTTTTACAATTAAGCATATAATTATACATTTTATTTCCTCTGCCCAAGTGCATTACCTTACATTTATCCCCATTAAAGCTCATTTGCCATTTATCAGCCCAAGCTTCTAGTTTACATAGATCCTCCTGTAATATAAAATTGTCCTCCTCTGTATTGATTACCCTGCAGAGTTTAGTGTCATCTGCAAATATTGAAATATTACTCTGTATGCCCCCTACAAGGTCATTAATAAATATGTTAAAAAGAAGGGGGCCCAATACTGACCCCTGTGGTACCCCACTGTTAACTGAGACCCAGTCTGAGTGTTTTCCATTAATAACCACCCTTTGTTTCCTATCACTGAGCCAATTCTTAACCCACATACATATATTTTCCCCTATCCCCATTGTTCTCATTTTATGTATCAACGTTTTGTGTGGAACCGTATCAAAAGCTTTTGAAAAGTCCATATACACAACATTCACTGCATTTCCTTGGTCCAGTCCAGAACTTGCCTCCTCATAAAAACTGATCAGATTAGTTTGACAGGAACGGTCCCTCGTAAACCCATGTTGATATTGGGTCATGAGGTTATTCTTCTTCAGATACTCTAGTATAGCATCTCTTAGGAAACCCTCCAGGATTTTACCCACAGTAGAGGTTAAGCTTACTGGCCTATAATTTCCAAGTTCAGTTCTTGTCCCCTTTTTGAATATTGGCACCACATTTGCTATACGCCAGTCCTGTGGTACAGACCCTGTTATTATGGAATCTTTAAAGATTAAAAATAATGGTCTATCTATGACGTTACTTAATTCCTGCAGTACTCGCGGGTGTATCCCATCCGGGCCCGGAGATTTGTCAACTTTAGTGATTTTTAGATGCCGCCATACTTCCTGCTGGGTTAAGCAAGTGACATTTACTGGAGAATTTTTGTTATCACTAATCATGTTTTCTGTCATGCAATTTTCTTGTGTAAATACGGTTGAAAAAAAATCATTTAGCATATTGGCTTTTTCCTCATCCTCATCCACCATTTCACCCAGACTATTTTTAAGGGGGCCAACACTATCATTTTTTAGTTTTTTACTATTTATGTAGTTAAAGAATATTTTGGGGTTATTTTTACTTTCTCTGGCAATGATTCTCTCTGCCTCAATCTTTGCTGCCTTGATTTGGTTTTTACATAATTTATTTAATTTTCTATATTTATTTAATGCCTCATCACTACCTACTTGCTTTAGTTCTCTAAATGCTTTCTTTTTGTCACTTATTGCGCCCCTTACAGCTCTATTTAGCCATAGTGGTTTCCTCCTATTTCTAGCATGTTTATTCCCATAGGGTATATATTGTACACAGGTCCTATTCAGGATGTTAATAAATGTCTCCCATTTGCTTTGTGTAGTTTTATGCCTCAGGATATCATCCCAGTTTATTGCACTAAGATCATCTCTTAACCGTTGGAAATTCGCCTTCCTGAAGTTTAGTGTCCTTGTAACCCCTCTACTACACATCTTATTAAAGGTTACATGAAAACGTATTATTTTGTGATCACTATTACCCAAGTGACCCCCAACTCGTATATTTGATATGCGGTCTGGCCTATTGGTTAATATTAGGTCTAGCAGTGCCCCCCTTCTTGTTGGGTCCTGAACCAGTTGTGAAAGGTAATTGTCTCTCATAGTTGTCAAAAACCTATTACCTTTGCTTGAACTACATGTTTCTGTCCCCCAATGTATTTCAGGGTTGTTGAAGTCTCCCATAATAATTAACATAATTTTAAAATGAATATTTTTTATTTGAAAATAATTTAAAATACATTAAAAAATAAATAAATAAAATACAGGTACTTTCAAATTACATACACCACCTGCCCCAGGCTGATCAATTATAATTTTAATATACAGTACAGACCAAAAGTTTGGACACACCTTCTCATTTAAAGATTTTTCTGTATTTTCATGACTATGAAAATTGTACATTCACACTGAAGGCATCAAAACTATGAATTAACACATGTGGAATTATATACTTAACAAAAAAGTGTGAAACAACTGAAAATATGTCTTATATTCTAGGTTCTTCAAAGTAGCCACCTTTTGCTTTGATGACTGCTTTGCACACTCTTGGCATTCTCTTGATGAGCTTCAAGAGGTAGTCACCGGAAATGGTCTTCCAACAATCTTGAAGGAGTTCCCAGAGATGCTTAGCACTTGTTGGCCCTTTTGCCTTCACTCTGCGGTCCAGCTCACCCCAAACCATCTCGATTGGGTTCAGGTCTGGTGACTGTGGAGGCCAGGTCATCTGGCGTAGCACCCCATCACTCTCCCTCTTGGTCAAATAGCCCTTACAAAGCCTGGAGGTGTGTTTGGGGTCATTGTCCTGTTGAAAAATAAATGATGGTCCAACTAAACGCAAACCGGATGGAATAGCATGCCGCTGCAAGATGCTGTGGTAGCCATGCTGGTTCAGTATGCCTTCAATTTTTTTAATAAATCCCCAACAGTGTCACCAGCAAGGCACCCCCACACCATCACACTTCCTCCTCCATGCTTCACGGTGGGAACCAGGCATGTAGAGTCCATCCGTTCACCTTTTCTGCGTCGCACAAAGACACGGTGGTTGGAACCAAAGATCTCAAATTTGGAGTCATCAGACCAAAGCACAGATTTCCACTTTTCTAATGTCCATTCCTTGTGTTCTTTAGCCCAAACAAGTCTCTTCTGCTTGTTGCCTGTCCTTAGCAGTGGTTTCCTAGAAGCTATTTTACCATGAAGGCCTGCTGCACAAAGTCTCCTCTTAACAGTTGTTGTAGAGATGTGTCTGCAATAGAACTCTGTGTGGCATTGACCTGGTCTCTAATCTGAGCTGCTGTTAACCTGCGATTTCTGAGGCTGGTGACTCGGATAAACTTATCCTCAGAAGCAGAGGTGACTCTTGGTCTTCCTTTCCTGGGGCGGTCATCATGTGAGCCAGTTTCTTTGCAGCGCTTGATGGTTTTTGCAACTGCACTTGGGGACACTTTCAAAGTTTTCCCAATTTTTCAGACTGACTGACCTTCATTTCTTAAAGTTATGATGGCCACTCGTTTTTTCTTTACTTAGCTGCTTTTTTCTTGCCATAATACAAATTCGAACAGTCTATTCAGTAGGACTATCAGCTGTGTATCCACCTGACTTCTGCACAACACAACTGATGGTCCCAATCCCATTTATAAGGCAAGAAATCCCACTTATTAAACCTGACAGAGCACACCTGTGAAGTGAAAACCATTTCCGGTGACTACCTCTTGAAGCTCATCAAGAGAATGCCAAGAGTGTGCAAAGCAGTCATCAAAGCAAAAGGTGGCTACTTTGAAGAACCTAGAATATAAGACATATTTTCAGTTGTGTCACACTTTTTTGGTAAGTATATAATTCCACATGTGTTAATTCATAGTTTTGATGCCTTCAGTGTGAATGTACAATTTTCAAAGTCATGAAAATACAGAAAAATCTTTAAATGAGAAGGTGTGTCCAAACTTTTGGTCTGTACTGTATATATTTATTTATGTTCCATCAGTTGCTATTCTAATATTATATTACACCCGTCCCCATATCAAAAGGTGCAAGTAGGCTTCAAAGTGTAAAATTTTCCAGTGCAAATATGCTACAAAGTGCAAATGCAGTTTTTAAATACCTCTTTTATGCCCCTATAAAGAAATGACTATTAATTAATGGTTCCATATGTGGATAAAAGTGCTAATGCTGAACTCCTTTTCAACATAAAGGATTGATCAATGATCCTATAGTCACACTGGGGTCTTTACTTAGTATTTCCTACATATACATCTATATGGGTACGAAAATATAGGTGTACTTACAAGTGTATAATATCAGAGAGTGGGTGGTGGTGCTGGTCTTTACCCCGACGACGCTGTTTCGCCTTGGGCTTCTTCCAAAAGGGGGCATATTTAGCTTCAGTTCATGTGACTTTAAATATACTGTTGCCAGTTGTCTTTAATTAGGTTACCCAGGCAATAATCATGGCGAATACATCAATTGCTCCATACCCCTTTTGTACCAATGGGACTTCCTATGACACCGCGCTTGACACGCAGGCGGTGGGACGCATGCTATGTCCACTGCGCAGGTCCGGAAGTCATGGGGGTTTTCGGATCGGTGTATGCGCACTCAGTGCCTAGGTTCCCCATATGGCAGTAGTGTTGTTTGAAATGGCCGTGACTAGGATATGGTAATTAAAACAGAGGGCTTATCAGAAGGGAATGAGAATTTTACCTATTTTTAAGGCTTTAATCTATTTCTAAGGGACATTAGGTAAGCGATTTCACATATATTCACTACCTAAAGGTCCCCAGATTGTAATAACATATACCACTGGAATGCAGTATGGGGGAGTATAGAATGAACATATCAATACTAAATCACCCTATACCAATTCAATATTCTAGGTATAGAGTCCCCTTCCTTTGTATATATAAACAACAAAGTCAGAGACATATATACATGCTTTATAATAACATCCCATTAAACTTCCCTTTTACATTTCTAACATCTTTTACCATCCACATATATAAAATAAATATATGTCTGAATATAAGTAGCCACCAGAAAACGGAGTATACAGTGACCCAATGATATATGTAATAAAATTCATGTGAAAAATAAACCATATATGAATTGATTGCATATATGATTAAAATGCGTGAAATGCAATAAAGTGTATGATATTAAATGTGCATAAATTAATAATACATCATTTGCTAAATAAAGTGTGTATCTGATCAGTGCATGCGCACTCAGTGCCTGGGTTCCCCATACGGCAGTAGCGTTGTTTGAAATGGGCGAGACTAGGATGTGGTAATTGCAACAAAGGGCTCATCAAAAAAGGGAATTCTGTGTGAATATAAGTAGTCACCAGAAAACAAAGTATACAGTGACCCAATGATATGTATAATAAATTCATGTGAAAAATAAACCATATATGATTAAAATGCATATATGATTAAAATGCGTGCGATATAATGAAGTGTATGATATTGAATGTGCACAAATTGATAATGCATAATTTGCTAGATAAAGTGTAAAGTGCATGTGAAGATAATATACATGATACTAATGACTGAATAAAATAAATAATGAGTCTATGTGAAGTGACATGTGAATGAAAATTAATTACATATGTGAAGAGTAAAAATAAAATAAAATGTGAAGTGCATAATATACTAATACTAATGCTAATACTAAATGAAATAAAATAAATGGTGAGTAAAAGTGACATGACATGTAAATAAAATTAAATACATATGTGAAGTGCATGTATGTGAGTGACGAAATATGTACATTTTGTTAAAGACAAATAAAAAAATTTTTCCTTCTAGTTCCACATGTCCCGCAGTGGAAATATTTACCAAAATGGTCACAGCGGATATAGAGGCACTTCCGGTAAGTTCAGCAGGAAGATCTAATTTAAACAATAAGGAAAGGCAGGCTCTTGAACAACTAAGAACTTTGTCGGATGTGGTGATAAAACCGGCCGACAAAGGGGGCAATCTGGTCATCTGGCCCCACAAATTGTATATAGACCAAGCTGAGAAAATATTGGAATTTCCTTCATGTTATCAAAAGCTGACATATAATCCCTTAACCGAGTTTCAAAACCAGTTACTAGACATACTTGAAAAGGCCAATGAGGATAATATAATTCCTAAAAGGTTAGTGGAATTAATAAGAAAGCTCCACCCTAAATTGTCGACTTTTTACCTACTACCAAAACTACATAAGGATTGCTTAAACCCTCCTGGTAGGCCAATAGTGTCGGGAAAGGGCAGTTTATGTGAGGTTATATGCGCGGTCATTGATTTCTACTTACAGCCCCTGGTGTTGACCCTACCTTCATATATAAAAGACTCCACTGAGGCTCTGAGAAGAATGGACTCCTTGCAATTAGATCAGAATTCTACAATGGTGACTACTGATGTAGAAGCATTGTACTCTTCAATAAAACACACGGATGGCCTGAAGGCAGTATCACTTTTTCTTCATGAGAGTAAATTAGATTCGCAACTAATAGACCTCATTTTGATTTTGCTGAAATTTGTCCTGGAACACAATGTTTTTGTTTTTAATAAAAAAATCTACCTGCAGAAACAAGGCACCGCCATGGGGGCCTCTTGTGCCCCGGCGTATGCAAATTTGTTCTTGAGGGCATGGGAGAGATTCATATTTCAGAGTGATGAAATTGAGGGCATCCACCACGTACAGGGGTGGGTTAGATTTATAGATGACATTTGGTTTATCTGGGAAGGATCGGAGACTGGCCTATTAAATTTAATGGACCAGTTGAATAAAATGATCGGAATATAAAACTTACATACCAACATGGAAGATCAGTTAACTTTCTAGATTTGCACATTAGTACTACTGCAAATGGCTTTCTTGTAACGGATGTCTTCCGTAAACCTACGGCCACCAATACCCTGTTGCATGGATCTTCACCCCATCTTCCCTCTACTATTAGAGGGATACCAACAGGCCAATTCCTGCGCTTGAAGAAAATTTGTATCAGTGAAGAATCTTTTCTGGTACAAGCCCAAGATCTCAAACGACGCTTTAGAGATAGGGGATATAGTAATAGGAGTATCAAAAAAGGATTTAAGAGAGCCACAAAAACAAGCAGGGAACAGCTCCTTTATGGAATAAGTAAAAAGGATGAGAGCAAATGTTCCATCAGATTCATCACAAATTACAATAGTCAGTGGCCGGAATTAACCGACATTCTTAAAAAACATTGGAACATACTATTGATGGATCCTGTGCTACAAAAGACTCTTCCCCTAGCTCCATCAACTGTGGCTAGACGCTCGAGAAATCTAAAAGACATATTGGTATATAGCCATTTTGAGTCCAACCGGAAATTAGAAGACAAGTCTAAATATGGCTTCTTTACCTGTGGAAGATGCAACGCCTGTAAAAACTTGGTAAGATGTAAAAACTTTTGCAATCATGATAAGAGCAGGATGTTTGAGATCAGGAAAAACATGCATTGCAATTCAAAATGTGTAATATATCATGCCCAATGCCCATGCAATAAAGTATATGTGGGGTTAACAACGCGTGAGCTTAAAATAAGAACCAGAGAGCATGTCCTTGACATTGAAAAGTCGGGGACAATAAATGATATTTCCTCACTGAGAACTCTCCCTCGACACTTCAAATTATACCATAATAGTGACCCCACAGGATTACAAATAAGGGGAATTGACCAGATAGACTTGGGCATTAGGGGGGGAGATCTAGGAAAAGCCCTCGCCCAACTGGAAAGTAAATGGATTTTTAGGTTGGGCACTTTATCCCCCCAGGGACTTAATGAGCATTTTGGCTTTGGAGCATATCTATAGAATACCGTATGATGGGTCATATCCTTATTATTGCAACTGGGGAACTCCTTATATTGCGGGGATATAATTCTTCCTCCCTTCTCCCTGTATCCTGTTTTGCATTCTTTTAATGTGTTTTTTTTTGTGAGTTTTAATTATATTTTAATTGATTAATTATTTAGATTCTATCTGTTGCTGCTGTCCGTTCGTTGTTGATGTCTGGATGAAGAGATGGAGTTCGAGTCTAATCTACCTCTTCTTCACCCCCTCTGAAGTTGTGACTAGGAGAGAAGAATTGGATGTGAATGATATCAAGTTAAAAATAGAATAAGGAGAAAGAAAAATGAAATGGAGAATTGGAAGATGAAAAATCAATGCAATTTTCTAATAAAACTTTTCCATATATACCTCTTCAGAACGGACTAAGTGTGGGTATTGGTCGCGATGTTTAAAGGATACAATCTTTTTTTTCTTTTTTACTCACACATGCACACGCACACGTATTTAACACTTCATATATGTTGCACATAATATTTTGCTTATTAATACGTATACATATTTCGTCACTCACATACATGCACTTCACATATGTATTTAATTTTATTTACATGTCATGTCACTTTTACTCACCATTTATTTCATTTAGTATTAGCATTAGTATTAGTATATTATGCACTTCACATTTTATTTTATTTTTACTCTTCACATATGTAATTAATTTTCATTCACATGTCACTTCACATAGACTCATTATTTATTTTATTCAGTCATTAGTATCATGTATATTATCTTCACATGCACTTTACACTTTATCTAGCAAATTATGCATTATCAATTTGTGCACATTCAATATCATACACTTCATTATATCGCACGCATTTTAATCATATATGCATTTATTCATATATGGTTTATTTTTCACATGAATTTATTATACATATCATTGGGTCACTGTATACTTTGTTTTCTGGTGACTACTTATATTCACACAGAATTCCCTTTTTTGACGAGCCCTTTGTTGCAATTACCACATCCTAGTCTCGCCCATTTCAAACAACGCTACTGCCGTATGGGGAACCCAGGCACTGAGTGCGCATGCACTGATCAGATACACACTTTATTTAGCAAATTATGTATTATTAATTTATGCACATTTAATATTATACACTTTATTGCATTTCACGCATTTTAATCATATATGCAATCAATTCATATATGGTTTATTTTTCACATGAATTTTATTACATATATCATTGGGTCACTGTATACTCCGTTTTCTGGTGGCTACTTATATTCAGACATATATTTATTTTATATATGTGGATGGTAAAAGATGTTAGAAATGTAAAAGGGAAGTTTAATGGGATGTTATTGTAAAGCATGTACATATGTCTCTGACTTTGTTGTTTATATATACAAAGAAAGGGGACTCTATACCTAGAATATTGAATTGGTATAGGGTGATTTAGTATTGATATGTTCATTCTATACTCCCCCATACTGCATTCCAGTGGTATATGTTATTACAATCTGGGGACCTTTAGGTAGTGAAAATATGTGAAATCGCTTACCTAATGTCCCTTAGAAATAGATTAAAGCCTTAAAAATAGGTAAAATTCTCATTCCCTTCTGAGAAGCCCTCTGTTTTAATTACCATATCCTAGTCACGGCCATTTCAAACAACACTACTGCCATATGGGGAACCTAGGCACTGAGTGCGCATACACCGATCCGAAAACCCCCATGACTTCCGGACCTGCGCAGTGGACATAGCATGCGTCCCACCGCCTGCGTGTCAAGCGCGGTGTCATAGGAAGTTCCATTGGTACAAAAGGGGTATGGAGCAATTGATGTATTCGCCATGATTATTGCCTGGGTAACCTAATTAAAGACAACTGGCAACAGTATATTTAAAGTCACATGAACTGAAGCTAAATATGCCCCCTTTTGGAAGAAGCCCAAGGCGAAACAGCGTCGTCGGGGTAAAGACCAGCACCACCACCCACTCTCTGATATTATACACTTGTAAGTACACCTTTATATTCGTACCCATATAGATGTATATGTAGGAAATACTAAGTAAAGACCCCAGTGTGACTATAGGATCATTGATCAATCCTTTATGTTGAAAAGGAGTTCAGCATTAGCACTTTTATCCACATATGGAACCATTAATTAATAGTCATTTGTATCTAGGGGCATAAAAGAGGTATTTAAAAACTGCATTTGCACTTTGTAGCATATTTGCACTGGAAAATTTAGCATTTTGCACTTTGAAGCCTACTTGCACCTTTTGATATGGGGACGGGTGTAATATAATATTAGAATAGCAACTGATGGAATATAAATATATATATTAAAATTATAATTGATCAGCCTGGGGCTGGTGGCGTATGTAATTTGAAAGTACCTGTATTTTATTTATTTTTTTAATGTATTTTAAATTATTTTCAAATAAAAAAATATTCATTTTAAAATTGTTAATTATTTTGTATCTTCCGACTCTTGAAACTGGTGCGACAGCACGCGGGTTTCTCATTGTAGTTATATGTTGATTGGGAAGCAATAATTTTGGACTGTATTGGAGTGCATGCAAAGGATGAGGAATCTACAGATAATGCACACATAATAGATATATACATACATACATGTAAGGGGAGTTAATGGGAATAAGGAAGGTGTGAGGAGCTGCCCACTTACTAAAGACTATGATACTTTTCCAGCAACGGACCACCATTCTTGTCAATATTATTATTGTGTTTTATTAGTGATTTACTTGTTATGTTTTATATAGTTCTGCTAACTTGTCAGTATGTACACAAGATTCACTTGTAAAATGTCCAGCATTCCACTAATCTGTATCTCAGGATATCTATATCTCAGGAGTATCCAACCATTGTTCCAACAGCCAATAATCTCATTATGTGTGTGTAGATTGTAGACACAGTGGAGCCGTCACCACAGGGGGTCTTACATGCAGTCTCAGATGAAGGCTTCTGGAATATTCTTCATTGTTTTTAGCTAACAGTAAATGCTTAATGGGGGGGGAAGGAAATCACTTCTGACCTGGCAGGGGACTGATCCCAGCAAAAGAAAGAACAGACATGTTTTAGTCAGAATGGTGTGGAAGGATTGAAGGAAGAGGATGGAGACCGTGGACTTGGAAGGATGGATTGATAAACATGTTACCATTATGGATTATGTAGTTTGGATTTAGACTTTCTTAAAAGGACTGCTGCTACTGGATACCTGTGCTTTCATCGTTTTATCTGCCGTCTAGAGGATCATGGACTGCGGCTGCAGACTATACTGGCTGGAGATACGAAATCTGTGGGCCAACCAAAAGTTGGGAGACAGTGAGTATGGCCTTATACAAAGCCAGTGGAACTACTCAACCCAGATTGGGAACTTGAGGACTGAGAGAACTGTATTTTGGCCATTTACCTGGAATTGCTTTATTACCATGGCTGTGATCAATAAAAATATTGTTGCATCATTAACCTGCCTAGATGATTACTTAAAACCCACAACCTCAGATCTTTACAGAAGGGTACATGGAAATTAAGGAAAAGTGAACCAGAAATTGAATATACAGTGCTCAGCATAAATTAGTACACCCCCTTTGAAAAGTAAGATTTTAATCAATATCTCACTGACTACCAAAACAATTTCCAAAATGTTGACATATATACATATATTGTGCCTTGATAAAGTATTCATATTCCGTGAACTTTTCCACATTTTTTCACGTTACACCCACAAACCTACATTTATTTTTTGGGGAATTTTATGTGATATACTAATACAAAGTAGCACATATTTTTGAAGTCTAAAGGATATGTTACATGGTTTTCTAATTACTTTAAAAATATAAATCTGAAAACTGTGAATTGCATTTGTATTTGGCGCCCTGTAGTCTGATACCCCTAAATAATATCCTAAGTGACAAATTTCCTCCAGAAGTCACATAATTAGTAAATTGAGTCCAACATTAGGGGTCAAACAGTATCATGGAAACCAAGGAGCACACCACACAGGTCAGGGATAAAGTTGTGGAGAAGAGTAAAGTAGGGTTAGTTACATAGCACAATCATGTTCCACAGCGCTTTACATTCATTATCATCACTGTCCCCACTGGGGCTCACAATTGAATTTCCCTCTCAGGATGTCTTTGGAATGTTGGAGAAAACCATAGAACCTGGAGCAAACACGGGGAGAACATAGAAACTCCTTGCAGATATTGTCCAAGCTGGGATTTGAGCCTACGACCCCAGTGCGGCAAAGAAACAGTGTTAACCACTGAACCACCCAAGCCCTGAACAGCTCATGGAGCACTCAATCCATCAACCAAAAAATGAAAGGCGTATGGCACAACTGCAAACCTACTAAGACATGGCCTCCACCTGAACTGACATCCCAAGCAAGGAGAGCACTAATTAAACAAGCAACCCAGAGGCACCTGGTCACTCTGGAGGATCCGCAGAGATCCACAGCTCAGGTGGAAGAATCTGTCCACAGGACAACTATGAGGCCACGTTCACACATTCAGTATTTGTAACAAAAAACAGGAGTGGGCGAAAAATATAGAAGTGGTACACGTGTTTCTATTATGCTTTTCCTCTGATTGCTCCACTCCTAATTTTGGCTTACAAATACTGACCAAATACCGCATGTGTGAACGTGGCCTTAGTTGTATGCTTCAAAAATCTGGCCCTTATGGAAGAGTGGCAGAAAGAAAAACATTTTTGAACGCAGGCCATACGAAATCCTGTTTGAAAAAAGCAATGTAGAGATCACAGCTACCATGTGGAAGAAGGTGCTCTGGTCAGATGAGACCAAAGTAAATCTTTTTGGGCTAAATACAAATTATGCATGTTATTAGCATGAGTGAATACACCCCCTATGAAAAGTACATTTTAATTAACTCCTTTCTGACGTCAGGCGTAATAATATGTACCTGCGCCTTATGGACCAGGTACGTATTCTTACACCTTGGCGATCGCTCCCGCACAGAGGCTGTGCTGGCGCGATCGCCGCCAGGTATCAGCTGATTCTCATAGCTGACACTCAGTACTATGTGCCAGGAGCGGTCCCGCACTGCTCATTAACAAAGTCGATCACAGAATTCCTGGGGCAAGCAGCAGTAAGAGCGCCCCTCTTACCTTGTATCGGCGACCCCGTGTTGTGAGCATAGGGTCCTGATCGTTGCCATGGTGACCCGATGTCGTCATGACGACATCCAGGTCACCAGACATCAGGAAGTTAGGTAGATCGTGCTCAGTGCAATTTCTACCTAACTTGTGTCTGCAGGATGACAGCCTGCATAGCATATGCTGTGCAAGCGATGAGCCTGAAAAAAATGAAAATCCCATAGTGGGACAAAGTGTAAAAGTAAAAAACATTGTCAGAAAATGAAAAAAAATTAAAAAAAAATTGTAAAAATATTTAAAAAAAATAAAAAATAATCCAAAAAAATAAAAATATACTGTACCCATAAGTAAATATTGTTATAAAAAAAATAAAAGTACACATTTGGTATCGCCTCCTCAACAACCTAAAAAAATAAACAAAAACAATGCTTTATCATCATATTGCCAAACAAAAAATGGAATAAAACGCGATGAAAACGACGAATGTAAATAAAAATTATACCACTGAAAACGTAATCTTGTCCCGCAAAAAATAAGCTGCCATACAGCTCCATCAGCCGAAAAATAAAAAAGTTATAGCTCTCAGAAAAAAGCGATGAAAAAAAATAATTTTTTCGATAAAATAGTTTTTATTGTGTAAAAGCGTCAAAACATAAAAAAAGATATAAATGTGGGACCACTGTAAACATACTGACCCGAAGATAAGCTGCCTTATCAATTTTACCACACATGGAACAGCATAAAAAAAAATTCCTGAATTGGTGGTTTTTGTTTATTTTGCCTCCCAAAAATCTGAATAGAAAGTGATCAAAAAATGTCACTTGCCTGAAAATGGTACCAAGAAAAACGTCAACTCGTCCCCCAAAAAACAAGCCATCACATGACTCTGTCGGCCGAAATATGGAAAAATTATTGCTCTCAAAATATGGCAATGGAAAAACTAGTCTTTGCAAAAGGGGTTTTTAGTGTGTGACAGCTGTCAATTATAAAAACCTGATATCAATCTGGTATCGCTGTAATCGCACCGACCCGAAGAATAAAGTCGTCTAATCACTTATACCGCACGAGTAACGGCGTAAAAAAAATAAACGCTACGGTTAGGGTTGTTCTACGGTCAGGGTTGTGCTAGGGTCAGGGTTGTGTTAGGGTTAGGGTTGTGTTAGGGTTAGGGTTGTATTAGGGTTATGTTGGGGTTGGGATTTTTTCAGTGAAGAAAAAAAAAATGATGACGATATGGTGTTGAGTGCAAGTGCTCGCTACTTGAGCTAGCATCGAGTACTCAGGTATGCACTGAGTATAATGGGTGTTCGAGTGACATGCTCGATTCTCCTCCCCATATGTTTCATGGCTGTTATACAGCTAAAAAAAAACATGCACGGGCAATCCCTGCATGTTTTTTTTTTGGTGTCTAACAACCGTGAAACATGCAGGGCGGGTACTCGAGCATGTCACTTGAGCACCCGCGATACATGGTGCATACCTGAGTACCCGATGCAAACTCAAGTAGCGAGCACTTGCGCTCAAGACTAATGACAACTTATTCAATATGATGACCTAATGTTATCAAATTCAGTGTCGTACTTCTGGATTCAAAATGTTCACTATACCCCTTGATAAAATCCTTGAGGGGTCTACTTTCCATAATGGTGTCACTTTTGGGGTGTTTCCACTGTTTAGGCGTATCAGGGGCTCTCCATGGTGTCCTCTCTTAATTCCAGCCAATTTTGCATTCAAAAAGTCACACAGTGCTCCTTCCCTTCTGAACCCTGCCGTGTGCCCAGTGTATTTTCCCCAAATATGGGGTATCGGCCTACTCAGGAGAAATTGCATAACAAATTGCATGGTGCATTTCTCCTGTTACCCTTATGAAAATGCAAAATTGGGGGCTGAAAAACATTTTTGTGGGAAAAATGTGAAAATTTTATTTTTACGGATGAATGTTATAAATTTCTGTGAAACACCTGGGGGTTCAAGGTGCTCACCACACATCTAGATAAGTTCCCTGAGGGGTCTAGTTTCCAAAATGGTGTCACTTGTGGGAGGTTTCCACTGTTTAGGCACATCAGGGGCTCCCCAAATGGCGTGCGCTAATTGATTGAGCAAATTTTACATTCAAAAAGTCAGATGGCGCTCCTTCCCTACCAAGCCCTGCCGTGTCCCAAAACAGTGGTTTTCTCCCACATATGGGTTATCGGCGTGCTCAGGAGAAATTGCACAACAAATTTTGGGGTCAATTTTATCCTGTTACCCTAAAGTAACATTTTAGTGAAAAAAAGTTAAATGTTCATTGTTTTCTTCCACATTCCAAAAATTCCTGTGAAGCACCTGAAGGGTTAATAAATATCTTGAATGTGGTTTTGAGCACCTTGAGGGGTGCAGTTTTTAGAATGGTGTCACTTTTGGGTATTTTCTGTCATATAGACCCTCAAAGTGACTTCAAATGTGATGTGGTCCCTAAAAAAATTGTTTTGTACATTTTGTTGGAAAAATGAGAAATTGCTGGTCAACTTTAAACCCTTTATAATTTGTTCCAAAATTGTGCTGATGTAAAGTAGATGTGGCACCCCAGGGGTCTGGTTTCCACAGTAACGGCAGTGTTATGTCTGAGAGCAGGTGGGAGGTCTCTTGGTCAGGAATCCTATGCATGCCACACCTCCTGCCCAGTCCTGGGAGGGGAAGGACTTCCCCTATATAAACCTGGGGCTGAGGCAGGGTTAGGGAGTTCAGAGGGAGAGTTCAGCCAGGAGGGCTGACAGGGAGCTGTGGCCCCGGCTGGGCCCAGCTCCTGGGCCATGCCAGAAGTAGAGAAGAGAAGTAGCATAGGAAGAAACAACAGGAGCTCTGTGGGAGCAGTGCTACAAGGAGTCAGGGGCTGGCAGCTGCAGAGCTCGCCCTGACTGAGAAGATTTCTTACCGGACCCGGAGTCCGAGGCTGTGGGGACTAACTCCTACCCAGCAGCAGAATCCGTCAGGCAGGGGATTTCAGGTCCTCTGGCCAAGAAACCCGAAGGCACGGTCACACGCATGGGACCAACACCGCCGTCGTGGAGCGGAAGCTACTAGAAGGCCCCGAGTCACCGGCCATACGGGTGAGCACCACACGGTACACTCAGGGACGTGGGCTACTTATACTCGCTTCTAGCAAGGTAGCCAGAAGAGTATCGTTAGTTTGGGAGGCCTACAACTCCGCCTGGCCAGGGGAGATCCCATCTGCTCAAGGACTGACCAGGCCCCAACCGCTAGCCAGTACTCCGGGAGGGTCTATCCTTGTCACCAGTAAAGACCCTGAACTACACCGCATCGTCTCTGAGTGGTTCCTGCTACCCCCATCATCCACGTCGGCTGCCCTGAGGCCATACCCCTCCCGTTGGGGGTTATACTATCACGCTGCACAATCCTACCACCGGCCTCAGCGGTCTGCCCTGCAGCGGCAGCTCCTTAGCTGTACTCAACGGGTGGCGTAGTCGTCCAACATCTACCGCTAATACAGCGCCACTTAGTCTGACTCCCTGGGCACGGACTGGATCACCGCCACGAGACTACAACCCTCAAGAGATCCGGCTCCGGGTAAGCTCCCGCGTGCGCAACGCAGCGCGACACAGGCCCAGGGGCGCGTCATAGACATGTGGGAAATGTTATTTATTAACTATTTTGTGTGACATATCTCTCTGATTTGAGGGCTTGAAAATTCTAATTTTGAAAATTACAAAATTTTCACCTAATTTCCGATTATTTTTCACAAGTAAATGCAAGTCATATCGAAGAAATTTTACCACTATCATGAAGTACAATATGTCACTAAAAAACTGTCTCAGAATCATGTTGAAGCGTTCCAGAGTTATTACTTCATAAAGTGACAGTTGTCAGAATTGTAAAAATTGGCCTGGTCATTAACGTGCAAACAACCTTCGGGGGTAAAGGGGTTAATATCATTGACTACAAGAATAATTTCCAAAATTTTTACAAGACTGAGTTTCATAGAATATTTTTTTAACCCATAACATGCAAGTAAGGTTCATAACATAACTCTCATTACGCAATCTTCAGTTTTACTCAAATTAGTTGATGCAATAGTAGTTTGTATGACCTCCATGATTCTTAAGGACAGCACCAAGTCTTCTTGGCATGGAATGAACAAGGTGGCGACCTCTTTTTAACGACCTCTTTTAGAGCCTGGATGCTGGAAGGAGAGTGATGACAACTTGTCTCTTCAGAATTTACCATAGGTGTTTTGTTCAGATAATTCTGCTCCTTTTTTTAATTCGATCCCTTGTTTTATCTGCATTTAAAACCTGACTGTGTTGTCTCATCCTAGATCTGAATGAATGAAATATTCTCATTGAATACTTTGTTCTGTACAAAGGTGAATGTGCTGACAACAAAATCACACAAAAATCATCAATGGAAATCAAATTTATTAACCAATGGAGGCCTGGATTTGGAGTCACCCCCAAAATGAAAGTGGAAAAACACACTACAGGCTGATCCTACTTTGATGTAATGTCCTTAAAACAAGTCAAAATGAGGCTCAGTATTGTGTGTGGCCTCCACGTGCCTGTATGACCTCCCTACAACGCCTGGGCATGCTCCTGATGAGGTTGCGGATGGTCTCCTGTGAGATCTCCTCCCAGACCTGGACTAAAGCATCCGCCAACTCCTACTAGACAGTCTGTGGTGCAACGTGACGTTGGTGAATAGAGTGAGACATGATGTCCCAGATGTACACAATAGGATTCAGGTCTGGGGAATGGGCGGGCCAGTCCATAGCTTCAATGCCTTCATCTTGCAGGAACTGCTGACACACTCCAGCCACATGAGGTCTGGCATTGTCCTACATTAGGAGGAACCCAGGGCCAACCGCACCAGAATATGGTCTCACAAGGGGTCTGAGGATCTCATCTCGGTACCTACTGGCAGTCAGGCTACCTCTGGCAAGCACATGGAGGGCTGTGTGGCCCTCCAAAGAAATGCCACCCCACACCATTACTGACCCACTGCCAAACCGGTCATGCTGAAGGCTGTTGCAGGCAGCAGATCGCTCTCTGCAGCGTCTCCAGACTCTGTCACATCTGTCACATGTCCTCAGTGTGAGCCTGCTTTCATCTGTGAAGAGCACAGGGTGCCAGTGGTGACTTTGCCAATCCTGGTGTTCTGTGGCAAATGCCAAGCATCCTGCACAGTGTTGGGCTGTGAGCACAACCCCCATCTGTGGACGTCGGGCCCTCATACCACCCTCACACATTTGCACATTTGTGGCCAGCTGGAGGTCATTTTGCAGGGCTCTGGCAGTGCTCCTCCTGTTCCTCCTTGCACAACGGCGGAGGTAGCGGTCCTGCTGCTGGGTTGTTGCCCTCCTACGGCCCCCTCCATGTCTCCTGGTAGCGCCTCCAGCCTCTGGACACTACGCTGACAGACACAGCAAACCTTCTTACCACAGCTCGCATTGATGTGCCATCCTTGATGAGCTGCACTACTTGAGCAACTTCTGTGGGTTATAGAGTCCGTCTCATGCTACCACGAGTGTGAAAGCACAACCAACATTCAAAAGTGACCAAAACATCAGCCAGAAAGCATTGGTACTGAGATGTGGTCTGTGGTCCCCACCGGCAGAACCACTCCTTTATTGAGGGTGTCTTGATAATTGCCAATAATTTCCATCTATTGTATATTCCATTTGCACAACAGCATGTGAAATTGAAGTGTTGCTTCCTAAGTGGACAGTTTGATTTCACAGAAGTTTGATTTACTTGGAGTTATATTCTGTTGTTTAAGTGTTCCCTTTATTTTTTTGAGCAGTGTAAATACCAATGGAAAGTGTATTGGAAATGAGCAATTATTAATGTACCTAAAAGTAACAATGTACTTGTTAGAATGATATCCATATAGGCAGTTGAGAGCAGGGAAGTGATTTTCCTCGTTGTCTTTCTACTTTCTATCTAAGAAAAACATGGTTGCTGTACCTGAAGAATATCTTCAAATAGCTTGTTAACAAAGGATGGTTGGTGTATCACTTCCTCTCAACATCCCCCTTGAAGAATCTGTACTTATATAATGCACTGTACTGTTTTGTCTAGTTGGTAATTTGCATAGCTATGTGTTCAAATGCTGATGTATTAAGTTTCTGCCCAGCAACTGCTAGTTGATTACAGACAGAGTTAATAGTTGGGACTAGCGCAGGATGGGAGGAGTTATATGGGCACAAACAGGAGAGCAATTTCCTGTTAAGAAACAGATAATGTCACAAGGATACCACGACAGAGAGAGGCCAGAAGACCATGGTGTCTGGTTTTAAAAATTCCTGCACTGGTTAGAAGTACTTCGTCATCGTATTAAACAGTGCATGTTTTTTCCTTGATGGCAGTGCAAGGGTTAATCTGTTCAATTGAAGCTCCTGCAGCTTTCCTACCTGGATTGTCTCAGCAGTTCAGAGTTGGCCATTCCCCTCTGCTATATATGCTCGCTCTGGCACTTAGGAAAGCCAGTGTTAGTTCTTACTGCTTGGTTCTGGAGTTGGAGGTGTAGGTCATGGTTGGAGTTGGCGTTTGAAGATTGTTCAACAGATTGTTGCTTGGAGTTTGTCTGTGTGCATATTCTCATCCTCTCCTATTTTGTTTCTCCTTCCTTAAGCTCCCCTGTGTCCCACTCTGTTGTTTGGTGTGTGAATTTCTGTATGGTTGGTATTTTCATTTATCCCTGTCCGTCTTCCCTTGTTTGTCTGGTTAGTGTGTTCCTATACACTTCAGCTTCCCACTACTCTGTGTAGGGGAGGGGACAGATATGGGTTTATATAAGAGCATAGCAAGGCACATAAACCCAGTGTCTCCGCCTTCAGGAGTAATCCGGGGGACAGGGATAGACTAGGGCGCTCCTAGTTCTAGGAACCTGGTTAACGCCCATAGTCCCAACACCATTGTGATAGATAAGGTTTAGCAACTGAGGCGTACTGACCTATGGTCTAGCTACTTGCTGATCTGCTTTAAAAGGGTGTTCATGTGCCAAGAGGGAGACTCGAGATGTCAGATAGTAAAATTCCAAGGAAAGTGAAGAAACACTGAGAAGACAGATTTCAGACAGGAGCCATAGCAGAGACGGAAGGAAAGGACGGGGTTCTAGGTGCAGGCCAGGTAGGCCATTGTGATGGTAGAGAACTTTGCTCAGGGGAAGTGAGAGACAGTATTGAAGAGAATTGAAAGGAAGGAATAGCATAAACAGGACTTTAGCAAATTTTTGTCTTTAAGAGAAGAAGCTAGAGCGTCACCATACTGGGACACGGAGACCTGAAGATGCAGTGGCACAGCAAGGAGCCTGTGGCCCTGATCGAACTGACTTAAGGATATTAGTGACGAGTTGTAATGACACATATCAGCCACTGGGTTCTTCATTAGCCAGCTGGGAATAGAGAGTAGCGCTACACCTCGACCTGTGCGGTCCTCACAGGGGAAGAACAAGCTTTCCATGATGGTTCGCAGGACTGTTGTGAGATGTGAGAAAAGCAATGTATCATCGCAAGTAACTAAGAAGTGACAATTTCCCTAAATTGGGACGGTACCTACACTGTCTATATTAAAAACCTTACTGTATATCAAAGTTGAAGTAATGCATATAAAAGGGTAGAAAAATAGGACCGGGTCCCAACTCCAGACCACCTAGGCCCGTGGTAAGCTACATATATACTAACCAGCTCAACAAAGGGGATGCCACACCATTACTTCAACTTTGATATACAGTAAGGTTTTTAATATAGACAGTGTAGGTACCATCCCAATTTAGGGTCACCTTGTCGCTGGTGGGACGGCTTGTATACTTTTTTTGATCAAAAATAGTTCACTAAGTACCCTATATTTAATATGCAACTTTGCTTTACATTTATATATAATGATGGTAGGGTATGAGATATATTTTTTGTCTTTTGTAGGTTTTGCTTCTTTTTGCTAGTGTGAACATGCTCCTATTTCTTGCATGTGTACCATCTTAGACCTCAGTTCACATTGCTTGTTTTTAACATCTGAGCATGCATAGTCTCTATGAATATTTGGAGGTCCATAAATTAAAATAACAGCATATCAAACGCCCACTCTTACTCTGATAAATAAGGTTTGGCAGAAGGTGGGGGAACTTCAGACGCTAAAAGGGGTTATAGGATATATTATTCTTTGGGATACTCCATGGCTTTCTAACCTATACAACTTGGAAGGCTTTGATCCTGACCGGTGACCGGTCTCTATACTGCAAGAGGTCAATACTGAATTATGACAATGTGGTATATTGCATTGCTTATTTTTTTAGTTTTTCATCTTTTTTTATTCTGCCATCTCCATTTTACTTTATTTCCAAACAAAACTGAAAAAACCTACTTTTTCTGCCACCAATGTGATACCATACTCACTCCTTCCCACATGGGATGAACTTTTCCCCTTCTTTGCTGCAGTGTCCCATTTTGCTGCCAGCTGTATTCCATGAAAAACACTCATCAGATCCAGTGATGGCTCCTAAATAAAAAAGCTAAAAAGGTAACTAAATCTGCCAACATCAATGGTATTATACTAAGTAGATTATATTGTTCTACATCCTGCTGCCATAACTTCTTCTCCAGCTCATTAATTAAGTTTTCGTAACTACGCCTTAACCGGCTCCCTCTCTTACCAGGGATGTCCTAGTAGTTGTGTCCTCATCCAAGATAGACATGCCAGAGCTGGTATGTTACTCTCCACAAGGACAAACGTTACCCCTTAGACCTCACTCCAGAGCCTCTCATCTAGCCAAATCAGTTCTCATACTTTGCACGGATGAGGGCCAATAGCCCGAAACACCGTGTCTGCAAATTGAGATTCTGATTTGGCTATTATCCTAAGTCATATTGCAAGACACGTTAAAGGGTCGATTGTGACTTGTAGGATTGCTGCTTATAATAGGTGGCGCTATAGAGTTCAAGTCCTCTTCCTCTCTGAAGAGGCAATTTGCACATCTAAGATAGTGACAGACTATAACTGAACTCAAGGTTTCCTCCAACGTTACTCACCTGGACCCCAGATGTCAAGACATTGGCTACTCAGAAGAGGACATTTTCCCATGTAGCAGGCTCCATTTCCCTTCATACATGGGAAACCATTTACTTTAAAACTATCCTTAGGACACACAGGAGACTTCCCATCACATATATCAGTAAGGTCACACTCATCTTTGGCAGGTCTACAAATAGATCCTGCAGGTTTAATCTGTGGGGAAATCAAATATACAGTAGAACGTAGGAATGATACAGCTGCAAAATAAAATGAAGCAAAAATAAGAAAAACTTTGCACTAATCCATTTCTCCTATGATGCTATTACATATCATGTTGGGATCAAAAAGGTAAAATAAAAAAAACAAATAAGCCTTGTATATTTTCTTATACTGTTATTGAAGCAATTTATTTTACCTTTCCTCTTACCCTATGGATCTTACTGAATGGACACAATGCAAAACTAATCCTCCCTTAGAAGTGCCTATTTTTGTAGCTCATGAATGGAGGATCCTAATCGTATGCCCCCCAGTACTGTTGTATAATTAGGCAAAATTATCATTTAAGATTGTGTGATAGTTGGAGCTCCATTTGTAATTTATAGGACCTGATCAGCTCATCATCAAAGACCTGTATGTAACACCATTGCCAGCTCACCCTGCATGGTTTCCCTTCCCCCTCCATGTAGAGGCTCTGTCATAGGCCCGCAGTGTGGTCCCCTTCTGCTGACATGTCTCCTGCTTGTGCACGCCGCACTTCCTGGCAGCTCACGTAGGGTGCACACCCGAGCACTTCCCCATTCTTAAAGGGGCAGCACGCACATATAGTAAAATGCCCCCAGCGAAATTACTGAGAGGCATTTAGTATAATGACCTCACCTGCTGGATGGCTCTCAGCCTGTTACTGAGAGTGATCCTGCATAAAAGACTCTCTCTCCCTTAGGGAGTCGCCGAAGCAACAGATTTTATTAGTGTGTAGTCTCCCCTACTAGTGAGTTGTTGGGTCCTCTGGTCCTGGTGTGTCTGGTGTCCTGTACCTGAATCCCTGGTTCTGGTGTGGCCAGGTCCTGAACCTGAATCCGTGTGTCAGATGCAACAGTCGCTCTGCATCGGGCTGCAGAAGGTCTCTGCATTTGGCATTGCAGACGCCTTCTTAATCCTTCTGACTTTTAGACCCAGCAGCAACCTCCCTCCTCCTCTGATTGACACTCCTTAGCCTGGGTGTTTATAAACTCTCAGTCTGCTTCAGAGTCGTCGGTGATATTCACATTTTCCCTTATGAAGGCTTGGAGTTATAGCAGTCGGCTTACTTCCTCACTTGTGCCCTTGGAGGACGTTTGGTGTTATCTCTCTGGAGTCTGCTCAAGCTAAGTTTATTCCCCCCTTGTTTGTCTCCCTTGTTGTCTTTAGTTTATAGTGGGGACTGACCAGTGCTCATCCCTCCTCCCTCACTATCCAGGGCCTAGCTCCAGGGATATACAGGGCTTAGGTTTCCTGCTCGGCGATCGGTGTGGTACTAATATAGGGACGGTAGGGTAGGAAGGGTGTTATTAGATCAGCCTAGGGGTCTCCACTACCCCTTTTCCTAGTGTCTGGGCTTCCTTCCTCTCATCCCTTCATGTTGCACTTAGGTCTTTCCCACACTGTGCATGACATTACCACCGGCCGTGAATATTTAAAAAAAAAAAAAAAAACTGACACGTGGTTTTATTTGTGTGTGCTTTTTTTCTGGCATGTTTTTTTTTTTTTTCCTCTCTCACTTGGTTATGGATCTGCTCGCAGAGCAGCTGCGATGTCTGTTTCTGGAGGTGACTGACCTCCGCTGTGAGGTTCAGCAGCAGCAACAGCGGCTGCAGGTCGCTAATGTTGGGGTCTCTGCAAGTAGGCCGATCCAGTTTGAATCCAAGGTTGCCCTCCCGGACAGGCTTTAAGGAGGTAGGGACACGTCTTTTGTGTTCAAGGAAGCTTGCAAACTGTATTTTAAACTTCATCTTTAGAAATGAGGAGCAAAGAGTGGGAATTGTGATCTCACTGCTGCAAGGAGATCCTCAATCCTGGGCTTTCTCGTGCCGTAGGGTTCAGTTTGTCTCCAGTCTATGGAGAGGTTTTTCGGGACACTAGCCCTCATTTATGATGACCCTGACCGAATCTCCTTGGCTGAGACCAGGTTGCGTCGCCTTTATTAGGGGAATCGGTCAGTGGAGACGTACAACTCCGAATTCCACAGATGGTCAACTGATACAAAATGGAATGATGCAGCTCTTAGAAGGCAATTTTGTCAGGGCCTTACTGAAAAGTAGAAAGATACTTTGGCAGTGTATGAAACCCCTGAGTCCTTGAAAGCTGCCATGTCGGTGGCTATACGTGTTGATTGCCACCTTCGGGATAGGTGGGTAAGACCACCTTCTCCGGAGCCTTCTTGTCGGGGTAATGCCCCTTTGCCGGGGGAGCGGTCGGGCGGTGAACCAGTACTGGGGGAGTTGGAGGAAACTCGTTTAACCCTTAGTAGTCTAGAGTTGGATAAGCAAGGGGTGCATTTATCATCACCCTGCAGTTCCCGGTTTGTCCTGACAGCAGAGGTGGTGCTACAGAGAAAGAAAAAAAAAATTCTGTGTTTGTTGACAGTTGAGCTGGAGTCAGCATGGTTGATGCTGAGTTTGTGAGAACTTATGGTCTTGTTTGCTGTACTTTAGCTAAGCCCATTCCCATCTTCGCCATCGACTCAGCGCCACTTGCACAGAAAGCTCTGACTCAGATTGTACATAATGTAAGACTGAGGGTGGGGTGAGATAATTCCTTGCTATGTCCTGGAAGGTCTTCCCACACCAATTGTATTAGGTCTACCCTGGTTGGTGAAACATAATCCGTTGGTGGATTGGCAAGCCAGGGAGATCATTGAGTGAGGAGATTACTGCCATGAGAACTGTTTAAATATTTCCCTGTCTACAGTCTCTACAGAAACCTTACCTGCATTTTTGTCTGGTGTTGAGGACATTTTTTCTGACAGGGGGTGTCAGGATTTGCATCCTCATCTTGCATATGACTGTCCTATTAACCTGACCCCCAGAGCTAAACTACCAAAGTCCAAACTATATAATCTTGCTAGCCATGAAGGATTTCATTGCAGAAAGTCTGAAGAAGGGACATATCAGATCCTCATCTTCGCCTGTGGCGGCAGGGTTCTTCCTTGTGAAGAAAAAAGATGGCTGTCTATGTCCCTGTTTAGATTTCTGGGAATTAAATCAAATTACCATCCGTGATCCATACCTTCTTCCTCTGATTCCTGATTTGTTCAGCCAGGTTGTTGGAGCTAAGGTATTCTCCAAGTTGGATATAAGGGGAGCCTAAAAAACTGGTTAGAATCAGAGAGGGGGATGAATGGAAAACAGCATTTAATACCTCTGAAGGGCATTTTGAGAGTCTGGTTATGCCTTTCGGTCTGACCAATGCACCTGCGGTGTTCCAGCATTTCATTAATGATATTTTCCATCATTTGGTGGGGAGATTTGTGGTGGCCTATGTGACATGCAGAAGTAGTGCTGATGCTTCCAAAGCATCCAGCAACTGTTACAAATAACACAAGCACAGGAGACAAAGTGTTGTGCTTCAGAAGCATCCAGCAACTAAAGGGGTTAACACAGTCACAGGAGACAGGGAGTGTTTTAGCAGAGCCCCAGGGGGATTGTGGGGACCTCGTTATTGTAGTCTGGCTGAAGACTAAGAGAAAGGTGGTGTGTTATCTGGATCTGACAGAAGGCAACTGAACAGGATTCAGATCAGGAGAGAAACTAAACACAGGTCAGAAACTCCCTGAACCAACAGTGCAGAGTATTATTGGGCAGGAAGTTAAGGACTGGAAGGAAGTGTGTCACAGGGATCATCTCCCTCATCAAACCCTCCCCCCACTCCATATCTATGCAGGATAAAGAATGTAGTGTACTATTGTGTCCTTGTGAAGGAAAAGCCTGTGGTTGTGTATGCATAGAAGTGTGCTGCTAAAAGATCTAATATATTTTGAAAAATGCTACTGAAGAGACTGTAATACTGTGCCTTGTGAAGAAACTACTGTATTGTTACTGGAGCCGGTTGTTCAAGAAACTCAGACTGTACTGTAATGAAGATTGTTGCTGTAATATCCCTGAATTGCACTGGCCGTGTTCAGATTAAATTACACTCTTAAACTGCTGAAAAGGACTCTTGTCAGATGTGCCTGGTCAGCAATTGAATCTATCGTGTGCCTGAGAGAAGATGCAGTCTATGGTCGCCCTGAGTAACAGTTCCCCCAGGATTCCAAAGAATTCATGAAACCCGTCTTGCCCTATCTGAACATAGCAGCGTGCGTGTAACATCTATCTGGATGATATTTTGGTTTACTCACCAGATTTTATGACACATTGGGGGCATGTTAAACAGGTGCTTCAGATATTAAAGGATAACAAACTATATGCCAATCTAAAAAAATGTGTTTTTGCAGTCCAGGAGGTGCAGTTTTTGGAGTACCTCTTGTCATCTTCGGGTTTTCGGATGGATCCGGAGAAGATCCGTGCTGTCCTTGATTGGGACCGTCCTGAGAACCTGAAAGCTCTACAATGTTTTCTGGGCTTTACTAATTTCTACTGGAAATTCATCCAAAATTATTCAGTAATTGTAAAACCCCTTACTGACATAACAAGGAAGGGGTCTGATTTTTCCAAATGGTGGGATGCCGTTCAGCAGGCTTTTTCCTCCCTAAAGAGCTGTTTTGCCACGGCAACTATACTCAGTCAACCCGATGTTTCCCAATCTTTTATTGTGGAAGTTGATGTGTCGGAGGTGGGATTTGGGGCTGTGTTGTCTCAGAGTCCATCCCCTGGTAAATGGCATCCATGAACTTTCTTTTCTAAGAAATTATCTTCGGCTGAGAGAAATTATGACGTGGGTAATAGGGAGCTTCTGGAGATTAAATTGGCATTCAAAGAATGGCAACATTGGTTGGAGGGAGCTGTCCATCCTATTACTGTTATCACAGACCATAAGAACCTGTCATTTCTTCAATCGGCTAAAAGTCTCAACCCTAGGAAAGCTAGATGGTCCCTGTTTTTTACTAGGTTCAATTTTGTTGTCACTTTCCGTCCAGGGTTCAAAAATGTCAAGGCTGATGCTTTGTCCCAGAGCTTCCCTGGTGGTGGTGACCATTAGAACCCTGCCCCGATTTTACAGAAGGGGGTAGTCATTTCGGCATTGTACCCTGAACTGGAGGATGAGGTGTTGGAGGCCCAGGGGGACGCCCCTGCCTCCTGCCCTTCAGGAAAGTTATTTGTACCATCTAATCACAAAGTAATTAAAGAACATCAAAACTCCATGCTTGCTGGTCATCCAGGTGGTAAGGTAACTGCAGACCTCCTTTTTCACCGTTTTTGGTGCCGGGGTTGCATCGAGATGTGGTTGAACACGTATCTGCTTGTAGTATTTGCGTGCGTTCTAAAGTATTGCATACCCGTCCATCTGGTACTCTTCTTCCGCTACCTATTCCTAGCAGGCCATGGACACACTTGTCCATGGATTTTATTACTGACCTAGCGGTATCTGCAGGCAAAACTGTGGTTTTGGTGGTTGTAGATAGGTTCACTTCATCGTCTTACCGGCACTTCCGAATGAGAGTCTTGCTCAGGTGTTTATAAAAGAGATTGTGAAGCTTCACGGGGTTCCCTCCAATGTGGTGTCAGATCGGGGGACCCACTTTGTTCACAAGTTCTGGAAAGCGCTGTGTTCTCGACTGGGGGTGCAGAATCTACCAGCAGGTCACCGATCTTTGGTGCATACGGTTACCATCCACAGTTTGGTACTTTTAGTGGGAGAGGGGCTTTGGGAATTTCTGAGGAGGAACTTTTTGCTTTGTTGCTCACCTCGGTGCTGTGGGGGGTTCTGAATAATTTGAAGATCTTGGGAGACAGGTACAAAAGTATGGCTGACAGGAGACGCTCACCAGGTCCGGACCTGAGTTTGAATGATTTTTGGTGGTTGTCTACCAGGAATATCAAGTTGAAGGTTCCTTCCTGCGAGCTGGGACCTAGATTTATTGATCCCTATAAAATAACTGCGGTCACTATTCCAGCAGCATTTAGTCTTGAGCTACCTCAGGCCCTTAAGATCCACAATGTCTTTCACAGATGTCTGCTCAAGAAATATGTGGAACCTCTTGAGTCCTCAGCCCTACCGCCGTCCCCAATAATGGTTGATGGTAATCTGGAGTTTAAGATATCGAGGATTGTAGATTCTCGTCTCCAATGTTGTTCTCTACAATACTTGGTGCACTGGAAGGCTTAAGGTCCAGAGGAAGGGATGTGGGTTTCAGCATCAGAGGTGAATGCTCCCAGGCTGGTTCGTTCATTTCACACCTCTTATCCTGAGAAACCTCGTCCTGAGTATCACGCTGAGGGGGGTGTCAGGGAAGTATTGAGGAATATTGAAAATGTTCTTCCATATTTCCCTGACCCAGATATTGACCATTCTTCTGCTCAGCACAAAAGCCCCAATTAACACAGTCATGAGGGAGGCCTTACACAAACAAATTCCAGCCATAAAGTGTGTGGTAGGACGACTCGCTCGGCCACTTCTGGAAGTAGACTCAGGAACCCAGGTTTTCTTTGCAGGCTTTATTAACAGCATAAAGCTCTGCACTCCAGCAAAATAAAAACAGCCTTACTTGGCTAAACAACAAAACAAAAGATAAACTGTAGCAAGTCCATATGTGTGTGCGGTTCCCCACACAGGTTATGTCCAGCCTTCAGCTCCCTCCTGAGCTATGGCTGTCCAGTCTGGAGACCTTGCCTCTCCAAACACAACACAGAGTTAAAAAAACAGGACTGAACATTTAAAAGTTGCTCAGCCACACCCGGAGTGGAGGTATGGGGAATGACGTCCCTTCCATCTCAATGTCATTCCCCTAAAACTACGCCCTTTAAGTGAGTCAACCCACCAGCATATAAGATGCTGGCAGAAAGTCCATTGGTTTCAGTTCACACAGGCTAGCAACCTATGCGACACATACCTCCCCTCATAAATCATACCAGTGACTCTGTCACAAGTGTAACAAGCTGCCTTAAATGCAAATGTATTTCCTTTCACACAGACCTGAGATAGATTGACACCTTCTCCCAGGCCAAAGTTTGGAGGAAAGTTCAAAGGCACTCACAAACAATTCCCGGCCACCAGCCATAGCCACGTCGACTCCGATATGAAATACTGTGAGTTCCATACGTCCGGAACTAATGGGACCCATATTTTTAGAGGTAAAATCAGCGAGGGAGTGATAGGGATACTTTTTCTGCCGCTGAAAAACACTACATAGAGCTGTAGCACAAAAACCCCAGAATAGCAGACTGCAACTATGCGATGTGTGGTCTCTAAATGAAGGTAAAATCCTAACGGGGAAAATGGCGTAGTTTTCAAACTTCTGCGATCAACGAGCGATGAGTTACCGCAGAAGTTAGCGTTTTTAATAAAAATGAACAGGCTGGAGACCAGCCCACATGATGTCACCACAAGGGGTGTGTGGGTAAATCTCCCCTTAGGTTTAAGAGAACCCAAGGACATTAGTGGAGCACTCATTGCCAGGCGGGTGTAAGGTTTATAAGCAACTGGTCACATTCGATAACGCTCAAATCAAATGGGAAGCCCCTCCTCCACCTATGCTGATTCGTCCCTGCGAACTGTATAGTGTAAGTTGTCTTCTTTTATCCTGTTTATTTTATGTAACTTTTTATGTACTGTATTTTAATGTCTCCTTTGTAACATTCTTGTGTATATATTTTTCCTAAACACTGCCTCCCTTTTGGATTAAATATAAAATTTAATAGTTCTGTTTCTTTTGTCCTGTAATTGTTCCCTCCCCTAAAGCCATATACGCTACCAAAACGCAGGCATCCGGCCAGGCCTATATTATTATATTTCAGACTCGGCTGGTGGTGGCAGAGAATAATAATAATTGGGCTATCGTGAAGCTGAGAGTGACGGTACAGGGGCGTAAACACGGATTCCATGCGTTGGAACCAAGAGGTGTGACACCATACTCTCACTGGTCGCTTGTCGATATCCACGCAGCGAGTAGTATGGATTGTGTGCTCGTGATTCTCGACGAAATACTGACAGCGTGACGGCACGGTGAGATATCGAGTGATCTCCCCGGTGTCTTCCCTGTGGGGTACTGTCACGGGTGTGTCAGATGCAAAAGACAGTTGATCTGCATCTGGCTGGCAGAAGGTCTCTGCGTTTGGCATTGCAGACGCCTTCTTAATCCTTCTGACTTTTGGACCCAGCAGCAACATCCCTCCTGCTCTGATTGACACACCTTGGCCTGGGTGTTTATAAACTCTCAGTCTGTTTCAGAGTTGCCGGTGATATTCACATTTTCCCTTGTGAAGGCTTGGAGTTATAGCAGTTGGCTTACTTTCTCTCTGGTGCCCTTGGAGGTAGTTTGGTGTTATCTCTCTGGAGTCTGCTCAAGCTAAGTTTCTTTCCCCTTTTTTGTCTCCCTTGTTGTCTTTAGTTTATAGTGGGGACTGACCAGTGCTCACCCCCCCTATCCAGGGCCTAGCTCCAGGGATATACAGGGCTTAGGTTTCCTGCTCGGCGATTAGTGTGAAACCAATATAGGGACAGTAGGGTAGGCAGGGTGTTATTAGATCTGCCTAGGGTCTTCACTCCCCCTTTCCCTAGTGTCTGGGCTTCCTTCCCCTCATCCCTTTGTGTTGCACTTAGTCTTTCCCACACTGTGTAGCCAGGGCCCTGAATATTTTCCCCTGGTCCTGGTGCGGCCTGAACTGTTACTGAAGTCCCTTGGTCCCGGTGCAGCGAGTACCCGAACATTGTCCCCTGGTCCTGGTGGGGCCTGTACTGTTCCCGAAGTCCCCTGGACCTTGTGTTGCCAGAGCCATGAACATTGTCCCCTGGTCCTGGTGCAGCCAATCCTGTTCCTGAAGTCCTCTGGTCCCGATGCGACCAGTGGCTGAACATTGTCCCCTGGTACTGATGTGGCTAGTCCTGTTTCCAAAGTCCCCTGGTCCTGGAGCGGCCAGTGTCTGAATGTTTCCCTATCAGAGTATCTGGACTGCTTCAACGTATCCAAAGAAGTATCCACCTGAGTCTCTGTGTCAGTAACCGTTCTGCAATAAACCTGAACCTACTAGTCTGAACAGAGCGGTAGTCTGTGTCAGCTAACCTGACTCCTTGGGTCAGCTGCTGCAGTACCGGCATCTGCCTTGGAGTGGTACCTGGCGGCTACCTGCAGCCTAGCCTGTCTCCAGCATCTGGAGCTGCAGTGAATACCAGGTAGCCGCTTAGTTATGCCCCTACCTTGGTAGACCGGACCCTGTGGCAGAGTAGGTCCACAAATCCACTTCTGCCACCATTGAGGGTAACACTGTATTGTGCAATGGGGGCTCATAGTTATATCATTTTAATATTGAAAGAAGATACAACTACTTCAAATTCAACCTGTAACTTAAAATCCTGAGGAAGGCAAAAACCCCACAAGGCAGATACTAATTGCTTTAGTGAACAACTCCTTCCCGACTCCACATATGTCAATAAAATAAGTTCTCTGGATTAAGTCCCATCTGCAGAATCTAGTACGCATAACCAGTAATATATTTTTTTCCAGGCCATCCTTGAACTTGTTTAACCCCTTTACCCCCCAAGGTGGCTTGCACGTTAATGACCAGGCCAATTTTTCCAATTCTGACCACTGTCACTTTAAGAAGTAATTACTCTGGAACGCAACAATGGATCCCCCTGATTCTAAGATTGTTTTTTCGTGACATATTGTACCTCATGATTGTGGTAAAATTTCTTCGATATCACTTGCGTTTATTTGTGAAAAAAATGGAAATTTGGTGAAAATTTTGAAATTTTCAAAATTTGAATTTTTATGCCCTTAAATCAGAGAGATATGTCACACAAAATAATTAATAAATAACATTTCCCACATGTCTACTTTACATCAGCACAATTTTGGAAACATTTTTTTTTTATTAGGGAGCTATAAGGGTTAAAAGTTGACTAGCGATTTCTCATTTTTCCAACAAAATTTACAAAACCATTTTTTTAGGGACCACATCACATTTGAAGTCACTTTGAGGGGTCTTTATGACAGAAAATACCCAAAAGTGACACCATTCTAAAAACTGCACCCCTCAAGGTGCTCAAAACCACATTCAAGAACTTTATTAACCCTTCAGGTGCTTCACATGAATTTTTGGAACGTGGAAGAAAAAAATTAACATTTAACTTTTTTCACAAAAATGTTACTTTAGACCCAATTTTTTTTATTTTTGCAGGGGTAACAGGAAAAAATGGACCCCAAAATTTGTTGTGCAATTTCAGCTGAGCACGCCGATACCCCATATGTGGTGAAAAACAATGTTTTGGCGCACGGCAGGGTTAGGAAAGGAAGGAGCGCCATTTCACTTTTTGATTGTAAAATTTGTTTGAATAATTAGCGGACGCCATGTTGCATTTGGAGAGCCCCTGATGTGCCTAAACATTGGAAACCCCCCACAAGTGGCACCATTTTGGAACTAGACCCCTCAGGGAACTTATCTAGATTTGTGGTGAGCACCTTCAACTTCCAGGTGCTTCACAGAAGTTGAGCAGTAAAAATAAAATTTTCACATTTTCGCAACAAAATGTTTTTCAGCCTCCAATTTTGCATTTTCATGAGGGTAATAGAAGAAATTGCACCATGCGATTTGTTGAGCAATTTCTCCTGAGTAAGCAGATACCCCATATGTGGGGGAAAACCACTGTTTGGGCGAACGGCAGGGTTTGGAAGTGATTTTTTGATTGTAAAATTTGCTTGAATAATTAGCGGACGCCATGTTGCGTTTGGAGAGCCCCTGATGTGCCTAAACAGTGGAAACCCCCCACAAGTGACACCATTCCCAGGGGGAACTTATCAAGATGTGTGGTGAGCACCCTGAATCCCCAAGTGCTTTAGAGAAGTTTATAACATGGAGCCATGAAAACAAAAAATTCTAACTTTTTCCACAAAAATTATGTTTTAGCCCCAATTTTTTTATTTTCACAATGGTAAGAGGAGAAAATGGACCCCAAAAACTTTTGTGCAATTTCTCCTGAGTACGCCAATACCCCATATGTGGGGAAAATACAGTGTTTGGGCGCACGGCAGAGTTCAGAAGGGAAGGAGCACTGTGTGACTTTTTGAACGCAAAATTGGCTGGAATTGAGAGCGGACGCCATGTCGCGTTTGGAGAGCCCCTGATGTGCCTAAATAGTGGAAACCCCCCAACAAGTGACCCCATTTTGGAAACTACACCCCTCAAGGATTTTATCAAGATGTATAGTGAACATTTTGAACCCAGAGGTACGACACAGAATTTGATAACATTAGGTCATCATATTCAATAAGTTGTCATTAGTTTTGAGCGCAAGTGCTCGCTACTTGAGTTTGCATCGGGTACTCAGGTATGTACCATGTATCGCGCGTGCTCGAGTGACATGCTCGAGTCCCCGCACGGATGTTTCACGGTTATTAGACACCCAAAAAAAAACATGCAGGGATTGCTCGTGCATGGCAGGCAATCCTCGCGAGGTTTATTTGGCCGCGAAGCATATGGGGCGGAGACTCGAGCATGTCACTCGAGCTCCCGCGATACTCAGTGCATACCCGAGCACCGGATGCAAACTCAAGTAGCAAGTACTTGCGCTCAACACTAGTCGCCATATCGTCATTCTTTTTTTTTTACTTTTAAAAAATATCACATTCCTAATCCCAACCCTAATACAACCCCAACCCTAGCCCAACCCTAACCCGAAACCTAACCCTAGCACAACCCTAACCCTAGAGTTTATTTTATAAGCTTTTCCTCGTGCGGTGTAAGTGATTACACGACTTTATTCTTCGCGTCGGTGCAATTACAGCGATACCAGAATCATATTGCGTTTTTATGACTGACAGCTGTCACACACTAAAAGACGCATTTTTGGCAAAATATAGTTTTTGCATTGCTATATTTTGAGAGCTATAATTTTTCCATATTTTGGCCGACAGAGTCATGTGATGGCTTGTTTTTTGCGGGATGAGTTGACGTTTTTATTGGTACCATTTCCAGGCACGTGATCACTTTCTATTGCGAGGCAGAATAAACAAAACCAACAATTCAGGAATTGTTTTTTTTTTTTTTTTTTTTTTTATGCTGTTCCGCGTGTGGTAAAATTGATAAAGTAGCTTTATTCTTCGGGTCAGTACGTTTACAGCGGTACCACATTTATATCGTTTTTCTATGTTTTGCGCTTTTACACAATAAAAGCTATTTTATAGAAAAAATTATTTTTTTGCATCGCTTTACTCTAAGAGCTATAACTTTTTTATTTTTCGGCTGATGGAGCTGTATGGCGGCTTGATTTTTTGCGGGACAAGATGATGTTTTCAGCGGTACCATTTTTATTTATATTTGTCTTTTTGATTGTGTTTTATTCCATTTTTTGTTTGGGGTATGATGATAAAGCATAGCTTTTTGCTTTGTTTTTTATTTTTATTCTTTACCGTGTTCACTAAAGGGGTTAACTAGTGGGACAGTTTTATAGGTCAGGTTGTTCTGGACGTGGCGATACCAAATATGTGTACTTTTATTGTTTTGTTTTTTTCATAATAATATTTATTGATGGGTACATTATATTTTTATTTTTTGTGGATTTTTTTTTTTAAATATTTTTACAAAATTTTTATTTTTTTTTTCATTTTTTAACACTTTTTTTTTAAATTTTATACTTTGTCCCACTATGGGACTTTCACTTTTTTTACTCTGATCGCCTGTATAGCATAGGGATGGAGCACTATCCCTGTGCTATACAGGCTGTCAGCGCTGAAGATGCAGAAGATACTTTGATCATGCACTGCGCATGATCAAAGTATTGTCCTGCTGTCTGGTGACCCGGATGTTGTCATGATGACATCCGGGTCACCATGACAACCACGGGACCCGGCCTCAGACAGCGCAGGACGGCGGGGAAGAGATGAGTATCGGCACTTACCTCCGCAATGCTGAGATCGACTTCGATCGCAGCATTGCGGGGGTTAATGTGCCGAGAGCGGTGAGGGACCGCTCCCAGCACATAGCACCAGGTGTCAGCTGTGACAATCAGCTGACACCCAGCGGCGATTGCGCCCGCACAGCCTGTGCGCGGGAGAAATCAACAGGGCATACTAATACGTACCTGGCTCTTAAAGCCCAGGGCGCAGGTATGTATTAGTACGCCCTGGGCTTTTAAGGCGTTAATGAATAGACCATCACAACATCATGTGGCAGAGAAGTTTATGGTATCACTGCTCGTACAGTAAAGAATAACCATTTGTGATGATGATTAGAGATAACCTTTCACAAAATTTTTCACATTCAACTGAACACAGGATTCAATAATGGCTGCTGGGTAGAATAATTGGTTTTGTTTCTTTTTTTTTATTTTTTTTTATTTTGCCTCTCCATTGCTGAGATATTAACAAAGTATTTGAAACCAATGAGTTAACCTTTTAAAGGGAATCTGTCAGTAGGATCAACCTTCTTGAGCCATCAATCTGGGCATGCAGGAAAGAAAGTTGAATAATATGATACCTTTATATCTGTGATCCAATTCCTTATTTCATATAAATCCACATTTTCTTAATATGTAAATGAGCTGTTGAGATCTATGGGCCGGACATAGATCTCCTTGAGAATCTGACACCAGAGCTTATTTTAAATAAAAGGGATGTGTGAGACATGTAATAACTGACAGTCTGCTCTGCTGACCGACATGTCTCACACTGGTAACTCCCTCTTTCATTTAAAATAATTTCTGGAAGCAGATTCTCAGGGAGATCTATGTCCGGCCTATAGATCTTAACAGTTCATTAGGAAACAGTTATTAGGAAAAAATCAGATTTCTCAGGAGTAAGATACCGGATTGCAGAAATCAATGTATCATTTTCTTCAACTTTCTATGGCATACATGCCCATATAGACTTCTTGTGTTCATCCTACTGACAGAAGTCCCTTTTAAGGTCCATTTACATTATACGATGTGCGGCAATGAACGACTGCCAATTAGCAACTTGTTTGGGCTGCCATTGTTCTGGACAGCATGAGACCTGTTTATCAGGATGACAAGCAGCTGACAATGATGATCTTTTGTGCAGATAATTTCACCCGATGAACAAGCATTCTGTATATTCATAGGTGTATTGACAGTCAGTTTAGACAGCATGATTATCGTGAAATGAGCATTCCTAGGAACTCTCGATCATGTGAAAAAATATTATGCAAATAAATAAGCATATTTTATTAAAACAAAAACAGTATACATATTTGGTATCACAGCGTCCAGAAAAATATGATCTAAAAAACTGTCACATTTTTTAACCCCTACAGTAAAATAAAATAAAATAAAAAAAACCAGTGCAAAAACTATGTCTTTTCATCACATCACCAAACAAAAAGTGGCAAAAAATGTGATAAAAGTCATACAGTGGGTACGGAAAGTATTCAGACCCCTTTAAATTTTTCACTCTTTGTTTTATTGCAGCCATTTGGTAAATTCTAAAAAGTTCATTTTTTTTCTCATTAATGTACATTCTGCACCCCGCTTTGACTGAAAAAAAAAACAGAAATGTAGAAATTTTTTCAAATTTATTAAAAAAGAAAAACTGAAATATCACATGGTCATAAGTATTCAGACCCTTAGGACAGTCATAAGCACTATGAGGCGGCAAATCCTGACACCCCCTCTCAGAAAAAACATCCTCAAAACCAGACGAAAAGCAGGTAATATTTCCGTAGAGACAGTAGCAAGGGAAATATCTAAACAGTTCTCATGGCAGTAATCTCCCCATTCAATAATCTCCCCGATTTGCTATTCCACAACGGATTATGCTTAACAGGCCAAGGAATACTCAAAACAATCGGTGTGGGAAGACTGTCCAGGACATAGCAAGGGATTATTTCACAATGAACTCTCCCCCACCCTCAGTTTTACATTATGTACAATCTGAGTAAATGCTTTCTGTGCAAGTGGCGCCGAGTCAATGGCGAAGATTTAAATAGGTTTATCTAAAGTACAGGAAGCAAGACCATGAGTTTTCAGAAACTCAGCATCAACCATGCTGACTCCGGCTCCACTGTCAACAAGTGCAGAAATTTTCTCAGTTTTTTTCTCTAGCACCACCTCTGTTGTTGGGACAAAGCGGGAACTACAGGTTGGCAACAAATGCACCCCTTGTTTATCCAACTCCAGACTACCAAGAGTTAATCGAATCTCCTTTTGTTTAGGAATTAAAGGACAGGTCCTAACAAAATGTCCCTTTTTCCACAAAAAAAACATACTCCATTTTTCTTGCGAATCTCCGGGGAGATGTATGATGCAGAGACACTCCCTAACTGCATGGATTCCTCCACCTCCCCCAGCACTGGTTCACCCCCAGACCGCTCCCTTGGCAGAGGTACACAACCCCGACAAGAAGGCCCGGAAGAAGGTGGTCTCACCCGTCTATCCCAAAGGCGTCTATCAAGACGTATGAACAACGACATGGCAGCCTCCAAGGGCTGAGGGTTTTTTATATACTGCCAAGGCATCTTTCAACCTTTCAGTAAGCCCCTCACAAAATTGACCTCTAAGGGCTGAGTCACTCCATTTGGAATCCGTTGCCCATCTACGGAATTCCGAACTGTATGTTTCCACTGACCGAATCCCCTGCCGAAGGAAACGTAGCCTAGACTCAGCCAAGGCGACACGGTCAGGGTCATCATAGATGAGGACCAGAGCCCCGAAAAATCCCTCCACAGACTGGAGACAAACTGAGTTCTGTGGTAAAGAAAACGCCCACGACTGAGGATCTTCCTGCAGTAGATAGATCACAATTCCAACCCGTTGCTCCTCATTCCCAGAGGAGTAAAGATGAAGTTGTTGGAAGCATGTGACACAGAGAAGCAGGAGGATCGAGAGGCAGTCAGCACCCATACTGCTCAGGAACCAGTACCAGGCTCTCACGCAGGAGAACCATGAAGAAATACAGCAAGATAAGACTTTGCCCACAATGAATAACCTTGTAAGCCCTCAGAATCCTCCTGTATGGAGAAAGACAAATGTTGTGAAGAAAAAACGGAGAGTGGTGGTCATGGGGGATTCCCTGTTGAGAGGAACAGAGGCCGCTATCTGCAGACCAGACATAACCTCAAGAGAAATGTGCTGTCTTCCAGGTGAAAAAATTAAAGATGTGTCTGACAGAATATCAAGACTCTTCAGACCTACAGATCACTACCCATTCCTGCTAATACATGTGGGGACAAATGACACCGCAAGAAAGGACCTGGAAACTATCTGCAGTGACTTTGAAAACTTAGGCAAGAAAGTGAAAGAATTGGGAGCGCAGGTGGTCTTTTCATCCATCCTCCCAGTGGATGGCCATGGAACAATGAGGTGGAATAAGATTCTACAGGTGAACAGCTGGCTACGTCGATGGTGCCGTCAACAAGGATTTAGATTTCCGGATCACGGAATGAATTACCTATATGATGAACTACTTGCTGGAGATGGGGTGCACCTTACGAAGACTGGAAAACATGTATTTGGAAGTCGCCTTGCTACACTCATCAGGAGAGCTTTAAACTAGAACAATGTGGGAAGGGAAGCAAAAGGCCAGTAAAAGCTATACAGCTGACAAATACTATTGAGATCTCTGCTACTGGAAGTGGAAAGAGAGAACAAAGACAAAAAAATCTAAATAATAAAAATATGGGAGAGAAACCAATCACAAACGAAAGTGTTTTTATACAAATGCACAAAGCATGGGCAACAAACAAGGAGAATTGGAACTACTAAAACAGGAAAAGAAATATGATGTCATTGGAATCACTGAAACTTGGTGGGACGATACACATGATTGGAATACAAGGCTAAAAGGATGCAACTTATTTGCAAGAAACAGACTTGATAAATGAGGAGGAGGTGTCACATTGTATGTTAGGAAAGTGTATATCTGCACAAAGATTGAAGCTTCAGAGACTGGGAGTTCTGTGGAAACTGTATGGGTAAGAATACAAGGAGAGAACAACGGAAAGGACACCATTGTAGGCATTTACTACAGGCCACCTGGGCAAGCTGAAGATATGGATGAACTCTTTATGTATCAAATGACCAAGTTCTCCAAAAAATATGACGTAGTGGTCATGGGGGATTTCAACTATCCAGACATTTGTTGGGAATCTCTCTCAAGTAAAGCTAACAGGTCAAGCAAATTCTTATCCTCTCTTGCTGACAACTTTAACTTCCAAAAGGTAGGGGAGAAAACAAGGGGATCTGCTAATTTGGATCTAATCCTTATAAACAGGGAGGAAATGGTTGAGGAGGTAAAAGTGGCTGGGGCCCTAGGAGGCAGCGATCATACTATTATAGAATTTTGGATAACTAGAGGAGGAAGACATGTGAAGACTCAAACTTCAAGGTTAGATTTCAGAAAGGCAGATTTTAAGCAACTCAGAAAGAGAATAGGAGGGATACAATGGCTGGATGACATTAAGGACAAAAATGTTCAGGAAGGATGGGAGATTTTTAAAAATGAGATTCTCAAAGCACAATCGTTAACAATCCCGAAAAGTAGGAAGAATGGGAAGCATTTAAGGAAACCAGAATGGATGAACACAGAACTTAAACACATGCTAAAAATAAAGAAAGAAATGTTTATCAAATGGAAAGAGGGAGGCATATCTAAAGAAGATTATAATGCAGTCTGAAGAACCTGTAGGGCACGTATCAGGTTAGCTAAAGCAGACTATGAATTAAGGCTTGCAAGAGATGTCAAAAGCAATAAAAAAGGATTTTGGAGTTATGTCAAAAGTAAGATTTTTACAGGATGAAAATGGTGAAATGGTAAGAAAGGATGTTGAGAAGGCCGAACTTTTTAATTCCTATTTTGCATCAGTTTTCTCTCAGAGAAAATGTAACATCAACTGATCTTCACTTTCCTATTAAAGGAATAGAAGAATCCAGGTTATCTGTAAACAGAAAGATTGTGAGGGAATATTTAGCTAACATAAATGTTTTCAAGTCTCCAGGTCCAGATGAATTATACCCCAGAGTACTGAAGGAGATCGTAGAAAAATTTTTAGAACCACTCTCCATAATCTTTGAAAATTCTTGGAGAACAGGAGAAGTCCCAGAAGACTGGAGAAGAACAAATGTTGTTCCTATTTTCAAAAAGGGGAAGAAGGTGGACCCAGGGAACTATAGGCCAGTGAGTCTGACTTCTATACCAGGAAAGATCTTTGAACAAATTATTAAACAACATGTATGTAAGTACCTGGATAAAAATGAAGTGATTGACCATAGTCAGTATGGGTTTGTAACTAACAAGTCATGTCAGACTAACTTAATTTCCTTCTATGACAGAATCACTGACTGGGTGGATCAGGGAAATGCTGTAGATATAGTATATCTTGACTTCAGCAAAGCATTTGACAAAGTATCTCACACCATCCTTATTGAAAAAATGACCAAGTATGGAATGGACAAGGCAACTTTTAGGTGGATTCATAACTGGCTTAGTGATCGGACTCAAAGAGTGGTCGTAAATGGCTTCACATCCAGTTGGATGAATGTCTCAAGTGGGATACCACGGCTCTGTCCTGGGACCTGTATTGTTCAACATCTTTATCAATGATTTAGATGAAGGAATTGAGGGTAAACTGATTAAATTTGCTGATGACACAAAGCTAGTAGGGATAGCTAATACTAGAGAAGAGAGAGAGAGGATTCAAAAAGACCTAAATAAACTGGAGCAATGGGCAGTAACTAACAGAATGGTTTTTAACAGGGAAAAATGCAAAGTACTACATCTGGGCAATAAAAATGAAAAAAGCATATACAGAATGGGAGGAATAGAGCTAAGCAACAGTACATGTGAAAAAGACTTAGGTATACTAATAGATCATAGACTGAACATGAGTCAACAGTGTGATGCAGCAGCAAAAAAGGCAAATACAATTCTGGGATGTATTAACAGAAGCATACAGTCTAGATCACGTGAAGTCATTATCGCACTTTACTCCTCTTTGGTCAGACCTCATCTGGAATACTGTGTCCAGTTTTGGGCACCACATTTTAAAAAAGACGTTGACAAACTGGAGCAAGTTCAGAGAAGAGCGACCAGAATGGTGACCGGTCTGCAAACCATGTCCTATGAGGAACGGTTACAGGATTTGGGAATGTTTAGCTTGCAAAAAAGAAGACTGAGAGGAGACTTAATAGCTGTCTACAAATATCTCACATTGTAGAAGGATCATCTTTATTCTCATTTGCACAAGGAAAGACTAGAAGCAATGGGATGAAACTGAATGGGAGGAGACACAGATTAGATATTAGAAAAAACTTTTTGACAGTGAGGGTGATCAATGAGTGATACAGGCGGCCACGAGAGGTGGTGAGTTCCCCTTCAATGGACGTCTTCAAACAGAGGCTGGACAGACATCTGTCTGAGATGATTTAGTGAATCCTGCTTTGAGCAGGGGGTTGGACCAGATGACCCAGGAGGTCCCTTACAACTCTACCATTCTATGATTCATTCTATGATTAAGTTTAAAATACAGTTTGCAGGCCTCCTTGAAAGCAAAAAATTTGTCCCTACCTCCTGAAAACCTGTGCAGGAGGACAACCTTGGGTTCAGGCTGGACAGGCCTAACTGCAGAGACCCCCAAATTAGCGACCTGTAGCCGCTGATGCTGCTGCTGAACCTCACAGCAGATGTCATTCACCTCCAGAGACAGACAGCGGAACTGCTCAGCGAGCTCTGCAACTGAACACATATCGAGGAGAAAGGGAAAAAAAAGGTGCACGCCCAAAAACACACAGAGAAAAAAAAAAACAAACAAAGTGTCAGTTTTGTTTTTTTTTCTTTTTCAAAGTGATGCTCGGACATCACTTCTATTATGCTCGCTACTTGAGTTGAACACGTTCGAGCATCCGACGTGTTTGATTTGAGTACAGAGCACTCGAGCATTTCAGTGCTCGATCATCATTAATAGGGTCTTTTTTAATAAAGTATTTTAAGTCTACTTTCAACATTAAAAACTATGAAGCTATGAAACCATGGGTATATTGTATGCTGGAACCTGGTCCATTTTTCTGTGATAGTCTGCTACATGCCAAAGCTTATTTGATACCTGCTGCCAACCCTAGAATGATTTAACCCTACATTTGTCTAACAATTCTGCCTCTGACTATGTACTCTGGTTCTGAGCTCTGCTATCTCCTAACCTCATCCCTGACTTTGTCCTGCATCTGCCCTCTCTCTCTAGTTTTGACCCAGCTTGTCAACTTTCCTTTGCCAACAAGCTACACTGGTCAGCAGTCACTGTGGATGTAACCAGAGGACCCTGTTGTAAGACTAGATCACTGCAGATGGGTATAAAGGGTGAAGGCATGGGTCCTGCTTAGCAGAGTGGCTTGATCAAAGTCTGTCCTTGGAAGCCCAATTAAAAGCTGCCAGGCTTTTATGTAACACATACCTTTACACAAACGAGCCATTACTATGTCATTCTTTTGCTTGACTTTATACGCTCACCTTACCATGCTTACAGCACAGATCAACATCATCACACTGATATCCTGGCTTCAGTGTACAGGTCTTCGCATCACAATAAATACTTTTACATTCCTAGGCAAGACACAACATAACATTTCATTGTAAACTGCTTTTCGGGATATTTCTTAGGTTTTGTGTGATCATATTCAGGAGGCAAAGAAAATGTAAGCCCTGAGCTTAATCACTGCCCAATGAACATCTGTGCAAATATGCCAATATTATTTGTGCATCAATTTTCCGTGTCTTCTGGGACCTCTGCTTGCTGTCATTGTTTGGGATCCTTCAATGTTGACTGAAGGTAATAACTAGGGATGAGCGAACCCGTGGAAGTTCAGGTTCTGGTACCCTACCCAAACTTTTTCCCAAAGTCCGGTTTTGGTACTATAACTTTACCCGAACTTGAACCAGAACCCGAACCCTATTGAAAATAATAAGGACCCGAACTTTTCAGGTGGAAAATTCTCTCTCTCTCAAACGGACTTCCCCTGGAATCCCGAACATTGTAAGGGACGTCCTGGAGAAGTCTGTGCAGTCAGTGCACTAACTGTCAAGTACGAATCTCGAACTTTTAAGTTTGGGTTCGCTCATCTCTAGTAATAACCTGTCCTAGCCATGTGACAATCACATACAGTACATGTAAGGCCAATAACGATAACAGTACAAATATCAGAGCTCTTTTTGTGTGACCTGAGAACTATTTCCTTCAGGATGCCCAGACAACCATGTGGAGTAAACCACACGGGGTGAAATTCATCAAAATCTATAAATCCAATCTCAGGCTTAAAAGAGTTGCAAATGTTTGTGCATATGCAGATGCACATTAGAAAAAAAGAATATTTTTGCATTTTTATGCCAGGCTCATCCCAAGAGGAGCACAGCCATCCATAGTCTGACAGATTTACAATTATTTAACCAAGAAGTCGGCATATATTCATGAAAAAATCTCAAAGCTGGAGGATATTTTAGTTTTTCCCGCACAGAAAGTCAGAAGGTGCTCAATAAATCTGGTGTAGCCTAATCCAGCCAACTGTTGATTCAGACAGGTGAATGTAATGCCAGTCTCAATGAATTCTGTTCACAGTGGGTGTTCTTCAAAACTGTATTCTTCTGGTGCTTTTAGCATAAAGTCAATAGGAAAAATATGAAACACTACAGTAATATTTTAGTGTGGCAATTTCTTGTTGTCTTTGTGTCTTTTTTCCCAAAGACCATGCTGCTTAACTCTAAATAGTTGGATTTTTGCACTTGCCATAGAATCCCTTTTCCTTTGAATACATTGGGGACTCAGGACCGTGGTTATATATCTTGCTACTAGGAGGTTTGACATTAGGTGAAATAAAGTGTTAGCTTCATGCAGAAAAATTGAATATTCTGATGGGTTCACAAACTTTCAAGCACTATTGAAAATAAAGGCATCTACAGAACACAGGATGATGACCCATTTAGAAAAAAACAATGATCACAGATGCTTTGACACACACAGTGTGATTGGTTCCCCTCCCCCATGGGCCCCTATGCAGCTGAATCGGCTTCACATGTAGCATGTCTGCACCCGAATGATGCAAATGAAAAGTTCAGAGGAATCCAAAGTTATTTGGAGACTGGACAGATTTTCCTCTAGAAGGGGATAGTGCCTTTATCAAAAGATAGTCCAGATTACAAGTGTTTGCCATTTTTTTAGCATGAAAAAGTGCTATGAGGGGAACGAGAACCTTGAGGAAAACCATGGGAATACAACAAATTAGACATGAAGAGAACTGACAGTGAAGGAAAATAATCACTGGCGGGACATGGTGATGGGAATGTGCCAATTTGCATTGTGTATATCTACAGAAGAGAGGATTTCTCCTCTCACCAGTGGGGCAACTACATATTGCAGGAATTCCAAGCTAAATCTTTGGACCCGGACAAATTGGTTAAATGGTCCTGACCAAGCCAGGGGAGGAGTCCTGAGGAGATAATTTGCATATTCCCACTGCATTTTGGGGTAAGTGAAGAGTCTCCGTGAGCTCAAAGAACACTGGATTTTGGCTGTTGGAGCTGAAAAGAGGACATCGGTAAACCAGGGGAGGAGTCCTGAGGAGATAATTTGCATATTCCCACTGCATTTTGGGGTAAGTGAAGAGTCTCCGTGAGCTCAAAGAACACTGGATTTTGGCTGTTGGAGCTGAAAAGAGGACATCGGTAAACCAGGGGAGGAGTCCTGAGGAGATAATTTGCATATTCCCACTGCATTTTGGGGTAAGTGAAGAGTCTCCGTGAGCTCAAAGAACACTGGATTTTGGCTGTTGGAGCTGAAAAGAGGACATCGGTAAACCAGGGGAGGAGTCCTGAGGAGATAATTTGCATATTCCCACTGCATTTTGGGGTAAGTGAAGAGTCTCCGTGAGCTCAAAGAACACTGGATTTTGGCTGCTGGAGCTGAAAAGAGGACCGGCGCGCGGATTTTGAAGCTTTTTTTTGAAGGTTTTTTCACTGTTTTCAGAACATTAACAGTAAGAACATGGAAGAGTCCAGGAGCCATTTGGTGAGCTGCATATCCTGCTACATGTTCACAGACTTGCCAGTGGAAAAGCCAAACTTCACATGCCAGAAATGCAAGCTTGTGTCCCTGTTGGAGGAAAAGTTGCGAAATCTAGAAGAGAGGTTAACTACCTTGAAAATCATTAAGGAAGGTGAAGAGTTCTTAGACAGAGCAGAATTATCTCTTCATGATTCAGAAAGAGAAGAAATTCGAACTGCACCTGAGGAAACAGAGGAATGGAAGCATGTGACCCACAGAAGCAGGAGGATCGAGAGGCAGTCAGCACCTATACTGCTCAGGAACCAGTACCAGGCTCTCACGCAGGAGAACCATGAAGAAATACAGCAAAATAAGACTTTGCCAGCAATGAATAACCTTGTAAGCCCTCAGAATCCTCCTGGATGGAGAAAGAAGAATGTTGTGAAGAAAAAACGGAGAGTGGTGGTCATGGGGGATTCCCTGTTAAGAGGAACAGAGGCTGCTATCTGCAGACCAGACATAACCTCAAGAGAAATGTGCTGTCTTCCAGGAGCAAAAATTAAAGATGTGTCTGACAGGATATCAAGACTCTTCAGACCTACAGATCACTACCCATTCCTGCTAATACATGTGGGGACAATTGACACCGCAAGAAAGGACCTGGAAACCATCTGCAGTGACTTTGAAGACTTGGGCAAGAAAGTGAAAGAATTGGGAGCGCAGGTGGTCTTCTCATCCATCCTCCCAGTGGATGGCCATGGAACAATGAGGTGGAATAAGATTCTACAGGTGAACAACTGGCTACGTCGATGGTGCCGTCAACAAGGATTTGGATTTCTGGATCACGGAATGAATTACCTATACGATGGACTACTTGCTAGAGATGGGGTGCACCTTACGAAGACTGGAAAACATGTATTTGGAAATTGCCTTGCTGCACTCATCAGGAGAGCTTTAAACTAGAACAATGTGGGAAGGGAAGCAAAAGGCCAGAAAAAGCCATACAGCTGACAAATACTATTGAGATCTCTGCTACTGGAAGTGGAAAGGAAGAACAAAGACAAAACAATTTAAATAATAAAAATATGGGAGGAAGAGAAACCAATCACAAACTAAAATGTTTTTATACAAATGCACAAAGCATGGGCAACAAACAAGGAGAATTAGAACTACTAACGCAGGAAAAGAAATATGATGTCATTGGAATCACTGAAACTTGGTGGGACGATACACATGATCGGAATAAAAGGCTAAAAGGATACAACTTATTTGCAAGAAACAGACTTGATAAACGAGGAGGAGGTGTCGCATTGTATGTTAGAAAAGCGTATATCTGCACAGAGATTGAAGCTTCAGAGACTGGGAGTTCTGTGGAAACTGTTTGGGTAAGAATACAAGGAGATAACAACGGAAAGGACACCATTGTAGGCATTTACTACAGGCCACCTGGGCAAGCTGAAGATATGGATGAACTCTTTATGTATCAAATGACCAAGTTCTCAAAAAAATATGACGTAGTGGTCATGGGAGATTTCAACTATCCAGACATTTGTTGGGAATCTCTCTCAAGTAAAACTAACAGGTCAAGCAAATTCTTATCCTCTCTTGCTGACAACTTTATCTTCCAAAAGGTAGGGGAGAAAACAAGGGGATCTGCTACTTTGGATCTAATCCTTATAAACAAGGAGGAAATGGTTGAGGAGGTAAAAGTGGCTGGGACCCTAGGAGGCAGCGATCATGCTATTATAGAATTTTGGATAACTAGAGGAGGAAGACATGTGAAGACTCAAACTTCAAGGTTAGATTTTAGAAAGGCAGATTTTAAGAGACTCAGAAAAAGAATAGGAGGGATCCAATGGCTGGATGTCCTTAAGGACAAAAATGTCCAGGAAGGATGGGAAATTTTTAAAAATGAGATTCTCAAAGCACAATCGTTAACAATCCCGAAAAGTAGGAAGAATGGGAAGCATTTAAGGAAACCAGGATGGATGAACACAGAACTTAAACACATGCTAAAAAGAAAGAAAGAAATGTTTATTAAATGGAAAGAGGGAGGCATATCTAAAGAAGATTATAATGCAGTCTGCAGATCCTGTAGGGCATGTATCAGGTTAGCTAAAGCTGACAATGAATTAAGGCTTGCAAGAGATGTCAAAAGCAATAAAAAAGGATTTTGGGGGTATGTCAAAAGTAAAAGAAAAGTCAAAGATGCTATAGGATTTTTACAGGATGAAAATGGAGAAATGGTTAGAGAGGATGTTGAGAAGGCCAAACTTTTTAATTCCTATTTTGCATCTGTTTTCTCTCAGAAAGAAAATGTAACATCAACTGATCTTCACTGTCCTTTTAAAGGAATAGAAGAATCCAAGTTATCTGTAAACAGAAAGATTGTGAGGGAATATTTAGCTAACATAAATGAGTTCAAGTCTCCAGGTCCAGATGAATTACACCCCAGAGTACTGAAGGAGATCGTAGAAGAAATTTTAGAACCACTCTCCATAATCTTTGAAAATTCTTGGAGAACAGGAGAAGTCCCAGAAGACTGGAGAAGAGCAAATGTTGTTCCTATCTTCAAAAAGGGGAAGAAGGTGGACCCAGGGAACTATAGGCCGGTGAGTCTGACTTCTATACCAGGAAAGATCTTTGAACAAATTATTAAACAACATGTATGTAAGTACCTGGATAAGAATGAAGTGATTAACCAGAGTCAGCATGGGTTTATAACTAACAAGTCATGTCAGACTAACTTAATTTCCTTCTATGACAGAATCACTGACTGGGTGGATCAGGGAAATGCTGTAGATATAGTATATCTTGACTTCAGCAAAGCATTTGACAAAGTATCTCACACCATCCTTATTGAAAAAATGACCAAGTATGCAATGGACCAGGCAACTGTTAGGTGGATTCATAACTGGCTTAGTGATCGGACTCAAAGGGTGATTGTAAATGGCTTCACATCCAGCTGGATGAATGTCTCAAGTGGGGTACCACAGGGCTCCGTCCTGGGACCTGTATTGTTCAACATCTTTATCAATGATTTAGATGAAGGAATTGAGGGTAAACTGATTAAATTTGCTGATGACACAAAGCTAGGAGGGATAGCTAATACTAGAGAAGAGAGAGAGAGGATTCAAAAAGACCTAAATAAACTGGAGCAGTGGGCAGCAACCAACAGAATGGTTTTTAACAGGGAGAAATGCAAAGTACTACATCTGGGCAATAAAAATGAAAAAAGCATATACAGAATGGGAAGAATAGAGCTAAGCAACAGTACATGTGAAAAAGATTTAGGTATACTAATAGATCATAGACTGAACATGAGTCAACAGTGTGATGCAGCAGCAAAAAAGGCAAATACAATTCTGGGATGTATTAACAGAAGCATACAGTCTAGATCACGTGAAGTCATTATTGGTCTTTACTCCTCTTTGGTCAGACCTCATCTGGAATACTGTGTACAGTTTTGGGCACCACATTTTAAAAAAGACATAGACAAACTGGAGCAAGTTCAGAGAAGAGCGACCAGAATGGTGACTGGTCTGCAAACCATGTCCTATGAGGAACGGTTGAAGGATTTGGGAATGTTTAGCTTGCAAAAAAGAAGACTGAGAGGAGACTTAATAGCTGTCTACAAATATGTCAAGGGCTGTCACATTGTAGAAGGATCATCTTTATTCTCATTTGCACAAGGAAAGACTAGAAGCAATGGGATGAAACTAAATGGCAGGAGACACAGATTAGATATTAGAAAAAACTTTTTGACAGTTAGGGTGATTAATGAGTGGAACAGGCTGCCACGAGAGGTGGTGAGTTCCCCTTCAATGGACGTCTTCAAACAGAGGCTGGACAGACATCTGTCTGAGATGATCTAGTGAATCCTGCTTTGAGCAGGGGGTTGGACCAGATGACCCAGGAGGTCCCTTCCAACTCTACCATTCTATGATTCTATGATTCTATAAGCCATTTTTTTTGGAAACTGTGAATACTTTGGAGTATTATTCCTGGAATTGTTCTTTGGAAAGGGAAGAATCACTCCTTGGATTTGAAGTTCTTGGATGGCTCAAAAGATAGCGGACGAGTGAAGTTGAATCTCTGAAGGGAGCAAATGGAAAAACTCATTCTTGTAATCCATAGTTACCACCTTCCTAATCCAGCTCTCATTTATGTGATCCATCCAAATCTCTATGAAGGAGATTATATGTTCATCCACCTGAAAAGATGTCGTGAGGTGGGGTACACCTACATGCAGTGGAGTACCTGGAAGTGGGAGGTTGTAGTGAGACCGCGGGATCACCAGAACATTGGAGACGACAACAAGAATAACGAGGGTCCTGGACACAAACTGAAAAATACTGTGATTTATCCTGGACGTCAGCAGATCAATTTTAAGGGTGCCACAACATTGACATAAAGTGTCTAGGAAAAAATCACGAGATGAAGGGACCACTATTCTGTGCACAGCTGTTCTCTTCTGATATAATCCGTGACCCAGTTAAATCTTATGAGAATGTAGACTTCTAAACATGCAGAAATATGGCTCTCTGCCCAGTGTAGGATCTGGGAGACTTCCCCTATGGCTGGTTTGATGAGAGTCCCCCTAAGATGGGTTGAGTATGGAACCGCCGTGGCTTGTGTATGGAGTAGTGACAGAAAGATGATTCTGAGATCCAATATGACTTTGATGGGCAGGAGAGCTTCTGTTGACTCCAACAGCCTAGGAATGTATGCCAGAGGAAGAATCACACCAAACCATCCTTGCGCAGGTCTTGACATTGGATTGGAAAAAGGAGCAGCTTGCACATACTGGTACAGAAAAGAGCTACCATAGTACAGAAAAGAGCTAAAAGAGGAGAGACTGCAGGAGGACATTTGGATGATCCAAAGGGTGGTGGAGGAGGGGGGTAGGATTTGTCCCATTTGGAAAGAAAATCCAATTGGAGTGTGGGACTGAGCAAAGGGGATGGCCTCTATGGATGATACCATCTTGCTGAACCAAAGAGGGACAGGAGACTGACGAATTAGAGTGCAGATTCCAGCCTGAAGAGTCTTTGGCGCTGATTCAATAAGACTGGCATTTTGTACAACGGTCTCAATGACTGGATCTTAATGCATAAATGATATCCAGCGAATTCATTAAAAAGCACACTTCTCTTAATGAGCTGGAATTATCAGTGTCCTACAACTCCAGAAATGTTATTCCAGTGCACTCCACTGCAGAAGAAGTCCTGGGGGATGAGTGACTGGTGGAATAGCTGTGTAGGGGGAACACTACTTTGGTGTGCATGGTGTCCTACCCGAGATCATGAGAAAAAGGTGGAATACATCCATGTCACTTAAGAAAATAAAAAATAAAAATAGAAAAATAAGCAGCATTCCTGATACAGGTAGTGTTTTTCTTCTACAGGCACTAGGCTAAACCTGAGCTGTCAAGAGTCCTAGGAGAAGATATAGCTCACCAGGTGGAGCCAACATATTTTAACTTTGTGTCAAGCCTCCTAATGGCAGGGTGTATATCCATGGTGTTGTATTCCACAATGCTATTTATATGAATAAGCATTTTTTATACATTTTCCTTTACCCAAAGGCTCCTGTGTGTAAAAAAAAAAAAATAAACTGTCAAAAAATATGTGAAAACACTAAAAAGAGAAAAGGAGCTGTATGGTGGTCTTAATTGGAACCTGTTAATAATGAAGCTCATATTGCAGGCAGCATGAATCCGAGACTGGCTGCTAGATTGCAGCCAGGTACAATTTTCTCAGTAGCGCTCTGGCATTTCAAAGAAAATATACTTTGAGATCCGGCAGTGGATCAAAGCCGAAGATGAAACAAGCCAGTGTCATCCCTGGCCGGCTCTTCCCAGCACTGCTGCAGCTAATTGAGAAGTGCCTTCTTATGTACACATGCGGGAGTGAACTGTTAATCACCTACAGAGGCACCTGGAGAAGCCGGCTGGGGTGGAGCAGGACTAGTCTTGTCTCCGGCTATGGTCTACGACTGAATCTTTAAAGTATATGCTCTGTGAAACGTCACCGTGTTTCACAGGGATATATCCCGATCTGTAATTGTGCAGCTAGGATCTGATTCATGCTGTCCATGATTTGATCTATGACATGTTCCCTTTAAGGGAGTTTACACAAGCAAATAAACTGCCCATAATGAATATTGACGATATAGAAAGTCAATCGGTGGTTGTTTACTTTTATTTTCATGTGACATTGACCCTGAGGAGGGTTCATATGATCCTGTAACACACCAAAAGATCATTTCACTCAACAAATTAGAGTTTTGCCGGATGGGTGGGTTGTCATCAGCCTGTTTACATTGCCTGATTATCAGGAAATGAAGGAATGTTTATTCTTGATAATGGTGCAGTGTAAGTGCACCTTGATGCTGAGCAATTATCAGGAACAAATATTCTACTGTTTCCAGCAAATCCTATCCCATTAACACATAAAATACAGAACTTACAAGGATAAGAAAATAAAACTTGGTGACAGCATCCTTCATACAACGTAAGTGATACTGGAGTGGTCCTTACCTGGGGTTCTCCACAGTCACACTGCTCCCCACTTTCAGTGAATTTATTACCGCACACAGGGGGAGTCAGGATTTGTGAGGTCTGTGGCATATTTGACATGCAATTGGGTAAGTAAGTATAAATGAAGTTCTTCAGATTAGCGATGCTACAGCTGGAGAAGGTGTAATATTCTGAAGAACTATGATGATAAAAACACATAGAATTATATGAGTAACGCTATGATCACATGTCCAGTAATCATCCGTTAGAACAGATGCAGCAGAAATCCGTTGACAAAAAAAGTTGTGCAGGCACAACTTTTTTGTCTGTCCCCAAAAAAATGATTTCAATTGGATCTGTTTGTTTAACGATGAAGTCTATGGAAAACGGATCAGTCAAGTAGCCATCCGTTTTTCTCCACTGGAAACTGATCCAGTAAGCAAAAAACAGATCCCTTTCAAATGGAAGAAAATCGGGTGGTTAATTAATGAATTCGTTTTCCATAGACTTTAATGTTAAAAAAAAAACAGATAAAGATGAAATGAGGTTTTTTTTCAGACGGACAAAAAAGTTGTATCTGCACATCTTTTTTGTCAACAGATTGCTGCTGGATCTATTTTAACGGATAGTTTCTGGACATGTGAACAAAGCCTGATTTGTGGTGACAGCACAAGATCGGCAGACAACGTTGCTGTACACAAATTTTCAGGCTGGGATCACATAGGGCATTAAGGGTTTCTTAATGAAAAAGCAACCAGTAACACATGTGAAAAGTACAAAATAAAACTTTAAAGGGCTCACACTCAACACTGATGCATCAGCATCTATAAGGGACTCATGGCAGTATCACATGTGACAGTGTTGGTATCCATAGCTGCCATTATTTCCCAGAGGTGAAAACCCTGTGTGACTATAGATGATATTACCATACTGCGAAAATAAGAATTTAGTAAGAATGGTGTTTCATAGCCATGCGCTTTTAACCCGCAGAAGTAAGGTCCACCAGTTTTGTTTAGTACATGAATCAAGCAGGAAAAAAGAGATCCTCCAGCGATTTTTTTTTTTTTTTTTATTTATTTTTTATTTTTTTTTATTTTTTTAAAAAAAGTAGAAAAATCGTCTTCAGTTTATCAAAATCCAAAGTATTAAAGCATGCTACTCACCACATGAAATCCAGAGAAACACAGACCGACGCGTTTCAACTGAAAGTCTTAATCATGGTAACCATGATTAAAGTTTTTAGCTGAAACGCGTCGGTCTGTGTTTTTCTGGATTTCATGTGGTGACTAGCATGCTTTAATACTTTGAATTTTGATACAATAAAGACATTTTTCTACTTTGAAAAAAAAAAACAATTTTTCGTTGGAGCATCTCCTTTTTCTGCTTGATTCATGTGCTTCTCATGTCCCAGACTAGGACGGCTCCCGGCAATCTACTGAAGTGGAACTTGATGTTGCAGAAATGTGGTGAGCTTATGTGGCACCCGTGTCTATAGCACCACAAAAAGCCTGCATGTGTAATATAATTCATATGTATTGCCAGTTATGGTGAGGGAAAGTTCTCTGCTGTTTTCATTACACACACACATTGTTGCCCGATCCCTTATTGGAGGATTGTGCACTTTTGTCCAAACCAGGAAGTTGTGAACGATCACTCAGTGAGGGGAGGAGGGGCTTCAGTTGAAGTTGTAGTGTGAGGAAGAAACCAGCATCATGGAGTTCCCTGTGCATGAGAGAGAAATCTGTTCTCTGCCTGTACAAGCTTCACAAGGCAGGGTCCAGTCCCAAGAGCACAGAGACTTCCAGAGTCTGTGCTAAACTATGAGCCTGCTCAGTCTTCATATAATGAGCAGTGAAGTGTTTACCCGGGAGCTCAGCAACCGCATGGAGTCTAAGACAATAGAAAGTGAGTGTTCTGACCGGATTCATGGTGCCTGCTCACTGGAAGGGATCACAGATCCAGTAACTGTTTACCTTGGACCCCTGGGGATCCAAGGAATCGTTTACCAGAAGTGTAATTAGCAGCAGGAAGGCTACACAACCTCACAGCAGAGAATCTGAACCCTCACCATGCAGGTCTGTCCAAAACCCTGTGTGTGAATGGTATGGAAGCTTCTGGAACTGTTTTCAGAACTCCAGTAAAAGGTACAAACTGCTTATAACCCTGCTTAAAGTGAATTATTTTCTGCTGCGCCATTCCTGCTCCAACTCCCCTGGGAGCCAGCCCTGGTTGGGAAGGGTTAATCATTTGGCACTGCTCATCACCACCTAACTCCCAGGGGCTCTCATTAGTGCCCGGCCATACCAGGCCGAACATCCCAACTGGCGTCACAAACCCTTTTTATTATTAACCCCCACAATTGATAAAGACTGGTGCGTGCCCCCAGTCGGACCATACCAGCACTCGGACCGCCGTGCACCAGCACTGTGACCACAGCGGTCCGGCCGGGGCGGCACACTTGCATTTCCATTTTCCCTCTCCTCAGTTTACAGTTTTGTTTAGTGGACCAACCCTCTTAATAAATGTGGTGTATTTTTGGGATTTCCTGAAGGTCAGAAAATAAAATCTACACTACTCACAAAAGGTTAGAGATATTTGGCTTTCGGGTGAAATTTCAGGATGAACCCTAAATTGACTCTTAGTAGAACTTAGTGTCTATCTCTAAACTTTTGAATGGACATGTCCAACTGTGCAATATTTCAGTACTTTTTTCACAACTTGTTGTTCTTTAACAAGGAGCTTAACGGCAAAATTCACAACAGGTGTTTGATCCATGAATTACCCAATAAATTTCAGGGTCAATTAGAATTGGTATTAAACAGTCCTCCTCATCATGCTGTTCACATTTTGACATGATGAGACCAAGACGACAACTAACAATTGATCAGCAGCATCTCTTCATTGTGAGGCTTCAAGCAGGATGTTCTCAGACGGAAGGGGCCACTAAGTTTAGAGTGTCACAGAGTATCATCAGCAGATTGCAACAGAGATAGAGAAAGACTGGAAGAGTCACAGAAAGGCAGAGAAGTGGATGTCCTTTGGCCACATCCCACACTGATGACCGCTTCATTGTGAACAATGCCCTTTGGAACCGGATGATGAATGACACACATCTCCCGGCACATTTGAGGCATGTGAGAGGCACCCAAGTGTCACGTCAGACCATTTGAAACCGTTTATAACAGCATGGTCTGCGTGCTAGATGACCTGCAAGAGTAGCTGACCACACCACCAGGCACAGGTGTCAACGTCTTGCATGGGAAAGGGAGAATCTAAGCTGGACGAAGGACCAGAGGGCCTCAGTGCTGTTCACTGATGAAAGTCGATTCACACTGAGCAGAAATTATGGCAGCCAACGATGTTGGAGACGTCAAGGAGAGCGCTATGCAACAGCCACTGTCGTCACCAGATGAGCCTTTGGTGGTGCTGGTGTTACACTGTAGGCAGGTGTTCTAGTCAATACAGAACAGCCCTACACTTTGTGAATAGTACAGTGACAAGCACCTACTACTTGAATAACATTAATCCAGTCACTGTGACTCTGCACAAACAAGACAGGCCTAATTTCATCTACATGGACGACAATTCTTCAGCTCATTGAGGTCGCATCATTAGGGAACGGCTGCTGGAAACTGGGGTACCTCAAATGGAGTGGCCTGCACTTTCTTCACACCTGAATCCCATAGAAAAATTATGGGATCAGCTGAGTTGCTGTGTAGAGGCTCATAACTCTGCACCCCAGAACCTCAATGACCTGAGCGCCGCCCTTCAAGAAGAGTGGGATGCCATGCCTCGGCAGACAATAACTCCACTTGTGATCAACATGAGACGTCATTATCAAGCTGTATTTGATGATCAATGCCACATGACAAGTTATTGGGGCATTGACATTTTTTGTTTGGTATACCAACCAATGTTGTTGGCTTTTGTTTCAATACATTGTTTGAGATGAGAAAATCACCATTGCATTCTACATAAATGTCCTATTTTCATGATAAAATATCACTGTAGCGTGGACTTTTTACATTTTCCATAAATTTTGCCGGAAAGAAAAATATCTCTAACTTTTTGTGAGTAGTGTATATCAACCATGAAGTGGTGTCGATTTCACCAATAATGCACAACATTTTCTGCCATACTACTGGTAACAATTTTTTTGACTTTGTGATGACAGAAAACTGGCAAAGAGAGGATGATAAATTTCTCCTAGAAATGTAGAAAAAGAAAAGATCTTTTGTGCCCTAAATCAAAATAATTATAGTATAATAATTTCTGTTTGACGCAGAAGCATCTGTAAGGCATGGGATGAATTTAAGTTGCTGTTTTTACCTGAAACCTGCACTCATGACACACTCTACATCTCCACATGTGCAGTCATCATCATGATCCATCCCCAGGTTATGGCCCATCTCATGTGCGATTGTGGCACCAACAGAAGAAGCAAAAATGCTGTGATCCTGGAGGAACAATAAGAAGACAGGATGATTAAAGTGAACAACAAGAAATTATTCAGGTTACATAAAAAGTATTATGAGAATGATATACCAGTAAATGATAGAGTGAAGCCATCACTCTACAGATGTTATTCACTAAATCACTAGTCTTAATATACAGTGAACACTGCAGTGAATAATGGGGTCTTCTACTAGAGTGATCACCTTATAGAAGTGTGAAATATCCATCACAGAGAACTCTAGTCTAGTTTGGGGATGGTCTTCTGAGAGATGACCTTTTGGACAGACAAGATGTACTAGGACTTAACTTTTTTGTTGCTTGAGCTTAGAATACAAGTTAACTGTTGCACAGCGATAGGCGTATGGCCACTAACACTCATACGGACAGTCTAGGGGTAGGCTTAAAAGTACAAAATCACAGACTTGTTCCATACAGTAAGTATTGAACATGACACTAATTTTCTAAGTAAGTATATTTCTAAAGGTGCTATTGACATGAAATTCTCATCAGATGTTGGTAACCACCCCTCCAATCCACACAGGTAAAGAAATCAAACCACAGATGTCCATAAATGAAGTTATGTTTAATAATGAAAATGGGCAACCGTGTAGAAAGTAGAAAAGCAGCACTCACCATTTCCTTTATGGATAAAAGTACTTTATTACAGACAAAATGGACATCCGTGTCAGAGTTATTCATAAAAGCAGGGGATACATGCGGGGAGAGGCAGGTGGACGACAGCATCTGTATAACACTTCTGTAGGTCCAATCTATAAGTGACATGTACTCAGGGCCGGCTCCAGGTTTTTGTGGGCCCTGAGCGAAAGAGTCTCAGTGAACCCCTTTAACACATACCACGATTCATGATGCACAGATACCGCAGAGAAATATATATAAAGTACAATGCCAAAGATGTCACTTACTTCTTATATTACAGGAGTGATATCTATTGTAAATTCTACAACATCTCAGAAACCGGCGAATCCTCACAGTGAACAGTGCAGACCGGACAATACAGTCCTCCATACAGTATTATGGGCACCACACAGTCCTCCATACAGTATTATGGGCAGCACATAGTCCTTAATACAGTATTATGGGCCCCACATAATGCTCCATACAGGATACTGGCCCCCATAAAATGCTCCATGCAGAATACTGGCCCCATATAATGCTCCATACAGAGTACTGGCCCCCATATCACGCTCCATACAGGATACTGGTCTCCATATAATGCTCCACACAGAATACTGACCCCCATATAACGCTCCATACAGGACACTTGCCCCCATATAACGCCCCATGTAGAATACTGGCCCCCATATAATGCCCCATGCAGGTGCCCCATATAATGCCCCATGCAGGCTGTGCCCCCATATAATGCCTCCTGCTGGGCCCCCATATAATGCCCCATGCAGGTGCCCCCATATAATGCCTCCTGCTGTGCCCCCCATATAATGCCCCATGCAGATGCCTCCTGCTGTGCCCCCATATAATGCCCCCATATAAGTCCTTATGCAGGTGCCCCCATATAATGCCTCCTGCTGGACCCCCATATAATGGCCCATACAGGTGCCACCATATAATGCCTCCTGCTGTGCCCCCATATAATGCCCCATGCAGGATGTCACCCCCCCCCCCCATATAATGGCCCATGCCTCCATACATAAAAAAAAAAAATCAAATACTCACTTCTCACATGCTGCTGCTGCTGCTCCGGACTCCTCACCTGCGTCACAGTCTTCCTGCTCTGCGCTGTGACTGCTCAGGAGAGGGCGCGAGAGACCTGAGACATCACAGTGCAGCAGCCGCGGAAGAGACAGGACCTGCTATGGAGGCACGGGTAGAGGTAAGTATTGTGCCGGCTGCCCCGGGGTTCTGAGCAAGCGGGAGGGGGCGCTGGCACCTCTCTCCTCTGCTCACGCGTGCCAGGTTGCCCAACGGCGAGTGGGCTCCCCCCCGCCTACTCAGGGCCCCGGCACTTGCCTGGGTGCGACGGTTGCTGATGCCGGGCCTGCATGTACTCACTTCTTTTTTGGCAGGTATCACATATATGTCATTAAAACTAATTTACATAAAACAATGTTAAAAAACGTTCATAGTGTGTTATAATCAAAAATTCATAAAAAGACTTACCTATCTAATTTTTCATTTAGTCCCAATAGATCTTGGGCATCGGTACATAGAATCCATTTACCCTATTTTGATAACAAAAGCCGATTGTAGTCATCTTTATCTGAAATAAAGGACTTTTAGCCATAAAGGAAATGGTGAATGCAGCTTTTCTACTTTCTATACGGTTACGCATTTGATTTGTTAGAACGTGCACCACCGGAAATTTTTCTAATAAGTTGTTGGATTTCAAGCTCACATAATGTAGAATGTGAACATTGGTCAACTTATCTCCACTTGTTTGAATAATGAAAAATTACACAGCTAAAAAATATTGAACAGGTTTACTGAAATTTAATTAATACTTCGCACAAAAGCCTTAGTTGGTGATGACAGCTTCAGGACACCTCCTGTATGGAGAAACTAGTCGCATGCATTGCTCAGTTGAGATTTTTTTTTTTTTTTTTTTTTTTTTTTTTTTTTTTTTTTTTTTTTTTTTTTTTTTTTGTTTTACCATATTTTTTTTATTTTTAATAAGCAATTTAACAGGGGAATAACAAACGTAGCATAAAAGTAGTGACAAAAGAATATTCATAATAAGGGATAAATTCTGAGGGAAGGGAAAGGGAAAGGGAACAAACGGGAATGGATAATCAGGAAAGATGGGAGAAATTTGTTCGTCAAATAGTATATACGATAATACAGAAATTTGAACACTTTAAACACACATTACTATCATTAGCAAAAATTAAACATATTAATGAGCTAAACACGACACACATTAAGATGTTCCAGCGTTATGAGAGGGTTGAGGGAATTTAGTGAGCCAAATATCCCACTTCCTAGAGAATTTAAGTAAATTATTGTTGATAAGGGCAAATCTGAGTTCAAATATTCTATGGAGATTCATCTTATCAACTAAGTCCTCCAAAGTGGGGACATGTGACTTTCTCCAATAAAAAGCCAATGCGTTCTTACACACTGAAAATAAGTGAATCACCAAAGATCTTTCAAACGACTTATATGGTTCGAGATCCAAGGATAGTAAAGCCATTTGAGGGGTCAATACTACAGGTCTGCCTAAAAGGTCATCTACCAAAGAAGAGATCTGAGCCCATAGATTCCGGATTTTAGGGCAGCTCCAAAAGAGATGTAAAAGATCTCCCCTAAGGCCGCACTCCCTCCAACAAAGGGGAGAGTTGCTGGGCTTTATATGGTGAAGCCTGATTGGAGTGTAATACCATCTGGTTAGAATTTTGAAGTAAGCCTCTTGTAAGGGCATAGATATATTAGAGGCTTGAGAAAAAAGAACAGCACTCTCCCATTGATCGGATTGGAAATTGAGTTTTAGATCTTTTTCCCATCGTATCATGTAGAGGTGTTTTTGGAAGGAAAGATCATTATTGAAGCTGTTATATATGTGTCTCAGGCTCCAAAAAATTTTGTGGGATGGGTTGCTTAACAGGTTCACCGAGGTTTCAGAAACAATAAGTTTACCAGAAGTAAATTCCAGAATAATGCTCTTTAAATGAGAGTATAAAAAGAAATCAGAAGAAGGTAAGTTGAATCTTTTTTTAAGAATTTGAAAAGGAATAAAGGCAGAAGCTTCATAGAAGTCTCCAATTTTCCTTAACCCTTTATTGTCCCACTGATCTGGAATGGAAGAGTTATACAGATCAGCAACAAAACCAATTGGAAAATTTTTGACAAAAGAAAACTTATCCATATCAGAATCTCTTAAGGAGCTCTTTTTCTTTCTTTTGGCGATTTTTTTCCAGGCGTCAATAATCGCCTGGAAAATAGGATGGGAAGAATCATGAGTGCACTGTTTAAAGAGATGCCTGAGTAACAGTTCACGTGGAGAAGAGCCATTATTTAAGAAGGTCTCCAGAGTCATCCAAGCCGGGGGACTGTCAGAATTAAACCAAGTACTGCTCTGTTTGATGAGGTTTGCCAAATAGTAAGCGGAAATATTAGGGTGACTCAGACCTCCGTTACATTTATTCTTGTACAATATATCTGCAGATATCCTCGCACGTTTATTACCCCAGACATAAGAATTGATCTGATTTTGAATTTTTTGAATAAAGATGTGAGAAATAGTTAAAGGTAAGTTGCGGAAAAAATATAAGATTTTAGGTAGAACAAACATCTTAATAGAGAGAACTCTACCCCACCATGACAAATCTCTCTTCAAAAAATCCATCAAATCTCCGCGGACGATGTCCTCAATCAGAACCAGGTTGTCAGAAATTGTTGAGTTAATAGTTTTACCAATACTAATCCCCAAATAAGTCAGATTGCGTTTAGCCAAACCGAAGGAAAATCTCGAGTGTAAAACCTCTCTCGTCTGGCGATCCAGATTAATGTTTAAAAGTTTAGACTTCTCATTATTGATCTTAAAATAAGAAATCTGAGAGAATAGTTCTAGAACCTTTGAAACTTCCGCAACCGAATTTACTGGGTCCAGCAAGGAAAGCATAACATCATCTGCAAAGAGGCCAATTTTAAATTCTCGAGATGGGGTAGAAATCCCCCTAATGTCAGTGTTTTCTCTAATCCTCTGTGCCAAAGGCTCCATAGCCAAGACAAAGAGAAGGGGGGAAAGTGGGCAACCCTGTCTGGTACCATTTGTTATAGGGATTGGGTTTGAGAGATAATTGTTAACATAAATTTTTGCTTGGGGGTTGGAATAGAGGGCCATAATTGAAGAGAGAAATTTGTTGTCAAAACCGAATTTAATAAGGGTGAGTTTAAGGTATAGCCAATTTAACCTGTCGAACGCTTTTTCAGCGTCTAAAGCAAGCAGTGAAGTTGGGAGTTTCGCCGTATTTATCACCTTAATAATATTCAGAAGTCTTCTAGAGCCATCAGTTGCTTGCCTCCCACCAACGAAGCCAATCTGATCGTCGTTGATGAGAGATGGAAGAATAGTCGATAAACGATTGGCCAGAATTTTCGAATATATCTTAATGTCAGTGTTAATTAGCGAAATGGGCCTATAATTTTTAACATTATCTCTCTCATCCCTAGACTTGGGTATTAGGGTAATGGTGGCTTCCAGCATTTCTGAGGGGAAGGAGCTTATTGAGGAAGCATGATTGAAAATTTTCGTGAGAGGGGAAGAAAGTAGGTCGCAAAAAGTTTTATAATACTCATTGATGAACCCATCTGGACCCGGAGCCTTGAAATCTTTAATCAGTTGAGATTTTGGCCCATTCTTCCACATAAACACTCTTCTAATCCCAGAGGTCCCATGGACTCCTTCTATGATCTCTGAGCTTTAGTTCCTTCCATAAATATTTTCTATTGCATTCAGCTAAGATGATTGGCTCGGCCATTCTAGCAGCTTTATTTTCTTTCTCTGAAACCAATTTGAGAGTTTCCTTGGCTGTGTGTTTGGGATCACTGTCTTGCTGAAATGTCCACCCCCGTTTCATCTTCATCATCTTGGTAGATGGTAGCAGATTTTTATCAATAATGTCTCGGTACACTTGTCCATTCATCCTTCCTTAAATTACATGAACTTTGCCAGTGCCGTATGCTGAAAAAAACAACCCCAAACCATAATGTTCCCATCTCCAAACTTAACTGTTGGTATGGTGTTTCTAGGGTGATATGCAGCGCCTTTTGGCCTTCAAGCATGGTGTATATTATGGTATATAAATAGTTCAATTCTGGTCTCATCTGACCAGACTATATTCTCCCAGTATTTCACAGGCTTGTCTAAATGTTGTTGAGCAAACCATAAACATGATTGAACATGCTTGTTATTCAGCAATGGAGTCCTGCGTAGTGAACGTGCATACAGGTTATAGAGTCATAGAATGGTAAAGTTGGAAGGGACCTCCTGTGTCATCTGGTCCAACCCCCTGCTCAAAGCAGGATTCACTAAATCATCTCAGACAGATGTCTGTCCAGCCTCTGTTTGAAGACGTCCATTGAAGGGGAACTCACCACCTCTCGTGGCCGCCTGTACCACTCATTGATCACCCTCACTGTCAAAAAGTTTTTTCTAATATCTAATCTGTATGTTCTCCCATTCAGTTTCATCCCATTGCTTCTAGTCTTTCCTTGTGCAAATGAGAATAAAGATGATCCTTCTACAATGTGACAGCCCTTGAGATATTTGTAGACAGCTATTTAGCCTCCTCTCAGTCTTCTTTTTTGCAAGCTAAACATTCCCAAATCCTGTAACCGTTCCTCATAGGACATGGTTCGCAGACCGGTCACCATTCTGGTCGCTCTTCTCTGAACTTGCTCCAGTTTGTCAGTCTTTTTTAAAATGTGGTGCCCAAAACTGGACACAGTATTCCAGATGAGGTCTGACCAAAGAGGAGTAAAGTGCGATAATGACTTCACGTGATCTAGACTATATGCTTCTGTTAATACATCCCAGAATTGTATTTGCCATTTTTGCTGCAGCATCACACTGTTGACTCATGTTCAGTCTATGATCTATTAGTATACCTAAGTCTTTTTCACATGTACTGTTGCTTAGCTCTATTCCTCCCATTCTGTATATGCTTTTTTCATTTTTATTGCCCAGATGTAGTACTTTGCATTTTCCCTGTTAAAAACCATTCTGTTAGTTACTGCCCACTGCTCCAGTTTATTTAGGTCTTTTTGAATCCTCTCTCTCTCTTCTCTAGTGTTAGCTATTCCTACTAGCTTTGTGTCATCAGCAAATTTAATCAGTTTACCCTCAATTCCTTCATCTAAATCATTGATAAAGATGTTGAACAATACAGGTCCCAGGACAGAGCAGTGGTACCCCACTTGAGACATTCATCCAACTGGATGTGAAGCCATTTACGACCACTCTTTGAGTCCGATCACTAAGCCAGTTATGAATCCACCTAACAGTTGCCTTGTCCATTCCATACTTGGTCATTTTTTCAATAAGGATGGTGTGAGATACTTTGTCAAATGCTTTGCTGAAGTCAAGATATACTATATCTACAGCATTTCCCTGATCCACCCAGTCAGTGATTCTGTCATAGAAGGAAATTAAGTTAGTCTGACATGACTTGTTAGTTACAAACCCATGCTGACTATGGTTAATCACTTCATTCTTATCCAGGTACTTACATACATGTTGTTTAATAATTTGTTCAAAGATCTTTCCTGGTATAGAAGTCAGACTCACCGCCTATAGTTCCCTGGGTCCACCTTCTTCCCCTTTTTGAAAATAGGAACAACATTTGCTCTTCTCTAGTCTTCTGGGACTTCTCCTGTTCTCCAAGAATTTTCAAAGATTATGGAGAGTGGTTCTAAAATTTTTTCTACGATCTCCTTCAGTACTCTGGGGTGTAATTCATCTGGACCTGGAGACTTGAACTCATTTATGTTAGCTAAATATTCCCTCACAATCTTTCTGTTTACAGATAACCTGGATTCTTCTATTCCTTTAATAGGACAGTGAAGATCAGTTGATGTTACATTTTCTTTCTGAGAGAAAACTGATGCAAAATAGGAATTAAAAAGTTCGGCCTTCTCAACATCCTTTCTTACCATTTCAACATTTTCATCCTGTAAAAATCCTACTTTTGACATACCCCCAAAATCCTTTTTTATTGCTTTTGACATCTCTTGCAAGCCTTAATTCATTGTCAGCTTTAGCTAACCTGATACGTGCCCTGCAGGATCTGAAGACTGCATTATAATCTTCTTTAGATATGCCTCCCTCTTTCCATTTGATAAACATTTCTTTCTTTATTTTTAGCATGTGTTTAAGTTCAGTGTTCATCCATCCTGGTTTCCTTAAGTGCTTCCCATTCTTCCTACTTTTCGGGATTGTTAACGATTGAGCTTTGCTCAAAGCAGGATTCACTAAATCATCTCAGACAGATGTCTGTCCAGCCTCTGTTTGAAGACGTCCATTGAAGGGGAACTCACCACCTCTCGTGGCAGCCTGTTCCACTCATTGATCACCCTAACTGTCAAAAAGTTTTTTCTAATATCTAATCTGTGTTTCCTCCCATTCAGTTTCATCCCATTGCTTCTAGTCTTTCCTTGTGCAAATGAGAATAAAGATGATCCTTCTACAATGTGACAGCCCTTGAGATATTTGTAGACAGTTATTAAGTCTCCTCTCAGTCTTCTTTTTTGCAAGCTAAACATTCCCAAATCCTGTAACCGTTCCTCATAGGACATGGTTTGCAGACCAGTCACCATTCTGGTAGCTCTTCTCTGAACTTGCTCCAGTTTGTCAATGTCTTTTTTAAAATGTGGTGCCCAAAACTGGACACAGTATTCCAGATGAGGTCTGACCAAAGAGGAGTAAAGTGCGATAATTAATTGAGTGCATTAATTATAGTTTTCTTTGAAACAATTGTACTGCGGTTTCTAGGTCTCTCTGTAGCTCTCTACAGGTGGTCATTGGCTCTTTGACAACTCTTCTGATAATTCTTTTCACTCCTCTGTCTGAAATCTTGAGGGTATTTAGCTGTAGGACCAGAATTTGTATGGGATTCTCATAAATTCTTAGGTAGAGGAGCCGTCAGCAGTGTATTCCTGTCTGCACTCTCGTACCCGCCTATCAAGATGGATAGCCAGGTACATGGCTGCGTCAAAGGAATCAGGAAAAGGGAACGGCACTAACATATCCTTAATGTTGTCAGAAACTCCAGTATTGAAAACTATGGCGAAGGGACTGGTCAATCCACGGTGAGTCTATGGCCCAGAGTCGCAACTCAGTACAGTATTCTTCATGAGAACATTGCTCTTAATGTAGAAAGGCTTGCTTACTCTCCAATTGGCTACACAATCAGAGTCATCATACAGGAGCCCGAGAATCTACTGTGGAAAATTCTGCAGCATTAATAGGTAGGAAAAAGGCCAAAGACAAGAAGTCACCTTACAGCAAGGATATAACGAGTCCCACGAGCTCTCGGAACTAGAAGATAATGGGCCGAGTTGAAAGTACAGATGACAACGTTCCCAAAATGTTAAAAAAAAAATTGTTTGTTTGCCAGAAAAACAGACTGGAACTTTCACTTTCGGCGGTGCTGGAGTGACATGAACCTGAGTGGATTCATTATAGTGAATATGCACTGCAAGGTCATGAACCAGGCCATGACTTCGGACTGCAAGGTCATTGATCAATGAATCAGGCCTGCATTTGCTCAACCATCGTTTGGATGTGATCCATTATTTGTTGGGCCACATAACCTGTAAAGCCTGTCAGAGGCCATTGGCTCAAAAGGGCTACCTCAGATAGACTTGATGAAAGCCATTCTTTCGCCCTTCAACCCCTCTAAATAAGCGGCTAATGCTGGCTATAGTACATAGCCGACATCTGTACATGTGCAAGGAGTTTGTACGTTTTCTCCGTATTTGCATGGGTTTCCTCTGGGTTCTCCGGTTTCCTCCTTCACTCCAAAAACATACTGATAGTGAATTTAGATTGTAAGCCACAATGGGGACAGTGATGATGTCTGTAAAGCGCTGTGGAAATGAATGGTGACATATAAGCGAGTAATATAAATAAACAGCAGAGGCTAGAGTGGAGCTCTGATCTCTTCTGTTAACCATTTAGTTGCTATTGTCAAGCACTAACAGCTGCATTTAAATTACACCGTCAATCACTGACATCAGCATTAAAATTACGCTAGTGCTAGTACACACACTCACAAGCTCCCATCGGTCCCCTGCGTCTGAAAGGGTACCATGGTAGTTGGGGGCTTGCTGAAGGCCCCCATCACTGCTATCTTGGTACTAATGTAAAGCTTAACTGCAATTTACACTATTTCCTGCAATAATGTTGTATTTTTACCACTTAAATAAAAAAAAAACTATGCAAGTTTGGTATTGCCGTGATCATACTGATCTGGAGAATCATATTGCCACATGACTTTTATCATATAATGAACAACGTAAAACAAGCAAAAAAACAATGGTGAAAGTGCATTTTTTATTCACCATTTCATCCTAATTGAAAATAGTTTCCCGTTTTTTCAGTACATTTTATGGTAAAATGAATGTTGACACTTGTAACTGCAACTCATCTCACAAATAAAACAAGCCCTCCTACAGCTATGACGACAGAAAAATAAAAATGTTATGGCTCTTACAAAAAAGGAGGAAAAAAATCAAAAGCGCAAAAAACAAAAAGTTGCCCGCTCCTGAAGGGATAATTAAAGGATTTTTACAGAGACAATTACCATGTAAGTAAATTATTAGATGGAGCAGGTTTCCAAATGTGTACAAGGCTGGGCAACATCTGGGGTCAAAATTTCCAGCCCCTGAAGACCTGGTAAAGTCCTGTGAACAGTTGCTAATTTTGTGTTAAAGAAAGAGTAGCCCTAATTCCATGCAAATCACAAACAAGCAATGTCTTCCAAAGAGACAGACATTCATTCATCAATAAGCTGAAGGTTCCATATAAGTAAAGGACCTTCATCTATTATACAAGACTACCCCTTTAAGATGATGGAATGGTGGTTCTCCAGCTAGCAGAAACCATCACTTTATAATCAGTACAGTAGCTACCGGGGGGCAGAGGGTATGGTTACCCCGGGCCCCATGCTCAAAGGGGCCCACCCAGAGCTGCCGCTACACTTAACTATATTGGCGATTGTTATGCACACGCCTGGACTGACTGGCGTGAGCGTGTTTAGTGATCCCACTGGACCATGAACCGGAGAGTGCCTGGAGGGGCGTAACTAAGTATCTACCCGATCCGACCAAGGTCGCACAACGGCATACGACGCCTGTGCACCAGGGAGGAACCGAGTAGAGGGACCAGGTGCGACTCCAGGTCAGACCCCGGACACGGCTGTTGACCCACACCGGGGAATACAGGAACAGGCAGGTTAGAGCACAGGCTGGGTAGGGTCCAGTACAGACTAGGAGACGGGTTCAGAGCCGCAGATGCGGTAATCAAGCAGAGTAAAGCGAAACCGCAGATGCGGTGAACAAGGGCTGAGCAGAGCGAAACCGCAAGTGCGGTGGACAGGGCTGAGCATAGCGAAACCGCAGGTGCGGTGGACAAGGCAGAGCAGAGCAGGCAGAAACCGCCAGAGCGGTAAGTAAGGCAGGGCAGAGATAAACCACAAAAGCGGTGAGCAAAGACAGAGCAGAGGGGACAGGGCTCTGTTCACATGGAACAGACTGGAAAGGAAAGGCATAACCAGATACACACAAGTTACTTGCAAAGAAGTAGCGAGTGGATTCCAAACTCACAAACAGAAGTACAGCGACAACAAGTAGGAGTTAGGTGCAGGTTCAGACTCTGCAGAAAAAGAGAGGAAACGGACACAGAGACAAAACAAGTAAGAGGCCAGGAAACAGTTCAGACAAGAACTGTACTGCAACGAAATACAGGAACGAGCCTAGGTAAAGCCAAGTGCTGGTTCAGACACTGCAGCAAAAGGGAGGAAACGGACATAAAGACAAAACAAGTAACAGGTTAGGAGACAGTTCAGACAGGAACTGTTACAGCAACGAAATACAGGAACGAGCCTAGGTAAAGCCAAGTGCTGGTTCAGACACAGCAGCAAAAGGGAAGAAACGGACATAGAGACAAAACAAGTAACAGGTTAGGAGACAGTTCAGACAGGAACTGTTACTGCAGCGAAATACAGGAACGAGCCTGGGAATACGGCCCCCAGAGGCAGAAACGAACAGGCTAGGAGCGTGTTCAGACAGGCCTGGAAATACAGCCTCCAGGAAGGCAGACAAGCAGGGAAAAATAGAACAGGACCTGGCACATTCAGAGTCTAGAAGCACACTGAATGTTACAGTTGCTTAGGCACCAGTTTGTATGTGGAGCTGGTTTAAATATCCAATGACTGACAGCAATAGGCTGAGGACGCATTAGGGATGTGCCCACAGCAGCTACAAGAAACAGGAAGTGACCGGGCCGCCGCCCTAAGCAGCCAGAACAGAGACAGACACCATGGAAAGAAGCCAGGTAGCAGCCTGGACTGATGATCAAGTTTGGGGTCTTGCATAGTGAGAGATGGTGCACCATGCAAGCCCGCCACCAGGTATGTTACAGCGATATAGTAATAAGTAAATACATCCATAGTAATAGTACGGATATATGTCTAGAGGGGACAATTAAACCCATATATATAACATGAAACCAGAATATAATGACAGCAAATTCATGAGTTTATTAGTACATAAAGTCAAAACATAGACCCAGATAGTCAGACATAGACATAACATATTCAAGGGAAAAGAACTACACAAAAAATGTATTAAAGACACATGATGTAGGGATAAGGTAACTATGTGATCAGCATATAGAGATAAGGAATGGTAAGTAACCAAATACTCTAATGTATTGCAACACAAAAAAATATTCAGGTCTAAAGTGACTAATGCCAGAGAACATGCATAAGCAAAGAGTATTCATAAAGTGATCATCCTGATGATATAGTCGCAAGGTAGTATAAGATAAAGTGACATGTACCAATTAATAAATAAGTAGATAATTTAACAAGGAGAAACAAAAGAATCACAATGGGCTACATGGGGAACAATGTAACATCAAGAGGCACAAAAGAAATCATGCAGTAAGATTCAGTAGAACATAATGAATACAAAATAAATACAGACTCCACAATGAATGATGGACCCGACGCGCGTTTCGCCGGTGGCTTTGACGAGGGAATATATACTAATACATCGGGATGTATATACTTCCTCGCTGCTATATACTAATACATCATGAGCACTTTATGAGTACTCATTGATTATGTACAGTACAGACCAAAAGTTTGGACACACCTCATTTAAAGATTTTTCTGTATTTTCATGACTATGAAAATTGTACATTCACACTGAAGGCATCAAAACTATGAATTAACACATGTGGAATTATATACTTAACAAAAAAGTGTGAAACAACTGAAAATATGACTTATATTCTAGGTTCTTCAAAGTAGCCAACTTTTGCTTTGATGACTGCTTTGCACACTCTTGGCATTCTCTTGATGAGCTTCAAGAGGTAGTCACCGGAAATGGTCTTCCAACCATCTTGAAGAAGTTCCCAGAGATGCTTAGCACTTGTTGTCCCTTTTGCCTTCACTCTGCGGTCCAGCTCACCCCAAACCAGCTCGATTGGGTTCAGGTCTAGTGACTGTGGAGGCCAGGTCATCTGGCTTAGCACCCCATCACTCTACCTCTTGGTCAAATAGCCCTTACACAGCCTGGAGGTGTGTTTGGGGTCATTATCCTGTTGAAAAATAAATGATGGTCCAACTAAACGCAAACCGGATGGAATAGCATGCTGCTGCAAGATGCTGTGGTAGCCATGCTGGTTCAGTATGCCTTCAATTTTGCATAAATCCCCAACAGTGTCACCAGCAAAGCACCCTCACACCATCACACCTCCTCCTCCATGCTTCACAGTGGGAACCAGGCATGTAGAGTTCATCCGTTCACCTTTTCTGCGTCACACAAGACACAGTGGTTGGAACCAAAGATCTCAAATTTGGACTCATCAGACAAAAGCATAGATTTCCACTGGTCTAATGTCCATTCCTTGTGTTCTTTAGCCCAAACAAGTCTCTTCTGCTTGTTGCCTGTCCTTAGCAGTGGTTTCCTAGCAGCTATTTTACCATGAAGGCCTGCTGCACAAAGTCTCCTCTTAACAGTTGTTGTAGAGATGTGTCTGCTGCTAGAACTCTGTGTGGCATTGACCTGGTCTCTAATCTGAGCTGCTGTTAACCTGCGATTTCTGAGGCTGATAAACTTATCCTCAGAAGCAGAGGTGACTCTTGGTCTTCCTTTCCTGGGGCGGTCCTCATGTGAGCCAGTTTCTTTGTAGCGCTTGATGGTTTTTGCAACTGCACTTGGGGACACTTTCAAAGTTTTCCCAATTTTTCGCACTGACTCACCTTCATTTCTTAAAGTAATGATGGGCACTCGTTTTTCTTTACTTAACTGCTTTTTTCTTGCCATAATACAAATTCTAACAGTCTATTCAGTAGGACTATCAGCTGTGTATCCATCAGACTTCTGCACAACACAACTGATGGTCCCAACCCCATTTATAAGGCAAGAAATCCCACTTCTTAAACCTGACAGGGCACACCTGTGAACTGAAAACCATTTCCGGTGACTACCTCTTGAAGCTCATCAAGAGAATGCCAAGAGTGTGCAAAGCAGTCATCAAAGCAAAAGGTGGCTACTTTGAAGAACCTAGAATATAAGACATATTTTCAGTAGTTTCACACTTTTTTGTTAACTATATAATTCCACATGTGTTAATTCATAGTTTTGATACCTTCAGTGTGAATGTACAATTTTTATAGTCATGAAAATACAGAAAAATCTTTAAATGAGAAAGTGTGTCCAAACTTTTGGTCTGTACTGTATGTTCTCTGGCATTAGTCACTTTAGACCTGAATATTTTTTTGTGGTGCAATACATTAGAGTATTTGTTTACTTACCATTCCTTATGTCTATGGAATTATGCTGATCATAGTTTTACCCTATCCCCAAGATCATGTGTTTCAAATACATTTTTTTGTGTCGTCCCTTTCCCTTGAGCATGCCGATATAGTTAAGCTGTGCAGTAGAGCAGGAAGACACGACCTTGCTGCACTACCACTCTCCGTTCTGTAGACTGCAGGTCGCTTTATGCCTGCAGCCTAAGAGAACGTCAGGTGGATGCAGTGTCAGAAGCACCGATACACACAGTACGCTAATGGCTAATGTCCTGGCACGGTGATGTTATTGCACTGCACCGGGACTCTGATGTCCAGTGCTGGCATTTTGCAGGAGAGCTTGTCAGGATCCTGGATTAGGTGAGTATATGATGTTTTTTATTTTAACTAAAACGTGTGGTGTGACTGTGGGGGCATCATAAATTATGGAGGATCCTCATGCATTGTTAGGGCTTGTGGGGAGGCCTCAAACAGTGTGGGGACTACTGTGGGGGGGCTCTCAAAATGTGGGGGAGATTCTACAGCTTGGGTGAAAATGTGGGGGCCATTATACAGAACGGGTGTAAATGTGGGGGCCATTATACAGCGTGGGCACAAATGAGAGGGCTATTATAGAACATGGGTTCAAATGTGGGGGCCATTATACAGCATGGGGGCCATTATACAGCATGGGGGCCATTATACAGTGTGGGTGCAAATGTGGAGGCCATCATAGAGCATGGGTGCAAATGTGGGGGGCCGTCATACAGTTTTGGGGCCATTATCTAGTGTGGGAGATAATGTGAGGGTCATTATACAGTGTGGGTACTAATGTTGGGGTCATCATACAGTGTGAGGACTATTGAGAGGTCATCATAAATTGTGGGGGCCATTATACAGTATGGGAGCTAATGTGAGGGCCATTATACAGTTCGGGGGCTACTGTGGGGGCCATCTTACAGTGTGGGGGCCCTCATAAAGTTTCAGAACTAATAAGGGGGACCATCTAACAGTGTGAGGCCTACTGAAGGAGCCAATATACAGTGCGGGTACTACTGTAGGGGTCATTATACTGTGTTTTGGGGTAGCAATGAGGACATCTTACTGTGTATAAGAGAGCAGTGGGTCCATCATACTGTGTATAGGGGAGATGAGGGCCCATCATACTGTTTATAGGGTGCTGTGGGCCCACCATACTGTGTAAGGGGGAGCTCTGGGGGCATTATACTGTGTATAGCTGGGCTATGGGCCCATCATAACGTGTATAAAGGAGTTGTGGGCCCACAATAGTGTGTGTAGGGAAGCAGTACATGGGGGGATTCAGGAGACATTATTAAACGTTAAGTGGGCACTTAAGAAGTATTGTTATAGGGACAAGTTGAAGGTGCACAGGAGCATTATTACTTTCTAGGAGCAAAATGTGGACACTGTTTTCTAGGGCACTTGCACAGGGCATTAATATTTTCTAGGGGGGAATATTACCATCTAGAGGGCACAAAGGAGGAATTTACTTTGTAAGGGGCACAGTGGTAGGCATTATTATGTGGAGCAGTCAAAGGAGAACAGTTTTTGTGTCACACAGCAGGGACACTAATAGAGACTCTAATATGGACACATACGGCAGCTGCAGCTCAGCACTGGGGTATCAGTAGGATGAGGAGATTGTGCAGGTTGGGAATAGATGGGGATGCTGCAGGAAATGTGAGAAGTCATATGTGTCTTTGTTGTGATCTCTGCAGATGAGTCCTGACTGGAGAAGTCTGGAGCAGATGGAAAAGACGGGAAAAATGAACAACTCCATCAGAAAGAATATCAGCTGTAATTTGCTATCTGTAACTGTACTGTGCTCTCTTATATGTTCTGTAGCATTGGTATCTACCAATATATGGTCACCATATAGCGGTAATATCAGTATGATCTTTATATAGAGATTTATTTTCAGTAATACCATGGTCATGGCTGAGGTTCCCCTGAAGCCACAATTAGGGTGTGCCACCGTAGCTGTGATCAAGTTTACTTGGTTAGGGGCCCACTCAGGTGTTTCACCCCCCCCTCCCCCGCCACCGCTGAACCGTTAGCTAAGCCTCTGCTTCATTTATACAGCGGACTGTATGTACCAGCTGCATAGGCTGCACTCACCTGATTAATTCCAGCAGAATTTGCTTCACACATCGCAGACACAGTTGCAAGTCCAACTATACTTCCATCAAAGTCAACATCCCTAAAAGAAGAAGGAATGAAAAAATCTAACTACATAAAACAGTACATTATACTTATGACAGACACCAAGACAACTTAAAAGATGTAGTTAGCAGGAATCCAGACATTATGAGTATCCAGGCATCATGAAGGTTTACGTGAGAAACTGGGCATTATCATGAGGCTTCCTTGGCAGCAAGTTCTTAATCCTCCAGTTCTGGAATGCGTTTAGCAGCACATTGGAATCAGACACCACCACTATCTGATCTTTAGAGTCCCAGATTTCAATCCCAATGAGGGCAACAAAATAATTGATGTTTTTATAAATCTGTATAAGGAAGGAGAGAGGAGTCTGTATTACAACAGCAATGCTGATTAACTTATTCTAGAAGTTCAAGTCCAAGTGTATATGACACCAGAGGCCTTACCGTATTTATGAAGTTCACCACTTTAATCAGATGCTGTTTAACATTTTCTCTATTCCTTTCAAATTTTATGAACTGGAAGATAAAGAGTTATTGAGATGTGATAAGAGTTGTACAAATAATTATCTGTCAATTAGATCAGTAACAGCTATGTGAACACATCTAGGGCGAGTCACGGGCCTACCCAGAATGGGCGCCACCATCAAAAGAGCAGTCAGTTCTCTGTTCAGCATTTTGGACATCTCAGTCGCTTACTAGGCCACTGTGGGGGTTGCCCAGGATGCCAGGAAGAGAATTGCCAGTGCAGGAGGGGGCCAATTATGTGGCTTAGGCACCCTGGATGATGCCCAGAGAATTGGTCATGCAGAAGTAAACACTGCCCTGTTTTGGTGGCCAAGGAGAACCAAACTAGACTCTGGAGCAGGGTAGTTTGAGTCTTTTTACTCCTCTCTATAGGACAGCGATGCAATATGCTTCTCCGGATAGTGTTCTGCTGGGAAAACTTGGCTCAAGGCATTCAAGTCTATGTGACATGTACCACATACCGAAATATCATACAGAAGAGGATGCACCTTTTATGAAAACAGTATTACCCGGTGGCATTCCCCTCTTTCAGCAGAATAACGCTCCTTCCACAATGCAAAAATTGTTCAGGAATGGTTTGAGGAACATGACAAAATATTGACGGTGATGACTTGTCTCCAAATTTTCCATATCTCAATTTGATTGAGCATTTGTGAAATGTTCAGAAAAAACAAGCCTGATCCATGGAGGTCACACCTTGTCTTGATGCCAAATACCACAGGACACTTCAGGGGTCTTGTAGAGTCCATGCCTCAAAGGGTCAGTGCTGTTTTTAGAAACCAACTCAATATTAAGAAGGTTGACTGGTGTATACATATAGTAATGGCAAAGAGGTCCCTTCCATTAAAGTAGTAGAATGGTGAGAGACTGATTTCTGGTACCCCCACAAATCCTGACAATGAGGAGGCCTCTGGGATCTATGACTATGTAATCTTCTATTGTTGAAGCTATGAGATGAATTCTATCTCGGGCTTCCAGCTTCATTTATATTGTCTACGTCTACAGAGTTTGCTTTGGAAGCAGGTCCCCACTATTACTAGTAAAGGCTTTCTATAAAATATTGACAGGATGGACAACATGTAATGTACAATCTGAACCTGTCTATTAGTTATACAGAAGAAAATGTAGACCTGTTATCCTATATTATGTGACTATGTGTCAGTCACACATATCATCTGCCCGTTCAGTTCACAGAAACTAACCAGATCTGCAGATACTAGTAGGGTATATATGTGAGGTCATCTTCCCACATGTCCAGTTATCCTTTTCAAGAGAGAATTGTTATTGGGCATGGGGGACATCCTGTACCCATATTATCTCCTATAATGAATGAATGCCCAATATCTGCTATATTACAGTACAGTGTTTGGCTAGTACAAGTAACATGCTGACTTTATCAGGGATTCCTTTTATGTAGGACCATCGATATTCAGGGTATACATTACATATAACATCCCACTTACCATACTCAGATCTGCCACCATGAACAACTCAATATACTTTTTGGCATTCCACAGATTTTCCTTCTGAATTAGTAAAACAGAATCATGTAAAATTTCACCAAAGATGCAATAACAAAATCAACTTTCTAAATATCTGTCAGTAAATTTCAGGATCGGTCAGCAATATATCTGAAGAACAGTGTGCATGTCCACTAAGCCATACCAATGGGAAAACACATTTGCCTGTCGTGTGGATGGATGAGCAGAAGGAGGCCTCTTCCCTGGGACGGATGAAAATCTAAGCCACATACACAGCAGTTAAGATATCCACGAAATCTTGTTCTTACATCTACCAAGAAGAAAAAAATTGCTCTCCACTATTAATATGGCTCAGTGGACCTGCTCACTCGCCGGCTTGTTAGACAGAACATCATTGAATAACGTCCTGTCCATCGGTCATCAGATCAATGGCCTCAACAGGCAGTGAATTGATTGGATGGGACGTCATCCCTTCCTATGCGGCGATGTGCCTCTGTATTGGACTAGTGGGCATTTGAAGGGATAAGTAACAGCGAAGCACTCCATGGTTTTTTTTGCACATAAAACACTTAGTCAGCATCAATATTCTAAATAAATAACTTATTTCACCCCACCTCAGTTTTTGCACCCCACTATAGGATACACTGAGACTGCTGTACACATCACAAAGGATACACCGAGACTCCTATATATATCACATAGGATACACTGAGACTGCTGAATATACATCACATAGGAGACACTGAGACTGCTCTATATGCATCACATAGGAGACACTGAGACTGCTGTGAATGCATCACATAGCATACACTAAGACTGCTGTATACATCACATAGGATACACTGAGACTGCTGTATATACACATTGGAGACTATGAGACTGCTGTATGTACATCACATAGGAGCCACTGAGACTGCTTTATATACATCACATGAAATACACTGAGACTGCTGTATATATATATAACATAGGATACACTGAAACTACTCTATATACATCACATAGGTGACAGTGAGACTGCTGTATATATATCACATAGGAGACACTGAGATTGCTGCATACATCACATAGGTTACTCTGAGACTGCTGTATACATCACATATGATACAGAGACTGCTGTATTTACATCACATAGGATACACTGAGGCTGCTGTATATTCTCATAGCAGACTATAAGACTGCTGTGTGTACATCGCATAGGAGACACTGAGACTGCTTTACATACATCACATGAGATACACTGAGATTGCTGCATATCTATAACATAGGATACACTGAAACTACTATATATACATCACATAGGTGACAGTGAGACTGCTGTATATACATCACATAGGAAGCACCAAGATTGTTGCATACATTACATAGGTTACTCTGAGACTGCTGTGTACATCACATAGGATACAGTGACTACTGCATATACATCACACAGGAGGCAACGAGACTGCTGTTTATACATCACATAGGATACACTGGGACTGCTTTATATACATCAAATGAGATACATTGAGACTGCTGTATATATAACATATGATACACTGAGACTACTGTATATACATCACATAGGAGACAGTGAGACTGCTGTAAATACATCACATAGGCGACAATGAGACTGCTGTATACATATCACATAGGAGACACTGAGACTGCTTTATATAAATCACATGATATACACTGAGACTGATGTATATATAACATAGGATACACTGAGACTACTGTATATATATCACATAAGATACACTGAGACTGCTGTATACAGTATACATCACATACGATACACTGAGACTGTTGTATATACATCACATAGGATATACTGAAACTGTTGCATACATAACATAGGATACACTGAGACTGCTCTGTGGCCAGGTTTCAAAAACGGGTGGAAAACAGCTTAATATTAACATCATGTCAGGAATGGGTTAAAAGAGAGAAGGTGGCGAGTTGTAAAAATAGCTTTGTAGACAATTAAAGTGAGTGCCAGCACAGCTAAGATAGAGGAGGAGATGATGCATAATATTTTCTATGATCTGATTTGTATTCTCATGTAACATGCCGTGTAACTGCTGCCACTCATAGAGAAAGTGTGTTAAAAAGTCTAGGAAAAAAGAAATAGAAGACTAAGCAAATAATGTCACCTCATCAGCTGAAGCTCGAAATGATTTAAAGGACGGTGGTCTCTGCTTTGTAGAGTTGTCACTGACACCGCAGCCTATCTTGGACCCTTCCATTTGCTCATATACTGCGTGCTCCTCACTATCTGTGAACTTCAGGGGTTCAATAAAAAACCTCCGCTTCCGTGTCTGGATAAGACCGCTGTGAAATTATGAACAACATGTAAAATCATGTAAACATTTCTGCTTCAGTTTATTAGAGATTACATAGATTACACAGGTCATCTACAGGAGCTTTTATGACATCCCATCCTAAATCCAAAGGCAATAACATGGAGTAGTCCTGCCTGTGCAGCTACAACACCTCCTCTCCTGAGAAGGTTTCCTACAAGTTGTTGGAAATGTCTGTGGGAATTTTTGCCCACTCATCCAGAAGAGCATCTGTGAGGTCAGACACTGATAATGGAGGACAGGCCAGGCTCACAGTCTGTGTTCTAGTTCATCTGAAAGATGTTTAAAAGGGCTGAGGTCCGGGCTCTGCATGGCCGGTCATGTCTTTCCACACCAATCCTCCCCCAACCAGGTCTTTCTTGACCTTGGTGCAATGTGAAACAGAAAAGGGTCTTCCCCAAACTGTTCCCACAAAGTTGGAAGGCCAAGCCTTGAAAACAAACCCATAGTATTATCTCTGCTTCACCAAACTTTATAGCTGGCAAACTGTAGTCAGGCAGGTAATGTTCTCCTGGCATTCGCCAAATCCTAACTCGTCCACCAGACGCCACATACAGAAGTGTGATCCATCACTCCACAGAATACATTTCTAATCTTCAAGAGTCCAGTGGCAGCAGCTTTACACCACTCAATCCGATGCTTGGCATTATGCTTGGTGATGCAAGACTTGCATGTAGCTGCTTGGCCATTTACACTCATGCCATGGAGATCCTGGTGCACAGTTTTTGTGCTGATGTTAATGCCACAGGAGGTTTGCAGTTGTGGAGTAAGAAGAGCCTTGGTGACTTTTTTGGCCTTCGCTCCTCAGCACTCGGTGACTCCGCTCTATAACTTTACATGGCCTCCACTTCATGGAGGAGTCCCTGAGGTTCCTTTCTCGTCCCCATAATATTATGCAAAAGGGATTGTGGAATATTTATAAGGGAAGAAATGTCATGATCTGACCTGTTACCCCAGTGGCTCCTATTACAGGACCACGCTGGTATCAGTAAGATCTTTAGGTTGAGCCATTCTTCGCAAGTGTTAGTATAGGCAGCCGGCATGGCGAGGGGCCGGAGTTTATATACCAGGAGCAATGGAACTGAATGAATTCAATAATTAAGAGATATAGAAAGATGAGATACATACCTTAACCCATTACATGTACTGAGGGTAACCACTGAGTTGTTCTCATGCTTTACATGCCCCTGGTAGTTGCAGTGATCCTAGAACAAATATATGTTTAGAGTTATGCCTCATTCAAATGTAAAAGGTTTTTTTTAAGGAAACAAGAAACAGTGGATCATTTTTCATCGGTGTACCAGATAAATTTTTCATCCACTTTTGGTCTGTGTGACTGATTTTCCCAACAATGTGGCAATCGTTTTTCTTCTATGCCAAAAAAATAAATAAATTCAAGCTTCTCCTACCTATTGAACAGTAAAAAAATTCACCCTCGGAATAATGGTATAATTGCCATTGTTATTTTCATTCCGCACTCACCACCAAAATATAGGTTGCACGGCTTAGGGACTGCCATCTTCTCATCCACTGAGTGATTACATTTACAACTAAAAAAACGCATCCAAAAGTACCACTTGGCAAAGCCATGGACTGTAATACCCAGGTGTAGTACAACTGTACTTACATTTCATAACCTTTATAGAAGGTTTACGCTGTTATCCTAAGGCTGTGTGCCCACAATGCGGATTTAATGCATTTCCGCGGTGCCATTTCCGCCGCGAAAATGCATTAAAAAAGCTTGTTAAGTTGTCTGCCATGTTTCCCAATGATAATCCGCATGTGCTGTTGACTTGCATGTTTGCATGCGGATGTTATGCAGTTCAATGCGCGGATGGTACCCGGGTCTGGAGAAGAGGAGACTCTCATCCGACCCGGGTACCATTAGTAAAAAAAGAATTAAAATGTCAAAAATAAAAAAAAATTATACTTACCTCTCCGGTGGCCCCCGATCTCCTCTCCGGTGGCGTCCTCTGTTATCGGCATCCCGCGGTGTTCTGAAAGGACCTGACGTCATTTAGTCATGTGATGGTAACGTGGCCGCTGACGTCGGCGGTCGCGTGACCTGTCAGCTGACTAAATGACGTCAGGTCCTTTCAGAACACCGCGGGATGCCGATAACAGAGGACGCCACCGGAGAGGAGACCGGGGGCCACCGGAGAGGAAAGTATAATTTTTTTTTTATTTTTGACATTTTAATTATTTTTTTTACTATTGATGCTGCATTTAAAGCAGCATAAGCTGGTCACACAATATAAATCCATGCCAGTTGCATGGATTTATATAGTGTGACCAAGTTGTCAAGTACTTTTCCAAGTGATGCTCAAAATCGCTTGGAAAAGCGCTTGAAAAAACGCATGCGAAGATGCATGCAAAAACGCTTAAAAAACACTTCTCCCTGGCAGAAAAAAACGCATGTAAAATCCGCATGCATTTTTTCTGCCAGGGAGAGGCAGAAACGCTCAGGAAAAATCAGCATCAATTCTGCATCGTGGACACATAGCCTAAGTGCACAAAAGAGGTAGAAAAGTGCAGCATACCACATTACTCTATACTGTATGTATATTTTTCATAAAGAAGGTTTTACATACGCATAGTTGTACCACGTCTGATCATTACAATCCGTGGCTCAACTTTTGAATACCATTTTTTTTTTGCAGTTTTCAAACATAATCGCTAGAAAGATGCAGAGATCATAATGTTAAGTGGGAACAGTGACCGACATATGCACCCTCACCCCTCATTACAGACTGAAGCAACAATAAAATGACTATTCCTTGTTATACCCCTAGATGAATAATTTGATTAAGTGTAGTTTCCAACATGGGCTCACTTCTCAGGGATTTCTCCTGTACTGGTACAACAGTGGATTTGCAAAAGCAACACAGCAAAATCCAAATTCCAAAAACCAAATGGCAGTCTTTGTGCTTTGAGACCAGGAGTGAGCGCAAACAAAACTTTACACTTTTTGTAATAAAAAGTCTACACACCCCTGTTAAAATGCCAGGTTTTTGTCATGTAAAAAAATCATACCAAGAAGAATCATTACAGAACTTTTTCCACTTTTAAGGTCATCCATAATCTGTACAAATCCATTGAGAAACAGAAAAATAACATTTTAACAGGGGTGTGCAAACTTTCTATATCCACTTTATGGCATTGCTGTGCTCGGGAAAACTCACTTAGCAAGAAAAGTGGAGTGTGTTTCCAGTGGCACAAAATGGGCACAACAAGACATATTTAAAGAAATATTGCAATTTTCACTTTGCATCACAACAATGTTGTCAAAACGACCAATACACCTCTTGATAAATACCTTCAGGGGTGTGATTTAAAAAAGGGTTAACTTCTTGGGGATTATTTTTCATGTTTTCAGTTCACCCTGTTCACCTTCATTCTTATGAAGCAACTTAAAGGGGTTTTCCCACAAACAAAAGTTAATTTTAATCCACAGATCCTGGAATAATAATAACTTCCACATTGGATGTGATTAAATAAAATGTTCCTGTGCTGAGATAATCTTATAAATGTGCCCCTGCTGTGTACTGTGTAATGGCCGTGTCTGACCGTACAGGAACATGGCCTGATCATACCACAGCTCCTGGACAAGGGAGGAAGCAACAGAGTATACAGACATTACAGGCAGAGAAATATTTAACCTCATAAAAAGAATCAGCTGTGATCCCATGCTGTAATGTCTGTATACTCTTTTAGTTCCTCCCCTGCCCAGGAGATGTGGTATGATCAGACCATGTTCCTGCACGGTCAGACACAGCCATTACACAGTACACAGCAGGGGCACATTTATAAGATTATCTCAGCACAGGAACATTTTATTTAAACACATCCAATTGCAATTGTGGAAGTTATTATTATTCCAAGATCTATTGATTAAAATCAACTTTTGTTCGTGGGAAAACCCCTTTAAAATCCCTTTCCGACGTGGTACGTAATAGTACGCACCACGTCGGCACACTCTGTTCAGCGCGGACTCCAGCTCTGAACACACATTGAACCGGGCACATGTCAGCTGATTTATACAGCTGACATGTGCCCGCAACAGCCGCAGGTGGAATCGCGATCCACCCGCGGCTGTTAACTAGTTAAATGCCGCAGTCAATTTCTGACAACGGCATTTAACAGAGCCGCACCGGAAGCGTGTCACTTACCCCGCTTATCGGTGATCCGATCATGTAAAGATTGCTATAAGCACCACCTAGTGGTCGGCGCTCATAGCACATGAGCATTTCTACTATATAGAGGCGATCTGCTCATCACCTCTATGTAGCAGAGGCGATCGGACAGCTGCTGCTTCTCCAATGGAGACTATTGAAGCATGCAAAAACTGTTAAAAAATCGTTTTTAAAAATATATACATATATAAAAGTTTAAATCGCCCCCCCTTTGCCTCATTCAAAATAAAATAATAAAAAATAAACCCCACATACACATATTTGGTATCGCCGTGTTCAGAATCGCCCGATCTATCAATATAAAAAAAGAATTAATCCAATTGGAATTTTTTTCTCGTTACGCCGTTTACCAAACGCCAGAATTAAGTTTTTTTTGGTCACCGCAACATCGGATCTACACCAAAATAGTACCAATAAAACGTCAGCCCAGTGCGCAAAAAATAAGCCCTCACCCGGCCCCAGATCCTGAAAAATGGAGGCACTACGGGTCTCGGAAAATGGCGATATTTTATATATATTTTTTTAGCAAACTTTGGAATTTTTTTCACCACTTAAATAAAAAAGAACCAATACATGTTTGGTGTCTACGAACTCGTAATAACATGGAGAATAATAATGGCAGGTCAGTTTTAGCATTCATTGACGTGGTAAAAAACAAAACAAACTATGGAATTGCATTTTTTTGCAATTTCATCGCACTTGAAATTTTTTTCCCGTTTTCCAGTACACGATATGGTAAAACCAGTGATAGCGTTTAAAAGTACAACTCGTCCCGCAAAAAATAAGCCCTAAAATGGCCATATTGAGAAAAAAATAAAAAAGTTCTGGCTCTGGAAAGAAGGGGAGCAAAAAACGAAAACGCAAAAACGGAAAATGCTCCGGTCATGAAGGGTTTAAGGGTTAAAAAACGTTCTGATTGCTCTACTGAATACTTTTAGGGATGCGGTTTTTAAAATAAGATCACTTGGGTGTTTTCCAAAATATAAGCCACTCACAGTGACTTCAAAAGTGAACAAGTCAGTAAAAAAATAGGTTATGGAAAACCATTGACAATATAAAAAAAAATGCTACTAAAATTTTAACCCTTCTAAAATCCTTAAAAAATAAAGAGACATTTGAATAATAATCATGATGTAAAGTAGAAACGTGGGAAATGTTGTGTATCAACTTCTTTTGTATGCTATGACTATTTGGATTAAATGCATACAAATTAAAAGTGTGAAAATTGTTAATTTTTCAAAACTTACAACAAATTTCAGATATTTTCATATATAAACAGTAAACATATTGACCTAAATGTACCTCTAACATAAAGTACAATGTGTCACAAAAAATGATCCTAGAATCATTGGGATATATAAAAGTGTCCCAAAGTTATAACAACATAAAGTGACATACAGTTGAAACCAAAAGTTTACATACACTATATAAAAAGACACATATACATTTTTTTCTCAATATCTGACATGAAATCAGAATAAACCTTTCCAGTTTTAGGTAAGAGAGAGAGAGAATGTTTTAAGGCATTTTTATTACTTACTGCAAAGTCAAAATTTTACATACACTAAGATTACTATGCCTTTAAACAATTCTGGACTGCCCATATGATGATGTCATGTGTTTGGAAGCATCTGAGTTAATTAGAGACACACCTGAAACACACTGCTTCTTTGGGTAGCATGATGGGAAAGGCTAAAGAAATCAGACAAGATATCAGGAAGAGAATTGTGGACTTGCACAAGTCAGGCTCATCCTTGGGTACAATTTCAAGATACCTGAAGGTGCCTCATTCACCTGTGCAAACAATTATACACAAGTAAAAACATGATGCGAATGTCCAGCCATCATACCACTCAGGAAGGAGACGGGCTCAGTGTCCCAGAGATGAACGTGCTTTAGTCCGACAAAGGTTCTAGGTTCTTCAAAGTAGCCACCTTTTGCTTTGATGACTGCTTTGCACACTCTTGGCATTCTCTTGATGAGCTTCAAGAGGTAGTCACCGGAAATGGTTTTCACTTCACAGGTGTGCCCTGTCAGGTTTAATTAGTGGGATTTCTTGCCTTATAAATGGGGTTGGGACCATCAGTTGTGTTGTGCAGAAGTCAGGTGGATACACAGCTGATAGTCCTACTGAATAGACTGTTAGCTGCTTTTTTCTTGCCATAATACAAATTCTAAGTAAAGAAAAACGAGTGGCCATCATTACTTTAAGAAATGAAGGTCAGTCAGTCCGAAAAATTGGGCAAACTTTGAAAGTGTCCCCAAGTGCAGTTGCAAAAACCATCAAGCGCTACAAAGAAACTGGCTCACATGAGGACAGCCCCAGGAAAGGAAGACCAAGAGTCACCTCTGCTTCTGAGGATAAGTTTATCCGAGTCACCAGCCTCAGAAATCGCAGGTTAACAGCAGCTCAGATTAGAGACCAGGTCAATGCCACACAGAGTTCTAGCAGCAGACACATCTCTACAACAACTGTTAAGAGGAGACTTTGTGCAGCAGGCCTTCATGGTAAAATAGCTGCTAGGAAACCACTGCTAAGGACAGGCAACAAGCAGAAGAGACTTGTTTGGGCTAAAGAACACAAGGAATGGACATTAGACCAGTGGAAATCTGTGCTTTGGTCTGATGAGTCCAAATTTGAGATCTTTGGTTCCAACCACCGTGTCTTTGTGCGATGCAGAAAAGGTGAACGGATGGACTCTGCATGCCTGGTTCCCACATTGAAGCATGGAGGGGGAGGTGTGATGGTGTGGGGGTGCTTTGCTGGTGGCACTGTTGGGGATTTATTCAAAATTGAAGGCATACTGAACCAGCATGGCTACCACAGCATCTTGCAGCGGCATGCTATTCTATCCGGGTTGTGTTTAGTTGGACCATGATTTTTTTTTCGACAGGACAATGACCCCAAACACACCTCCAGGCTGTGTAAGGGCTATTTGACCAAGAAGGAGAGTGATGGGGTGCTACGCCAGATGACCTGGCCTCCACAGTCACCACACCTGAACCCAATCGAGCTGGTTTGGGATGAGCTGGACCGCAGAGTGAAGGCAAAAGGGCCAACAAGTGCTAAGCATCTCTGGGAACTCCTTCAAGATTGCTGGAAGACCATTTCCGGTGACTACCTCTTGAAGCTCATCAAGAGAATGCCAAGATTGTGCAAAGCAGTCATAAAAGCAAAAGGTGGCTACTTTGAAGAACCTAGAATATAAGACATATTTTCAGTTGTTTCACACTTTTTTGTTAAGTATATAATTCCACATGTGTTAATTCATAGTTTTGATGCCTTCAGTGTGAATGTACAATTTTCATAGTCATGAAAATACAGAAAAATCTTTAAATGAGAAGGTGTGTCCAAACTTTTGATCTGTACTGTATACATACCCTCCGGTCCCAGCTTAGGAACCGGCAGATCCCTGCGGGATCCCTGGAGGGATTTATAAGTCTACAGTCACACAGTGTGACTGCAGACTTATCGATTTGGACAAGACAACCCCTTTAAGGTTAAAGCGTATGCACATGTCTGGAAGTATTGTTTTTACTGCTAAAATTATTCTAAAAAAATTGCAACACTACAAATTATGTAGTAAAAATGGGTAAGATGACCAGATTTATGTGCCCTTTTATCTGTGGATTTACATAGTTAACCCCATGTACACAAGATGAAGCACTGAATAGTCAAATTGAGCTCTGCTACATCTGTAGCTGAAGGCTGGTGACTTACTGTACCTGCTGCTCAGGACGGCTGGTGACCAGAGTGCCGTCCTCCAGATAATGGCTTTCTGTGTAATTCTCCGCAAACAGACCCCTGCAGAAACAAAGAGAAGTTAGTCAGTATATACGGTATATCATGATGTCAGTGGACGTCCCATTATAAGGGATATGTAGAAGTATATACGGTCATCTCACCACCCACAATATACACAACCCACACTGTGACCACTCACTCTGTCTTCTCAATGTGAATGACCGTGGGTTTCCCACCCAGGAGGATCTCATATTGAAGAACATCTGGATAAATGCTCTGGACAAACAGAAAAGAAAACCATTATTTTAATTACATTTTCTTTTACATTCTTGTTCATTAGGTTAGTTCCCTAGGGACTGATTACAGGGTGCTCCAATAATGGGAGCCACAGAAATCATCTGTAATCTACTGGAGGTCCAATCAAACAAAGTTCAATTCACAAACAGCACTCCCGCAGGAGAAATCAGGCATTACATGGTCTACATTCAAATCAATAAGCGATGAGTCCTCCAAATACACTCTTCACTCAGACTATTGGAAGGAACTTTCTCATCTTCTAACTCAATGTATTTACCGTACATGTTATTTATGGTAAGTTTCTATGTCTGTATGTATAACACTCAGATCACATCTGGTTTACGACTGTCAATTATAATGGAAACAACAACACTTTACTGAATCCATAGCATGATGGACATCACCCGGACCGATAGACCCCCATTAATTTACAATGGGGTAAGTTGGGTTTTACCATCGTTTTGACTGTTAACATATCAACACTATTTTTACCAAATTTGACTACATCTGCGATGGAGGCTTTGATGCAGATGTGAACGGAGTCTTAGGCTTCTTACCACCGTCACTTTATGACAGTGATACCTAGAAGCTTCTTCCATCATTATAACGCACATGGAGTGGGAGATACCTGGATGTCTCTCTTGTAGACAATGTGCAACCTCCGAGGAAAGACGACCTCATATGTCTGTCCTCCTGGTAACTGAGCGAATACTAAAGGAGAAAAACACAAAGACATCAATAAGCAGAAGTAAAGGGGCTGGCATCTGCACCGGGCAAACCTGGGGAGGTGCCATGGTCTATTAGGTTTGGGGGGCAAAATGTGATCTGAACACACATGCGGTGTCACATTGAGGGTGGGTTAGAAAGGGGTCTTTGTCATCAAAGGGCAACATATACCATGAATGGGCACAGATCGATATAGGGGTTTTTAAAATAAGTTAGTGGCGGATTTCAGTAACCTGGAGTGTATGAGGACGGCCTGACTGTACCCTGATATCTACTGTCAGAATCGCACATCCTATGTTCCTTGGAGAACAGTGGTGCCGGGGCCGTCCGGTTACTGTCTGACCTGAAGACATGGCTACTTTCTTCCTATACCAGCACCACAGACCTGTAATAGGCTGTGTCTGGTACTGCGGCTCAGACCCATTGCAGTGACTGAAGTGTAATAGGGAGGACGCCGCCATGTTTATAATCCCGGACAAACCCTATAAGTCATGTAGACGCTGCAGCAGGTGATCTGGGTGACAGGAGCGGCCGGCACCTGGGATTGCACTTCCTGTACTGCGGCGGTATGAGCGCACTGTATACAGCACACCGGGGTCTATGTATACAGACAAGACGTGAGGACCACCACACATATATTACAGGACGGCAGTAATAGACACGTCCTGCAACCTGCAGAAGTGACACATGGGGAGAACGACGCCATCTTCATAGAAAACCTCCAGAAATGGTTCTTACCCAGAAGTGCCAGCACCAGGAGAAGACGTCTCAGCATGGTCCGGACACGTCTCATCACCGCTATCCTGGAAGAGAGAAGCACAAGATAAGAAGAAGTGACGTATAACACCTGGTAACAGGAGACAATGGCGGTGAGACCCCGTGCTAGTAATAATCCCCCTAGTAAACACGTCTGTCACCCCCTCCTCAGTGTCTGGACCACACAATTACCCCCCACTAGTAATGTGCATGTACACATGTATCAGCACTGGAGCGACGGAAAGGGAAGCAGTTACCATAGCAACACGGTCGTGTCTTGGTTTCATCTTCCTGAGCCTCCACAAAATGTCAAATTCTGATTGGTTGCTATGGTGACTGCTCCACAAAACATCCCAACGGTGACGGGCAAAGACCCCCTATAACTGACAGTCACAGACCTCCATATCAGTGAAAGTCATAGACCCCCTATAAATGATGGCTATAGACCTCCATTTCAATGAAAGTAATACATGTACATAACAGTGATGGCCATAAATCTTCCCTCATACCATATATCACTGCCTCTCTCCCCCGTAACAGTGACAGGACCCCCCATAGTAGGGGAAGGGCCCCCATAGTAGTGGGAGGACCCCCATAGTAGTGACAGGGCCCTCATAGTAGTAGCAGGACCCCTATAGTAGTGGCAGAGCCCCCATAGTAGTGTCAGGACCCCCATAGTAGTGGCAGGGTCACCATAGTAGTGGTAGGGCCCCCATAGTAGTGACAGGGCCCCCATAGTAGTGACAGGACCCCTATAGTAGTGGCAGGGCCCCCATAGTAGTGACAGGACCCCCATAGTAGTGGCAGGGCCTCCATAGTAGTGATGGGGCCCCCATAGTAGTGGCGGGGCCTCCATAGTAGTGGCGGGGCCTCCATAATAGTGGCAGGGCCCCCATAGTAGTGGCAGGGCCCCCATAACAGGGTCCGGTATAAGTCACCTCCTATAGGATCCTCTCACAGGTGACTCCTGACTGACCTGAAGCAGCATCAGTGGCAGAGACAGGGTCTCCCTGTGGGAGGTGCTGCCACCTGCTGGCTGCACAGGGCATAACCTGCTCCATCACATACTGGACATTCCTGGACGTTCCTCCTGGACTGTTGGGATGTAGAGGGACAACCAGAAACGATCCCTGAATCCAGGAATAGTTAAATCCAGGATATCTGGGGATATTGTGTAACTGATTGCTTGCTGACCACCAGGAATTGAGACTTGATTGATGGCTAGAGCAGATCACACAGTGATTTTTTAGTGATAGTGGCATCATAAGTCTTTGTTCACACTCTGCATGTTCTATTTTAGGAACAGACAAAAGGAATAACTTAAAAAATGGATTTGTTGGATATGCAAATGGAAGCAAAGGGGCAATTGATTATTATGGGGTCCATTTGAGTTTTGTTATGCGGTTTTCAGAACAGAAGAATAAGTGATCCATGCTGCGCTTTTCCTTCACTTCTGAAAACTGACACAATCCAGATGGACCCCATAATAATCAATGCTACAGTTTGCATCAATTATGCAAGCGATGCAGCTATTATACTAATGACACTAAAATTGAATCGGGTCCTGTTCACACCTTTTGTACTGCTATCTATAGCTAAAATCACGGTCTACTATGAACGCCATCTAAATGCTGGCTTTCATAGGACAATCGCAATGACAGGCACGGGGGTCTTCAGCACACCCCCGGCTGTCATAGGAACCCATCGGCGCCCCACTATTACGTGACGGGCCACCGATGGGCACGTGGAATGACACGTGTTAAATGCTGCTGTCAGAGATTGACTGATGCATTTAACAGGTAAACAGCTGCAGACGGAGCTCTGCTCAAGCCACGACTGTTAGAGGCACATGATGGCTGATAAAATCAGCCATCATCTGCTGGGAAAGATGCAGGATCAGAGTGTGAGATTGCATCAAAGAACGGGAGCCGGTGTGAGGCCCTCCCTGAGAAATGGGGTTACTCGGAGCCGGGTCAGTGTAGGTGTCTCGGGGGTTGCAGTCATGGCCCGGACCCGGTCCGTGCCCAGGGCGGTCACATAAAAGATTTAATGGGCTTTCAGGGTTGAGTGATATTTTCCGACTACGACACCTACGGTTTCCGGTGATAGACACCAGCGCTGCTTCAGTCCACTGAGGCCGGTGTTAAAGGGGCAGCTTAGATGGGACGGCTCCCCGCAGGCCTCAGGGCAGTGTGATAAAGGAATGGTGGGTGCAGTGCCGCGCAGGAAATAACAGGCTGAAGCGGGGTGTGAAGTCATCCAGGGTTTTTACTCACATTCAGATGTACTTTAGCCGGAAAGCTTCCCTCTGCTCCTCGCGGCGTACTGCGGCCACCAGGAAGGGGGTCCAACACTTTCCAGGTAGATCGGGAGCACCTGTCAAGACCCCTCTGGTGTGTGTTCCTCTCCTTGGTGAGTCCTCCCACTAAGTCTTCACCTGACTGTTTGTGTGGATAGAACTAGGTGTAAGGCCGGGTCCCACTGGATAAACGCAGGTAGAGAGGTAAAGGTGGCGTATGCCGCTCCGTCCGTATCCCTCCTGGGATCCACTAAGCCTCCGGGCTTTTCTGACTGAGAAGTGAAGTAACAAAGTCAGATATCGGGGGCCGGTCACCCCTCTTGCAGCAGGAATCCCTCTGACTAGGCCAGAGTAAGAAATACAGGTGGCGTGTGCCGCTCCGTCCGCATCCCCCTGGGATCCTTTTGCTGTGGAGCTTTTTTCCTATGCTCCCCTCCAGGCCTTCTTAGGTAGGGACCTTGACCGGGTAGAGGCAGTGGTTAACTCCGACCCGCTCCTCGTCTCAAGGCCAGAGAACGAGGACCGTGTATCTTCAATAGTCTGCAGGTTCTAGCAGAAGGCCACAATCAGCGATGAAGATCACAATCAAAGACCTTGAACCTAAGATGGCTGTAGATTAAATATGAATGAATAAGTGTAACCTAAAAGTGTGTTCTCCACCCTCACCCACTACATGGTTCCCCCTATCTTTGGTTCCTCCCATCTCCTATATCCCGGGCCGGGGCAGCACCCTGGTGCATTTAGGCCCCCCTACAGGACAGGAGTGGTGTAGTGTTGAATGGTGAAGTGGGGTCCTGAGAGATGCTCCATCCTTACCTGGAAGAGGAGATACCACACCTCAACTGAGGTGCAGTACCCCTGTGGCGACTGAACCCTCAGGGGCGCCACATTCCCCCCTGGTGAAACACAGCACGTCCGCGGGCTGCAAAAGAGTAAAAAGTTGGTACAGACATTTGAAATTTTTGTATAACAATAACAATCTTCCCTTTATGGGAGGTAAGGACACTTTAACGTTGCATGATATATATATATAAATATAATATAGTATAAATGTAGAAAAACAGTAAAGAGACATTATGCATGTAGACAGATCAATAGAAAATATTGTAGAAAAGTGTCAGTTCAGCAGCATGAGGGACCTGTCCCAAACCCTCAACGTAGGCCCTGGGGTGGCTGCAGGGCATGGAGATCCTGAGTTGGATCTCCAGCAGAGCCACTCCAGACAGGTTTTGCTTCTGAGGTCTGAGGTAGAAGTAGAAGCGGTTTTGCATAAAACCAATAGGGAGCACCTAAATAGATGAAAAACTATGTACAATGATGAGTCTGTCTACTGCCAGTGTCCGCAGGGACAAATGTCTCAACAAAAATCCGGGTGTAGAAAAGAAAACCAAAAACAGTTCAAAACAACTGGGAGATTCATCTCCCCGGGCTGCTTAGAAGCGGTATCCCCACTTGGGAAAAGGCTCATTTTTGCCGACTGAGCCTGACCGGTCCTCTGTGGGCAGGTGAGTGGGGGCATCCCCTTTGAACACCCTGTGGACGTCCAGGGCGTACCACCCACGCTCCCCGTGGTGGCGGGTGTAGGACACCAGGTCGCCCGGGTAGAGGTTCCGGTCATGGTGGCCTTGCTCCAGTCGCGGCTCGACGTCCCGCCGATTCACAAAGACATCTCGGTGGAACTGGGGGCTGCGAATGAAGCCCCATCCGGCCTCCTGGTGGAATCGGACAATCAGGCCTTCCTCCCGGGGGCTTGGACGGGCGGCCTCTGCCTGGCGGGCCCGCAACTTTGCGGCCTTGGTTCGTACCTCCAGGTGCTCGCAGCGGACCTCCTTCTGGCGTCGTTCCTTGTCAAATTGGAGGAGTTGCTCCCGGCATGTCTCCTCCCTCCTCCGCGCTTCAGCCCGGGTCTCCGGGGGGAAGCCCATCAGGTCGCCCCCCCCCTGGTTGTCCCAGACATACTCGTCTGCCGGCGGGCAGGTGACTGGAGGTGCAGGGAGCAGCAAGAGCGGAAGCCGCTGCGGACCCTCTACTAATGTGGACCAGTCCGGGTTGGGGCAGGTGGATTCCCCATAAAACGCAGGACTCTCTGGGCCAGGAGCCAGGAGGCATAGCAGGTCTCCGGTGGCGGCGGTGGCTTGGGCGTCAGTCTCCAGAGCCGATAGCTGCTCCCATATGATGGCGCCCGGGGACAGGGGTGCAGGCAAGATGCTTAGGAGCGGTACAGTGCGTCCCGCGCCTGGGATAAGGGTTTCCGCCTTACCCTCTCCTGGGTTGCGCACGGCCTCCTGGGCTTCCTCCGCCTGGGCTGCGGCCTCCATGGACCGACATGACGAGCTCTGGCGGCGGGCCCGGATCCTCTGCAGCACCTCCTCTCTCCACTCTGCGGCGACCAATCGCTGGGCCTCTTCGACCCTCCGGGTCAGTTCCTGGGTTTCTCCTCGGAGGAACTCGGCCTCCTCCGGGGTCAGGTGTATACCCTTCATGCCGAGGAAGGTGGCAGCTTGTGGAACAGCGTCGGAGGCCTCAGAGCACTTCTCTTCTGCTGCATCCATCTTGGCTGCAAGGTGCGTTTTCTGTCTCCTCCTTCTTTTTGGGCGGCCCCATGGTGGCTGGCTGAGGGCACTCCCAGAAACGTCCCATCCGTTTTGACGGACACCACTGCGCGGACTGTCTCTGCTGGAGGGGGCGGTCTGCACTTTTGCCGCCATTGGGGAGCCAGTCCCACGATGGGAGGACTTTGGTAGCTGTCGTTTTGGCACATAATGGCGTCCGTTGTTCTTGGGCGGCGCCACGCTAAGTGTAAAACGACAGTCTTTTAGTGTAAAGGCGCACAGTACCCGGCGGCAATGGGGATTTTCTTTTCCGTTGCTGCGGGCACGCTATCCTGCCGACTACGCCAAGTTGTGAGGCCCTCCCTGAGAAATGGGGTTACTCGGAGCCGGGTCAGTGTAGGTGTCTCGGGGGTTGCAGTCGTGGCCCGGACCCGGTCCGTGCCCAGGGCGGTCACATAAAAGATTTAATGGGCTTTCAGGGTTGAGAAGTATTTTCCGACTACGCCACCTACGGTTTCTGGTGATAGACACCAGCGCTGCTTCAGTCCACTGAGGCCGGTGTTACAGGCACCTTAGATGGGACGGCTCCCCGCAGGCGGAGCAGGCCTCAGGGCAGTGTGATAAAGGAATGGTGAGTGCAGTGCCGCGCAGGAAATAACAGGCTGAAGCGGGGTGTGAAGTCATCCAGGGTTTTTACTCACATTCAGATGTACTTTAGCCGGAAAGCTTCCCTCTGCTCCTCGCGGCGTACTGCGGCCACCAGGAAGGGGGTCCAACACTTTCCAGGTAGATCGGGAGCACCTGTCGAGACCCCTCTGGTGTGTGTTCCTCTCCTTGGTGAGTCCTCCCACTAAGTCTTCACCTGACTGTTTGTGTGGATAGAACTAGGTGTAAGGCCGGGTCCCACTGAATAAACGCAGGTAGAGAGGTACAGGTGGCGTATGTGTGGCACCCCAGGGGTCTGGTTTCCACAGTAACAGCCATGTTATGTCTAAGAGCAGGTGGGAGGTCTCTTGGTCAGGGATCCTATGCATGCCACACCTCCTGCCCAGTCCTGGGAGGGGAAGAACGTCCCCTATATAAACCTAGGGCTGAGGCAGGGTTAGTGAGTAGAGAAGAAGCAGAGAAAAGAAGCAAATATAGGAAGAAACAACAGGAGCTCTGTGGGAGCAGTGTTACAAGGAGTCAGGGGCTGGCAGCTGCAGAGCTCGCCCTGACTGAGAAGTTATCACCGGACCCGGAGTCCGAGGCTGTGGGGACTAACTCCTATCCAGCAGCAGAAACCGACCGGCAGGGGATTGCAGGTCCTCTGGCCCAGAAACCCGAAGGCCCCGAGTCACCGGCCATACGGGTGAGCACCACACGGTACACTCAGGGACGTGGGCTACTTATACCCGCCTCTAGCAAGGTAGCCAGAAGAGTATCGTTAGTTTGGGAGGCCTACAACTCCGCCTGGCCAGGGGAGATCCCATCTGCTCAAGGACTGACCAGGCCCCAATCGCTAGCCAGTACTCCGGGAGGGTCTATCTTTGTCACCAGTAAAGACCCTGAACTACACAGTACCGTCTCCGAGTGGTTCCTGCTACCCCCATCATCCACGTCGGCTGCCCTGAGGCCATACCCCTCCCGTTGGGGGTTATACTATCACGCTGCACAATCCTACCACCGGCCTCAGCGGTCTGCCCTGCAGCAGCAGCTCCCTGGCTGCACTCAACGGGTGGCGTAGTCGTCCAACATCTACCGCTAAAACAGCGCCACTTAGTCTGACTCCCTGGGCACGGACCGGATCACCGCCACGAGACTACAACCCTCAACAGATCCGGCTCCGGGTAAGCTCCCGCGTGCGCAACGCAGCGCGACACAGGCCCAGGGGCGCGTCATATGCCGCTCTGTCCGTATCCCTCCTGGGATCCACTAAGCCTCCGGGCTTTTCTGACTGAGACGTGAAGTAACAAAGTCAGATATCGGGGGCCGGTCACCCCTCTTGCAGCAGGAATCCCTCTGACTAGGCCAGAGTAAGAAATACAGGTGGCGTGTGCCGCTCCGTCCGCATCCCCCTGGGATCCTTTTGCCTGTGGAGCTTGTCTCCTCTGCTCCCCTCCAGGTCTTCTTAGGTAGGGACCTTGACCGGGTAGAGGCAGTGGTTAATTCCGACCCGCTCCTCGTCTCAAGGCCAGAGAACGAGGACCGTGTATCTTCAATAGGCTGCAGGTTCTGGCAGAAGGCCACAATCAGCGATGAAGATCACAATCAAAGACCTTGAACCTAAGATGTCTGTAGATTAAATATGAATGAATAAGTGTAACCTAAAAGTGTGTTCTCCACCCTCACCCACTACATGGTTCCCCCTATCTTTGGTTCCTCCCATCTCCTATATCCCGGGCCGGGGCAGCACCCTGGTGCATTTAGGCCCACCTAGAGGACAGGAGTGGTGTAGTGTTGAATGGTAAAGTGGGGTCCTGAGAGATGCTCCATCCTTACCTGGAAGAGGAGATACCACACCTCATCTGAGGTGCAGTACCCCTGTAGCGACTGAACCCTAAGGGGCGCCACACCGGCGTATGATGTACTGGTGCGTTATATGTCGTTAAGGGGTTCATTACTGCTCGCCTCTGTCTCCTCAAGCACGCACCATTTTAAATAAAACTTTTTGGGCACTTTCATTATTACACTTGCATCTGTTTTTTATTTAGTTTTTGGTGCTTTCATTTGCACCTAATTCTTTTACTTTGCACCTTTTTACAGTCTATTTTATATGTGTCCACCTGTTTTTTCTTATATTTGCCATTGTGGGTAGAGGATGGAGTTTCCAGATGTATTTGGTTGATTCATTAATCGCAACTTTTTAAAAAGTCACAAAAATTTTCACAAATGTTCACCAGTTCCCTCCCTGCCGTCACCCCCTGGGATAATTTTATGTACGTCAAATATTTATGCCACAATTTTTTCACCATTTTACAAAATGTACAACTTATTTTACCCAAAAAGTCACAACTTATTTTAACCAAAATAAAAGACCATTTTTGATTTTACGCAAAATTCATCAACCAGGTTTGCCATATTGAAGAATTTTTTTACTAAAAATGATCACAAAACAAAAAAGAATAGTGAGATAAAAAAACGCAAATGATGAATCAGAACCTTTGTGTCCCTATTCACTATAGTGACATATATTCTATGTTTTTGTAATTGTTCATCTCTTGTTTATTTTTTTTACAGCTCAATTATTTCATTTTTCTCAGCATAAATTCTCATTGTCATCTATGCTCAGGCATCCAAATGTTTTCTTAAAAATCATCTCACCAGACGGCCAATTTCTGTTCTTGCGTTTTCGTTTTTTCCTCTCCTTGTTCCCAGAGCCATAACTTTTTTTATTTTTCTGTCCACATAGACATGTGAGGGCTTATTTTTTGCGGGACGATTTGTAGTTTTGAACAACACCATTCGTTTTACCACATAATGTACTGGAAAACGGGAGAAAAATTCCAAGGGCGGTTAAATTGTGAACGAAAACCCCCACAATTCTGACATTGTTATTTGGGAATTGATTTTACAGTGTACACTTTGTGGTAGAAATGACCTCCGAATATGGTTCCCCTCATCAGTACGATTACGACGATACCAAACATGTCCAGTTTTTTACTATTTTAGTGGGGGAAAAAAAATCAGAAGTTTGAAAAAATAAATTTTTGGGTTGTGTCGCCATTTTACGGGACCCATAACATTTTAATTTTTCAATTTTTCGGTCAATGGAGCTGTGAGACTGAATATTTTTTGCAGGGCGACATGACATTTTTATTAATACCATTTTGGGATAGATGTGACATTTTGATCGCTTTTACAGCATTTTTTTATGGTATTGCAGCAACCAATAAAACATAATTTTTGGCGTTCTTGAATCTGTTCCTTTTACGGTGTTTACCGATTTGGTTAATTATATTTATATTTTGATAGATCGGACTTTTCTGAACACGGCAATACCAAATATTTATTTTTTTATTATCTTTATTTATAATGGGGGTGATTTGAATTTTTATGTTTTTTTTTATTTTTTTCACATTTTTTAAAACACTTTTTTTTTTACCTCTCACTGTGCTTTTTAATCCCCTTTGGGGAAATAAACCTGCGATCATCAGATCACTTCTGCTATATACAGTAATACCACAGCATTGCTGCATATAATAAATATCACGGTCTCCTTTGAAGCCCGGCCACAGGCTTCATAATGACAAACAAGGAGATCTTCAGACCGCCGGCTGTCATAACAACCGATCGGTGTCCCGCGATCGCGTCACGGGGTGCTGACGAAGAATGACGCACCCTCATGCACTATTAATGCCGCTGTCACAGTTTTACAGCGGCACCTAACAGGATAACAATCTGTTAGAGGCAGGACCCATTTGTAACACACAGCCATTACCTGCGGTGTATCACCCTGTAAGCCCGCTCCATACACCTGCTACCGACTTGCGCCATACATGTTAAAATCTGCGGCAGAACACGGAGAAACCGCTTTCCGTTCTGTAGGCCACAGGTCACTTTAGGCCTGCAGCCTGTAGAATGGCGGGTCCTGGACAGAGTGCCAAGATGGCATCATCCCGTTGGTCTACTTGGGACCTCACCACTGTCTGCCGCTTGACTTGCTGGGGTAAGGTAAGTGGGGCTACTAAGAAGACCCTCATAAATAGTAGAGGCTACCAAAGGGGCTCTCATACATAATGGGGGCTACTATAATGGCCCTCATACATAGTGGGCCCTACTAAAGGGGCATTATAGAGTCTGGGGGCTACTAGGGGGCCATGATATCGTGTGAGGGTTACTAAGAGGGCCCTCATACAGAGCAGGGTATACTAAGAAGGCCATCATACAGTGTGGGGGCTATTTAGGGGGCCATTATACAAAGTGCGGGCTATCAAGGAGACAATCATACAGTGTGGGGCTACTAAGGTGGCCCTCATACAGAGTGGGAGACACATTGAGGGCCCTACAACAGAGTAGAGGCTACTAAGGAGGCTCTCCTACAGAGTTTGGGCTACTAAGGAGGCCATCATACAGAGTGGGGGCTACTAAGGGGGCCATAATACAGGGTGGGGACTACTGTTGAGGCCATCATACAGTTTGGGGACTACTATGAGGGTGATCCTACAGTGTGGAGGCCATGATACAGTGTGGGGGTTAATGTGGGGTATCATATTGCGTGGTGGCATGATACAGTATGGGGGCTACTGAGGGGACCATCATACAGTGTAGGGGATACAGTGAGGCCATTGTAGAGTGTGGGGGATATCATACAATGTGGGGGTAATCAAACAGTGTGTGGGCTACTAAAGGGCCATTATACAGTGTGGAGACTATTAAGGGGTCATTAAACAGTGTGGAGGCCATTATACAGTGTGGAGGTCATTATACAATGTGGAGGCTACTGTGGGGCCATCATACAGTGTGGGAACTACTGTTGAGGCATCAATACGTTTTACTTTGTAAGAGACACAGTGGTGGGCATTATTATGTGGAGCAGTAAGAGGAGCACTGTTTTGTACCAGACAGCAGGTGCAGTAGTAGGGACACATACGGCAGCAGCTGCTCAATATTGAGGTATCAGCAGGATGAGGGGTTTGTGCAGGTTGGGAATAGATGGGGAGGTTGCTGGAAATTTGAGAAGCAAAATATGTCTGTTGTAAACTCTGCAAATGAGTTGTGGCTGGAGAAGTTGCATTGGCGGTCTGGGCCAAATGGAAAAGGCAGGAAAATTAATGACTTCATCAGAAAGAACGTCAGTTGTAAGTCATCTAATATGACTCTACTGTAACATCTTAATATATTCTGCAGCGCTGGTATCTACCACTATATGGTCACCATATGGTGGTTATATCGGTGTTAGTCTTTAAATAGAGATTTTTTTTCAGTAGCAGCCTGGTCATCTGCTGAGGTTCTCCTACATCCACTATTAGGATAAGACCCATAGTTGTAAACATGGTTACCTGATTGGAGGCCCACTCAGAAGTTCACCTGTCCTGAACCCCTGGCTACGTCTCTGCTAGTGCATGTTAAAGGTGTTGTCCAGTCTCAGATGAAAATTCTGCAGACACTTTGCTGCTCGATTCTGCCCTCTGCAATCATATAGAGCAGGGGTCTCAAACACGCGGCCCGCGGGCCGCATGCGGCCCCTGAGGCTGCTTTATTCGGCCCGCAGGCACAGACCCCTTGACGATCCCGACCTGGTCCAGGAGGAGCCGCCGACAGCAGCGCTGCATTGCCACACAGAGACTGTCTCCCAGCACAGCATTTCCAATGCCAGCCGCTGGCCAATCAGAGGCCAGCAGCTGATATCTGCGTGTCGGCGCAGCGAGTATGACGTCATTGCCATATGCAGATGTCAGCTGCTGGCCTCTGATTGGCCGGCGGCTGGCATTGGAAATGCAGTGCTGGGAGACCGTATCTGTGCGGCAATGCAGCGCTGCTGTCGGCGGCTCCTCCTGGACCAGGTCGGGATCGTCAAGGGGTCTGTGCCTGCGGGCCACATCTGCAGGAAGGACGCCGAGGGAACGGAGGACAGGTGAGAATCATCTTTTTTTTTTCTATTTTATGTGTGTGAAGAACAACACAGGGGGCACATAGCCACAAGAGGGGACCTGGATGGGGCACATAGCCACAACATGGGGACCGGGATGGGGCACAGAGCCACAAGAGGGGACCTGGATGGGGCACATAGCCACAGGATGGGGACCTGGATGGGGCACATAGCCACAGGATGGGGACCTGGATGGGGCACATAGCCACAGGATGGGGACCTGGATGGGGCACATAGCCACAGGATGGGGACCTGGATGGGGCACATAGCCACAGGATGGGGACCTGGATGGGGCACATAGCCACAAGATGGGGACCTGGATGGGGCACATAGCCACAACATGGGGACCGGGATGGGGCACAGAGCCACAAGAGGGGACCTGGATGGGGCACAGAGCCACAAGAGGGGACCTGGATGGGGCACATAGCCACAGGATGGGGACCTGGATGGGGCACATAGCCACAGGATGGGGACCTGGATGGGGCACATAGCCACAGGATGGGGACCTGGATGGGGCACATAGCCACAGGATGGGGACCTGGATGGGGCACATAGCCACAAGATGGGGACCTGGATGGGGCACATAGCCACAAGATGGGGACCTGGATGGGGCACATAGCCACAAGATGGGGACCTGGATGGGGCACATAGCCACAACAGGGGACCTGGATGGGGCACATAGCCACAAGATGGGGACCTGGATGGGGCACATAGCCACAAGATGGGGACCTGGATGGGGCACATAGCCACAAGAGGGGACCTGGATGGGGCACATAGCCACAAGATGGGGACCTGGATGGGGCACATAGCCACAAGAGGGGACCTGGATGGGGCACATAGCCACAAGAGGGGACCTGGATGGGGCACATAGCCACAAGAGGGGACCTGGATGGGGCACATAGCCACAAGAGGGGACCTGGATGGGGCACATAGCCACAGGATGGGGACCTGGATGGGGCACATAGCCACAGGATGGGGACCTGGATGGGGCACATAGCCACAGGATGGGGACCTGGATGGGGCACAGAGCCACAAGAGGGGACCTGGATGGGGCACAGAGCCACAAGAGGGGACCTGGATGGGGCACATAGCCACAAGAGGGGACCTGGATGGGGCACATAGCCACAAGATGGAGACCTGGATGGGGCACATAGTCACAAGATGGGGACCTGGATGGGGCACAGAGCCACAAGATGGGGACCTGGATGGGGCACAGAGCCACAAGATGGGGACCAGAGCCACAACATGGGGACCTGGATGGGGCACATAGCCACAGGATGGGGACCTGGATGGGGCACATAGCCACAAGAGGGGACCTGGATGGGGCACATAGCCACAAGATGTGGACCTGGATGGGGCACATAGCCACAAGATGTGGACCTGGATGGGGCACAGAGCCACAAGATGGGGACCTGGATGGGGCACAGAGCCACAAGATGGGGACCTGGATGGGGCACATAGCCACAGGATGGGGACCGGGATGGGGCACATAGCCACAGGATGGGGACCTGGATGGGGCACAGAGCCACAGGATGGGGACCTGGATGGGGCACAGAGCCACAAGATGGGGACCTGGATGGGGCACATAGCCACAGGATGGGGACCTGGATGGGGCACAGAGCCACAGAATGGGGACCTGGATGGGGCACAGAGCCACAAGATGGGGACCTGGATGGGGCACATAGCCACAAGATGGGGACCTGGATGGGGCACAGAGCCACAAGATGGGGACCTGGATGGGGCACAGAGCCACAAGATGGGGACCTGGATGGGGCACAGAGCCACAAGATGGGGCACATGGATGGGGCACAGAGCCACAAGATGGGGACCTGGATGGGGCACAGAGCCACAAGATGGGGACCTGGATGGGGCACAGAGCCACAAGATGGGGACGTGGATGGGGCACAGAGCCACAAGATGGGGACCTGGATGGGGCACAGAGCCACAAGATGGGGACCTGGATGGGGCACAGAGCCACAAGATGGGGACCTGGATGGGGCACAGAGCCACAAGATGGGGACCAGAGCCACAAGATGGGGACCTGGATGGGGAACATTGCCACAGGATGGGGACCTGGATGGGGCACATAGCCCCAAGATGGGGACCTGGATGAGGCACATTAGTACAAGATGGGCGCCAGGATGGGGAACGTTGCTACAGGATGGGGACCTGGATGGGGCACATTAGTACAAGATGGGGACTTGGATGGGGAACATTACTACAAGATGTTTTCCATTATTACTATATGATGCTAATTGTAAGACAATATTACTGTATGTGGCCAATTGGGGGAAATAAAATTGTAAAAAAAATAAAAAAATAAAATAAAGCATGAAAAAATATTGGGCACTAAAAATGCTGTTTTATATGTAAACTAAAGTAAACACAAAAAAGTGCACGTTTATTATCGCCACATCCATAACGACCCAAGCCATAAAAAAATAAACACGGCAAAAATGTTCAAAAGGTGTATACAAAAAAAATGGTATCACTAAAAATGTCACATTGAACAAAGAATGCGGCCCCCCAAATTCAAATTTTTTCCATGTGTGGCCCATATACCCAGCCGAGTTTGAGACCCCTGATATAGAGGGACTGCAGAGTTTTCTTTTTAGGCCGGACCACCCCTTTTACTTTGTATTTTTTTTTTTTTTTATAAATTAAGTCTATAACACCCAGACGGAACCTTGATTGTTTCATGATTTTTTTTTACAAAAGACGATGTAGCACTAACCACCAAATAAACAGCATAAACACAATTTTGTTGTTGTTATTTTTAATATCCCAATATCAATTTTTTCAAAACAAATGGGGAGCACAAAAAATAAAGATACACAGAAACATATGTAGGGGAGGAGACTCTAACTCCATTGCCCTGTACAGTGGGTAAGCTGCATTACACCGCCGTGTGGATGCAGATGAGGATGTTGATAGAAGCTTGTGATCAATGTTCTGATCACATCCGCTCTCCATCCATGAGCCAAAAATTTTCTTCTGGATCATTGGGTCGAATGGCTGCCAAAGTCACACTGAAAATGCCCAATTGAGTTTTTATTATGCGCTCAGGGCGTAGACTTGCCGGATGTGGGACTAGACTTTTAATAAATGTTTCCTCTGCATTCGCCTTTGAACTGCGATTCAGATAGTCTAGTACTCGCACATCTTGCGATATTGATGGAGCTCTTCTGTGTCTTGACCTCGCTCCAGGTTGGTGTATGACGTGCAGTGGGGATGTCTCGGACCTTCTGACAGCGATGCTACATTATCCGAGGAGGAGCCACAATGTTATTGGATGCCTCTGCCGGAGCGTCCGATGCCAGATTATCAGTCACACTAATTAAATAAAAAATATTTAAGGTTTAGGCATTTCATATATGCAAAGGTTTTATTATTTATTAAGCACATAGACTAAAGTAACACTACAATGAGAACAAGACACGGGCTCACAGGTCAACTTTCATACATATGTTCTTCACGCAATCCATTTTAACATATAATCTACTGAAAGAAAATGGATAAAAGCACAATCGCACCTTTGTGTTTTGAGATTTTTTTTCTAATGCTTTGATTTAGCAGTAAAAAAACCCTTGAAACGTAATACTCAAGGTACAGGCGACAGTTTCATTTTTGTTATTTATCTATTTTTGGGTAGTGCAGGCAGTGAAAAATGCCAGTTCTGGTATCTTCAACTTTCTTTTTTTACTGTTCATCAAACATTTTCAATAAATTTATGTATCGAATATCTGACTTTTACTACGATAACAAATCTGTTAACTTTTTCCCCCATATTGTAATTTGTTTATTTTCTAATTGGGAAAACTTAATTTAAACTTTTATATATTTAATGTTTAACCCCTTTGCAACCTTGGGTTTTGTCATTTTTGCTTTTTCGTTTTTTGCTCCCCTTGTTCCCAGAGCCATAGCGTTTTTATTTTTTGGACAATATGGCCGAGTGAGGGCTTATTTCTTGCGGGACAAGTTGTACTTTTCAACGACATTACTAGTTTTACCATATCGTGTACGGGAAAACGGGAAAAAAATTCCAAGTGTGGTAAAATTACAAAAAAAGTGCAATACCACAGTTGTTTTTTTTTTTTTTTTTATCACGTTCACTGAATGCTAAAACTGACCTGCCCTTCTTATTCTCCAGGTCATTACGAGTTCGTAGACACCAAACATGTATAGGTTATTTTATATTTAAGTGGTGAAAAAAAATTCCAAAATTTGGTAAAAAAAACTAAAAAAAAATAGCGCCATTTTCCGGGACCTGTAGCGTCTCCATTTTTCGTGATCCGGGGCTGGTTGAGGGCTTATTTTTTGCGCGCCAGGCTGACGTTTTTATTGATAACATTTTGGGGTAGATCCGATGTTTTGATCGCCCGTTATTGCATTTTATTGCAATTTTGCGGCAACCAAAAAACGTTATTCTGGCGTTTAGATTTTTTTTCTCGCTACGCCGTTTACCGATCGGATTAATTCTTTTTTTATTTTGATAGATCGGGCGATTCTGAACGCGGCGATACCAAATATGTGTATATGGGGTTTTTTTTTTATATTTTATTTTGAATGGGGCAAAAGGGGGGTGATTTAAACTTTTATATTTTTTTTATTTTTTTTATATTTTTAAAAACATTTTTTTTTCACTTACTGCATGCTTCAATAGTCTCCATAGGAGACTAGAAGCAGCAGTTGTCTGATCGGCTCTGCTACATACAGGGGACCAGCAGATCCCCTGCATATAGCAGAATTGGTCCTGTGCTATGAGCGCCGACCACTAGGTGGCGCTCATAGCGACCAGATCATGACAACCACAGGCGTCTGCTGCAGACCCTGGGTTGTCATGCACGCCCATCGGCGACCCGCGATCACGTGACGGGGTCGCCGGTGGGCGGGGCTTATGACGCGCAACCCGTTAAATGTCGCTGTCGGAAATTGACAGCGGCATTTAACATGTTAACAGCCGCGGGTGGATCGCGATTCCACCCGCGGCTGTTGCGGGCACATGTCAGCTGTAAGAATCAGCTGACATGTGCTCGGTTCAGTGAGGGCTCAGCGCAGCAGCCCTCACTGAACCGGGGGTACGCAAATGTGCGTACTAATACGGCAAGGGTTGGAAAGGGGTTAAATTATTTTTATTTTTCTATTTTCTTTTCATCTTTTAATCCCCATGAGAGACATTAACCTGTGATCTTCTGATCACTTACATTATATGCTGCAATACTATTGTTTTGAAGTAAACAGCAAAAATGTTCTCCTATGAAGCTTAGTCTATTAGCTGAGCTTCCTAGGAGAACTAAGATGCCACCGACAGGAGCTTTAAGCAGACCCCCGACTGGATAGGATGTCGGAGCAAGTGTAATTTCTATGCCGCTATCAGTGATTCACAGCAGTAGTAAAATGGTTAAACTGCAGCGATTGGAGCGCACTGTAGCCAGTGCAGTTACAGACAGATGCCGGCTACGCGACACAGCCGGCACCTGAAAAGTTAGTAGTAGCTTGTGACAAAAATGGACATCAGTATTAATTGAACAACTTATGGTCTCAAATCCAATATATCTTGATAATAAAGACTTAACACACTTACATTGATGTAAACATGGGGGAATTATATTATAGTCACTTACGCAGTTTTTGATGGTTTGCTCTTGTTGAAGACCGCTCTTGCTGATGAATCTCATGTGCGCATTTTCCCCAGGCGCTCTATTTTCAGAAGCAATGTCGATGAATTGGTGAATGTCCCAGAGCACAAGACACTTCTGCATCAAAATTATTAATGTTTTGGTATCTAGTGGAGGTGACATGGTGATCGCCGGCCTAAATATGAATACACTGGTCAGATCCTGGGGTTCTGGCTTCAAATCACTGGCTTGTTCGATTACCACTGTAGGCCACAATCCACATTTAGCGATATTTCCAAACACTTAATTTCCAGGATTTCTATGGATCTCTTCATGTCAGCATCCGAAATTCTGAAAATCTGAAAATCACCATATGTGACAGTTTGGGATCAAATCAGCATCAAAGGTAGCAGCTTCCTGGACTACAGAGATAGTGGTAAAGTCCTTTTGTATGAAGGGACCCAAGATGACATCTCTGTCCTCAGATATTAATGGACAAAGTGTAGCGCCGGCGTCCCTGCCCTCTGCTAGGCAGGGACGCTGTTCCCCTCACCTCTCTGCTCCGTGCCTGGCGTCCTCCTCCCGCTCTGCTGGCAGCGCGCGCTCCTTCCCGGCCACTGTGCTTAGGGCGCGCGCGCTCTCCCTTCCTCTTAAAGGGGCCGCGCGCGCCGTCCTAAGGAGTCCCCGGCCAATGGCCGGAGGACTTCACCATATATAAGGCACCTCCTCCAAAATGGAGGTGCCCGAGCAATGTTGTTGCACTGTTCACTACTCTGCTTCAGCCCTCAGGTCCTGTTGCCAGTTACCTGCCAGATACCTGCCAGATTCCTGCCAGCTTGCTGTCTTATTCCTACCGGATATTCTGCTACCTGCCTGCTAGCCTGAGGTCCGACGGTCTGCCTTACAACTCCTGTCAGTCTGTCTAAGGACCAGCTTACCCGCTCACCTGGGAGCGCACATCAGCTACCTGCCTGCTTGCCTGAGGTCCGACGGTCTGCCTTCCAACTCCTGTCAGTCTGTCTATGGACCAGCTTGCCCGCTCACCTGGGAGCGCACATCTGCTACCTGCCCGCTAGCCTACCTGGAGGCTCCGCCGTCACGTGCTGTGACCACCTGCCTGTCCAGTGACTCCTGCCCGCTCACCTGGGAGCGCTCATCTGCTGCCTGTCTGCTAGCCTACCTGGAGGCTCTGCCGTCACGTGCTGTGACCACCCGCCTGTCCAGAGACTTCTGCCCGCTCACCTGGGAGCGCTCATCTGCCGCCTGTCTGTTGGTCTTCCTGGAGGCTCCGCCGTCACATGCTGTGACCACCCGTTTATCCAGAGACTCTCGCCTGCTCACCTGGGAGCTCACGTCTACCATCTGCCGCCACAGGTCATACCAACCCTTTAACCAGAGACTGCCCCGGTCACTTGCCGTGACCATCTGCCCGTTCATCCAGAGACTGCCCCGGTCACTTGCCGTGACCTCCTGCCCGTTCTTCCAGAGACTGTCCCGGTCACCTGCTGTGACTGCCTGCCTGGTCGCCACCCGCTCCCTTACAAGGACCGCCCCTTGTATAGTAGCTCAGAGGTTCCGCCTCCCAGACCCGTTACAGTTTGCTCGGGCCATGGAACCCGGTGGCACCCAAGCTCCCTCGCTCTCGGACCTGTGTCATGAACTGTCCCGTCAGAGGTCCCAACAGGAGTCCATCCTGGGTCACCTGCGGAATGTCAATTCTCACCTGGACACTCTGACTGCTCCGCCAGCAACCTCCGCCAGTGCCATGACTCGCAATCCGGCAGCTCCGCTGCCCACTAATACCATGGTATCCTACCCCGGACCCCGGCTTTCTGCACCTCCTCGCTTCGGAGGCGACTCCGCCCAGGCTCGGGGCTTCATAAATCAGTGCACCCTGCACTTTGAACTCCTGTCCCACCAGTTTAACTCCGACCGGGCCAAAATTGCCTTCATCATGTCCCATCTCACCGGGGAGGCCCTGGCCTGGCTAAATCCTCTATGGGAGAGAGGAGACCCCCTGGTGTCCGACTTGCCTGCCTTTCTCACGGCTTTCCGGAAAGTCTTCGACGAACCCGGACGGAAGACCTCATCCGCATCATCACTGCTACGCCTCCGTCAGGGAAGTCTCACCGTGGGCCAATATGCCATACGGTTCCGTACCCTTGCCTCGGAGCTGGCCTGGGATAACGACGCTCTGGTATCCGTCTTCTGGGAGGGTCTGTCCGGCCGTATTAAAGATGAACTTGCCGGTCGGGACATTCCTACCACTCTCGATGACCTAATAACTCTTGCCACCCGGATTGACCTACGGTTCCAGGAGCGTGCCAAAGAGGTCACCCGTGAGAGGAGGTTTCCACGTCTAGCTCCTACTTTTCAGAAACCCGTCACTCCCTCCGTCTCTCCCCAGGTACACTCTCCTGAGCCTATGCAGGTCGACCAGACCAAGATGGTCAAAACCCGTCAGGACTTACGCCGTGCCGAGGGGAGCTGCTTCTACTGTGGCAGTAAGGAGCACCGGATCCGTGCCTGCCCGGAGAGGTCGGGAAACGCCTGTGTCTAGGTTCGCTCAGAGAGGTCGACCTAGACAAGAATAAATCCTCTCCATCTCTGCTGCTGTCAGTCTCAATCGTCTGCGGGGAGAACCGTTATTTCGAACTAGCCCAACTTGACTCTGGAGCAGCCGGGAATCTTATTTCACAGTCCCTGGTAGAGAAATACCGCATCCCCACCAAACCTCTGGCTGTACCCTTGTCTGTTGCTGCCGTGGATGGGGGTCTCTTACCACGCCCCATCCAACTCATCACCGAATCCATTACTCTGCAGGTGGGAATGTTGCATTCTGAGAGTATCTCCTTTCATGTTCTGCCTGGACTCTCTCACACCCTCTTGCTAGGTCTACCTTGGCTCCAGAGACATGCACCCGTGCTTGACTGGCAGACCGGAGAAGTCCTTCGCTGGGGACAGGACTGCCATAAGACCTGTCTGGTTCCCGTCCATCCCGTCCGTCCTTCTCCTACCCCAGCTAATCTACCTGGACTTCCGATTCCTTATTGGTCTTATGCTGATGTCTTTAATAAAAAGGAGGCAGAGACACTACCCCCTCATAGACCATACGACTGCCCTATCGACCTGTTACCCGGTACTACTCCTCCCCGTGGGCGTATTTATCCATTATCCGCTGCCGAGACCCGGTCGATGTCCGAATATATTGAGGAGAATCTGGCCAGGGGATTCATCCGGAAATCTACCTCCCCGGCGGGAGCAGGCTTCTTTTTCGTCAAAAAGAAGGACGGCTCTCTCCGTCCCTGTATAGACTATAGAGGCCTTAACCAGATCACGGTGAAGAATAAGTACCCCCTTCCGCTCATTCCGGAGTTATTTGATCGTCTGAGGGGGGCTAGAATCTTCACCAAACTGGACCTCCGTGGGGCGTACAACCTGGTTCGTATCCGTCAGGGGGATGAATGGAAGACGGCATTCAACACCCGGGACGGCCACTATGAATATCTGGTAATGCCCTTTGGTCTCTGTAACGCTCCTGCCGTCTTTCAAGAGTTGGTCAATGACATCTTCCGGGACCTTCTCTACTCCTGCGTAGTGGTGTACCTGGACGACATCTTGGTCTTCTCTCCGGATCTCCAGACTCACCGGAGGGACGTTCGTCAGGTCCTGCTCAGGCTCAGGCAGAATCACCTCTTCGCTAAATACGAGAAGTGCCTCTTTGAGCAGACCTCGCTTCCGTTTTTGGGCTACATTATTTCTCAGACCGGCCTACGAATGGATCCAGAGAAACTGTCTGCCATCGAGAAATGGCCTCGACCGGAGGGGTTGAAGGCCATTCAGCGGTTCCTGGGCTTCGCCAACTACTACCGCCTCTTCATACCACACTTCTCTTCCCGGACTGCCCCAATTTCCGCGCTCACCCGTAAGGGTACTAATCCCAAAGAGTGGCCGCCCGAAGCAGAGGAGGCCTTTCTTTCCTTAAAACAGGCCTTCTCTTCCGCCCCGGTGCTGCATCGCCCGGACGGCAACAAGCAGTTCTTCCTGGAAGTTGACGCCTCCTCCTCTGGAGCCGGAGCGGTACTTACTCAAAAATCATCTTCCGGGAGGATGGTAACTTGCGGCTTCTTCTCTAAACTCTTCTCCTCCTCAGAGCGCAATTATTCCATAGGAGACCGAGAGTTATTGGCCATCAAACTGGCATTGGAGGAGTGGCGTTACCTGCTCGAGGGGGCTCTTCACCCGGTAATAATTTACACTGACCACAAGAACTTGGCTTACCTCCAGCATGCCCAGAGACTTAACCCGCGCCAAGCCCGGTGGTCCTTGTTTTTTGCTCGCTTTGATTTTGTTCTTCATTTTCGCCCGGCTGACAAAAACATCAAGGCGGACGCCTTGTCTCGATCATTTCTGGTGTCTGATCTCGAGGAAGATCCGAAACACATCATCGATCCCGCCAGAGTAATGCAGGTGGCTCCCGTGAGTCTAAATCGTCTCCCTCCCGGAAAGACGTTCGTATCAGTACCTGATCGGGAGAAGATCCTTCACTGGGGTCACTCGTCTAAACTGGCTGGCCACGCCGGTCAGAAAAAGACCCTCCAGCTTATTACCCGGCACTACTGGTGGCCTACCCTGCACAAGGACGTAATAGACTTTGTTTCTGCCTGTGTGTCCTGCGCCCGCAACAAGGTTCCGAGACATCTGCCAGCCGGTCGCCTCCTTCCGCTTTCTGTACCTGCTGCCCCCTGGCAGCATATAGCAATGGACTTTATAACTGACCTCCCAGTCTCTGCCGGTTGTACGGTCATTTGGGTGGTCGCTGACCGCTTCTCCAAGATGGCTCATTTCGTTCCCCTGCCAGGCCTCCCGTCTGCACCCGAGCTAGCTAAAGACTTTATTCGTCACATCTTTCGTCTTCATGGCCTGCCCCTCCACATCGTGTCGGATTGTGGGGTACAGTTCACCTCACGCTTCTGGAGAGCCACTTGTAAACTGCTAGACGTCACCATGGACTTTTCTTCCGCTTACCACCCACAGTCCAATGGTCAAGTGGAGCGGATCAATCAGAACCTGACCAGTTACCTCCGGCACTTCGTTAATGCCCATCATTCAGACTGGGTGGATCTCCTACCATGGGCCGAGTTCTCTTATAACAATCACGAGAGCGAATCCTCCTCCAAATCCCCGTTTTTTGTAGTCTTCGGTCAGCATCCTCGGATTCCTTTTCCTGTCTCCACCTCTGTGGACAACCCGGCTGCGGAATCTCTCGTTAGCAAATTTTCCTCCATTTGGGAGAGCACCCGATCTGCACTCCTTCAGTCGTCCGAACGGATGAAAAGACACGCTGACAAAAAACGCCTGGATCCTCCACAATTTCGTCCTGGAGATAAAGTCTGGCTCTCATCTAAATATGTCCGACTCAAGATACCTTCTTACAAGTTAGGGCCTCGGTTCATCGGTCCTCTGGAGGTCATCAGTCAGATCAACCCGGTGGCCTATAAATTGAAACTCCCGGCCAACTTACGGATCCCTAACTCCTTCCATGTATCTCTCCTCAAACCTGTGGTACTTAACTCTTTTTCCAAGTCTACAGGTACGCCTCCTGCTCCGGTTTCTGCTGAGGACGAGTTTGAGGTAGAGAACATTCTTGCCACCAAAAGGGTAAGAGGAAAGACCTTTTTTCTAGTAGATTGGAAGGGGTTTGGTCCTGAGGAGAGAACGTGGGAGCCCCGGGAGAACATCCATGCCCCTCTTATCCTTGCTAAATTTCTGTCTGGCCTAAAAAAGGGGGGGCCTAAAGGGGGGGGTACTGTAGCGCCGGCATCCCTGCCCTCTGCTAGGCAGGGACGCTGTTCCCCTCACCTCTCTGCTCCGTGCCCGGCGTCCTCCTCCCGCTCTGCTGGCAGCGCGCGCTCCTTCCCGGCCACTGTGCTTAGGGCGCGCGCGAGCGCTCTCCCTCCCTCTTAAAGGGGCCGCGCGCGCCGTCCTAAGGAGTCCCCGGCCAATGGCCGGAGGACTTCACCATATATAAGGCACCTCCTCCAAAATGGAGGTGCCCGAGCAATGTTGTTGCACTGTTCACTACTCTGCTTCAGCCCTCAGGTCCCGTTGCCAGTTACCTGCCAGATACCTGCCAGATTCCTGCCAGCTTGCTGTCTTATTTCTGCCGGATATTCTGCTACCTGCCTGCTAGCCTGAGGTCCGACGGTCTGCCTTACAACTCCTGTCAGTCTGTCTAAGGACCAGCTTACCCGCTCACCTGGGAGCGCACATCAGCTACCTGCCTGCTTGCCTGAGGTCCGACGGTCTGCCTTCCAACTCCTGTCAGTCTGTCTATGGACCAGCTTGCCCGCTCACCTGGGAGCGCATATCTGCTACCTGCCCGCTAGCCTACCTGGAGGCTCCGCCGTCACGTGCTGTGACCACCTGCCTGTCCAGTGACTCCTGCCCGCTCACCTGGGAGCGCTCATCTGCTGCCTGTCTGCTAGCCTACCTGGAGGCTCTGCCGTCACGTGCTGTGACCACCCGCCTGTCCAGAGACTTCTGCCCGCTCACCTGGGAGCGCTCATCTGCCGCCTGTCTGTTGGTCTTCCTGGAGGCTCCGCCGTCACATGCTGTGACCACCCGTTTATCCAGAGACTCTCGCCTGCTCACCTGGGAGCTCACGTCTACCATCTGCCGCCACAGGTCGTACCAACCCTTTACCCAGAGACTGCCCCGGTCACTTGCCGTGACCATCTGCCCATTCATCCAGAGACTGCCCCGGTCACTTGCCGTGACCTCCTGCCCGTTCTTCCAGAGACTGTCCCGGTCACCTGCTGTGACTGCCTGCCTGGTCGCCACCCGCTCCCTTACAAGGACCGCCCCCTTGTATAGTAGCTCAGAGGTTCCGCCTCCCAGACCCGTTACACAAAGGATCATGATGATTAGTTTTGATGTCATCACTTTTGTTGTTGATGTTTTTCAATTTTAGATGTTCAGTCGTCAGCCACTTTGTTACAAGCTTTGGCTTCTTTAACGACAATGAGATGACTGATTGGTGGCAGCGGCTTAGAGATGAAGGTCTCTCCTTTATGTCTTGGTGTTTATATTGGTGGAAGGATGGAAATTTTATTTTTCGCGGTGACACGCGGAGATGACATCCATGAGATAAATTCTAGGTCTCCCGTCTCAACGGAGACTTTAATTACAGGATCAGTGCCTGTACTTTTGGAGGCCACTTGGATATGATTGAGGTCCTCCTCACTTACTTGGGTCCCAGCAGTTTTGTATTTGGAGACTGGTGGATGAAGCTTAGCTGATCCCAATTTATTCCTAAAATAATCCAAGAATCTCCTTTTTACAGTCTTAGAAGGTTGTTTAGTCATCTTTATAGGATTTCCCTTCCTGACTGACGGGGGCAGCTTCTCAATCAGACCCACCTCAATCTGTTCCAGTTCACATGGTGAATCTTTGCTTAGTTTTTCCCCCACTATTTCAGGAGCAGCATCTGGTGGAACATCATAAGCCTTGCTCCTCTTCTCCCGTTTCCAGAACTGTTTCGATGACCTGGCTGGGATTTTAGTCTCTTTTTCTGGAGAGTCAGGGATGTAATCAAATGACTCAGCCAGACATTGCTCATTACCGAAACATCCAAAAAGGTTCCATTTCCCATACACCATGGCTGAAGCCTGGGATGGGACAGGTAGTTGGTAAAAGAACATGTTGATTTGCAGAAAATGTGCGCAGAAATGAAATTTGCCTTTCAGCAGTATACACCCTCCTCTCTCCTTCTCTCGCCTACAAAACCCTCAGAGTAGTTCAGGTAGAACACGGAACTATGAAGCAGAGACCGGTGACATCACAATCTTACGTCATGGCGACATGACTGTGACATCATGACATTCCGAGGACATGATGTGGAAGGAGCTGTAATAAATAATGATGGACTGCATGTAAATCCCTGCTTTTTCCACTCTTACATTTTCATTTAAGAAGCAAAAAGAATTTAGATTTTTATATGATAATTATTATATATAATATATACCCTTCACATAATTTTAAAACAAACTTTATATCAGATGTTGCATATAAATATATTATCAGAGCATTTTCCCATGTCATACATAAGCCGGCATGTAGTAAATAATCATAACCAGGACAACATTTACGTGATGAACTCCTGGCCACGGCCTGTCTTTATTAACTAACACCATATTTTAACCCCTTCGCGACCTTGGGATTTTCCGCTTTTGCATTTTCGTTTTTTGCTCCCCTAGTTCCCAGAGCCATAGCGTTTTTATTTTTTGGTCAATATGGCCATGTTAGGGCTTATTTTTTGCGGGACGAGTTGTACTTTTAGACGCCATTACTAGTTTTACCATATCATGTACTGGAAAACGAGAACAATATTCCAAGTGCAGTGAAATTGCAAAAAAAGTGCAATGCCACAGATGTTTTTATTTTTTATTTTTACCACGTTCACTGAATGCTAAAACTGACCTGCCATTATTATTCTCCAGGTTATTATGAGTTCGTAGACACCAAACATGTATAGGTTCTTTTTTATTTAAGTGTTTAAAAAAAAATCCAAAGTTTGCTAAAAAAAATTGTAAAAAATGGCGCCATTTTCTGAGACCCGTAGCGTGTCCATTTTTTTGGGATCTGGGGCCGGGTGAGGGCTTATTTTTTGAGCTGACGTTTTTATTAATACGCCTATTATTGCATTTGATTGCAATGTCGCGGCGACCAAAAAAGCGTAATTCTGGCGTTTAGAATTTTTTTCTCATTACGCCGTTTACCGATCAGATTAATTCTTTTCTGATATTGATAGATCGTGCGATTCTGAACGTGGCGATACCAAATATGTGTATGTGGGGTTTATTTTTTATTATTTTATTTTGAATGGGGCAAAAGGGTGGTGATTTAAACTTTTATATTTTTTTAAAAAATTTTAATATTTTAAAAACATTTTTTTAAAACTTTTTGCTTGCTTCTATAGTCTCCATAGGAGACTAGAAGCAGCAACTGTCCGATCGCCTCTGCTACATACAGATGATCAGCAGATCACCTGTATGTAGCAGAAATGCTCCTGTACTATGAGCGCCGACCACTAGGTGGCGCTCATAGAAATCTTTACATGACAACCACTGGTGTCTGCTGCAGACCCAGGGTTGTCATGACCACCCATCGGTGACCCGCGATCACATGACGGGGTCACCGATGGGCGGGGCTAATGCCGCGCTTCCGATGCGGCGATGTTAAATGCCGCTGTTAGAGATTGACAGCGGCATTTAACATGTTAACAGCCGCGGGTGGATCGCGATTCCTCCCGCAGCTGTTGCGGGCATATGTCAGCTGTAATAATCAGCTGACATGTGCCCGGTTCAGTGCGGGCTCAGCGCCGGAGCCCTCACTGAACCGGGGATGCTGGCCTGGAGCGTACTAATACGCCCTGGACCAGTAAGGGGTTAAATACAAAGTTCAATCAAAATGATTAATTAATAATTTCAGATTGAATAAATTGCAATAATAGCAATAAGCTCAGTCATAGGCTCATACTAAGGCCACTATCAGTATTCGGTCAGTATTTTTTCTCAGGAGTGGGAGCCAAAACCCGGAGTGGGCGATAAATGCAGAATTGGTGACTTGTTGCTATTATACCTTTTCTCTGCTTGTTCCTCACCTGGTTTTGGCTCCCACTCCTGAGAAAAAATACTATTACTGACTGAATACTGTCCACATACTGATAGCGGGGCCGAGGCTTAAAAATGCATTACACATGGCCTAGTTGCCTCAATAAGGTGGACAGCTCATCCCCACCAAACACTAATTACACCATTGCCTGCAATTTTAATTTAAAAGGATTGAGGCTAGCTTCAGAAATATGGCGTAAGTCCAAATAGCTTAGTATTGGCTGCAACATCTTTTATATCCACATACTGAAAAAAGAAACATGAAATCAACAGCATGAATTGTTAATCATACGATTATCTATCCTCCATAAATTCTGTAAGAATCGCAAACCTGTGCACCATAACCAAAGTACCGTATTTTTCGGACTATAAGACGCACATTTTCCCCCCATATTTGGGAGGAAAATAAGGGTGCGTCTTATAGATGGAATGTAGCGGCGGCGGTAGGAGTCAGGCGATACTGCGGGCCCTGGGCTGGGAGGACGGGGTATTCAGAGGTGAGACGCTGTGGGGCTATGCTGCGAGTCCCGGGCTGGTGCTTGGTGGTGCTCGACGCTGCGGGGTGATGCTGTGAGTCCAATCCCAGGCTTGTAGAAGGCTAGAAGTGGGTGTTCAGCGGTGCTTGGGGGTGCGGGGACTCTGCTGACATTTTGTGAAAGCCCAGAGGTCCCACACTTAAATGGTTTCAATGCAGCGGACTCTGGGAAAATGGACACTGGAGGCGGCGCGTGTGTAGATAGAGATCTCGTCACTGAGATGTCGGCAGAGCCCCCTTACTGCTGAGTACCGCCGAACACCCCTTTCTACCAGCCTGGGATGGGACTCGCAGAATCAGCCGGCAGCGTTGTGTAATAGTGGGGAAGGACGTATCCTTCCTTTGGCACTGATGCAGTTAAAGGAGAATGTTCCTGGAGTTAGACCTCTCTGAACTGTTGTTAGGCCGAGCTAAGGGGTTAGCTGCAGTGGTCCAGTCAGTAGAGTAGAGGGGGAACTTAGTGCCATAATCAAGCATAGACTGTGTATAAAGCTTGTTTCTGATATAATTCCTTGTGGGCTGTAGTATTGGTAACCAGCTACTAGATGCCACTGTCCTGGGTGCAGATGCCAGGTTGAGTCTGCCAGCAGTATTGCAGACAGTGATGGGGTTAATGGTGTGTGATGACAGCCCACAGAGGGTGGGCACATTAGGAAAATCTCTGCTTAGTTTCCAGAAGCAGGAAGTGATGAGTCAGTAAGAGTTGGGACAGTGAACCGTAAGGGCCGCTTGAGTATATGGTGGCTGCTAGGGTAGACGGGAGCTCCATACCTTCAGACAGTTGGATCACCAGTGTGAAGATCTCCCTACACAAGAGTCCTGTTAGCCGGCCGGAGAAACTCAACAGAGGTATTGAGGACCCGGGGCACTTTCAGTCTGCAGGCAGCAGAGGAAGATAGGACTCCAGGCTAAGACGTGGGGGAGATATAGGATCAGGAAACACTTTTGATATTTGTGGCACCCTGCTGCGCACAGGTACCACAGGACCCAGGGTGCATGGATGGACTTCTCCACAAGAGGCCCTCATTACATACAAACACCTCCACCCTTCCACCTCCCACCACCAGAGGGAGCCCGTTAGGGATATATATATATGGAGGGTGGAGCCAGGCAGCTCAGTTAGTTGTTGGAGAGCGTGTTGATGCTAAGAGCAGCGAAGACGCAGCACGCTGGCTGCTGTGCTTAGGCGAGCCAAGACCTACAGCACGAGTTGAGTTCTGAGGGCCCCGAGTGTGGTCGACGGCAAAGAGGAGAAAAGAGAGAGGAGTTTTGGGGGCAGAGGAGCACCATAGGCTCACCCCAGTATACAAACCGGACTCCGGGTCCGCACCTACAGGGTCCCTTTATACTCAGTAGGGATCACCGGCATTCCAGGAGGACTACAAGTCCCTGGATGACCTGAAGCTAGACCCATTACAGGACCAGGAACCACAAGGCCCCAGCATCCAGGGAGAGTGGTTGCCAACAGAAGGTCCTACTACCGAGCGACAGGTGAAGGAACAGCACGACACATAAGCTAGGCCCAGTTGCAGGCTGGCCAGGAGCATACAGAGAGGCACACACGGACCAGGAGGCCTTATACCCGCTCACTGGGGAGAAGTCCTGAAGTGCACCCATCCTACTGAGTACCCTGGACCATACCTGACATCCGCACCAGTAAAGGTATTGAAGCGAATCCCCTGTCTCTGCCAGTTACTCCTGCTGCGCCATCTGCCTGCACTACAAGCCCCAGCATCACCACCCACCATCAGACTCCACACTGCTCCGGGGGCCCGCTCCACCTGTGGGGAGCAGAAACATCCCAGCTGCCACCCCATCACCCCCCGGAGGCCTGCAGCAGCGCTGGTAATCCTTACCAGGTACCACAGGTGGCGTCACAAACTATTTATTTATTTTTATCCAAGTTACAATCCCCTTTTAGTTGACCGCCCTGGGCCACGGACTGGGCCAGCCACTGTTACATATCCCCCACCAGCATCCATAGGCCCGGCTGCCGAGTACCCCATTGCCCCGGGGGCGCGTCAACTTCTGGCGTCACAAACAGGATTTCGTGCCTGTTGTAATGAACAGGATTTCGTGCCCGTTGCCACCGGGTACTGTGCGCCTTAGAGAACTGTGTCGCATACTGTGGTGAAGATTTCCCGCCATTCCCGAGGTTTCCCGCCATTATCCGCCATTTTCCTGTTGCCGCGCGGGAAGAAGAGGGGCGTAACCGTGGGAATCGGAGAGGCGGAACTGCTGGAAGCGCGCAAAGCCCAGGCCCCGCCTCGCACCTTGACGCAGAACCAGGAAGCTTCAGGTCCTGGAAGGAGACCGTTGTCAAGCGCACGCTCTGATGTCAGTTGCGAGGGAGACGCAAGGTCCTGGAAGGAGACTGTCGTCTGCGGAGCTGCGGCCTACCCGATTAATGAAACAGGAGGTAGGCTACGGTTCACAAGGGGGGCGCAACCATGGCCGACGACCAGAAAGCCGCTGAAACACCAGTTACCGCTCCTGATGCCCAACTTGCGCCCGGCGCTGCACAGGCTGGAGCGGCCGCCCCACCAGCAGGGGTCGTGACTCCGTTGATACTCATGGCCCTGCCGTATATCCCTGGAGCGAAATGGCTTCCCCAGTATGATGGCAAACCAGACACCTTGTCTGGGTTCAAGAGAAAAACATGACATGTATTCTATGACTGGTAAGCAGAGAGCCGCTGTTGTGCTGGGACAATTGACTGGTGCCGCTGAGCGGGAAGTTGAAACCTGGCCAGCCACAGACCAGGAATCAGTATCCATTATCTTTAAGAGACTGCAAACTGTCTTTGAAAACCGCACTGAGACAGATCTCCGGATGAGGTTCTACCACTGTGCCCAGAAACCTGAGGACAGTATCCGGGACTATGCCTGGCGCTTACAGGAAGCCTTGCGGGCCCTGAAACAGGTTAGTCCAGCCAGCATACAAGATGAGAATAAAATGCTGACCAAACAATTCATCTGGGGGTTGAGGTCCCAGGAGGAGAGCAGAACCGTACGGTGGTGGGCTTTAGATCATCCAGACGCCACCTTTGACACCCTGAAGGACATGCCTATTAAGGGTCTACAGCCCCTGGAAACATCAGGGACGGCTATCCAGCGTTACCAGGGTGGGGCCACCCCAGTGGCCGCAGCACCCACTGTTCCTTCATTGATGGCTGAAACAAAGATGCAAATGACGCGCCCCCTGGGCCTGTGCTGTGCAGGGGATACCCGGAGCCGGATCGCTGGTGGGATGCTGGGGGTTTTAGTCGCCGTGTGGCGGCGACCCGGTCCGTGCCCAGGGCGGTCAAACCAGTGGCAGTCTTTGTGTTATAATAAGTGTCCGACTACGCCACCCGTGGATTGCGGTCAGTGGGGACCGCCGCTTCACTGCAGACCACTGAGGCTGATGTGATTTGCGCAGCCGAGTATGGAATAACTCCCCATGGGAGAAGTATTGCCTCAGGGCAGCTAATGTGGATGATGGGAGTGATGGTGTGAGCGTCCCAGTACTGATGGTGCTGGTGCGGCGATGAAACACAGAGACGTGTGGTGCAGTTCAGGGTCTTTACTGGTGTTATAAGGCAGACCCTCCTGGGAGTACTGGTTAGCAGTAGGGGCCTGGTCAGTCTGTGAGCAAGCAGGATCTCCCCTGGCCAGGTAGAGTTGTAGGCCTCCCCGACTATCTGCACTCTTTCCTGGCTACCTTGCTGTGTGCGGGTAGAAGTAGCCCACGTCCCTGAGTATACCGTGTGGTGCTCACTCGTATGGCTGGTGACTTGGGGCCTTCCGTTAGCCTCGGCTTCACGATGGCGGTGCTGGTCCCTTGCTTGTGACCGTGCCTCCGGGCTTCTATGGCCAGAGGACATGGAATCCCCTGCCGGTTGGATTCTGCTGCTGGACCTGGATGTCCCCACAGCCTCGGACTCCGTGTCCGGGTTTAGTGTCTTCAGCCAAGGCGAGCTTTCTAGCTTCCAGCCTCTGGCACTCGCTCCTGCTCCTACAGAGCTCCTAGTTCTTCCTTTCCCTGTGTCTGGAACTGAACTCTTTCTGTCCTAATCCCGCCTCAGACCCAGTTTATAAGGGCAGATTCATCCCCTCCCAGGTCTGGGCGGGCCGTGTTGCATGCTTAGGGCTCCTGACCAGAGAAACCTCCCACTTGCTCTCAGACATAATATTTCTATTACTGTGGCAACCAGACCCCTGGGGTGCCACATTCTCCACTAGTAAATTTTAGTACTCCGGGACTAAACACATTTTTTAAAGAAACATAAATACAAGGGTACAAACAATAATACAATAACATATTTACAAGAAGCTTTAGTTCTTTAAAGGTCACGGCGTGTCCGTAACCGGGTGTCCATATCACCCAAGGTGAAGTCTTAAGCGAAGTAGGGGACCTGTCCAAAGCAAACCCCTTGCGTTGGCCCTGGGCGTGGCTGCAAGGCTGGAGCTAGCTACTTTGGGCCGCAAGGAGGCCACGCCAGACAGGTTTTCTCTTCCGCGGTCGTCTTCGCAAGAGGCACCAAGGTGCAACTATCTATAAGAATTGTTTCGGTTATCCAGTGTCCATAACCTGTTAGTCCATAGAAATCTGCAGGGTAACTGAGAAACATAATTAATAACAGGCAACAAACATAAACCATAAACAGTTAAACAGATAAATTCACAGTGCATTAGTTTAGATTTTCCAGCGAGCGAGCATCTGACCTCTAGTGACTCTAGTGGACCTACGGAGCTCACTAACTGGTCCTGCACTACAGGGTGTAAGAGGTGTTATGGGCAAGCTGGGCAGCTGTCTGCGCACTCTTTGGCTCACTAGGGGCACGGCAGGCTCACTACTAGCAGAGGGTTGATTCTCCTGTGCTGCTGGTGTGGATTCTTCTGCCTCCTGGGCCGGCTGCTCTTCCAGCTCTACCTGGTCTTCTGTAGGCACTTGAGGGGCTGGCTGGAGAAAGCTGAGGACGGGCACCACGATAGCGTTGTTTACTTGTGTCCAGGACCGGGGAAAGTCTCCGAGTACGGTGCTGATCATTTCCTCCTTTTCCGCTACGGGTTGAGGGTCTTCCTGATCTTCATCCGTGCTTTGCAACTTCTCGGGGCACTTTTTCAGGTGGTCTCTGGAGACAGTGGCTGTGGTCTCTCCTCCATCCTTGTTGATGACGTACACCTTTGGATTATTGTGGCTTGAGGGCAGTACGGTGTACGGGTCCTTTTCCCACTGGTCGTCCAACTTATGGAGCCGCCTTTTTCTTTTCAAGACCTGCTCTCCAGGTACCAGGGGAACAGCGGGAGCATGTTGGTTATAAGTCCTCTCCTGCCTTTCTCTTGATTGACAGAGACTTCGCTCGACGCTCTCCTGTACTTTCCGGTACTGATGCTGCCGTTCTGTATCCCAGTCTGTCTCTGGCGAGGTGTCCTCGGGTATCAGGACTCCCATATCCAGGTCAACAGGCAGCTTACCAGGTCTTGCTCGCATTAGGTAAGCCAGGGTACAGTTGGTGGAACCTACTGGGATGTGGTTATACAGGTCCACCAGATCGGGCAGTTTCTCAGGTCACAGACTGCGTTCTTCCAGGGGCAATGTTTTTAGCAGATCTATCACCACCTGGTTCATCTTCTCGCAGAGTCCATTGGTTTGGGGGTGATAGGGCGTTGTTCTTATCTTCTTGCAGCCATACAGGTTGCAGAACTCCTGGAAGACCTCCGCTTCGAAGGCTGGTCCTTGGTCCGTCAGCACTTGGTCCAGGTACCCGTGTGGGCAGCAGAAGTGCAGCTGGAAGGCTCTAGCTGCTGTTTGTGCTGTTAAGTCTTTGACGGGGACCACCACTAGGAACCGGGAGTAGTGATCCACGATGGTTAGGGCGTAGACAAACCCGCTTCTGCTTGGAGCCAGTTTAACATGGTCCAGAGCGACCAGTTCCAGCGGCTGCCTGGTGATGATGGGCTGCAGGGGAGTCCTCTGGCTGGCACAGTCCCTTCTTCTTAGATTGCACGGGCCACAGTCTCTACACCACCTCTCAATGGCTCCTCTCATGCCTATCCAGTAGAACCGTTCACGCAGCAGGAACTCCAGCTTCTTCCATCCGAAGTGCCCTGCCCCATTGTGGTAGGCCTCCAGCACCATAGCTGCGTCCCGTCTCGGTACCACAACCTGCCAGATCAGTTCATGTGTCCGGGAATTGACCATTCTGCGGCACAACTTCTCCTTGTAGAGAAACAGTCTGCTTTTCTCCGTCCACAGTTGCTTGGTCTCTTCTGGAGCGTCTGGGTCCAGGCGGGCGTCGGCCTGGGTCAGCATCTCCTTCACCAGACGGACTGCGGGGTCACTGTCTTGCGTCTCCGCCCAGTTGTAGTGGGGTAAGGGGTTAAACGTTGGCCCCTCACACGGTGGGAATACTGGGTAAGCCCATGACGGTGGAACGCAGGGAGTTCGATCTCTTACAATTCTTCTGGATCCTCCCCTTCGTCCGGTAGGTTTGGCATCCTGGACAGGGCGTCCGCGTTGGTATTAGAGCACCCTGCCCGGTATTTGATCGTGAACTCATAATTGGACAGGTGGGCCATCCATCTCTGTTCCAGGGCACCCAGTCTTGCAGTGTCCAGGTGTGTCAGCGGGTTGTTGTCCGTGTACACGGTGAACCTGGAAGAGGCAAGGTAATGCTTGAAACGTTCGGTTACTGCCCACACCACTGCCAGGAACTCTAGCTTGAACGAGCTGTAATTCTCAGGGTTTCTTTCCGTGGGTCGCAGTTTTTGGCTGGCGTAAGCAATTACCCGTTCTCTCCCCTGCTGGATCTGGGACAGTACGGCTCCTAGCCCGATGTTGCTTGCGTCCGTGTGGAGGATAAAGGGCTGGCTGTAATCAGGGTACGCCAGGATTTCATCCCCCGTGAGGGCCATCTTCAGCTGGCGGAAGGACTCCTCTTCCAGCTTTTCCCATTTGAAGGGTGGCTTCTGGTTTTTGGCCTTTCTGGACTGGCCTATCAGGAGGTCCTGCATAGGAGCTGCCTTCTTGGTAAAACCGGGAATGAATCTTCGGTAGTAGCCTACCAACCCGAGGAACTGCCGCACTTCCTTTATGCTGGAGGGTCTTGGCCAGTCCTTAATCACGGTGATCTTGTCAGGGTCGGGGGCTACTCCGTTGGCACTCACCACGTGTCCCAGGTACTGTACCTTTGGCTTCAGTAGATGACACTTTGAGGGTTTTACCTTTAGGCCATAGTTTGCCAGGGCTTCAAACACTTCTGCCAGGTGTTCCAGATGGTCCTCATGGGTCTTGGAATAGACGATGACGTCGTCCAGGTATAATAGGACCGTCTTGAAGTTCCGGTGTCCCAGACAGCATTCCATCAACCGTTGGAAGGTTCCTGGTGCGTTGCAGAGCCCGAACGGCATACAGTTAAATTCGCTGAGTCCCATCGGGGTGGTGAATGCGGTCTTCTCCCGGTCCGCCTCTGCTACAGGAACCTGCCAGTACCCGCTAGTGAGATCCAAAGTAGAGAAGAAGTTAGCAGATTTTAATGCAGCTAAGGACTCTTCTATCCTTGGTAACGGGTACGCATCTTTGTGTGTGATACGGTTGACCTTCCTGTAGTCTACACACATTCTCATGGTGTTGTCTTTCTTTTTCACTAAGACTAGTGGAGCTGCCCAGGGGCTACAGCTGTCCCTAATTACCCCAGCCTCATTCATGTCTTTTAGCATCCCCTTGGCGTGTTGATAGTGTGCAGGGGGTACGGGTCGGTATCTCTCCTTTATGGGAGGATGGTCTCCCGTGGGGATGTGATGTTCTACCCCCTTTACTCGCCCGAAGTCTAGCGGGTGTTTACTAAACACTCTCTCGTACTCTTGAACCACCCGATAGACTCCCTGTTTTTGGTGTGAGGGAGTGGAGTCAGTACCCAAATGCAGTTGCTGACACCAGTCCTCCATTGGTTTTTTAGAGCCGTTACCTTCCTCTGGTTGAGATGGAGGCAAGGGTTCCACGGCCTGTACAGAGTTCTGGTTGATGGTGAACAATTTGGCTAGCGTGGCATACCGGGGCAGGTATACTTCTCTCTCCCCGATATTGATGATGCGGACGGGCACCTTCCCATGGCGTACATCGACCACCCCCCGTGCTGTCAAAATGGTGGGCCTACTGTCTGAGTAGACGGGTTCTACCATTGCTTGGTAGTCTCTACCTCTTAGACCAATAGCTGCCCGGCACCAAATCATCATCTCACTTTTTGGGGGCATGGCAATAGGGAACGGGTCACACATTCTCACGCTACCTATCTCACCACCAGATAGTTCCACCTGTTGCCGTTTCATCAGTGCCTGGATCTCTTTTGGAGGACACGCTGCTGGCTGGAACTGGCGTTCTTGGCAACCTGTTGCAAAATAAGAATCACCTCTGCAAGACAGTTTTCAATTACGTTAGTACCTAAGGTTATCTTTGGGTGACTCTCGCGACGGTCAATGTCCACAATGATCAGTCCTTGTGCCGGCAGTTCAACCTTACCGACCTTGATGGTCACCTCTTTAACCCCTTAACAACATCTGACGTACTAATACGCGTCTGTGCCCTGGGACTTAAGAGCCAGACCCGTATTAGTACGTCATCGCGATCACGCGCGCACACAGGCTGTGCGGGTGCGATCGCCGCCGGGTGTCAGCTGATTGTCACAGCTGACACCCGGTACTATGTGCAGGGAGCAGTCCTGCACCGCTCCCAGCACATTAACCCCTGCGATGCTGCGATCGAAGTCGATCGAAGTCGATCGCGGCATTGCGGGGTCAAGGGGAGGTGATCGCCGATACTCACCTCCTCTTCCGGCTTCCAGCGCAGTCTGCAAAGGCTTCCCGGGTGTTGCCATGATGACCAGATGTCGTCATGACAACATCCGGGTCACCAGACAGCAGGAAGATTGTTTGGACATGCGCAGTGCATCTCCAAACAATCTTCACACTGTGCACCGCTGACAGCCTGCATGGCATAGGGATGGTGCTGCATTCCTGTGCCATGCAGGCGATCAGAGAAAAAAAAGTGAAAGTCCCAGAGTGGGACAAAGTAATAAAGTGTATAAACTGTCTGAAAGTGGAAAAAAAAAAAAAAAAAAAATGCAAAAATATAAAAAAAAATAAAAAAAATAATCCACCAAAAATAAAAATATAATGTACCCATCAATAAATATTATTATAAAAAAAACAAAAAAAACAATAAAAGTACACATATTTGGTATCGCCGCGTCCGGAACAACCTGACCTATAAAACTGTCCCACTAGTTAACCCCTTCAGTGAACACGGTAAAAAAAAAAAAAAAAAAAACGAAGCAAAAAACAATGCTTTATCACCATACTGCCAAACAAAAAGTGGAATAACACACGATCAAAAAGACGCATATAAATAAAAATGGTACTGCTGAAAACGTCATCTCGTCCCGCAAAAAAACAAGCTGCCATACAGCTCCATCAGCCGAAAAATAAAAAAGTTATAGCTCTCAGAATAAAGCGATGCTAAAAAATATTTTTTTCTATAAAATAGCTTTTATTGTGTATAAGCGCCAAAACATAGAAAAATGATACAAATGTGGTACCGCTGTAAACGTACTGACCCGAAGAATAAAGCTACCTCATCAATTTTACCACACGCGGAACAGAATAAAAAAAAAAAACAATTCCTGAATTGTTGGTTTTTGTTTATTCTGCCTCCCAAAAATCGGAATAGAAAGCGATCAAAAAATGTCACGTGCCTGAAAATGGCACCAATAACAACGTCAAGTCATCCCACAAAAAACGAGCCGTCACATGACTGTCTGCCAAAATCTGGAAAAATTATAGCTCTCAAAATATGGCGATGCAAAAACTAGATTTTACAAAAAATGCATCTTTTAGTGTGTGACAGCTGTCAGTCATAAAAACCCCATATGATTCTGGCATTGCTGTAATCACACCGACCTGAAGAATAAAGTCGTCTAATCACTTATACCGCACAAGGAACGGCGTCAAAAATAAACTCTTGAGTTAGGATTGGGCTAGGGTTAGGGCTGGGTTTGGGGCTAGGGTTGTGCTGGGGCTAGGGTTGTGCTGGGGCTAGGGTTGTGCTAGGGTTAGGGCTGGGGTTGGGATTTTTTTCAAAAGTAAGAAAAAAAGATGACGATATGGCGACTAGTGTTGAGCGCAAGTGCTCGCTACTTGAGTTTGCATCGGGTGCTCTGGTATGCATTGAGTATCGTGGGTATTTGAGTGACATGATCGAGTCTCTGCCCCATATGCTTCGCGGCCAAAAAAACTTTACGGGGATTGCTTGCCATGCACGAGCGATCCCCGCATGTTTTTTTTTGGGTGTCTAATAACCGTGAAACATGTGGAGCAGAGACTCGAGCATGTCACTCGAGCACACGCTGTACATGGTGCATACCTGAGTGCCCGATGCAAACTCAAGTAGCGAGCACTTGCGCTCAAGAATAATGACAACTTATTCAATATGATGACCTAATGTAAACAAATTCTGTGCCGTACCTCTGGGTTCAAAATGTTCACTATACACCTTAATAAAACCCTTGAGGGGTATAGTTTCCAAAATGGGGACACTTGTGGGGGAGCTCCACTGTTTAGGCACATCACGGGCTCTCCAAACGCGACATGGTGTCCGCTAACGAATTGAATGGAAAATCGGCTCAAATTGTTAGCGGACGCCATGTTGCGTTTGGAGAGCCCCTGTGTGCCCAAACATTGGAGCTCCCCCACAAGTGACCCCATTTTGGAAACTAGACCCCCCAAGGCACCTATCTAGATGCATAGTGAGCACTTGGAACCCCCAAGTGCTTCACAAATTGATTCGTAAAAATGAAAAAGTGAAAAAAAAAACACTTTTTCATTTTTATGAATCAATTTGTGAAGCACCTGGGGTTCCAAGTGCTCACTATGAATCTAGATAGGTGCCTTGGGGGGTCTAGTTTCCAAAATGGGGTCACTTGTGGGGGAGCTCCAATGTTTGGGCACACAGGGACTCTCCAAATGCAACATGATATCCGCTAACAAATTGTCGGCTCAAATTGTTAGCGGACACCATGTTGCGTTTGGAGAGCCCCTGTGTGCCCAAACTTTGGAGCTCCCCCACAAGTGACCCCATTTTGGAAACTAGACCCCCGAAGGCACCTATCTAGATGCATAGTGAGCACTTGGAACTCCCAGGTGCTTCACAAATTGATTCGTAAAAATGAAAAAGCGAAAAAAAAAACACTTTTTCATTTTTATGAATCAATTTGTGAAGCACCTGGGGGTTCCAAGTGCTCACTATGCATCTAGATAGGTGCCTTGGGGGGTCTAGTTTCCAAAATGGGGTCACTTGTGGGGGAGCTCTAAAGTTTGGGCACACAGGGGCTCTCCAAACGCAACATGGTGTCCGCTAACAATTTGAGCCGACATTTTGTTAGCGGATATCATGTTGCATTTGGAGAGTCCCTGTGTGCCCAAACATTGGAGCTCCCCCACAAGTCACCCCATTTTGGAAACTAGACCGCCCAAGGCACCTATCTAGATGCATAGTGAGCACTTGGAACCCCAGGTGCTTCACAAATTGATTCATAAAAATGAAAAAGTGTTTTTTTTTCACTTTTCATTTTTACGAATCAATTTGTGAAGCACCTGGGGGTTCCAAGTGCTCACTATGCATCTACAAAGGTGCCTTGGGGGGGTCTAGTTTCCAAAATGGGGTCACTTGTGGGGGAGCTCCAAAGTTTGGGCACAGAGGGGCTCTCCAAACGCAACATGGTGTCCGCTAACAATTTGAGCCGATTTTCCATTCAATTTGTTAGCGGATACCATGTTGCATTTGGAGAGTCCCTGTGTGCCCAAACATTGGAGCTCCCCCACAAGTGACCCCATTTTGGAAACTAGACCCCCCAAGGCACCTATCTAGGTGCATAGTGAGCACTTGGAACCCCCAGGTGCCTCACAAATTGATTCGTAAAAATGAAAAAGTGTTTTTTTTTTCACCTTTTCATTTTTACGAATCAATTTGTGAAGCACCTGGGGGTTCCAAGTGCTCACTATGCATCTAGAAAGGTGCCTTGGGGGGTCTAGTTTCCAAAATGGGGTCACTTGTGGGGGAGCTCCAAAGTTTGGGCACACAGGGGCTCTCCAAACACAACATGGCGTCCGCTAATTATTCAAGCAAATTTTACAATCAAAAAGTCAAATGGCGCTCCTTCCCTTCCGAGCCCTGCCGTGCGCCCAAACAGTATTTTTTCCCCAAATATTGGGTATCTTCGTGCCCAGGGGAAATTGCACAACAAATTTTGGGGTCCATTTTTTCTTGTTACCCCTGTGAAAATAAATAAATTGGGTCTAAAGTTAAATTTTTGTGAAAAAAGTTAAATGTTCATTTTTTTCTTCCACATTCAAAAAATTCCTGTGAAGCACCTGAAGGGTTAATAAAGTTCTTGAATGTGGTTTTGAGCACCTTGAGGGGTGCAGTTTTTAGAATCGTGTCACTTTTGGGTATTTTCTGTCATAAAGACCTCTCAAAGTCACTTCAAATGTGATGTGGTCCCTAAAAAAATGGTTTTGTAAATTTTGTTGGAAAAATGAGAAATCGCTGGTCAACTTTTAACCCTTATAGCTCCCTAACAAAAAAAAATTTTGGTTCCAAAATTGTGCTGATGTAAAGTAGACATGTGGGAAATGTTATTTATTCACTCTTTTGTGTGACATATCTCTCTGATTTCAGGGCTTAAAAATTAAAATTTTGAAAATTGCTAAATTTTCAAAATTTTCGCCAAATTTCCATTTTTTTCACAAATAAACGCAAGTGATATTGAAGAAATTTTTCCACAATCATGAAGTACAATATGTCACGAAAAAACATTCTCAGAATCAGGGGGATCCGTTGAAGCGTTCCAGAGTAATTACCTCATAAAGTGACAGTGGACAGAATTGTAAAAATTGGCCTGGTCATTAACGTGCAAACCACCCTCGGGGCTTAAGGGGTTAAATCCTATCTGGGGCACGGGCTGACCATTGCTGGTTATAATGCTCAGGTCGTCATCTGGGTAGCGGGTTATGTCCGAGTCATTCCAGTACCGCTTGAAGAGCACGTACGGGATGGTAGTCACCTGTGACCCAGTGTCTAGTAGGGCACTCATAGGAATGCCATCCAGTACCACAGGCAAGACCGGACGTCCCCCTACGTATTTATCACGCCAGTTCGATGGGCCTGATGATCTTATGCCTGGGGGTTGGCCCTCTACCCCAGGTTGTGCCCGTTTAAATGACAGTACCTTGCCATATGTCCGGGTTGATTGCAGCGGCGGCAGATGGGTCGTCCGTCCTCGTTGTATCGGTCGCTGGGTCTTCCTCTGGCCGGTGGGGTCCTCCTCAGTCGGCGCCACGGGACGTCCTCCGGTCCGGGTGCCAGCTGGATCTTTCCTGGAGAAGAGACCTGTAAAGACTGCACAGTTCTGGTTAGCGTGGCAACGCTTTTAGTCAGCTCTTGGACCTGATGGTGCAGGTCTGTAGCCGGGTTATTGTTCAAAGCCTGCGCATCAGCTCCCACAGGCCCTGCAGACAAGGGCGCCGCGTCCTGGTGATAAGTGATAGCAGGGCGCCTGTGGGTCACAGCGCCACCTGGTGCCGGTTCTCGGAGCACCTGGATGGCTCTGTCCTTGAACTGTGCAAAGTCCAGGTCAGGGTCCTGTAAGGCCATTGCCCGCAACTGGGTTCGTTGGGCATTGCACAGTAGACCCTCAATAAATTGTTCGGTCAACAGCTTGTCTTTATTTCCCAAGCTGTCAGGGTCTGCCTGCTTAATGGCTCTCAGGGCCTCTTGTAAGTTTAGAGCATAGTCCCTTATACTTTCATGTGCCCGCTGTTTGCACCCATAAAATCTGAGTTTTATTTCGGCTGAGGTGCGGGTATCAAATGTGTCTTTCAGCCGGGCTAGTATTTCTCTGACAGTCTTCTTCTTCCCAGGTGACCAGGACTTTACCTCCCTTTGGGCTGCCCCGATTAACTGGGCCACCAGGATGCTCACTTTTTGCTCTTCCGTGAGGGGGTATACCTGGAAGAGGCTATCCAGTCTTTCCCTAAAGTCACTTAGGGTATGTGACTCCCCTGAGTACTGGGGTAGCCAGGTTGCCCCCGGGATATAGGGCATGGTGAAGGGCATGACCGCAGCAGCGGTTGCGCTGGCGGTGGCTGTGGCAGTGGAGCTCCCCTCGGTATCCGACATCCTCCTCCCCCCTAGTGGACCGTGGCCTACCTTGCGATGTTCTTCCTCCGTAGGCCGCGGCTCCGCAGTCAATCATCGGGGTAGAGGACCTGGCGTCGCGCTCCGATGACGTCAGCGTCGCTCTTCCTCCCTTCCAGGACCTTGCGCAGCGTCAGTGCGTGGGGCGGAGCGTGGGGCGGAGCTTCGGATCTCGCGCGCTTTCGGCGTCCACGCCCCTCTTCTTCCTGCTCGGCGTCCTGAAGATGGCGTCCGATGGCGGGAAGCAGCTGCGGATGGCGGGAAGACGGCAGAAGACGGCGGGAAATGGTCCAAGATGGCGTCTGATGGCGGGAATCGGCTCCGGATGGGGGGAAACTTCACCACAGGTAAGTTCAAAAGTCTTTTTCAGGCACGCAGTACCCGGTGGTTGCGGGCCCGAAATCCTGCCGACTACGCCAAAGTTGACGCGCCCCCTGGGCCTGTGCTGTGCAGGGGATACCCGGAGCCGGATCACTGGTGGGATGCTGGGGGTTGTAGTCTCCGTGTGGCGGCGACCCGGTCCGTGCCCAGGGCGGTCAAACCAGTGGCAGTCTTTGTGTTATAATAAGTGTCCGACTACGCCACCCGTGGATTGCGGTCAGTGGGGACCGCCGCTGCGCTGCAGACCGCTGAGGCTGATGTGATTTGCGCAGCCGAGTATGGAATAACTCCCCACGGGAGAAGTATTGCCTCAGGGCAGCTAATGTGGATGATGGGAGTGATGGTGTGAGCGTCCCAGTACTGATGGTGCTGGTGCGGCGATGAAACACAGAGACGTGTGGTGCAGTTCAGGGTCTTTACTGGTGTTATAAGGCAGACCCTCCTGGGAGTACTGGTTAGCAGTAGGGGCCTGGTCAGTCTGTGAGCAAGCAGGATCTCCCCTGGCCAGGTGGAGTTGTAGGCCTCCCCGACTATCTGCACTCTTTCCTGGCTACCTTGCTGTGTGCGGGTAGAAGTAGCCCACGTCCCTGAGTATACCGTGTGGTGCTCACCCGTATGGCCGGTGACTTGGGGCCTTCCGTTAGCCTCGGCTTCACGATGGCGGTGCTGGTCCCTTGCTTGTGACCGTGCCTCCGGGCTTCTATGGCCAGAGGACATGGAATCCCCTGCCGGTTGGATTCTGCTGCTGGACCTGGATGTCCCCACAGCCTCGGACTCCGTGTCCGGGTTTAGTGTCTTCAGCCAAGGCGAGCTTTCTAGCTTCCAGCCTCTGGCACTCGCTCCTGCTCCTACAGAGCTCCTAGTTCTTCCTTTCCCTGTGTCTGGAACTGAACTCTTTCTGTCCTAATCCCGCCTCAGACCCAGTTTATAAGGGCAGATTCCTCCCCTCCCAGGTCTGGGCGGGCCGTGTTGCATGCTTAGGGCTCCTGACCAGAGAAACCTCCCACTTGCTGTCAGACATAATATTTCTATTACTGTGGCAACCAGACCCCTGGGGTGCCACACAAACAGTGCCCCCTAGCGAGCTGGACAACCTGCGCTCTTAAGTGCGTCAGCTGAGTACAACCCTGGCCACTGTCCTGAGCACCCTGCAGCTACAGATGGAGCCCGAGCCGGAAGGAAAGATCCTACTCGCCGACAGTCCTGAGGATGTCCCCTGGATGAGGAGAAGACGGAGGACAACGCCATCCCGGAGGAGGACAACGCCACCCCATGGGAGGACCAATGACTAACGTCGCCCTCCAGGAGACTTCATCTGCTACCGTTGCCACCAGGCAGGCCACACCGCGCGGAACTGTCCTTTACACGGGCAAACCCTGGGGCTGAGGGCCGACACCCATGAGTAAATCAACCAGGCCCATCAAGCTGGTACCACTGGTTCGTAGGAGGAAGGCCTTTCCTGTCCATCGTGCTGGACGGTATAGCAACACCTGCATTACTGGACACTGGCTCACAGGTAACCATCATACTTGATGTCCTCTACAAAAGTTACTGGTCCATAGACGAACTCCACCCCCCAGCCCCGAACTTCTCTGTGTATGCCTCTAACGGCCTTCCTCTTAACCTAGTAGGGGTAAAGGACGTGACAGTGAAGGTGGGGAGAGTGGAACTAAAGGACCAAGGACTAATGGTCATAGAATCTAACCCTGGTGATACAGACTTGTATATGATACTTGGTACAAATATTGTTGGTAACTGTTTGGGATAAGTGTTGTTTTTACTCCAACAGATTGCTGACACTGCCAAACCAGAGCAGAGGAAGGTGCTCCAGAGAGAGATTCGAGCCCTCCTGTACCAGCAACAGGTAAAGCTAACAGGTGGTGAAATTGGTAATGTACGGGTGACAGACCCGATACCCATTGTAATTCCCCCGATGAGTGAAATGCTGATTTGGTGTAGGGCAGCAATAGGTCTCAAGGGACATAACTACCAGGCGGTAGTGGAACCCATTAGCTCAGAGCACAGACCTACACTCCTAACTGCTAGAGGGGTAGTTGACTTACGCAATGGGAGGGTGCCCGTACGACTCCTAAATTGTGGGGAGGAGGAAGTCAAATTGCCAAGGTATGCCACTGTTGCTAGATTGTAAACTGTGAATTATGATGCCATACACACAGTGGAATCCTTGACCCCACCAGATACAGTGGAGGACAATGACTCCGAAACTCAGCTGGAGGATTGGTGTCAACAGCTCCATGTTGGAACTAACGCCACTCCTGTCCATCAGAAACATGGTGTTTACAGAGTGGTTCAGGAATATGAACAAGTGTTTAGTAAACACCCACTTGACTTTGGAAGGGTTAAAGGGGTACAACACCACATACCCACCGGTAACCATCCACCCATTAAGGAGCGTTACCGACCCATACAACCAGCACATTATCAGAAAGCCAAGGAAATGTTACACGACATGAAAAAGGCAGGGGTAGTAAGGGACAGCTGTAGCCCTGGGCAGCTCCCCTGGTCCTGGTGAGGAAAAAGGACGGTAGCATGAGGATGTGTGTAGATAATAGACAGATTAATCGAATAACACATAAAGATGAATACCCTTTGCCCCGTATAGAGGAGTCCCTGGCTGCACTAAAATCTGCCAATTACTTCTCTACATTGGATCTCACTAGCGGGTACTGGCAAGTCTCTGTTGCTGACGAAGACCGGGAGAAGACGGCCTTCACCACCCCGATGGGACTGTGCAAATTCAACAGTATGCCGTTTGGGCTCTGCAACGCCCCGGAACGTTCCAGAGGCTGATGGAGTGTTGCTTGGGACACCGGAACTTTGAGACAGTGCTGCTGTACCTGGATGACGTTATTGTGTACTCAAGGACGTATGAAGACCATCTGAAGCACCTGGCGGAGGTATTTGAAGCATTGTCCTGGTATGGGATGAAACTAAAACCTTCTAAATGCCACTTGCTCAAGCAGAAGGTTCAGTACCTGGGACACGTAGTCAGCTCGGAGGGAGTAGCACCAGACCTGGAGAAGGTCACTGTCATCCAGAAGTGGCCTAAACCGAGAAGCATCAAAAAGGTACGGCAATTCCTGGGACTGGTCGGGTACTACAGGAGGTTCATCAAGGATTACACCAAGGAGGTAGCACCTCTACAAGACCTCCTGGTAGGACAGTCCAAAAGAGGAAAGAGTCCCCCATTCCAGTGGGGCAAAGAGCAGGCCGAATCCTTTGCAGTAATGAAGGAAATCCTGACTGGTGAAGAAATCCTTGTTTACCCTGACTACAGCCAGCCTTTCCTGCTGTACACCGATGCCAGCAACGAGGGACTGGGAGCTGTGTTGTCCCAGAAGCAGAATGGAAGAGAGAAGGTAATTGCGTATGCCAGCAGGAAGCTACGTCCTACCAAGAGGAACCCGGAGAACTACACTTCCTTCAAGCTGGAGTTCCTGGCCTTGGTCTGGGCTATCACTGAAAGGTTCAAGCATTACCTAGCCTCAACTAAGTTTACAGATTTTACTGACAACAATCCCTTGACACACCTGGAGACAGCCAGGTTGGGAGCCATGGAACAGCGTTGGGTGGCCAGACTGTCAAATTATCAGTTCACCATCAAGTATTGGGCAGGTCACAGGAACACCAATGATGATGCCCTGTCAAGGATGCCTCACTAGTCAGACACCGAGGATTAAGTGGATGATTTAGAGGAAGTTGAACTACCTGCTTTCCACCGAAGCGGAGTGGTCCATGAGCAACACGTCACCAGAAGACGTCAGGGAAGGACGCTGAATCCTCTACCCCACCACAGTTGGAAGGAGACCCAGGACAGTGACCCGGTTGTCAGCCTCATCAAAAGACTGATCACCCAGGAAGGTTCTCACCTGGAGAAGGATGCTCCTCCACAAGCCAAGCAACTGTGGAATGAGAGAAGCCGGTTGTTCATCTATAGAGAGAAGCTGTGCAGAAGATATGTCAACCCCAAGACCCATGAAATGGTGTGGCAGATTGTTGTACCCAGGACAGATATCCAGATGGTGTTGGAAGCCTACCACGATCAAGCAGGTCACTTTGGCTGGAAGAAGCTGGAAACCCTGCTAAAGGACCGGTTCTACTGGGCTGGAATGCGGAGCTCCATAGAGAGGTGGTGCCGGAATTGTGGGCCCTGTAGCCTCAGAAGAAAAGACTACGGCAGCCAGAAAGCACCCTTGCAGTCTTGCAGTCCATCAAGACAACCCAGCCCCTGGAGATCGCCGCTCTGGATCACGTCAAGCTGTCACCCAGCAGGTCAGGCTACTCCTATGCCCTGACCATGGTGGATCACTATTCCCTGTTCCTGGTGGTAGCCCCTGTCAAGGACCTGACAGCAGAGACTGCAGCAAGAATGTTCCAAGCATACTTCTGCAGGCCCCATGGATACCCGGACAAAGTGCTGACGGATCAAGGCCCTGCCTTTGAAGCCAAGCTGTTTAAAGAATTCTGTCATCTGTATGGGTGCAAGAAGATCCAGACAACGCCGTATCACCCTCAGACTAATGGTTTGTGTGAGAAAATGAACAACATCGTCATAGACCTGCTGAAAACCTTACCCTTGGAAGAAAGGAACCAGTGGCCAGACAAACTACCTGACCTGGTAGATCTGTACAATCACATACCTGTGAGTTCTACCAATTGTACCCCAGCGTACCTTAAGAGAGCAAGACCCGGAAAGTTGCCCATGGACCTGGAACTCGGAGTGGTAGAACCTGAAGCAGATATGTCCACTGAAGACTGGGATACAAATCGGCAAGAGCAGTACAGGAGAGTACAGGCCTGTGTCGAAGACAGTCTGAACAGAGTAAGGGAAAAACAAGAAGAACAGTACAATAAACATGCACCAGCAGAACCCTTGCCACCTGGAGAGATAGTGCTAAAGCGGAAGAGAAGAGGTCACAAGCTCGATGACCAGTGGGAAAGAGAGCCCTACACAGTGTTGAACTCCAAGTTTGATAACAGTAAAACCTGCCTGATTAGCAAAGATGGAGGTCAAACAACTGCAACAGTCTCAAGAGACCACCTGAAAGTGTGCCCAAGTCTACTGAAGACAACGGAAGAAGAGTGCCTCCTATAGCACCGGAAGAACCCAAGGACGACGTGCTGCACTCAGTTCTAGGAGATTTCCCTGCGGACTGGCCTCAACTTGATGGAGCAGTTATTATACCGGTGATACACTTCTATCAACAACCAGAAGAACCTGTAAGCGCCCCGGAAGAGCCTGCTCAGGAACAGGAAGAGTCCCCAGTAAGAGGAGAATCACCTGATGAAGCAGAGCCTGAAGGCCCAGTGGACAGTGCACTTGCCAGTCCCATAGAGAGATTGAGGCAGTTTTATAATCTACCAGCACGTACACCTGCTAGATTAACAGAAAGGGTACGCACAGACACTAGTGACACCCCAGTGCTATGAAGGTCCACACGCAGCACACAAGGACAAATCCCTGCCAGGTTTAGGGAATAAGCATGAAGTGCCTAAATTGTAAATAGTTACCCAGTTGGGTATTGCCTATTATTTATTGTATAAACTGTCAATAATATGTGTGTATTTAGTTACCCGTCAGGGTACAGAGACTTGTAGGCTGAGGACTGTGAGCAGCCAAAAACTGTTCTTGTATATAGTTGCACTCGTCAAAAGTGCCCCTTATTAGACCACAGAACAAAAACCCGTTTGGCGTGGCCGAAGACGTGGTCCAGCACCTGGATCACTTATGCCCTGTAGCCATGCCCAGGGCCTACGTTGAGGGTTTTCAGGCGGGTACCTCATGTTCTTTCTTCGGTGAAATGGACACCTGGTTACGGGACTTACTGCAACCTTATTATTGTTATTATAATTATTATTGTTATTGTTGTAACCTGTTACAAAAATGCTTCAGTCCAGGAGTACTGAATTGTACTAGGGGGGAATGTGGCGCCCTGCTGCGCACAGGTACCACAGGACCCAGGGTGCATGGATGGACTTCTCCACAAGAGGCCCTCATTACATACAAACTCCTCCACCCTTACACCTCACACCACCAGAGGGAGCCCGTTAGGGATATATATATATGGAGGGTGGAGCCAGGCAGCTCAGTTAGTTGTTGGAGAGCGTGCTGACGCTGAGAGCAGCGAAGACGCAGGACGCTGGCTGCTGTGCTTAGGCGAGCCAAGGCCTACAGCACAAGTTGAGTTCTGAGGGCCCCGAGTGTGGCCGACGGCAAAGAGGAGAAAGGAGAGAGGAGTTTAGGGGGCAGAGGAGCATCATAGGCTCACCCCAGTATCCAAACCGGACACCGGGTCCGCACCTATAGGGTCCCTTTATACCCAGTAGGGATCACCGGCGTTCCAGGAGGACTACAAGTCCCTGGACGACCTGAAGCTAGACCCATTACAGGACCAGGAACCACAAGGCCCCAGCATCCAGGGAGAGTGGTTACCAGCAGAGGGTCCTACTACCGAGCGACAGGTGAAGGAACAGCAAGAAACATAAGCTAGGCCCAGTTGCAGGCTGGCCAGGAGCATACAGAGAGGCAGACACGGACCAGGAGGCCTTATACCCGCTCACTGGGGAGAAGTCCTGAAGTGCCCCCATCCTACTGAGTACCCTAGACGGTACCTGACATCCGCACCAGTAAAGGTATTGAAGTGAATCCCCTGTCTCTGCCAGTTACTCCTGCTGCGCCATCCGCCTGCATTACAAGCCCCAGCATCACCACCCACCATCAGACTCCACACTGCCCCGGGGACCCGCTCCACCTGTGGGGAGCAGAAACATCCCAGCTGCCATCCCATCACCCCCCGGAGGTCTGCAGCAGCGCTGGTAATCCTTACCAGGTACCACAGGTGGCGTCACAAACTATTTATTTATTTTTATCCAAGTTACAATCCCCTTTTTAGTTGACCGCCCTGGGCCACGGACTGGGCCAGCCACTGTGACATATCCCCCACCAGCATCCATAGGCCCGGCTGCCGAGTACCCCATTGCCCCGGGGGCACGTCATATTGAAGAAGATTCTCTTGGGCTAGAGATTAAAGTCACAGAGATGCTTCACTTAAAGAGGGAACCAGGGCTGAAGATGTTGCCAGCGCCTGTGAGGGAGATGATAACCTGTCGGCCCTTATCCATTATATCTGCCTGTAAATATTGTACACAGTCATCTTCCCCAAGTAAAGTCCAAGTTATGGTTAAGAACCTCGTGTCCTCTGAATTTATTGCTGCCCTGGTCCCAGAAGAGAAATGCCTGGAGACAGCGATCGGATGGTCTGAAGTAAGTGGAGAGCACCACATACACAGCCACACATCAGAGAGAGGACACGTATTGTCTGTAGGGTGCCAGAGCGAGCAGGGGCTACAGCTCGCCCACGACTACCTCGCTGAGACACCTTACAGTTGCACCTCCTGTGATACCCTTCCAGCATCGCCGCTGCCCCCCTGCCGATAAGCTGAATTTGTACTGTAAGGCTGTGTGTCCACGATGCGTTTTGTAAGCGTTTCCGCAGCGGCAAAAACGCTTCAGAAAAGCTTCAAAAACGCATGGTAGAAGGTCTGCCATGTTCCACAATGATAATCCGTATGTGCTTTGCACATGCTGCGGAAATTTCAGCTGAGGGTTATCACTGCGGAAAAAAACGCAGCACTACCAATTATTTTGCGGAAGCGCTGCGTTTTCGCCTCCATTGTCTTGCATTGGAACGCTTGGATTCCGCATCACTGCATCTGTACATGCAGAATCCATGCATTTCAATGTGCGGATGGTACCTGGGTCTGGAGAAGAGGAGACTCTCCTCTGGACCCGGGTACCATAAAACCTGTAAAAAAAAGAATAAAATAAAAAATAAATATTATATTTACCTTCTGATGGCCCGCGGTGCGCTTGTCTTCACTTGCCGGCAGTGCAGTGTACCGCGAGCTGCCGGCAAGCCAGGACGGAGCGAAGCAAGACTGCGGGGGCCATCAGAAGGTAAGTATAAATTTTTTTTTTTATTTTTTACCATTCTTTAAGGTCAAACTATATAAATCCATGCCGTTTGCATGGATTTATATAGTGTGACCAAGTTGTCAAGCACTTTCCAAGTGATGCTAAAATCGCTTGGAAAGCGCTTGTCAACCCACATGCGGAAATGCATATGAAGAACGCTTCACATCCGCTTGTCCCTGGCAGGAAAAACGCATGTGCAATCCGCATGTACAATCCGCATGCGTATTTTCTGCCAGGGAGATGCAGCATTGCTCAGGAAAAATCCGAAGCATTTCTGCATTGTGGGCACATAGCCTAAGATGGACCCTCATTTAACGTATTAAATTTTTTTCCTCACTTTCTTCATGAAAATTTTGTGTGCATCTTATGGTTAGAAAAATACAGTAACTTTGAGATTATTTAGGAAAAAAGATCATCACATCAAATAAGTCCTCATTCAGACATCCATGTTGCACTTACATGTTCTATCCAGTTTTTTTCACGGATAAAACACGTAGCCATTAATAATCCATGATACTATTCACATGTCCAGATTTTTCATGGACCCTTTGTAAGTACAAAACGCACAGAAGACAAGTCAATTTCTTTTCCTGTATCATAGATGAAAAGGGTCAACACAAGTCTATAGGTCCATGAAAAACGCACGGCACACGTGTTCCATCCATGTACTGTCCGTGTGCCATCAGTGTGCTGTCCGTGTACTGTCCGTGTGCCATCACTGTGTTGTCCGTGTACTGTCCGTGTGCCATTGTGGCACCCCTGAGGGTTCAGTCGCCACAGGGGTACTGTACCTCAGTAGAGGTGTGGTATCTCCTCTTCCAGGTAAGGATGAAGCATCTCTTAGGACCCCACTCCACCATTCAACACTACACCACTCCTGTCCTGAAGGGGGCCTAAATGCACCAGGGTGCTGCCCCGGCTCGGGATATAGGAGATGGGGGGAACCAAAGATAGTGGGAGCCATGTAGTGGGTGAGGGTGGAGAACACACTTTTAGGTTACACTTATTCATTCATATTTAATCTACGGCCATCTTAGGTTCAAGGTCTTTGATTGTGATCTTCATCGCTGATTGTGGCCTTCTGCTAGAACCTGCAGCCTATTGAAGATACACGGTCCTCGTTCTCTGGCCTTGAGACGAGGAGCGGGTCAGAGTTAACCACTGCCTCTACCCAGTCAAGGTCCCTACCTAAGAAGGCCTGGAGGGGAGCAGAGGAGACAAGCTCCCCAGGCAAAAGGATCCCAGGGGGATGCGGACGGAGCGGCACACGCCACCTGTATTTCTTACTCTGGCCTAGTCAGAGGGATTCCTGCTGCAAGAGGAGTGACCGGCCCCCGATATCTGACTTTGTTACTTCACGTCTCAGTCAGAAAAGCCCGGAGGCTTGGTGGATCCCAGGAGGGATACGTGATTCGCCCCCTGGGCCGTGGGGCACTCGAGACCGGACTTCAGGGCAATGCTGGGAGTAGTAGTGGCGACCCGGTCCCGTGGCTCAGGGTGGTCAGACCAGTGGCAGCCTTTTATATGTTTTAGGTAATGTCCGACTACGCCACCCGTGGATTGCGGTCAGGGAGGACCGCCGCTGCAAGGCAGACCGCTGAGGCTGGTGTTGGGGATGCAGCAGGGAATAGTACAACTCCCCACGGGAGGAGTGTTGCCTCAGGGCAGTGTAATCGGATGCTGGGGGTGATGGTGCAGGTGCAACAGTAACCACACAGAGTCCAATAATGCAGTCCAGGGTCTTTTACCGCAGATCTTATCAAAGACCCACCAGGAGTACAGGGTAGGAATGGACCTGGGTGTCGGAGGGCATTCGGGCGAGCTCCGCTGGTCAGGGTGAGTGGGTAGGCCTACCGTTCTCTCTCTGCCCTTGCTGACTATCTCCCCCTTTAGTGGTATGATAGCCCACATCCCTGAGCTTGCCGTGTACTACGCCTGTATGGCTTGCGACTGGGGCCTTAGGTACCTGTAGCTTCTCCGTGCTGTACCGGTCCCTCTGTGTGGCGGAGCCTCCAGGCTTCTTGGCCAAGGGACCCGTAATCCCTTGCGGGTTGGTTATATGCTGCAGGGCTTGCAACGCTGACAGCCTCGGACCCCAGTGTCCGGTTGTGTGGTCTCTCTCTGCCAGGACCGGCTCTCGTCGCCTCTGTCCCTGGCTTTCTGTTCCTCCTTTGCCTCCTGGACTCCTCAGCTGCGGCTGACCTGTCCCTCTCTTCTGGGAACCCTTCTGGATGCTTCAGAAGTGGGTCCTGGTCTCTCTAACCCTGCCCTCAGTACCAGTTTTTATAGGGGCAGCCTGCTCCCCCTACTGGCCTGGGACAGGAGGTGCTGCATGCAAATGGTCCATGACCAGAGAACCTCCCTCCTGCTCTCAGACACAGCCTTACAAGTTTGTGGCATCCAGGCCTAGGGTGACACAATACCGACGGAGCGGCATACGACACCTGTACCTCTCTACCTGCATTTATCCAGTGGGACCCGGCCTTACACCTAGTTCTAACCACACAAACAGTCAGGTGAAGACTTAGTGGGAGAACTCACCAAGGAGAGGAACACACACCAGAGGGGTCTCGACAGGTGCTCCTCCGATCTACCTGGAAAGTGTTGGACCCCCTTCCTGGTGGCCGCAGTACGCCGCGAGGAGCAGAGGGAAGTTTTGCGGTTAAAGTACATCTGAAAGTGAGTAAAAAAAAACCTGGATGACTTCACACCCCGCTTCAGCCTGTTATTTCCTGCGTGGCACTGCACCCACCATTCCCTCATCACACTGTCCTGAGGCCTGCTCCGCCTGCGGGGAGCCGTCCCATCTAAGCTGCCTCTTTAACACCGGCCTCAGTGGACTGAAGCAGCGCTGGTGTCTATCACCGGAAACCGTAGGTGGCGTAGTCAGAAAATACCACTCAACCCTGAAAGCCCATTAAAAATCTTTTATGTGACCGCCCTGGGCACGGACCGGGTCCGGGCCACGACTGCAACGCCGAGACACCTACACTGACCCGGCTCCGAGTGACCCCATTTCTCAGGGAGGGCCCCACACCATCAGTGTGCTGTCCGTGTACTGTCCATGTGCCATCAGTGTGCTGTCCGTGTGCCATCAGTGTGCTGTCCGTGTTCTGTCCGTGTGCTGTCCGTGTTTAACATTGCAAAGGTCAGGAGAAGCTTTGTAATTTGTTTCTTTATCCATCAGTAAAAATCAATGAAGACACGGATGGTAAAAACAGACACACGGGCCGTACACTGATGACACAGGCACCATTTTCTCACGTATGTGTTTAAACACAGACGTATGAATGAGGCCTAAGAGTCATCTACAGTAATCTGATACAATCCCTGCTTCATCCTGATTTACCAGCATCATGGCCACCCAAAAGCAAAATAATCCAGTATATGGGAGGAAAAACATCTCTCAAATGTAAAATGTGGTTTATTAAATTATCCCAATTCATCCCCCTCACACCGAGACATCAGATCTGAAGCCAAAGATATTTACAGGGTAAATCCGATTGACCGTTAACCACTTCATAACTTTTGATGTACATGTTTGTCAAAAGTCGTGTCCCTGCCATTGATGTGGGCTCGCACGCTGATCCTGCATTTTTCTTGGCAGATAATGGCTGATTTAATCAGCCATCATGTCCCTATAACAGTGGCGGGTGGAGAGGGCTCCGCCCTCAGCTATTCACCTTAAATTCAATGTCAATCTCTGATAGCGGCATTTAACATGTGCCGGCAAGGGGGCACGTCATTCCACATGCCGATCGGCGCGCCCTTTACGTGAACGCGGGGCGCTGATGGGTTGTCATGACAGTCGAGGGTCTGCTGATAACCCCCGTACCTGTCATTATGATTCTCCTATGAAGGGCAGCACGTGGCCGGTATTCATAGGAGATCGTGATTTTCACTGTACATAGCAGTGCTGGTGCGCTGCTATGTATAGCACAAGCGATCAGATGATCGCAGCTTCAAGTGCCCTAAGGGGACTATTAAATACAGTAAAAAGTGGAAAAGTGGGGTGTACTGTTGATAAATTGGACTATTAAAAGAGATATTGAAAAAAATGACAATGAATCCGTTATATAAAAAGTAAAAAAAAAAAATACACGCCCAGTACTTTCCAAAATAAGAACAGAGTAAGAAAAGTTTGTAAGTTCGTGTTCCAAAAGTGAGCACCTGCAACATGCCATTGTATTCTGGAGGCGCATATGCCTTTAATATTGGACTACAACAAAGTGTGCAAATAATAAGAAGGAACATGCACAGGTTGTGAGGTAGATAGTTGGTTTTACATTTCTGGATTCAGCAGGGACCTGTCGATCTCCTGCAGCAGCGCTGGAAAGAGCCAGTCTGGTCTCCAGTTATATTCCCCGGGCTGTATATTCAAAGTATATTTTTTCTGAAAAGCAGAACCTAATCTTTTGGCGCAATTTTTTCACCATTTAACAAAATGTACAACTTATTTTACTAAGAAAAGTCACAAATCGGGTCAAAGAGAAAATTAAAGACCATTTTTGATTTTGCGCAAAATTCATCAACCAGGTTTGCCATATTGAAGAATTTTTTACAAAAAATGATCACAAAACAAAAAAGAATAGTGAGATAAAAAAGAACGCACATGATGAATCAGAACCTCTATGACCACATTCACTATAGTGACATATATTCTATGTTTTTGTAATTGTTCATCTCTATTTTTTTACATCTCAATTCCTTCATTTTTCTCAGCATAAATTCTCATTGTCATCTATGCTCAGGCATCTAAATCTTTATGCTTTTGCCGTGGCTGCCGCAGTTTTCTTAAGAATCATCTCATCAGACGGCCAATTTCTGTTCTTGCGTTTTTGTCTTTTCCTCTCCTTCTTCCCAGAGCCATAACTTTTTTTATTTTTCTGTCCACATAGACATGTGAGGGCTTATTTTTTGCGGGACGATTTGTAGTTTTGAACGACACCATTCGTTTTACCACATAATGTACTGAAAAACGGGAGAAAAATTCCAAGTGTGGTGAAATTGTGAAAAAAAAACAACACAATTCTGACATTGTTATTTGGGAATTGCTTTTACAGTGTACATTTTGTGGTAGAAATGACCTCCCAATATGGTTCCCCTCATCAGTACGATTACGACGATACCAAGCATGTGCAGTTTTTTACTATTTTACTGGTGAAAAAAAAATCAGAAGTTTGAAAAAATAAATTTTTGGGTTGTGTCGCCATTTTACGGGACCCATAACATTTTAATTTTTCGGTCAATGGAGCTGTGAGACTGAATATTTTTTGCAGGACGACATGACATTTTTATTAATATCATTTTGGGATAGATGTGACATTTTGATCGCTTTTACAGCATTTTTTATGGTATTACAGCAACCAATAAAACATAACTTTCGCGTTCTTGAATTTGTTCCGTTTACGGTGTTTACCGATCGGGTTAATTATATTTATATTTTGATAGATCGGACTTTTCTGAACACGGCAATACCAAGTATGTGTATTTTTTTATTATCTTTTATTATCAAGGGGCGATTTGAACTTTTTTTTATTTTTTTCACATTTTTTAAAACACTTTTTTTTTCACCTCTCACTGTGCTTATAAACCTGCGATCATCAGATTACTTCTGCTATATACAGCAATACCACAGCATTGCTGCATATAATAAATATCACGGTCTCCTTTGAAGCCCGGCCACAGGCTTCATAATGACAAACAAGGAGATCTTCAGACCGCCGGCTGTCATAGCAACCGATCGGTGTCCCGCGATCGCGTCACGGGGTGCTGACGAAGAATGACGCACCCTCATGCACTATTAATGCCGCTGTCACAGTTTTACAGCGGCACCTAACAGGATAACAATCTGTTAGAGGCAGGACTCATTTGTAACACACAGCCATTACCTGCGGTGTATCACCCCGTAAGCCCGCTCCATACACCTGCTACTGACTTGCGCCATACATGTTAAAATCTGCGGCAGAGCACAGAGAAATGGTCTCCTCCACTAACGCTTTCCGTTCTGTAGGCCACAGGTCACTTTAGGCCTGCAGCCTGCACAACGGCGGGTCCTGGACGGAGTGGCAAGATGGCATCATCCCGTTGGTCTACTTGGGACCTGACCACTGTCTGCCGCTGGGCTTGCTGGGGGTAAGGTAAGTGGGGCTTCTAAGAAGACCCTCATAAATAGTAGTGACGCGCCCCCTGGGCCCTGGCGTACTCGGTGCCGAGCCGGTCATCGTTTGGGAAGATGTCACAGTGGCGGTGACCCGGTCCGTGACCCAGGGCGGTCATTCAACAGGGGAATATTTACAGGGGATTTATGTACAAAGTTCATGATGCCACCTGTGGTATGCGGCTATGTGGAGCCGCCGCTGCGGAGTAGGTCATCTGGAGCTGATCTCAGTGCAGCAAAGCTGGTGTGGCTCTCCACAGGTAGAGCTTAGCTCCAGGGCAGTGTAGATGGGATAGGTTGTGCTGGGCGTTGTAGTGCAGGGTTTGATGGTGCAGCAATAATCACAGAGACAATGGGGTGCAGTCCTCAAGGTCTTTACTCACGGTTATTGCAGTACAAGTTACAGGTACCAGCGTAAATTCCCTCGTCGTGCTGCGCTTACTCAGGGAGGGGTTCGGGCAACCCTCAGATATCTCCGGAGTACTTAACGGGACCCCCTTCTGTGTCCTTTCTCTGGCCGTCTCCCTGCACCTCATATCAAGTGTCCCAATCCGGTACCTGTGTGCCTTGGCGGGCGACGTCTGTTCCGTCCCCTGGGTCCTCTATGGCTACCTTCTTGGTGAGACTGATATGGACTGTTGGCTGCAGGACTTGAAATACTGCAGCCTCCGGTTTCTAGTTGAGACATAGAGTGCTCTGCTAGTTGAGGGACCGGTCCCCTTTGTGTGGCCTGACCCCTCCACCTCCTGGTAGATTCGGGCATACGGGTGGCCTCCAGCACTGCCCGTACCCCTGGGGTCCCTTCCTCGTTCCTGGAGCCCTTCCTGCTCCCTCTCCTCTTCCTTCAGTCCTGGGCCTCTCCTCAGGCCCTCTGCATGAGCAGAGTTCCAGCAGAGCCCTGCTCCACTCCTCTCACTGTAGACTGTTCTCACTCACTGCTCACTGTTCTGATCTCTCTAAACAAGATGGCTTCTCTATATATACCTTCCTCTCATGTGCTCCCCTAACTACGTCCTCCACCCACAACCACTACATAGCACCTCCCCTCAGCTAGGGACCCGGGACTGTGCTCTCCGTTAGGAGCAATCTCGCCCTACCCCCACTGCGGGTATGTGTTGGATGCAGGTGTTAGGGTCCCGAGCTGTACTCCTTCCTTACCTGAGCGTGAGATACCACATCTCTGGGTGAGATGCAGTACCTCTGTGGTGACTGAACCCTCAGGGGCGCCACAGTAGCGGCTACCAAAGGGGCCCTCATACATAATGGGGACTACTATAATGGCCCTCATACATAGTGGACCCTACTAAAGGGGCATCATAGAGTCTGGGGGCTACTAGGGGGCCATGATATTGTGTGAGGGTTACTAAGAGGGCCCTCATACAGAACAGGGTATACTAAGAAGGCCATCATACAGCGTGGGGGCTATTTAGGGGGCCATCATACAAAGGGGGGGCTACCGTGGAGGCAATCATACAGTGTGGGGTCTACTAAGGTGGCCCTCATACAGAGTGAGAGGTACATCGAGGGCCCTACAACAGAGTAGAGGCTACTAAGGAGGCTCTCCTACAGAGTGTGGGCTACTAAGGGGGCCATCATACAGACTGGGGGCTACTAAGGGGGCCATAATACAGGGTGGGGACTACTGTTGAGGCCATCATACAGTTTGGGGACTACTATGAGGGCGATACTACAGTGAGGAGGCCATCATGCAGTGAGTGGGTTAATGTGGGGCATTATATTGCTTGGTGGCATGATACAGTATGGGGGCTACTGTGGGGACCATCATACAGTGTAGGGGCTACAGTTAGGCCATTGTAGAGTGTGGGGGATATCATACAATGTGGGGGTCATCAAACAGTGTGTGGGCTACTAACGGGCCATCATACAGTGTGGAGACTATTAAGGGGTCATTAAACAGTGTGGAGGCCATTATACAATGTGGAGGCTACTGTGGGGCCATCATACAGTGTGAGAACTACTGAGGAGGCATCAATGCATTTTACTTTGTAAGAAGCGAAGTGGTGGGCATTATTATGTGGAGCAGTAAGAGGAGCACTGTTTTGTTCCACACAGCAGGTGCAGTAGTAGGGACACATATGGCAGTAGCGGCTCAATATTGAGGTATCAGCAGGATGAGGGGTTTGTGCAGGTTGGGAATAGATGAGGACATTGCTGGAAATTTGAGAAGTAAAATATGTCTGTTGTAAACTTTGCAGATGAGTTGTGGCTGGAGAAGTTGCATTGGCGGTCTGGGCCAAATGGAAAAGGCAGGAAAATTAATGACTTCATCAGAAAGAACGTCAGCTGTAAGTCATCTAATATGACTCTACTGTAACTTCTTAATATGTTCTGCAGAGCTGGTATGTACCACTATATGGTCGCAATATGGTGGTTATATCGGTGTTAGTCTTTAAATAGAGATTTTTTTTCAGTAGCAGCCTGTTCTTCTGCTGAGGTTATCCAACATCCACTATTAGGATAAGACCCATAGTAGTAAATATGGTTACATGATTGGAGACCCACTCAGAAGTTCACCTGTCCTGAACCCCTGGCTACGTCTCTGCTAGTGCATGTTAAAGGTGTTGTCCAGTCTCAGATGAAAATTCTGCAGACACTTTGCTGCGCGACTCTGCCCTCTGCAATCATATAGAGGGACTGCAGAGTTTTCTTCTTAGGCCGGACCACCCCTTTTACTTTGTATTTCATTTTTTTATAAATGAAATCTATAACAACCAGAGGAAACCTTGATTGTTTCATGATTTTTTTCCCCAAAAGACGATGTAGCACTAACCACCAAATAAACAGCATAAACATAATTTTCTTGTTGTTATTTTTAATATCCCCGTATCAATTTTTTCAAAACAAATGGAGAGCACACAAAATAAAGATACACAGAAACATATGTAGGGGAGGAGACTCTAACTCCATTGCCCTGTACAGTGGGAAAGCTGCATTACACCGCCGTGTGGATGCAGATGAGGATGTTGATAGAAGCTTGTGATCTATGTTCTGATCACATCCGCTCTCCATCCATGAGCCAAAAAATTTCTTCTTGATCATTGGGTCGAATGGCTGCCAAAGTCACACTGAAAATGTCCCATTGAGTTTTTATTATGCGATCAGGGCGTAGACTTGCCGGATGTGGGACTAGACTTTTAATAAATGTTTCCTCTGCCTTCGCCATTGAACTGCGATTCAGATAGTCTAGTACTCGCACATCTTGCGATATTGATGGAGCTCTTCTGTGTCTTGACCTCGCTCCAGGTTGGTGTATGACGTGCAGTCGGGATGTCTCGGACCTTCTGACAGCGATGCTACATTATCCGAGGAAGAGCCACAATGTTATTGGATGACTCTGCCGGAGCGTCCGATGCCAGATTATCAGTCACACTAATTAAATAAAAAATATTTAAGGTTTAGACATTTCACAAATGCAAAGGTTTTATTATTTATTAAGCGCATAGACTAAAGTAACACTACAATGAGAACAAGACACGGGCTCACAGGTCAACTTTCATACATATGTTCTTCACGCAATCCATTTTAACATATAATCTACTGAAAGAAAATGGATAAAAGCACAATCGCACCTTTGTGTTTTGGGATTTTTTTTCTAATGCTTTGATTTAGCAGTAAAAAAAAACCTTGAAATGTAATACTCAAGGTACAGGCGACAGTTTTATTTTTGTTATTTATCTATTTTTGGGGTGGGTAGTGCAGGCAGTGAGAAATGCCAGTTCTGGTATCTTCAATTTTCTTTCTTTACTGTTGATCAAACGTTTTCAATAAATTTATGTATCGAATATCTGACTTTTACTACAATAACAAATCTGATAACTTTTTCCCCCATATTGTAAATTGTTTAATTTCTAATTGGGAAAACTTAATTTAAACTTTTATATATTTAATGTTTAAATTATTTTTTTTTTCTATTTTCCCCTCATCTTTTAATCCCCATGAGAGACTTTAACCTGCGATCTTCTGATCACTTACATTATATACTGCAATACTATTGTTTTGAAGTAAACAGCAAAAATGTTCTCCTATGAAGCTTGGTCTATTAGCTGAGCTTCCTAGGAGAACTAAGATGGCACCGACAGGAGCTTTAAGCAGACCCCCGACTGGATAGGATGTCGGAGCAAGTGTAATTTCTATGCCGCTATCAGTGATTCAGAGCAGTAGTAAAATGGTTAAACTGCAGCGATCGGAGCACGCTGTAGCCAGTGCAGTTACAGACAGATGCCGGCTACGCGACACAGCCAGCACCTGAAACGTTAGTAGTAGCTTGTGACAAAAATGGACATTTTAGTAAGTATTAATGGAACAACTTATGGTCTCAAATCCAATATATCTTGATAATAAAGACTTAAGACACTTACATTGATGCAAACTTGGAGAAATTATATTATAGTCACTTACGCAGTTTTTGATGGTTTGCTCTTGCTGAAGACCGCTCTTGCTGATGAATCTCATGTGCGCCTTTTCTCCAGGCGCTCTATTTTCAGAAGCAATGGCGATGAATTGGTGAATGTCCCAGAGCACAAGACACTTCTGCATCAAAATTATTAATGTTTTGGTATCTAGTGGAGGTGACATGGTGATCGCCGGCCTAAATATGAATACACTGGTCGGATCCTGGGGTTCTGGCTTCAAATCACTGGCTTGATCGATTACCACTGTAGGCCACAATCCACATTTAGCGATATTTCCAAACACTTAATTTCCAGGATTTGCACGGATCTCTTCATGTCGGCATCCAAAATGCTGAAAATCCGAAAATCACCATATGTGACAGTTTGGGATCAAATCAGCATCAAAGGTAGCAGCTTCCTTGGCTACAGAGATAGGGGTAAAGTCTTTTCATATGAAGGGACCCAAGATGGCATCTCTGTCCTCAGATACTAATGGACAAAGGATCATGATGATTAGTTTTGATGTTATCACTTTTGTTGTTGATGTTTTTCAATTTTAGATGTTCAGTCGTCGGCCACTTTGTTACAAGCTTCGGCTTCTTTAACGACAATGAGACGACTGATTGGTGGCAGCGGCTTAGAGACGCGGAGTTCTGTTTTAAGTCTTGGTGTTTCTATTGGTGGAAGGATGGAAATGTTATTTTTACAGGTGACACGTGGAGATGACATCCATGAGATAAATTCTAGGTCTCCCGTCTCGACTTGTGTTGATACGGAGACATTAATTACAGGATCAGTGCCTGTACTTTTGGAGGCCACTTGGATGTGATTGAGGTCCTCCTCACTTACTTGGGACCTAACAGTTTTGTATTTGGAGACTGGTGGATGAAGCTTTACTAATCCCAACTTATTCCTAAAAAAATCCAAGGATCTCCTTTTTACAGACTTAGAAGGTTGTTTAGTCATCTTTATAGGATTTCCCTTCCTGACTGACGGGGGCAGCTTCTCAATCAGACCCACCTCAATCTATTCCAGCTCACATGGTGAATCGTTGCCTAGTTTTTCGCCCACTATTTCAGGAGCAGCATCTGGTGGAACATCATAAGCCTTGCTCCTCTTCTCCCGTTTCCAGAACTGTTTCCATGACCTGGCTGGGATTTTAGTCTCTTTTTCTGGAGAGTCAGGGATGTAATCAAATGACTCAGCCAGACATTGCTCATTACCAAAACATCCAAAAAGGTTCCATTTCCCATACACCATGGCTGAAGCCTGGGATGGGACAGGTAGTTGGTAAAAGAACATGTTGATTTGCAGAAAATCTGCGCAGAAATGAAATTTGCCTTTCAGCAGTATACACCCTCCTCTCTCCTTCTCTCGCCTACAAAACCCTCAGAGCAGTTCAGGTAGAACACGGAACTATGAAGCAGAGACCGGTGACATCACAATCTTACGTCATGGCGACATGGCTGTGACATCATGACATTCCGAGGACTTGATGTGGGAGGAGTTGTAATAAATAATGATCGGCAGCATGTAAATCCCTGCTTTTTCCACTCTTACATTTTCATTTAACAAGCAAAAAGAATTTAGATTTGTATATGCTAATTATATATAATATATACCCCTCACATAATTTTAAAACAAACTTTATATCAGATGTTGCATATAAATATATTATCAGAGCATTTTCCCATGTCATACATAAGCCGGCATGTAGTAAATAATCATAACCAGGACAACATTTACATGATGAACTCCTGGCCACGGCCTGTCTTTATTAACTAACACCATATTTTAAATACAAAGTTCAATCAAATTTATTAATTATTAATTTCAGATTGAATAAATTGCAATAATAGCAATAAGCTCAGCCACAGGCTCAGGCTAAGGCCACTATCAGTATTTGGTCAGTATTTTTTCTCAGGTGTGGGAGCCAAAACCAGGAGTGGGTGATAAATTCAGAATGGGTGACTTGTTTCTATTATACCTTTTCTCTGATTGTTCCTCATCTGGTTTTGGCTCCCACTCCTGAGAAAAAATAGTGACCGAATACTGACCAAATACTGATAGCGGGGCCGAGGCTTAAAAATGCATTACACATGGCCTGGTCGCCTCAATAAGGTGGACAGCTCATCCCCACCAAACACTAATTACACCATTGCCTGCAATTTTAATTTAAATGGATTGAGGCTAGCTTCAGAAATATGGCGTAAGTCCAAATAGCTTAGTGTTGGCCGCAACATCTTTTATATCCACATACTGAAAAAAGAAACCTGAAATCAACAACATGAATTGTTAATCATACGATTATCTCTCCTCCTTATATTCTGTGAGAATCGCAAACCCGTGCACCATAATCAAAGTACCGTATTTTTGGACTATAAGACGCACTTTTTCCCCCCATATTTGGGAGGAACATAAGGGTACGTCTTATAGACCGAATGTAGCGGCGGCAGGAGTCAGGCGATACTGCGATCCCTGGGCTGGGAGGACGGGGTATTCAGAGGTGCGACGCTGCGGGGCTATGCTGCGAGTCCCAGGCTGGTGCTTGGTGGTCCTTGTCACTGCGGGGTGATGCTGTGAGTCCCATCCCAGGTTGGTAGAAAGCTAGAAGAGGGTATTCAGCGGTGCTTGGTGGTGCGGGGACTCTGCTGACATTTTGTGAAAGCCCAGAGCCCCCACACTTACATGGTTTCGATGCGGGCGGACTCTAGGAAAATGGATGCTGGAGGCGGCGAGTGCGTAGATAGAGATCTCGTCACTGAGATGTTGGCGGAGCCCCCGCATCGCCGAGTACTGCCGAACACCCCCTTCTACCAGCCTGGGATGGGACTCGCAGCATCAGCCCGCAGCGTTGCACCTCCTGTGATACCACTCCACCACCGTCGCTGCCCCCCTGCCGATAAGCTGAATTTGGACTGTAAGATGGACCCTCATTTGACGCATTAAACTTTTTTTCCTTATTTTCTTCCTGAAAATTTTGTGTTCGTCTTATGGTTAGAAAAATACAGTAACTTTGAGATTATTTAGGAAAAAAGATCATCACCTCAAATAAGTCCTCATTCAGACATCTATGTTGCACCTACCTGTTTTATCCATTTTTTTTCACGGATAAAACACGAAGCCATTAATAATCCATGATACTGTGGCGCCCTGCTGCGCATTGGTGCCACAGATCCCAGAGGGGTGCATGGATAGACTTCTCCACAAGAGGCCCTCATAGCATTCACACACCTCCAACCTACCACCTCAGACCACCAGAGGGAGCCTGGATAGGGATATATATACTGGAGGGTGGAGTTAGGCAGTCAGTCTGGAGTCTACAATCTGTGAGAAGGTCAGTCTGTTGAGAGGAGCTCCTGCAGAAGCTAGCGTGCAGTGGAGCTCAGTCAGTCTAGTCCAGACTCAGAGAGCTCGAGTTAATGAGCCTAGGGCATTCCGACGCCAAAAGAGCGGTGAAGAGTAGCAAGGCCTACTGCCCGTGTGAAGCCTAGTGAGGACCCCGAGCGTGGCCGAAGGCGAGTGGAGTAAGCAAGTAACTTAGGGGGCAGAGGAGCTTTACCTGCTCACCCCAAGAACATATACTGGACACCGGGTCCGCGTCTGCAGGGATTCCTTACACCCAGCAGAAACAACCGGAACCCCTGGCGAACTATATGTCCCAGGAACACCAAAAGCTAATTACGTACCAGGGTCAAGAGTCACGGAGGCCCCAGAGACCAGGGAGTGTGAACTCCAATAGAAGGCCCTACCACCAGTTCAGCAGGTGCAAGACAGAGACCAAGTTAGGCTTAGCTCCAGGCAGGTCAGAAACTTATCAAGGAAAGGCAAGGAACAGGAGGCCCCACACCCGCTCACTGGGGAGAGTCTTGATATGCACCCTTCACCCTGAAGTACCCTGGACCGTGCCAGAAACACCACCAGTAAAGGTACTGAAGTGAACTCTCGTGTGTGTGCCTATTCTTCCTCTGAACCGGCTGGGTCCCCTCTGTCCTGCATCCATACACTTATGCTGCCCTGAGGCCCCGCTCCACCTGTGGGGAGCCGCACCAACTAAGCTGCCTAAACACCAGCCTCAGAGGACTGTCGCAGCGCTGGTGATCCTCACCAGACACCCCAGGTGGCGTCACGAACATTTCCCTATCCCATACAATTTTCCCCCCTTTTTTAAGAGTGACCCCAGGGTACGGGCCCGGGAGCCGACCACCCAAGGTCAGGCAACAACAAGGCCCGGGCGTCGAGTCGTCCCCATCCCCTGGGCACGTCATCTCTTCCTGGCGTCACGAACAGGATTCCGTGTCCGCTGCAACGACGGAGTGTTGTGCCCGTTGCCACCGGGTACTGTGCGCCTTTAATCAGAACTGTGTATTTAACTGTGGCGAAGATCTCCGCCATTGTTGTTCCGCCAAGCGGGAAGAAGGGCGTAACTGCGGGAAACTGAGAGGCGTACCTGCTGAAGCGCGCAAAGCCCCGGACACGCCCCACACCTCGACGTCAAACCAGGAAGCGCCAGGTCCTGGAAGGAGCCCCGGTGAGCGCTCTGACGTAGGACGCAAGCGACGCAAGGTCCTGAAGGAAGACCGTCACCTGCGGAGATGCGGCCTACCGGAAGAAAAGAAGGTAGGCCACGGTTCGCTAGGGGGGCGCCAGAATGTCCGAAGAACAGCACAATGCCGGAGTACCGGTTAACGGCCCTGATGATCAACCCGCGCCTGGTGCCGAGCAGGCCGGAGCAGCCGCTCCACCAGCAGGGCTTGTAACCCCTGTCATACCCATGGCCCTACCGTACATCCCTGGAGCGAAGTGGCTCCCCCAGTACAGCGGTAAACCAGATACCCTGTCTGGATTCAAAAGGAAAATATGCGGTATACTGGACATGTACTCTATGACAGGCAAGCAAAGAGCCGCTGTTGTATTGGGACAATTGACTGGTGCTGCGGAGCGAGCAGTAGAAACCTGGTCGGCCGCAGACCAGGAGTCAGTGTCCGCAATCTTTAAAAAGTTACAGACTGTCTTTGAGAATCGTACTGAGACAGACCTCCGGATGAGGTTCTACAACTGCTCTCAGCAACCGGAGGACAGTGTTCGGGACTATGCCTGGCGTTTACAAGGGGCCCTGCGAGCTCTGAAACAGGTTAGTCCAACCAGCATCAATGATGAAAATAGAATGCTGAAGGAACAGCTTATCCGGGGACTGAGGTCCCAAGAGGAGAGCAGGACTGTGCATTGGTGGTCCCTGGATCATCCAGATGCCACCTTTGACACCCTTAAGGACATGGCTATAAAAGGACTGCAGCGCCTGGAAACAACTGCTATCCAATGTTACCAGTGTGGGGCCATCCCAGTGCCCTCAGCGTCCACCTTTTCCCCGGTGGCTGCTGAAGCCAAAGTGCAAGCAACGTCCCCTAGTGAGCTGGACAGCCTGCGCTCTGAAGTGCATCAGTTGAGCAAAGTCCTGACAACTGTACTGAGTGCCCCCTGGATGAGAAGGAGAAGGAGGACAACGCCACCCCCTGGGAGGACCAGCGACCAACGCCGCCCGCGGAAGGACCCTGTCTGCCACCGCTGCCACGAGACAGGTCACGCCGTCCAGAGCTGTCCTTTAAACGAACAAACCCTGGTGCCAAGGGCCGACACCCAGGAGTAGACCCCTCAGGCCCATCAAACTGGTACCGCAGGTTCGTGGGAGGAAGACCTTTCCTGTCCATCGTGCTGGACGGCATCGCGACACCCGCTCTGCTGGACACAGGATCTCAGGTAACCATCATGCCTGACGTCCTCTACAAAAGGTTCTGGTCCATAGACGAACTTCACCCACCAGATCCAAATCTTTCCGTGTATGCCTCCAACGGCCTCCCCCTTAACCTAGTTGGGGTTAAGGATGTGGCAGTAAAGGTGGGAAGAATGGAACTGAAGGACCAGGGACTAATTGTAGTAGAGACTAATCCTGATGATACAGACTTGTATATGGTACTTGGCACAAATATTGTTAGTAACTGTTTGGGAGAAGTGTTGTTCTTGCTCAAACAGATGGCTGACACTGCCAGACCAGGGCAGAGAAGGGAGCTCCAGAAAGAGATCTGAGCCCTTATGTACCAGCAAACAGGTAAAGCTAACAGGCGGTGAAATTGGTAATGTACGGGTTACAGACCCAGTACCCATTGTGATTCCCCCGATGATTGAAATGCTGATTTGGTGTAGAGCAGCAATAGGTCTCAAAGGATGGAGCTACCAGGCGGTAGTAGAGCCCCTTAGCTCCGAGCATAGACCTACACTGTTAACTGCCAGAGGGGTAGTGGATGTACGCAATGGGAGGGTGCCCGTACGCCTCCTAAACTATGGGGAGGACGAGATTAGATTACCACGCTATGCCACTGTTGCCAAATTGTACACAGTAAATAACAACTCCATACACACGGCGGAGTCCTTAACCTCACCAGACGAAGTAGAGGATAATGACCCGGCAACCCAGGTGGAGGATTGGTGTCAACAGCTCCATGTTGGGACAGACACCACCCCTGTCCATCAAAAACAGGTGGTACACCGGGTGGTTCAGGAATACGCGCAGGTATTCAGTAAGCACCCACTTGACTTTGGGAGGATTAAAGGGGTACAACACCATATCCCCACAGGTGACCATCCACCCATCAAAGAACGTTACAGGCCTATACCACCAGCACACTACCAGAAGGCGAAGGAGATGTTGCACGACATGAAGAAGGCAGGGGTAGTAAGGGATAGTTTTAGTCCCTGGGCAGCTCCCCTAGTTCTAGTCAGGAAAAAGGACGGAAGCATGAGAATGTGTGTAGATTACAGACAAGTAAATTGCATTACACATAAAGATGCATACCCTTTACCACGTATAGAGGAGTCCCTGGCTGCCTTAAAGTCTGCAAATTACTTCTCCACCCTTGACCTCACTAATGGGTACTGGCAAGTAGCTGTTGCTGAGGAGGATCGGGAGAAGACAGCCTTCATTGCCCGGATGGGACTCTGCGAGTTCAATAGTATGCCGTTTGGACTCTGCAACACCCCCGGAATGTTCCAGAGATTGATGGAGTGCTGCCTGGGACACCGCAACTTCGAGACTGTACTACTATACCTGGACGACGTGATAGTGTACTCCAAAACATATGAGAACCACTTGAAGCACCTGGCGGAGGTATTTGAGTTGCTGTCCCGGTATGGGATGAATCTGAAGCTCTCAAAGTGCCACCTGCTCAAGCGAAAGGTACAGTACCTGGGGCACATCGTTAGCCCAGAGGGAGTAGCACCAGACCCGGAGAAGGTGACTGCCATCCAGAAATGGCCGGAGCCGAAGAGCCTCAAGGAGGTACGTCAGTTCCTGGGACTAGTCGGGTATTACCGGAGGTTTGTGAAGGACTATACCAAGAAAGCGGCACCTCTGCAAGACTTCCTGGTAGGACAGTCCCCCAGAGGCAGAAATCACCCGTTCCAGTGGGGTAAGGAGCAAGCTGAATCCTTTAAGGTGATGAAGGAGATCCTGACTGGCGAAGAGGTTCTAGCCTACCCTGACTACAGCCAACCGTTCCTGCTGTACACTGATGCCAGCAACGAAGGATTAGGAGCTGTACTGAGTCAGAAGCAGGATGGCCGAGAGAAGGTGATCGCCTATGCAAGCAGGAAGCTCCGCCCGACCGAGAGGAACCCAGAGAACTATAGCAGCTTTAAGTTGGAGTTCCTGGCCCTGGTCTGGGCCATCACCAAGCGGTTAAAGCACTATCTAGCCTCCAGTAAGTTCACTGCCTTCACTGATAATAACTCCTTGACTCATCTGGAAACAGCCAAGTTAGGAGCCATGGAACAACGATGAATGGCCCGGCTGTCAAACTACCAGTTCACCATTAAGTACCGGGCAGGCCACAAGAACGCCAACGCCGATGCTCTGTCCAGGATGCCTCACCAGTCGGACACGGAAGAAGAAGTGGATGACCTGGAGGAGATTGAACTACCTGCCTTTCATCGGAATGGAATGGTCCACGAGCAACGAGATTCCAGGAGGCAATGCGGTAAGACGTTAAACCCCCTGCCTCACCACAGCTGGAAGGAGACCCAGGACAGCGACCCGGTTGTCAGCCGTATCAAAGAGCTGATAACCCAAGGAGGTTCCTCCCTGGAGAAGGACGCTTCTCTACAAGCCAAGCAGCTGTGGAATGAGAAGAGCCGGCTGTTCATCTATAGAGAGAAGCTGTGCCGGAGGTACGTCAACCCCAAAACCCATGACATGATCTGGCAGATAGTGGTGCCCAAGACAGACATCCAGATGGTGTTGGAAGCCTACCACGATCAGGCGGGGCACTTTGGCTGGAAGAAGCTAGAAACCCTGCTGAAGTGTCAGTTTTATTGGGTAGGAATGCGCAGTTCCATTGAGAGGTGGTGCCAGAATTGTGGACTCTGTAGCCTCAGAAGAAAAGACTACAGCAGCCAGAATGCACCCCTGTAACCCATCAAGACGACTCGTCCCTTGGAGATCGTGGCCCTGGATCATGTCAAGCTGTCACCCAGCAGGTCAGGATATTCCTATGTCCTGACCATGGTGGATCACTACTCCCGGTTCCTGGTGGTCGCCCCCGTCAAGGATCTGACGGCAGAGACAGCAGCGAGGACGTTTCAGGCATACTTCTGCAGGCCCCATGGATACCCCGAGCAGGTGCTGACGGATCAAGGCCCAGCCTTTGAAGACGAACTGTTCAAGGAGTTCTGCCATCTGTACGGGTGTAAAAAGATCCGGACTACACCGTACCACCCCCAAACCAACGGTCTCTGTGAAAAGATGAATAACATCGTCATCGACCTGCTGAAGACCTTACCACTAGAGGAGAGAAATCAGTGGCCAGACCTACTACCTGACCTGATAGATCTGTACAACCACATACCTGTGAGTTCCACCAATTGTACTCCAGCATATCTCATGCGAGTGTTATGCACACGCCCGGACTGACTGGCGTGTGCGTGTTTAGTGATCCCACTGGACCATGAACCGGAGAGTGCCTGGAGGGGCGTAACTAAGTATCTACCCGATCCGACCAAGGTCGCACGACGGCTAAAGATGCCTGTGCACCAGGGAGGAACCGAGCAGAGGGACCAGGTGCGACTCCAGGTCAGACCCCGGACACGGCTGTTGACCCACACCGGGGAATACAGGAACAGGCAGGTTAGAGCACAGGCTGGGTAGGGTCCAGTACAGACTAGGAGACGGGTTCAGAGCCGCAGATGCGGTAATCAAGCAGAGTAAAGCAAAACTGCAGGTGCGGTGGACAAGGCTGAGCAGAGCGAAACCGCAGGTGCGGTGGACAAGGCTGAGCAGAGCAAAACTGCAAGTGCAGTGGACAGGGCTGAGCAGAGCGAAACCGCAGATGCGGTGGACAAGGCAGAGCAGAGCGAAAACGCAGGTGCGGTGGACAAGGCTGAGCAGAGCGAAACCGCAGGCACGGTGGACAAGGCTAAGCAGAGGGAAACCGCAAGTGCGGTGGACAGGGCTGAGGAGAGCGAAACTGCAGGTGCGGTGGACAAGGCTGAGCAGAGCGAAACCGCAAGTGCGGTGGACAGGGCTGAGCAGAGCGAAACCGCAGATGCGGTGGACAAGGCAGAGCAGAGTGAAACCACAGATGCGGTGGACAAGCCAGAGCAGAGCGAAACCGCAGATGCGGTGGACAAGGCTGAGCAGAGCGAAACCGCAGGCGCGGTGGACAAGGCTGAGCAGAGCGAAACCGCAAGGGCGGTAGACAAAGCAGAGCAGAGCGGGCAGAAACCGCCAGAGCGGTAAGTAAGGCAGAGCAGAGATAAACCGCCCAAGCGGTGAGCAAAGACAGAGCAGAGGGGACAGAGCTCTGTTCACACGGAACAGACTGGAAGGGAAAGGCAGAACCAGATACACACAAGGTACTTGCAAAGAAGTAGCGAGTGGACTCCAAACTCACAAACAGAAGTACAGCGACAACGAGTAGGAGTTAGGTGCAGGTTCAGACTCTGCAGAAAAAGAGAGGAAATGGACAAAGAGACAAAACAGGTAACAAGTTAGGAGACAGTTCAGACAGGAACTGTACTGCAACGAAATACAGGAAAGAGCCTAGGTATAGCCAAGTGCTGGTTCAGACACTGCAGCAAAAGGGAGGAAACGGACATAGGGACCAAACAGGTAACAGGTTAGGAAACAGTTCAGACAGGAACTGTACTGCAACGAAATACAGGAACAAGCCTAGGTATGGACTGATGATCAAGTTTGCGATCTTGCATAGTGGGAGATGGTGCCCTATGCAAAAACGCTGCCAGGTATGTTACAGTACCCCCCCCCCTTTACGCCCCCTCTTCTTCAAGCCTGCAAGAGTGTTCCGCAGAGAATTGGGAGGCCAATCCTTCTCTTCAAGAGGATTACCTCTTCTGTCCACTAGAGGAAACAAAACTGGTCTCATCATCTTGGTAACTAGGATGCTTCCTCCCATCAAGCCATCCTCAGCAACGGATGAACTAGGTGAAGTACCAGGTACAGGGTGTAAGAAAATCTCTGTCCATTTGTTATCAGAAAACACCCCGGTGGATTCTGGAGATAACTGGAGGTCCTCTGCCTGGTTGGAGGGATGCGGAGACTCGGGGGTCATTAGTGCTTCGAAGTACATTTTGCCAAGCTTACTAGATGAAGTAGGCGCAGTACCAGGTACAGGGTGTAGGAAAGTCTCACAGCAATTGTTACCAGGTAGCACCCCGGGGAATACAGGAGACAACTGGAGGTCCTCCGCATGGCCGGAGGGGTGCAGGGACTCGAGGGTAACCACTGCTTCGGAGTACACTTGGTCAAACTCACTGGAAGAAGTGGGCGAGGTATCCGATACAGGGTGTAGGAAAGTCTCTCTCCATTCGTTAACAGACAGCACCCCGGAGGATTCAGGAGGCAACTGGAGGTCCTAAGCCTGGTTGGAGGGGTGCAGAGACTCGGGGGTATCCACTGTTTCAGAGTACACTTGGTCAAGCTCACTGGATGAAGTGGGCGAAGGTATCCGGTACAGGGTGTAAGAAAGTCTCTCTCCATTCGTTAACAGGCAGCACCCCGAAGGATTCAGGAGGCAACTGGAGGTCCTCCGCCTGGTTGGAGGGGTGCAGAGACTCGGGGGTAACCACTGTTTCAGAGTACACTTGGTCAAGCTCACTGGATGAAGTGGGCGAGGTATCCGGTACAGGGTGTAGGAATTTCTCTCTCCATTCGTTAACAGGTAGCACCCAGGAGGATTCAGGAGGCAACTGGAGGTCCTCCGCCAGGTTAGAGGGGTGCAGAGACTTGGGAGTATCCTCCGCCTCGATGGACGTATCGCCAGATTCATTAAAGATGGAGAGTTCCTGCTTAGGGACCATCTTCAGTCTGGTTTCTGGGAGGGCAACAGTCTCTTCGGGCAAGAGAACTGGTGCGCTACCCACACACATCACCCATCGGGGCTGCTCCGGGACACTGGGAAGGCAGCTTCAGCAGAGTCCCCAGGATTAAGGTCGTCAAAGACCATTAGAAAGGCCACCAGGGAAGCCTGCAGGTCAAGGACGATAGGATCCCATGCTTCCCATAGGGGGGTGACCCATTTCAAGGCATCACCCGCTAGGTAGGATAACATAAATGCCACTTTAGACCAATCGATAGGAAAATAGAGAGGGTAGAACTTGAAATGCAGCATGCATTGCTCCACAAACGCACGGCTTTGTTTAGGATCCCCATAGTACCGTGGCGGATCCGCAGGAACGAGTGCAGAAAGCTCCATTTGAACTGGTGCGTACATCGCGGGGGCCATAGGTAGAGAAAAAAAAAATTATTTATTTATTTTTAATGCACGTATTCGCTGGACACAGATTCAAAATGTCTCAGAGAGCGAAGGGCCGTGGGGCTCAACGGGAACCATGGCCTAAGCAAACTGTTATGCACGCGCCCGGTCTGGCTGGCGTGTGCGTGATTAGTGATCCCACTGTGCCATGAACCGGAGAGTGCCTGGAAGGGCGTAACTAAGTATGAACCCGATCCGACCCAGGTCGCACGACGGCTACGACGCCTATGCACAAGGGAGGAACCGAGCAGAGGGACCAGGTGCGACTCCAGGTCAGACCCCGGACACGGCTGTTGACCCACACCGGGGAATACAGGAACAGGCAGGTTAGAGCACAGGCTGGGTAGGGTCCAGTACAGACTAGGAGACGGGTTCAGAGCCGCAGATGCGGTAATCAAGCAGAGTAAAGCGAAACCGCAGGTGCGGTGGACAATGCTGAGCAGAGCAAAACCACAAGTGCGGTGGACAGGGCTGAGCAGAGCGAAACCGCAGGTGCGGTGGACAGGGCTGAGCAGGAGCAGAGCGAAACCGCAGGTGCGGTGGACAGGGCTGAGCAGAGCGAAACTGCAGGTGCGGTGGACAGGGCTGAGCAGAGCGAAACCGCAGGTGCGGTGGACAGGGCTGAGCAGAGAGAAACCGCAGGTGCGGTGGACAGGGCTGAGCAGAGCGAAACCGCAGGTGTGGTGGACAGGGCTGAGCAGAGCGAAACCGCAGGTGGGTGGACAGGGCTGAGCAGAGCGAAACAACAGGTGCGGTGGACAAGGCTGAGCAGAGCGAAACCGCAAGTGCGGTGGACAGGGCTGAGCAGAGAGAAACTGCAGGTGCGGTGGACAGGGCTGAGCAGAGCGAAACCGCAAATGAGGTGGACAGGGCTGAGCAGAGCGAAACCGCAGGTGCGGTGGACAGGGCTGAGCAGAGCGAAACCGCAGGTGTGGTGGACAGGGCTGAGCAGAGCGAAACCGCAGGTGCGGTGGACAAAGCAGAGCAGAGCGGGCAGAAACCGCCAGAGCGGTAAGTAAGGCAGAGCAAAGATAAACCGCCCAAGCGGTGAGCAAAAACAGAGCAGAGGGGACAGAGCTCTGTTCACACGGAACAGACTGGAAGGGAAAGGCAGAACCAGATACACACAAGGTACTTGCAAAGAAGTAGCGAGTGGACTCCAAACTCACAACAGAAGTACAGCGACAACGAGTAGGAGTTAGGTGCAGGTTCAGACTCTGCAGAAAAAGAGAGGAAACGGACAAAGAGACAAAACAGGTAACAAGTTAGGAGACAGTTCAGACAGGAATTGTACTGCAATGAAATACAGGAACGAGCCTAGGTATAGCCAAGTGCTGGTTCAGACACTGCAGCAAAAGGGAGGAAACGGACATAGGGACAAAACAGGTAACAGGTTAGGAGACAGTTCAGACAGGAACAGTACTGCAACAAAATACAGGAACGAGCCTAGGTATAGCCAAGAGCTGGTTCAGACACTGCAGCAAAAGGGAGGAAACGGACATAGAAACAAAACAAGTAACGGATTAGGAGACAGTTCAGACAGGAACTGTTACTGCAGCGAAATACAGGAACGAGCCTGGGTATACGGCCCCCAGAGGCAGAAACGAACAGGCTAGGAGCGTGTTCAGACAGGCCTGGGAATACAGCCTCCAGGAAGGCGGACAGGCAGGGAAAAACAGAACAGGACCTGGCACATTCAGAGTCAAGAAGCACACTGAATGTTAAAGTTGCTCAGCCCTCAGCTTCCAGGTGAAGCTGGTTTAAATATCCAGTGACTGACAGCAATAGGCTGAAGACGCATTAGGGGTGTGCCCACAGCAGCTACAAGAAACAGGAAGTGACCGGGCCGCCACCCTAAGCAGCCAGAACAGAGGCAAGCAGACAGCATGGAAAGAAGCCAGGCTAGCAGACTGGACTGATGATCAAGTTTGCGATCTTGCATAGTGGGAGATGGTGCCCTATGCAAGAACGCCGACAGGTATGTTACAGCGAGCAAGACCCGGGAAGTTGCCCATGGACCTGGAGCTTGGTGTAGTAGAACCAGAGGCAGATAGGTCCACTGAGGACTGGGACACGACCAGACAGGAGCAGTACAGAAGAGTACAGGCCTGTGTCGAAGACAGTCTCACTCGGGTAAGGGACAAGCAGGAAGCCCACTACAATAAAAGTGCGCCCGTAGAACCCTTCACACCAGGAGAAGTGGTGTTAAAGAGGAAAAGGAGAAACCACAAACTTGATGACCTATGGGAGAGAGAACCCTACACTGTGTTAAATTCAAGATTTGATAACAAGAAGACCTGTTTGATTAGCAAAGACGGAGGAATAACGACTGCAACGCTATCTAGAGACCATCTGAAGTTGTGTCCAGACCTGCTAAAGTCCCAAGAAGAAGTGCCTCTAACCGTACCGGAGGAGCCTAAAGAAGCAGTACTCCATACTGACTTAGGAGATTTCCTGGCTGATTGGCCTCAACTAGGAGGATCAGTAATAATACCTGTGATCCACTTCTTTCAACAGCCAGAAGACCCTCAACAGCAAGTAGAATCTGTAAGTGCTTCAGAAGAGCCTGCTCAAGAAGAATCCCCGGAATAAGGATCCCCGGTTGGAGCAGAGCAAGAAGGCCCAGCCAATGGTATACTTGCCAGTCCCGTAGAGAGGTTAAGGCAACCCTGCAGTCCCCCAACACTTAGAACTGACAGAATGGGAGGTAGTGCAAACACTAGTGCCTCACGCATCCCAGTACCACGTAGGTCAACACGTAGCACATGAGGTCAGACCCCTGTCAGATACAGAGAATAGAGAAGGAAACTCTGACAGTGTAGATAGTAGCCCCTGGGGTATTGTCTTGTGTTTTTTCATGTATGTGTATCTTGTACAGTACAGACCAAACGTTTGGACACACCTTCTCATTTAAAGATTTTTCTGCATTTTCATCACTATGAAAATTGTACATTCACACTGAAGGCATCAAAACTATGAATTAACACATGTGGAATTATATACTTAACAAAAAAGTGTGAAACAACTGAAAATATGTCTTATATTCTAGGTTCTTCAAAGTAGCCACCTTTTGCTTTGATGACTGCTTTGCACACTCTTTGCATTCTCTTGATGAGCTTCAAGAGGTAGTCACCGGAAATGGTCTTCCAACAATCTTGAAGGAGTTCCCAGAGATGCTTAGCATTTGTTGGCCCTTTTGCCTTCACTCTGCGGTCCAGCTCACTCCAAACCATCTCGATTGGGTTCAGGTCTGGTGACTGTGGAGGCCAAGTCATCTGGCGTATCACCCCATCACTCTCCTGCTTGGTCAAACAGTCCTTACACAGCTTGGAGGTGTGTTTGGGGTCATTGTCCTGTTGAAAAATAAATGATGGTCCAACTAAACACAAACCGGATGGAATAGCATCCCGCTGCAAGATGCTGTGGTAGCCATGCTGGTTCAGTATGCCTTCAATTTTGAATAAATACCCCAACAGTGTCACCAGCAAAGCACCCCCACACCATCACACCTCCTCCTCCATGCTTCATGGTGGGAACCAGGCATGTAGAGTCCATCCGTTCACCTTTTCTGCGTCGCACAAAGACACGGTGGTTGGAACCAAAGATCTCAAATTTGGACTCATCAGACCAGAGCACAGATTTCCACTGGTTTAATGTCCATTCCTTGTGACCTTTAGCCCAAACAAGTCTCTTCTGCTTGTTGCCTGTCCTTAGCAGTGGTTTCCTAGCAGCTATTTTACCATGAAGGCCTGCTGCACAAAGTCTCCTCTTAACAATTGTTGTAGAGATGTGTCTGCTGCTAGAACGCTGTGTGGCATTGACCTGGTCTCTAATCTGAGCTACTGTTAACCTGAGATTTCTGAGGCTGGTGACTCGGATAAACTTATCCTCAGAAGCAGAGGTTACACTTGGTCTTCCTTTCCTGGGGCGTCCTCATGTGAGCCAGTTTCTTTGTAGCGCTTGATGGTTTTGCAACTGACTGACCTTCATTTCTTAAAGTAATGATGGCCACACGTTTTTCTTTACTTAGCTGCTTTTTTCTTGCCGTAATACAAATGCTAACAGTCTATTCAGTAGGACTATCAGCTGTGAATCTACCTGACTACTGCACAACACAACTGATGGTCCCAACCCCATTTATAAGGCAAGAAATCCCACTTATTAAACCTGACAGGGCACACCTGTGAAGTGAAATCCATTTCCGGTGACTACCTCTTGAAGCTCATCAAGAGAATGCCAAGAGTGTGCAAAGAGTCATCAAAGCAAAAGGTGGCTACTTTGAAGAACCTAGAATATAAGACATATTTTCAGCTGTTTCACACTTTTTTTTGTTAAGTATATAATTCCACATGCATTAATTCATAGTTTTGATGCCTTCAGTGTGAATGTACAATTTTCATAGTCATGAAAATACAGAAAAATCTTTAAATGAGGTGTGTCCAAACTTTTGGTCTGTACTGTATGCGCTTTGCCTTACTAATGGACAATTTAAGTGATATGGACACTTCCCTTGTTATCTCTAGTTACCCGTAAGGGTACATAAAGAACTTTGTGGCTGAGGACTGTGAGCAGCCCAAAAACTGTTTGCTGTAAATAGTTGCACTCCCTGGAGTGCCCCTTTAGGTGACCTCAGAACAAAAACCTGTCTGGCGTGGCAGAAGTGGAGGTTCATCTCAGGATCGACATGCCCTGCAGCCACCCTAGGGCCTACGTTGAGGGTTTGCTTTGGACAGGTCCCTCAAGCTACCTTGTACTTTACCCGTGAGATAGACACCCTGTCAGGGGACCTCACTGGAACAGACTTAAATTCTGAGGTTGCTTATTGTATGTATGTATATATTTATTATTTATGTTTTTGCAACGTTCAAGCAAAGTGCCTCCCATAAAGGGAAGAGTTATTGTTGTTACTTTTTATAAAAATTTCTTCAGTCCGGGAGTACTGAGCTTTGCTAGGGGGGAATGTGGCCCCCTGCTGCACATTGGTGCCACAGATCCCAGAGGGGTGCATGGATAGACTTCTCCACAAGAGGCCCTCATAGCATTCACACACCTCCACCCTACCACCTCAGACCACCAGAGGGAGCCTAGATAGGGATATATATACTGGAGGGTGGAGTTAGGCAGTCAGTCTGGAGTCTACAGTCTGTGAGAAGGTCAGTCTGTTGAGAGGAGCTCCTGCAGAAGCTAGCCTGCAGTGGAGCTCAGTCAGTCCAGTCCAGACTCAGAGAGGTCGAGTTAATGAGCCTAGGGCGTGCCGACGCCAAAAGAGCGGTGAAGAGTAGCGAGGCCTACTGCCCGTGTGAAGCCTAGTGAGGGCCCCGAGCGTGGCCGAAGGTGAGTGGAGTAAGCAAGTAACATAGGGGGCAGAGGAACTTTACCCGCTCACCCCAAGAACATATACCGGACACCGGGTCCGCGTCTACAGGGATTCCTAACACACAGCAGAAACAACCAGAACCCCTGGCGAACTATATGTCCCAGGAACACCAAAAGCTGATTACGTACCAGGGTCAGGAGTCACGGAGGCCCCAGAGACCAGGGAGTGTGAACTCCAATAGAAGGCCCTACCACCAGGTCAGCAGGTGCAAGACAGAGACCAAGTTAGGCCTTGCTCCAGGCAGGTCAGAAACTTATCAAGGAAAGGCAAGGAACAGGAGGCCCCACACCCGCTCACTGGGGAGAGTCCTGATATGCACCCTTCACCCTGAAGGACCCTTGACAGTGCCAGAAACACCACCAGTAAAGGTACTGAAGTGAACTCTCGTGTGTGTGCCTATTCTTCCTCTGACCCGGCTGGGTCCCCTCTGTCCTGCATCCATACACTTACGCTGCCCTGAGGCCCCGCTCCACCTGTGGGGAGCCGCACCAACTAAGCTGCCTAAACACCAGCCTCAGAGGACTGTCGCAGCGCTGGTGATCCTCACCAGACACCACAGGTGGCGTCACGAACATTTCCCTATCCCATACAATTTTCCCCCTTCTTTTAAGAGTGACCCCAGGGTATGGGCCCGGGAGCCGACCACCGCAACATCCCCCAAGGTCAGGCAACAACAAGGCCCGGGCGCTGAGTCGTCCCCATTCCCTGGGCGCGTCAATACTATTCACTTGTCCAGGTTTTTCATGGACCCATTGTAAGTACAAAACGCACAGAAGACAAGTCAATTTCTTTTCCTGTATCATAGATGAAAAGGGTCAATACAAGTCTATAGGTCCATGAAAAACAGACAGCACACGTGTGCCATCCATGTGCTGTCCGTGTGCCGTCTGTGTGCTGTCCGTGTACTGTCCGTGTGCCATCAGTATGCTGTCCGTGTACTGTCCGTGTGCCATCAGTGTGCTGTCCGTGTGCCATCAGTGTGCTGTCCGTGTACTGTCCGTGTGCCATCAGTGTGCTGTCCGTGTACTGTCCGTGTGCCATCTGTGTGCTGTCTGTGTACTGTCCGTGTTTAACATTGCAAAGGTCAGGAGAAGATTTGTAATTTATTTCTTTATCCATCAGTAAAAATCAATGAAGACACTAATGGTAAAAACAGACACACGGGCCGTACACTGATGACACAGGCACCATTTTCTCACGTATGTGTTTAAACACAGATGTATGAATGAGGCCTAAGAGTCATCTACAGTAATCTGATACAATCCCTGCTTCATCCTGATTTACCAGCATCATGGCCACCCAAAAGTAAAATAATCCAGTATATGGGAGGAAAAACATTTCTCAAATGTAAAATTTGGTTTATTAAATTATCCCAATTCATCCCCCTCACACCGAGACATCAGATCTGAAGCCAAAGATATTTACAGGGTAAATCCGATTGACCGTTAACCACTTCATAACTTTTGATGTACATGTTAGTCAAAAGTTGTGTCCCTGCCATTGATGTGGGCTCGCACGCTGATCCTGCATCTTTCTTGGCAGATAACGGCTGATTTATTCATTTTTCTCAGCATAAATTCTCATTGTCATCTATGCTCAGGCATCCAAATCTTTATGCTTTTGCCGTGGCTGCCACAGTTTTCTTAAGAATCATCTCACCAGACGGCCAATTTCTGTTCTTGCGTTTTCGTTTTTTCCTCTCCTTCTTCCCAGAGACATAACTTTTTTTATTTTTCTGTCCAGATAGACATGTGAGGGCTTATTTTTTGCGGGAGGAGTTGTAGTTTTGAACGACACCATTCGTTTTACCACATAATGTACTGAAAAACGGGAGAAAAAATCCAAGTGCAGTGAAATTGTGAAAAAAAAAACCACAATTCTGACATTGTTATTTGGGAATTGCTTTTACAGTGTACATTTTGTGGTAGAAATGACCTCCCAATATGGTTCCCCTCATCAGTACGATTACGACGATATCAAACATGTCCAGTTTTTGACTATTTTAGTGGTGAAAAAAAAATCAGAAGTTTGAAAAAATAAATTTTTTCGTTGTGTCGCCATTTTACGGGAGCCATAACATTTTAATTTTTCGGTCAATGGAGCTGTGTGATTGAATATTTTTTGCAGGGCGACATGACATTTTTATTAATACCATTTTGGGATAGGTGTGACATTTTGATCGCTTTTACAGCATTTTTTATGGTATTGCAGCAACCAATAAAACATAATTTTTGGCGTTCTTGAATCTGTTCCGTTTACGGTGTTTACCGATTGGGTTAATTATATTTATATTTTGATAGATCGGACTTTTCTGAGCACGGCAATACCAAATATGTGTATTTTTTTTATTATTTTTATTTATAAAGGGGCGATTTGAACTTTTTTTTATTTTTTTCACATTTTTTAAAACACTTTTTTTTTAACCTCTCACTGTGCTTTTAAATCCCCTTTGGGGACATAAACCTGCGATCATCAGATCACTTCTGCTATATAAAGCAATACCACAGCATTGCTGCATATAATAAATATCACGGTCTCCTTTGAAGCCCGGCCACAGGCTTCATAATGACAAACAAGGAGATCTTCAGCCCGCCAGCTGTCATAAAACCGATCGGTGTACCGCGATCGCGTCACGGGGTGCCAATGGGCACAAAGAATGACGCACCCTCATGCACTATTAATGCCGCTGTCACAGTTTTACAGCGGCACCTAACAGGATAACAATCTGTCAGAGGCAGGACCCATTTGTAACACACAGCCATTACCTGCGGTGTATCACCCCGTAAGCCCGCTCCATACAACTGCTACCGACTTGCGCCATACATGTTAAAATCTTTGGCAGAGCACGGAGAAACCGCTTTCCGTTCTGTAGGTCACAGGTCACTTTAGGCCTGGCAGCTTGTAGAATGGCGGGTCCTGGGCGGAGTGGCAAGGTGACATCATCCCATTGGTCTACTTGGGACCTGACCACTGTCTGCTGCTGGACTTGCCGGGGTAAGGTAAGTGGGGCTACTAAGAAGGCTATTTAGGGGGCCATCATACAAAGTGGGGGCTACCGAGGAGACAATCATACAGTGTGGGGTCTACTAAGGTGGCCCTCATACAGAGTGGGAGATACATTGAGGGCCCTACAACAGAGTAGAGGCTACTAAGGAGGCTCTCCTACAGATTGTGGTCTACTAAGGGGGCCATCATATAGAATGGGGGCTACTAAGGGGGTCATAATACAGGGTAAGGACTATTGTTGAGGTCATCATACAGTTTGGGGACTACTATGAGGGTGATCCTACAGTGTGGAGGCCATGATACAGTGTGAGGGTTAATGTGGGGCATCATATTGCGTGGTGGCATGATACAGTATAGGGGCTACTTTAGGGACCATCTTACAGTGTAGGGGCTACAGTGAGGCCATTGTAGAGTTTGGGGGATATCATACAATGTGGGGGGTAATCAAACAGTGTGTGGGGTACTAACAGGCCATCATACAGTGTGGAGACTATTAAGGGGTCATTAAACAGTGTGGAGGTCATTATACAATGTGGAGGCTACTAACGGGCCATTATACAGTGTGGAGACTATTAAGGGGTCATTATACAGTGTGGAGGCCATTATACAGTGTGGAGGTCATTATACAATGTGGAGGCTACTGTGGGGCCATCAGACAGTGTGGGAACTACTGTGGAGGCATCAATGCGTTTTACTTTGTAAGAGGCACAGTGGTGGGCATTATTATGTGGAGCAGTAAGAGGAGCACTGTTTTGTTCCACACAGCAGGTGCAGTAGTAGGGACACATACGGCAGCAGTTGCTCAATATTGAGGTATCAGCAGGATGAGGAGCTTGTACAGGTTGGGAATAGATGAGGACGTTGCTGGAAATTTGAGAAGTAAAATGTGTCTGTTGTAAACTCTGCAGATGAGTTGTGGCTGGAGAAGTTGCATTGGCGGTCTGGGCCAAATGGAAAAGGCAGGAAAATTAATGACTTCATCAGAAAGAACGTCAGCTGTAAGTCATCTAATAAGACTCTACTGTAACCTCTTAATATATTCTGCAGCGCTGGCATGTACCACTGTATGGTCGCAATATGGTGGTTATATCGGTGTTAGTCTTTAAATAGAGATTTTTTTTCAGTAGCAGCCTGGTCATCTGCTGAGGTTCTCCTACATCCACTATTAGGCTGTGTGCCCACGTAGCATTTTTCAAGCGTATATGCTGCGGAATTTCCGCAGCGTAAACGCTTGAAAAACGCATGGTAATCCGCACCCCATGGTCCCCAATGGGATTCCGCAACTTCTATGCACATGCTGCGGATTTTTCCGCAGCGTTTATGCCGCGTTCAAAAATCCGCAGCATGTCATTTAATTTTGCGTTTCCGCAAGCGGAATTGCCTTAGTTCAATGCATAAAAAACGCAAGGCAATTCCGCATGTGGAAAACGCGTGAAAAACGCGCGAAAAATGCGCGATAAACGCGTGCGGAATTCCGCATGCGTTTTTCCGGGAGAGGACTTGCATTTATGCAGCAGATATTTTCTGCTTCATAAATGCTACGTGGGCACATAGCCTAAGGATAAGACCCATAGTTGTAAACATGGTTTCATGATTGGAGGCCCACTCAGAAGTTCACCTGTCCTGAACCCCTAGCTACGCCTCTGCTAATAAATGTTAACGGTGTTGTCCAGTCTCAGATGAAAATTCTGCAGACACTTTGCTGCGCGACTCTGCCCTCTGCAATCATATAGAGGGACTGCAGAGTTTTCTTCTTAGGTCGGACCACCCCTTTTACTTTGTATTTCATTTTTTTTCATAAATGAAATCTATAACAACCAGAGGAAACTTTGATTGTTTCATGATTTTTTTTCCAAAAGATGATGTAGCACTAACAACCAAATAAACAGCATAAACATAATTTTGTTGTTGTTATTTTTAATATCCCCGTATCAATTTTTTAAAACAAATGGGGAGCACAAAAAATAAAGATACACAGAAACATATGTAAGGGAGGAGACTCTAACTCCATTGCCCTGTACAGTGGGTAAGCTGCATTACACCGCCGTGTGGATGCAGATGAGGATGTTGATAGAAGCTTGTGATCTATTTTTCTGATCACATCCGCTCTCCATCCATGAGCCAAAAAATTTCTTCTGGATCATTAGGTCGAATGGCTGCCAAAGTCACACCGAAAATGTCCCATTGAGTTTTTATTATGCGATCAGGGCGTAGACTTGCCGGATGTGGGACTAGACTTTTAATAAATGTTTCCTCTGCATTCGCCTTTGAACTGCGATTCAGATAGTCTAGTACTCGCACATCTTGCGATATTGATGGAGCTCTTCTGTGTCTTGACCTCGCTCCAGGTTGGTGTATGACGTGCAGTGGGGATGTCTCGGACCTTCTGACAGCGATGCTACATTATCCGAGGAGGGGCCACAATGTTATTGGATGCCTCTGCCGGAGCGTCCGATGCCAGATTATCAGTCACACTAATTAAATAAAAAATATTTAAGGTTTAGACATTTCACAAATGCAAAGGTTTTATTATTTAATAAGCACATAGAATAAAGTAACACTACAATGAGAACAAGACACGGGCTCACAGGTCAACTTTCATACATATGTTCTTCACGCAATCCATTTTAACATATAATCTACTGAAAGAAAATGGTGAAAAGCACAATCGCAACTTTGTGTTTTGGGATTTTTTTTCTAGTGCTTTCATTTAGCAGTAAAAAAAAACCTCAAAACGTAATACTCAAGGTACAGGCGACAGTTTTATTTTTATCTATTTTTGGGGTGGGTAGTGCAGGCAGTGAGAAATGCCAATTCTGGTATCTTCAATTTTCTTTTTTTACTGTTGATCAAACGTTTTCAATAAATTTATGTATCGAATATCTGACTTTTACTACGATAACAAATCTGTTAACTTTTTCCCCCATATTGTAATTTGTTTAATTTCTAATTGGGAAAACTTAATTTAAACTTTTATATATTTAATGTTTAAATTATTTTTATTTTTCTATTTTCTCTTCAACTTTTAATCCTCATGAGAGACATTAACCTGTGATCTTCTGATCACTTACATTATATGCTGCAATACTATTGTTTTGAAGTAAACAGCAAAAATGTTCTCCTATGAAGCTTGGTCTATTACCTGAGCTTCCTAAGAGAACTAAGATGGCACCGACAGGAGCTTTAAGCAGACCCCCGACTGGATAGGATGTAGGAGCAAGTGTAATTTCTATGCCGCTATCAGTGATTCACGGCAGTAGTAAAATGGTTAAACTGCAGCGATCGGAGCGCGCTGTAGCCAGTGCAGTTACAGACAGATGCCGGCTACGCGACACAGCCGGCACCTGAAAAGTTAGTAGTAGCTTGTGACAAAAATGGACATCAGTATTAATTGAACAACTTATGGTCTCAAATCCAATATATCTTGATAATAAAGACTTAAGACACATTGATGCAAACATGGGGGAATTATATTATAGTCACTTATGCAGTTTTTGATGGTTTGCTCTTGCCGAAGTCCAATTTGCTGATGAATCTCATGTGCGACTTTTTCCAAGGCGCTCTATTTTCAGAAGCAATGGCGATAGACTTCTTGATGAATGTTTCAGACCACAAGACTTTGCTGCATCAAAATTATTAATGTTTTGGTATCTAGTGGAGGTGACATGGTGATCGCCGGCCTAAATATGAATACACTGGTCAGATCCTGGGGTTCTGGCTTCAAATCACTGGCTTGTTCGATTACCACTGTAGGCCACAATCCACATTTAGCGATATTTCCAAACACTTAATTTCCAGGATTTGTATGGATTTCTTCATGTCGGCATCCGAAATGCTGAAAATCTGAAAATCACCATATGTGACAGTTTGGGATCAAATTAGCATCAAAGGTAGCAGCTTCCTGGACTACAGAGGTAGGGGTAAAGTCTTTTCATATGAAGGGACCCAAGATGACATCTCTGTCCTCAGATATTAATGGACAATGGATCATGATGATTAGTTTTGATGTTAGCATTTTTGCTGTTGATGTTTTTCAATTCTAGATGTTCAGTTGTCGGCCACTTTGTTACAAGCTTTGGCTTCTTTAACGACAATGAGACGACTGATTGGTGGCAGCGGCTTAGAGACGCGGAGTTCTGTTTTAACTCTTGGTGTTTCTATTGGTGGAAGGATGGAAATGTTATTTTTCGCGGTGACACGCGGAAATGACATCCATGAGATGAATTCTAGGTCTCCCGTCTCAACTTGTGTTGCTATGGAGACTTTAATTACAGGATCAGTTCTTGTACTTTTGGAGGCCACTTGGATGTGATTGAGGTCCTCCTCACTTACTTGGGTCCCAACTGTTTTGTATTTGGAGACTGATGGATGAAGCTTTGCTGATCCCAATTTATTCCTAAAAAAATCCAAGGATCTCCTTTTTACAATATTAGAAGGTTGTTTTGTCATCTTTATAGGATTTCCCTTCCTGACTGACGGGGGCAGCTTCTCAATCAGACCCACCTCAATCTGTTCCAGTTCACATGGTGAATCGTTGCTTAGTTTTTCCTCCACTATTTCAGGAGCAGCATCTGGTGGAACATCATAAGCCTTGCTCCTCTTCTCCCGTTTCCAGAACTGTTTCCATGACCTGGCTGGGATTTTAGTCTCTTTTTCTGGAGAGTCAGGGATGTAATCAAATGACTCAGCCAGACATTGCTCATTAAAGAAACATCCAAAAAGGTTCCATTTCCCATACACCATGGCTGAAGCCTGGGATGGGACAGGTAGTTGGTAAAAGAACATGTTGATTTGCAGAAAATCTGTGCAGAAATGAAATTTGCCTTTCAGCAGTATACACCCTCCTCTCTTTTTCTCTCGCCTACAAAACCCTCAGAGCAGTTCAGGTAGAACACGGAACTATGAAGCAGAGACCGGTGACATCACAATCTTACGTCATGGCGACATGACTGTGACATCATGACATTCCGAGGACATGATGTGGGAGGAGCTGTAATAAATAATGATCGGCTGCATGTAAATCCCTGCTTTTTCCACTCTTACATTTTCATTTAACAAGCAAAAAGAATTTAGATTTTTATATGATAATTATTATATATAATATATACCCTTCACATAATTTTAAAACAAACTTTATATCAGATGTTGCATATAAATATATTATCAGAGCATTTTCCCATGTCATACATAAGCCGGCATGTAGTAGATAATCATAACCAGGACAACATTTACGTGATGAACTCCTGGCCACGGCCTGTCTTTATTAACTAACACCATATTTTAAATACAAAGTTCAATCAAAATGATTAATTAATAATTTCAGATTGAATAAATTGCAATAATAGCAATAAGCTCAGCCATAGGCTCAGGCTAAGGCCACTATCAGTATTCGGCCAGTATTTTTTCTCAGGAGTGGGAGCCAAAACCCGGAGTGGGTGATAAATGCAGAATTGGTGACTTGTTTCTATTATACCTTTTCTCTGATTGTTCCTCACCTGGTTTTGGCTCCCACTGCTGAGAAAAAATACTGACCGAATACTGACCAAATACTGATAGCGGGGCCGAGGCTTAAAAATGCATTACACATGGCCTGGTCGCCTCAATAAGGTGGACAGCTCATCCCCACCAAACACTAATTACACCATTGCCTGCAATTTTAATTTAAAAGAATTGAGGCTAGCTTCAGAAATATGGCGTAAGTCCAAATAGCTTAGTGTTGGCCGTAACATTATATCCACATACTGAAAAAAGAAACCTGAAATCAACAACATGAATTGTTAATCATACGATTATCTCTCCTCCATATATTCTGTGAGAATTGCAAACCCGTGCACCATAATCAAAGTACCGTATTTTTTGGACTATAAGATGCACTTTTTCCCCCCATATTTGGGAGGAAAATAAGGGTGCGTGTTATAGACCAAATGTATCGGCGGCGGTAGAAGTCAGGCGATACTGCAGGCCCTGGGCTGGGAGGACGGGGTATTCAGAGGTGCGACGCTGCGGGGCTATGCTGCGAGTCCCAGGCTGGTGCTTGGTGCTGCTCGACTCTGCGGGGTGATGCTGTGAGTCCCATTCCAGGTTGGTAAAAGGCTAGAAGGGGGTGTTCAGCGGTGTTTGGCGATGTGGGGACTCTGCTGACATTTTGTGAAAGCCCAGAGCCCCCATACTTACATGGTTTCAATGAGGTGGACTCTGGGAAAATGGACGCTGGAAGCGGCGCGTGCGTAGATTGAGATCTCGTCACTGAGATGTTGGCGGAGCCCCCGCACCGCCGAGTACCACCGAACACCCCCTTCTACCAGCCTGGGATGGGACTCACAGCATCAACCCGCAGCGTTGCACCTCCTGTGATACGGCTCCACCACCGCTGCTGCCCCCCTGCCGATAAGCTGAATTTGGACTGTAAGATGGACCCTCATTTGACGCATTCAATTTTTTTTCCTTATTTTCTTCTTGAAAATTTGAGGTGCGTCTTATGGTTGGAAAAATACAGTAACTTTGGGATTATTTAGGAAAAAAGATCATCACCTCAAATAAGTCCTCATTCAGACATCTATGTTGCACTTACATGTTCTATCCGTTTTTTTTCATGGATAAAACACGTATCCATTATTATCCATGATACTATTCACATGTTCAGGTTTGTCATGGACCCTTTGTAAGTACAAAACGCACAGAAGTCAAGTCGATTTCTTTTCCTGTATCATAGATGAAAAGGGTCAACACAAGTCTATAGGTCCATGAAAAACGCACGGCACATGTGCTGTCCGTGTGCCATCCGTGTACTGTCCGTGTGCCATCCATATGCCGTCCGTGTGCCATCAGTGTGCTGTCCGTGTACTGTCCGTGTACTGTCCGTGTGATGTCCGTGTTCTGTCCGTGTACTGTCCATGTTTAACATTTGCATTTGTAATTTATCTTTTTCTTTATCCATCAGTAAAAATCAATGAAGACACTGATGGTAAAAACAGACACACGGGCCGTACACTGATGACACAGGCACCATTTTCTCACGTATGTGTTTAAACACAGATGTATGAATGAGGCCTAAGAGTCATCTACAGTAATCTGATACAATCCTTGCTTCATCCTGATTTACCAGCATCATGGCCATCCAAAAAGCAAAATAATCCAGTATATGGGAGGAAAAACATCTCTCAAATGTAAAATTTGATTTATTAAATTATCCCAATTCATCCCCCTCACACCGAGACATCAGATCTGAAGCCAAAGATATTTACAGGGTAAATCCGATTGACCGTTAACCACTTCATAACTTGTGATGTACATGTTCGTCAAAAGTCGTGTCCCTGCCATTGATGTGGGCTCGCACGCTGATCCTGCATCTTTCTTGGCAGATAACGGCTGATTTAATCAGCCATCATGTCCCTATAACAGTGGGGGGTGGAGAGGGCTCCGCCCTCAGCTATTAACCTTAAATTCCGCTGTCAATCTCTGATAGCGTCATTCCACATGCCGATCGGTGCGCCCTGTGCATGAACGCGGGGCGCTGATGGGTTGTCATGACAGCCGAGGGTCTGCTGATAACCCCAGCACGTGGCCGGTATTCATAGGAGATCGTGATTTTCACTGTACATAGCAGTGCTGGTGCGCTGCTATGTATAGCACAAGCAATCAGATGATCGCAGCTTCAAGTTTTCCAAGGGGACTACTAAATACAGTAAAAAGTGGGGTGAACTGTTGATAAATTGGACTATTAAAACAGATATTGAAAAAAATTACAATGAATCCATTATATAATAGGTAAAAAAAAAAAAAATACACGCCCACTACTTTCCAAAATAAGAACAGAGTAAGAAAAGTTTGTAAGTTCGTGTTCCAAAAGTGAGCACCTGCAACATGCCTTGTATTCTGGAGGCGCATATGCCTTTAATCAGGGGTCCTCAAACTACGGCCCGCGGGCCACATGCAGCCCGCGGAGGACTTTTATCCGGCCCGCCGAGCTGTGGGCAGAGGAGAGCGGTGTCAGTGCCTGCCCTTCCCCCCACTTTCTCAGGGCCCCGGCAGCTGGATACTTACCTCTCCCCGTGCCTTCGCAGAGCCGCTGTCTTCCTGGTCTGCGCTCCCTGTGACGTCTCAGGTCAGACGTCTTTCCACCGCGCCCTCCCCTGAGTCGTCACAGGCAGCGCAGAGAGGGACAACGCCGGAGACGCTGGAGTCCGGACCAGAGTAGAGCAGCGGCAGCAGGCAAGGAGGGAGGTGAGTATTGGATTATTTTTTTTTTTAATGTAAGGAGGCATAATATTAGGTGTGACATCCTGCATGTGGCATTATATGGGGGGGGTGACATCCTGAATGGGGCATTATATGGGGGGGGTGACATCCTGAATGGGGCATTATATGGTGGGGGGGTGACATCCTGAATGGGGCATTATATGGGGGGGTGACATGCTGCATGGGGCATTATATGGGGGGTGACATCCAGCATGGGGCATTATAAAGACAGGGGAGTGATATCCTGCATGTGTCATTATATGGGGGGGGGTGACATCCTGAATGGGGCATTATATGGGGGGGTGACATCCTGAATGGGGCATTATAAAGACAGGGAAGTGATATCCTGCATGTGTCATTATATGGGGGGGGGTGACATCCTGAATGGGGCATTATATGGGGGGGTGACATCCTGAATGGGGCATTATAAAGACAGGGGAGTGATATCTTGCACGGGGCATTATATGGTGGGAGAAAGAGAAATCCTGCATGGGGCATAATAAGGGGGGAACAGCCTGCATAGGGCATTATAAGGGGGAAACAGCCTGCCTATTGAGGACCTATGCTGCCTATTGGGGACATTTACCTGCCTGTTGGGGACATTTACCTGCCTATTGGGGACATTTACTTGCCTATTGGGGACCTATGCTGCCTATTTGGGACATTTACCTGCCTATTTGGGACATTTACCTGCCTATTGGGGACCTATGCTGCCTATTGGGAACATTTACCTGCCTATTGGGGACATTTACCTGCCTATTGGGGACCTATGCTGCCTATTGGGTACATTTACCTGCCTATTGGGGACCTATGCTGCCTGTTGGGTACATTTACCTGCCTATTGGGGACCTATGCTGCCTATTGGGTACATTTACCTGCCTATTGGGGACCTATGCTGCCTATTGGGTACATTTACCTGCCTATTGGGGACCTATGCTGCCTATTGGGGATATTTACCTGCCTATTGGGGACATTTACCTGCCTATTGGGGATATTTACCTGCCTATTGAGGACCTATGCTGCCTATTGGGGACATTTACCTGCCTATTGAGGACCTATGCTGCCTATTGGGTACAGTTACCTACCTATTGAAATACCGGTTGATTTAACTTTACTTGTTCTTCATTTTGAATATTGTATTTGTTCCTGTATTGTTTTTTTTACTACAAAATAAGATATGTGCAGTGTGCATAGGAATTTGTTCATAGTTTTTAAAAAAAACTATATTCCGGCCCTCCAATGGTCTGAGGGACCGTGAACTGGCCCCCTGTTTAAAAAGTTTGAGGACCCCTGCCTTTAATATTGGACTACAACAAAGTGTGCAAATAATAAGAAGGAACATGCACAAGTTGTGAGGTAGATAGTTGGTTTTACATTTCTGGATTCAGCAGGGACCTGTCGATCTCCTGCAGCAGCGCTGGAAAGAGCCAGTCTGCTCTCCAGTTATATTCCCCGGGCTGTATCTTCAAAGTATATTTTCTCTGAAAAGCAGAACCAAATCTTTTTGCGCAATTTTTTCACCATTTAACAAAATGTACAACTTATTTTACTAAAAAAAAGTCACAAATCGGGTCAAATAGAAAAATAAAGACCATTTTTGATTTTGCTCAAAATTCATCAATCAAGTTTCCCATATTGAAGATTTTTTTACAAAAATTGATCACAAAACAAAAAAGAATAGTGAGATAAAAAAGAACGCACATGATGAATCAGAACCTTTGTGACCACATTCACTATAGTGACATATATTCTATGTTTTTGTAATTGTTCATCTCTATTTTTTTAAATCTCAATTCCTTCATTTTTCTCAGCATAAATTCTCATTGTCATCTATGCTCAGGCATCCAAATCTTTATGCTTTTGCCGTGGCTGCCGCAGTTTTCTTAAGAATCATCTCACCAGACGGCCAATTTCTGTTCTTGCGTTTTCGTTTTTTCCTCTCCTTCTTCCCAGAGCCATAACTTTTTTTATTTTTCTGTCCACATAGACATGTGAGGGCTTATTTTTTGCGGGATTATTTGTAGTTTTGAACGACACCATTCATTTTACCACATAATGTACTGAAAAACGGGAGAAAAATTTGTGCGGTGAAATTGTGAAAAAAAAACACAATTCTGACATTGTTATTTGGGAATTGCTTTTACAGTGTACATTTTGTGGTAGAAATGACCTCCCAATATGATCCCCCTCATCAGTACGATTACAACGATACCAAACATGTCCAGTTTTTTACTATTTTACTGGTGAAAAAAAAATCAGAAGTTTGAAAAAATAAATTTTTGGGCTGTGTCGCCATTTTACGGGACCCATATCATTTTAATTTTTCGGCCAATGGAGCTGTGTCATTGAATATTTTTTGCAGGGCGACATAACATTTTTATTAATACCATTTTGGGATAGATATGACATTTTGATCGCTTTTACAGCATTTTTTATGGTATTGCAGCAACCAATAAAACATAATTTTTGCGTTCTTGAATCTGTTCTGTTTACGGTGTTTACCGATCGGGTTAATTATATTTATATTTTGATAGATCAGACTTTTCTGAACACGGCAATACCAAATATGTGTATTTTTTATTATCTTTATTTATAAAGGGGCGATTTGAACTTTTTTTTATTTTTTTCAGATTTTTTAAAATACTTTTTTTTTCACCTCTCACTGTGCTTTTAAATCCCCTTTGGGGACATAAACCTGCGATCATCAGATCACTTCTGCTATATAACCTATATGTATGACACATAAACTAAATGCAATATAAAATATAACATTTATTAATGATAATTTAAAAGTACATAATAAAAATAAAAAATGGGGAAAGGAGTCACAAAAAAGAAAGGCCACAGAGGTAAGTATCAGCAATATTAGGATAAACATGCACGAAATGAATATATCAACCAATTCTCCACATGAAGTGTTAAAATGTTATATATGCAGATAATAAAGTGAAACAGTGGTAAAGTGCAATGTGCTAGTATACTTCCCACAATATTGGATGTATATAAAAGTAACAGAACATTTAGTCTATGGCTAAATAGACACATCTACATATATAATTTTTTCTTACACTCCTTTCTAATTGTTGTACACTTCTGCTATATACAGCAATACCACAGCATTGCAGCATATAATAAATATCATGGTCTCCTTTGAAGCCCGGCCACAGGCTTCATAATGACAAAGAAGGAGATCTTCAGACCGCCGGCTGTCATAACAACCGATCGGTGTCCCGCGATCGCGTCACGTGGTGCCGATGGGCACAAAGAATGACGCACCCTCATGCACTATTAATGCCGCTGTCACTGTTTTACAGCAGCACCTAACAGGATAACAATCTGTCAGAGGCATGACCCATTAGTAACACACACAGCCATTACCTGCGGTGTATCACCCCGTAAGCCCGCTCCATACAACTGCTACCGACTTGCGCCATACATGTTAAAATCTTTGGCAGAGCACAGAGAAACCGCTTTCCGTTCTGTAGGCCACAGGTCACTTTAGGCCTGCAGCCTGTAGAATGGCGGGTCCTGGGCGAAGTGGCAAGATGACATCATCCCATTGGTCTACTCGGGACCTGACCACTGTCTGCAGCTTGACTTGCTGGGGTAAGGTAAGTGGGGCTATTAAGAAGACCCTCATAAATAGTAGAGGCTACCAAAGGGGCCCTCTAAGGGGCATTATAGATTCTGGGGGCTACTAGGGGGCCATGATATCGTGGGAAGGTTACTAAGAGGGCCCTCATAGAGAGCAGGGTATAATAAGAAGGCCATCATACAGCGTGGGGGCTATTTAGGGGGCCATCATACAAAGTGGGGGCTACCGAGGAGACAATCATACAGTGTGGGGTCTACTAAGGTGGCCCTCATACAGAGTGGGAGATACATCGAGGGCCCTACAACAGAGTAGAGGCTATTAAGGAGGCTCTCCTACAGATTGTAGGCTACTAAGGGGGCCATCATACAGAATGGGGGCTACTAAAGGGGCCATAATACAGGGTAAGGACTACTGTTGAGGTCATCATACAGTTTGGGGACTTCTATGAGGGTGATCCTACAGTGTGGAGGCCATGATACAGTGTGGGGGTTAATGTGGAGCATCAGATTGCGTGGTGGCATGATACAGTATAGGGGCTACTGTGGGGACCATCATACAGTGTAGGGGCTACAGTTAGGCCATTGTAGAGTGTGGGGGATATCATACAATGTGGGGGGTAATCAAACAGTGTGTGGGCTACTAAAGGGCCATTATACAGTGTGGAGACTATTAAGGGGTCATTAAACAGTGTGGAGGTCATTATACAATGTGGAGGCTACTATTGGGCCATCATACAGTGTGGGAACTACTGTGGAGGCATCAATGCGTTTTACTTTGTAAGAGGCACAGTGGTGGGTGTGGCGCCCCTGAGGGTTCAGTCACCACAGAGGTACTGCATCTCACCCAGAGGTATGGTATCCCCTTCTCTCAGGTAAGGAGGGAGTACTGCCCGGACCCCAACACCTGCATCCAACACTACACTGCTTCAGGCCGGCTGGAAGGGCAAGATGCAATGTGTTTTGCTGCTGAGCCCTGTCCCTGGCTGGAGTGGGGGGAACCCAGAGATAGGGGGGAACAAGTAGTGGGTGTGGGTGGAGGAAGCAGTTTAGGGGAGTACTGTAGAGTGAGGTATAAATTGGGAAGCCATTTTAGGGAGTTGAGTAAGAGGATCGAGTGAGTGAGGACAGTCAGGGAGCAGAGTCTCTAAAGAAGGGATCCTAGGGGGTACGGCGAGTGCAGGACGGCACTCGTACGCCCTGCATCTGTCAGAAGACAGAGGGATCATAGGCCGCAAGAAGGGGACCGTGATATCCCCCACCAGCATCCATAGGCCCGGCTGCCGAGTACCCCACGGCCCTGGGGGCGCGTCATGTCTTGGGGTCACGAACAGGATTCCGTGCCCGTCGCCACCGGGTACTGTGCGCCTTAAAAAAGACTGTAATACTCACTGTGGTGAAGGTTTCCCGCCATTCCCGAGATTTCCCGCCATTGTCCGCCATCTTCCTGTTGCCGCGCGGGAAGAAGAGGGGTGTAACCGCGGGAATCGGAGAGGCGTAACCGCTGAAAGCGCGCGAAGCCTAGGACACGCCCCGCCCCTGACGTCGAACAAGGAAGCGTCAGGTCCTGGAAGGAGCCCAGAGGACGCTCCGACGTCAGACGTGAGCGACGCAAGGTCCTGGAAGAAGGCCGTCGCCTGTGGAGCTGCGGCCAACCTGATAAAGAAAGTGACGATGGTAGGCTCTGGTTCACTAGGGGGGCGCAACCATGGCCGACGACCAGCAAGCCGCCGGAGCACCGGTTAACGCTCCCGATGCCCAACCTGCGCCCGGCGCTGCACAGGCCGGAGCGGCTGCTTCACCAGCAGGGGTCGAGACTCCGTTGATACCCATGACCCTGCCGTATATTCCTGGAGCCAAATGGCTTCCCCAGTATAATGGCAAACCAGACACCGCAAATATGTGGTGTGCTAGACATGTATTCTATGATTGGTAAGCAGAGAGCCGCTGTTGTGTTGGGACAATTGACTGGTGCCGCAGATCAGGAAGTTGAAACCTGGCCAGCCGCAGATCAGGAATTAGTATCCATCATCTTTAAGAGACTGCAAACTGTGTTTGAAAACCGCACTGAGACAGATCTCCGGATGAGGTTCTACCACTGTGTCCAGAAACCTGAGGACAGTGTCCGGGACTATGCCTGGCGCTTACATGAAGCCCTGCGGGCCCTGAAACAGGTTAGTCCAGCCAGCATACAAAATGAAAATAAAATGCTGATGGAACAGTTCATCCGGGGGTTGAGGTCCCAGGAGGAGAGCAGAACTGTACGGTGGTGGGCCTTAGACCATCCAGATGCCACCTTTGACACCCTTAAGGACATGGCTATAAAGGGGCTGCTGCCTCTGGAAACAACAGATACTGCTATCCAGCGTTACCAGGGTGGGGCAACCCCAGTGCCTGCAGCACCCACTGCTCCTTCATTAACGGCTGAAAACACTGCCTCCTAGTGAGCTGGACAGCCTACGCTCTGAAGTGCACCAGTTAAGTAAAACCCTGGCCACTGTCCTGAGCACCCTGCAGCTAGAGACGGAGCTTGAGCCAGAAGGAAGGATCCTACTGGCCGACAGCCCTGAGGACGTCCCCTGGATGAGGAGAAAAAGGAGGACAACGCCACCCCGTAGGAGGACAACGCCGCCCCGGAGGAGGACAACTCCACCCCGTGGGAGGACCAACGACCAACGTCACCCTCCAGGAGAATTCATCTGCTACCGCTGCCAGAAGGCAGGCCACACAGCGCGGAACTGTCCTTTAAACGAGTAAACCCTGGGGCCGAGGGCCGACACCCAGGAGTAAATCAAGCAGGCCCATCAAGCTGGTACCATCGGTTCGTAGGAGGAAGGCCTTTCCTGTCCATTGTGCTGGATGGCATCGCGACACCTGCCCTGCTGGATACTGGATCTCAGGTAACCATCATACCTGATGTCCTCTACAAAAGGTACTGGTCAGTAGATGAACTCCAGCCGCCAGCCCCGAACCTCTCCGTGTATGCCTCTAACAGCCTTCCTCTTAACCTAGTAGGGGTTAAAGATGTGACAGTAAAGGTGGGGAGAGCGGAACTAAAGGACCAAGGACTGATTGTAGTGGAATCTAATCCTGGTGATACAGACTTGTATATGATACTTGGTACAAATATTGTCGGTAACTGTTTGGGAGAAGTGTTGTTTTTGCTCCAACAGATTGCTGACACCGCCAAACCAGGGCAGAGGAAGGTGCTCCAGAGGGAGATACGAGCCCTCCTGTACCAGCAACAGGTAAAGCTAACAGGTGGTGAAATTGGTAATGTACGGGTGACAGACCCGATACCCATTGTGATTCCCCCGATGAGTGAAATGCTGATTTGGTGTAGGGAAGCAATAGGTCTCAAAGGACAGAACTACCAAGCGGTAGTGGAGCCCATTAGCTCAGAGCACAGACCTACACTCTTAACTGCCAGAGGGGTGGTTGATGTACGCAATGGAAGGGTACCCGTACGTCTCCTAAATTGTGGGGAGGATGAAGTTAAATTACCGAGATATGCCACTGTTGCCAGGTTGTATACTGTAAATGATGATGCCATACACACAGTAGAGTCCTTAACCCCATCAGACACAGTGAAGGGTAATGACTCAGAAACCCAGGTGGGGGATTGGTGTCAACAGCTCCATGTTGGGACTGAAGCCACTCCTGTCCATCAAAAACAAGGTGTATACAGGGTGGTCCAGGAATATGAACAGGTATTCAGCAAACACCCACTTGATTTTGGGGGGATTAAAGGGGTACAACACCATATACCCTCAGGTGACCATCCACCCATCAAAGAACGTTACAGGCTAATCCCACCAGCACACTACCAGAAAGCGAAGGAAATGTTGCATGACATGAAGAAGGCAGGGGTAATAAGAGATAGCTGTAGCCCCTGGGCAGCTCCCCTGGTCCTGGTCAGGAAAAAGGATGGAAGCATGAGGATGTGTGTAGATTACAGACAGGTAAATCGCATAACACATAAAGATGCATACCCTTTGCCCCGTATAGAGGAGTCCCTGGCTGTATTAAAGTCTGCAAATTACTTCTCTACCCTTGACCTCACTAGTGGGTACTGGCAAGTAGCAGTTGCTGAAGAGGACCGGGAGAAGACAGCCTTCACTACCCCGATGGGACTCTGCGAGTTCAACAGTATGCCGCTTGGACTCTGCAACGCCCCTGGAATGTTCCAGAGATTGATGGAGTGCTGTTTGGGACACCGTAACTTCGAGACCGTGCTGCTATACCTGGATGACGTGATATTGTACTCCAAGACGTATGAGGACCATTTGAAGCACCTGGGGGAAGTATTTGAGTCGTTGTCCCGGTATGGGATGAAATTGAAGCCTTCCAAGTGCCACCTGCTCAAGCAGAAGGTTCAGTACCTGGGGCACATTGTCAGTCCAGAAGGAGTAGCACCAGACCCGGCCAGAATCAAAGAATCTCAAGGAGGTACGTCAGTTCCTGGGACTGGTTGGGTATTACCGGAGATTTGTGAAGGACTACACCAAGAAGGCAGCGCCTTTGCAAGATCTCCTGGTAGGACAGTCCAACAGAGGCAAGAACCCTCCCTTCCAGTGGGGTAAAGAGCAGGCTGAGTCCTTTGCAGTGATGAAAGAGATCCTGACCGGTGAAGAAATCCTGGCCTACCCTGACTACAGCCAACCTTTCCTGCTGTACACTGATGCCAGTGAGGGACTAGGAGCTGTGTTGAGTCAGAAGCAGTATGGCAAGGAGAAGGTGATTGCCTATGCTAGCAGGAAGCTTCGTCCGACCGAGAGAAATCCGGAAAACTATAGCTCCTTCAAGTTGGAGTTCTTGGCCTTGGTCTGGGCCATCACTGAACGATTCAAGCACTACTTGGCCTCCAGTAAGTTCATGGCTTACACTGACAAGAACCCCTTGACACATCTAGAGACAGCCAAGTTGGGAGCCATGGAGCAGCGTTGGATGGCCTGACTGTCAAACTATCAGTTCACCATCAAGTATCGGGCAGGCCACAAGAACGTCAACGCCGATGCCCTATCCAGAATGCTTCACCAGTCGGACACTGAAGAAGAAGTGGATGACCTGGAGGAGATTGAGCTACCTGCCTTCCACAGAAATGGGATGGTCCACGAGCAGCGCACCTCCAGGAGATATCATGGTAAGACATTAAACCCTTTACCTCATCACAGTTGGAAAGAGACCCAGGACAGCGACCCGGTTGTCAGCCGTATCAAAGAACTGATAACCCAGGAAGGTTCCTCCCTGGAGAAGGACGCTCCTCCCCAAGCCAAGCAACTGTGGAATGAGAGAAGCCGGCTGTTCATCTATAGAGAGAAGCTGTGCCGAAGGTATGTCAACCCAAGGACCCATGAGATGGTATGGCAAATCGTACTGCCCAGGACAGACATTCAGATGGTATTAGAGGCCTACCACAATCAAGCAGGGCACTTTGGCTGGAAGAAACTGGAAACCCTCCTGAAGAATCGGTTTTATTGGGTTGGAATGCGGAGTTCCATAGAGAGGTGGTGCCGGGATTGTGGACTCTGTAGCCTCAGAAGAAAAGACTACATTAGCCAGAAGGCACTCCTGCAGTCCATCAAGACAACCCAGCCCCTGGAGATGGTCGCTCTGGATCACGTCAAGCTGTCACCCAGCAGGTCAGGCTACTCGTATGCCCTGACCATGGTGGATCAGTACTCCCGGTTCCTGGTGGTAGCCCCTGTCAAGGATCTGATGGCAGAAACTGCAGCAAGGACGTTCCAAGCCTACTTCTGCAGGCCCCATGGATACCAGGATAAGGTGCTGACGGATCAAGGCTCTGCCTTTGAAGCGGAGCTGTTCAAAGAGTTTTGCCATCTGTACGGGTGTAAGAAGATCCGGACTACACAGTACCACCCCCAAACCAATGGGTTATGTGAAAAGATGAATAACATAGTCATCGACCTGTTGAAGACCTTACCTCTAGAAGAAAGAAACCAGTGGCCAGACAAACTACCTGACCTGGTAGATCTGTACAATCACATACCTGTGAGTTCCACCAATTGTACTCCAGTGTACCTCATGAGAGCAAGACCCGGAAAGTTGCCCATGGACCTGGAGCTTGGAGTGGTAGAGCCAGAAGCAGATATGTCCACTGAAGACTGGGATGTGACCCGACAGGAGCAGTACAGGAGAGTACAGGCCTGTGTCGAAGACAGTCTAAATAGGGTGAGAGATAAGCAGGAAGCACAGTACAACAAGAGTGCACCAGCCGAACCCTTGACACCTGGAGAAGTTGTGCTGAAACAAAAGAGAAGAAGCCACAAGCTTAACGACCAGTGGGAAAGGGAACCTTACACTGTGTTGAATTCCAGATTCGACAATAGGAAAACCTGTCTAATTAGCAAAGACGGAGGAAGAACAACTGCAACGGTATCAAGAGACCATCTGAAGTTGTGCCCAAGTCCGCTGAAGCCCCAGGAGGAAGTACCTCTCACCGTACCGGAGGAGTCTAAAGAAGAAGTACTCCATACTGTCTTAGGAGATTTCCAGGCAGATTGGCCTCAACTGGATGGAGCGGTAATAATACCTGTGATACACTTCTACCAACAGCCAGAAGACCCTCCACTGCAAGTAAGACCTGTAAATGCCCCGGAAGAGCCTGCTCAGGAAGAATCCCCGGAAGAAGGATCACCGGTAGAAGCAGAGCCAGTAGGCCCAGTAACCAGTGTACTTGCCAGTCCCGTAGAGAGGTTAAGGCAGTCTTGCAGTCCACCAACACATAGAGCTGATAGAGCGGAAAATAGCGCAAGCATCCACACTACACGCATTCTAGTACTACGTAGGTCATCGCGTAGCACAAAAGGCCAGACCCCTGCCAGGTACCAGGAATAAGTAGAGATACCTGCAGTGTAAATAGTTACCCAGTTGTGCATTGCTTACCGTATTGTTTATTGTTTAAACTGAAATTAACTATATGTGTGTATTTAATTATCCGTCAGGGTATATATAAAGGACTCGGTGGCTGAGGACTGTGAGCAGCCCAAAAACTGTCATGTACATAGTTGCACTCCCTGGAGTGCCCCTTAAGTGACCACGGAACAAAAACCCGTTTGGCGTGGCCGAAGACGTGGTCCAGCACCTGGAGCACCTATGCCCTGTAGCCACGCCCAGGGCCTACGTTGAGGGTTTTCAGGCGGGTCCCTCATGTTCTTTCACCGGTGAAATGGACACCAGGTTACGGGACTTGCTGTGACTTAATTAATGTTATTTAGAATTGTTATTATTGTATTATAATGTGACCTGAAACGTTCAAGAAAAGTGCCTCCCATAAAGGGAAGAAATGTTATTGTTTAACCTGTTTTGAAAAAAATGCTTCAGTCCAGGAGTACTGAGTTTTACAAGGGGGGAATGTGGCGCCCTGCTGCGCATTGGTGCCACAGAACCCAGAAGGGTGCATGGATGGACTTCTCCACAAGAGGCCCTCACACATTCACACACCTCCACCCTACCACCTCAGACCAGCAGAGACAGCCCGTTAGGGATAAATATAGGGAGGGTGGAGCCAGGCAGCTCAGTCTTTAGGCAGAAGTCAGACAGAGAGAGTCTGAGAGCGTGCTGACGCTCAGAGAGCAGCGAAGAGGCAGCACGCTGGCTGCTGTGCTTAGGCGAGCCAAGGCCTACAGCATGTGTGAGGGCCCTGAGTGTGGCCGAAGGCGAGATGAGAAGGAAGAAGTAGCGAGGGGGCAGAGGAGCATACCAGGCTCACCCCGAGATATATACCGGACACCGGGTCCGCACCTACGGGGTCCCTTTATACCCAGTAGGAACCACCGGAACCCCTGGAGGACTACATGTCCAAGGTTTACCAAACGCTGACTACAGTACCAGGGCTAGAAGTCACGGAGGCCCCAGCGTCCAGGGAGAGTGATCTCCAAAAGAAGGCCCTACCACCAGGTCAGCAGGTGCAAGGGAGAGAGAGAGACACCTAGTTCCAGGCAGGCCAGAAGCTTAGTGAGTAAAGCCACGGATCAGGAGGCCCTATACCCGCTCACTGGGGAGAGTCCAAAAGTGCGCCCTTCGCCCGGAGTACCCTGGACCGTGCCTGCATCATCACCAGTAAAGGCACTGAAGCTTACCCCCGTGTGAGTGTCAGTCTTTCCTCCGGGACTGTACTGCCATCTCTCCCCAGCATCCACCATCTACCCCTATTCTGCCCTGGAGCTAGCTACCTGTGGAGAGCCACACCATCCCTGCTGCCGTAACACCAGCTCCAGAGGACTGCTCCGCAGCGGCTGCTCCCTTTGGCCGCATTCCACAGGTGGCGTCACGACCTTTCCAAATCCCCTATAAATATCCTATTCCCCTTTTTACTGACCGCCCTGGGTCATGGACCGGGCCAGCCACCGTGATATTCCCCATACCGGCATCAGTAAGAGGCCCGGCTGCCGAGTACCCCACGGCCCAGGGGGCGAGTTAGCCTTAGCCTTGGCGTCACAAACAGGATACGTGACCAGCCAATTAACAGCGCGTATTGTGTGCCTAAGGAACTGTTTTTCTACATTGAATGTGGCGCCCGCCCCAGAAGAACGGGCGCCATTAAGTGTGTGATCAAAGACAACAATATGGAACCTCCCATCGTGGGCCGGGTCCCAGAATGGCGCCAACAGCATACACTGCCCCTTGCAGCTATGACTGTCCGCATAGATGTGTCCGTCAACGCAGGGAGGCCGTCACAAGGAGTGACTGACAGCAAACAGCCATGGGACCGCCCCCGAAAGAGGAGAGGAGGAGGAGGGAAGGAATGGAGACAGGGAGTGGTCTTAACCAGTCTAGACAGACCGCATACGGCAGCCAGCATGGACGGACGCCAATACCAAGCCTCCACCTCTGGCCTGCTGCAGTGGCAAGCGACCCCCCTCACCCTGGAGGGAGAAGCTAAAAAAATATCCCCGGAGGACGCGGAGTTCCTCCAGAGTGACGTCCTGGAGCTGAGCCGACAAGTGGAGCGGGCCCAGCAAGCAGTGGTCACCAAATGGAGGAGCGAGCTGCTGGAGAAGTTGGCAGCACGGCAGAGAGCAGCACCGGATGCCAGTAGCGGCACCCCAGCCCCGGCAGAGCCAGAGGAGCACCAGGAGGCCGTATACAGCACAGGAGCAGGTAGGAAGAGTTCCCCTGTCCCGGGCGCTGCAAGCGCCGACCTGCTCCTGGGCCTCCTTCACCAGCACTCCCTGTATTCCGCCATGCCCTCTCTGGAGCAGCTGCTCTGCCCGGAACCTCCACCCCCGGGCGCTGACCCTGAGGACCTTCCACTTAGTGCCTTCCCGGAACCTCCACTCCCGAACGCTGAAGCCAGGGGCCTTCTACTGGATGCCCTCCCGGAGCCTCCACCTCCGGCACCCGAGTGGGTGTACAGCGCGCCGGCCTTCGACTGGTCCGCCCGGTTCGAGGACCAGCAGCCGTGCCTGCTACTCCCGACACCAGAGCCCCCGGTTGCCTTCTCCAGTGGAGAGGAGTTTTGCTGGGACAACCGGGGGGGTACCTGATGGGGTTCCCGCAAGAGACCCAGGCCGAAGCCCTGCGGAGGAAGGAATTCTGCAGGCGGGAGCTCCAGCAGCTGGAGAAGGAGCGGCGCGCTCGGCGGGCACGTTGCAAGCGTCTGGAGGCCCGGAACAAGGCTGCCAAGGCTCAAGTTCGCCAGGCGGAGTCAGCCCACCCCAGCCCCCGCGATGAAGGACTCGTGGTAAAGTTTGACCTAAAGGCTAGGTGGGGCTTTATCAGAGATCCTAATTTTGCGAGGGACATTTTCGTAAACCGATGAGATGTTGAGCCCGAGCTGGAACAGGGCCATCCCGACCGGAATCTATACCCCGGTGACCGAGTCACCTATACACGTCACCACGGGGAGCGCGGGTGGTACGCCCTGCAAGTGTACCGCGTCATTGAGGACACACCCCCGCAGGACATACCGTATGACCCGGCTGGGTCCAGGAAGAACCAGCAGTACCCCAGGCGGGGACACCTCTACCATACCAGTAGTTGGGACTAACTGTAGATAGTCACCCGTAAGGGTACCACCAGTTGTTTTATGTGTGCATAATTACCCGTCAGGGTATATAGACTCCAGGCTGGGGACTGTGAACAGCCAAAAACTTATGTTGTACATAGTTCTGCACTTCTTAAAGTGCACCCTATTGGTTTTATATTGGCAACCATGACCTCAGAAGAAAAACCCGTTTGGCGTGGCGGAAGACATGGTCCAACTCCAGGATCACCTATGCCCTGCAGCCACGCCCAGGGCCTACGTTGAGGGTTTTCGGACGGGTCCCTCATGCTGCTACTGTTTTACCCTGTTACAGAAATGTTATTAAAAAGTGTCCTTATAATGTTATAATACTCTGTAACATTTAAGTGATGTGCATCCCATAAAGGGAAGATAGTTTTGTTATCTTATATGCGAATGCATTCTTAAAAATTTGGATGTCAATAATATCCCTGTTTTGCTCTGTTCCAGCCCGCGGACGTGCTGTGTTTTACCAGGGGGGAGTGTGGCGCCCCTGAGGGTTCAGTCGCCACAGAGGTACTGCATCTCACCCAGAGGTGTGGTATCCCCTTCTCTCAGGTAAGGAGGGAGTACTGCCCGGAACCCCAACACCTGCATCCAACACTACACTGCTCCAGGCTGGCTGGAAGGGCAAGATGCAATGTGTTTTCCTGCTGAGCCCTGTCGGGGGAACCAGTAGTGGGTGTGGGTGGTGGAAGCCGTTTAGGAGAGCACTGTAGAGTGAGGTATAAAATGGGAAGCCATTTTAGGGAGTTGAGTAAGAGGAGCGAGTGAGTGAGGACAGTCAGGGAGCAGAGTCTCTCTAGGAGCTCTGCTCCACAAGCAGGACCCAGTCCTAGAGGCCCAGGTGGGGAGCAGAGGAGTAGGCTCCGTTCTAAAGAAGGGATCCTAGGGGGTACGGCGAGTGCAGGACAGCACCCGTACGCCCCGCATCTGTCAGAAGACAGAGGGATCTTAGGCCGCAAGAAGGGGACCGGCCCCTGGTCCAGCCGTGTTACTCTACGTCCCGGCTGGGAAAACCGGAGGCTTCTGGCTTATATAGTCAGTTGCCGAAGCCTCATTCTAATCACCGTGAGGGTCAAGCAGGTCTGGGAACTCCGACGAGACAGGAGGGACTTCAGAGCACCCGAGCGGGATTGAGAGTGAGAAGCGCAGGGCAGGAGGGAGAATGACCCAGCGTGAAGACAGACTAGCTAGGAACACAAGAAAGTGGGGTTCCGTCAGGTGCTCCTGATCTGCCTGATGAAGTGCTGAACCCCTGCCTGGTGAACGCAGCGCGACGTGGGAGGCTGACACCTGTACAGTGCACCAATGGAACTGTCATAAGAACTGTGAGTAAAAACTCGGATGACTGCACTGCACTGCCTCCATCCATTCTTTCATCTGCGCCATCTCTCCTTCCCGGCACTACAACGCCCAGCACAACCTTTCACATCTTACACTGCCCTGGAGCTAGCTCTACCTGTGGAGAGCCACACCATCCCTGCTGCCGTAACACCAGCTCCAGAGGACTGCTCCGCAGAGGCGGCACCCTGTAGCCGCAATCCACAGGTGGCGTCACAAACTTTTCAAATCCCCTATCCCCTATAAAAATATCCCCCTTTTCACTGACCGCCCTGGGTCACAGACCGGGCCATCCACCGTCATATCCCCCAACAGCATCCATAGGCCCGGCTGCCGAGTTCCCCACGGCCCTGTGGGCGCGTCATGGGCATTATTATGTGGAGCAGTAAGAGGAGCACTGTTTTGTACCAGACAGCAGGTGCAGTAGTAGGGACACATACGGCAGCAGCAGCTCAATATTGGGGTATCAGCAGGATGAGGTGTTTGTGCAGGTTCGGAAAAGATGAGGACATTGCTAGAAATTTCAGAAGTAAAATATGTCTGTTGTAAACTCTGCAGATGAGTTGTGGCTGGAGAAGTTGCATTGGCGGTCTGGGCCAAATGGAACGTCAGCTGTAAGTCATCTAATATGACTCTACTGTAACATCTTAATATATTCTGCAGCGCTGGCATGTACCACTATATGGTCACAATATGGTGGTTATATCGGTGTTAGTCTTTAAATAGAGATTTTTTTTCAGTAGCAGCCTGGTCGTCTGCTGAGGTTCTCCTACATCCACTATTAGGATAAGACCCATAGTTGTAAACATGGTTACATGATTGGAGGCCCACTCAGAAGTTTCCCTTCCCATCCTGAACCCCTGGCTACGCCTTTGGTAGTACATGTTATAGGGGTTGTCTAGTCTCAGATGAAAACTCTGCAGTCACTTTGCTGCGTGATTCTGCCCTCTGCAATCATATAGAGGGACTGCAGAGTTTTCTTCTTAAGCCAGACCACACCTTTTACTTTGTATTTCATTTTTCTTTTATAAATGAAATCTATAACAACCAGAGGAAACTTTGATTGTTTCATTTCATTGCAACAAATCTTTTTATTAAATTTCTTGAGAACACAAACAGTCACATTTGGATGGATACAAGGAGTCAAAATGATGATGTGTGACCATAAACAATGTAATTTAACAGAGTTCAAATGGAAAATTATGATAGACTCATACAGTATATTAACGAGTGAATTTAAATTGGTAGTACAATTTAGTAAACAAATGAAACATATTAAACCTGAGCAAAGATGATAGGTGGGATAAGGATGGGAGAGGGGGGAGCTCGGGGGGAAGGGGGGGAGGTGGGGTGGTCTAGTGGTCCATTTACTATGTTGTTATTTGTTAACCTTGGTTTGTTTTAAGGCTGTATCGATCTATAACTGTCTCTGAGAGATATCCAGGGGTACCAATATTCAGCGAAGGTCTTTTGGGAATGATTGACTTCTGCTGCTATCTCAGCTACACGATATAGTTGGTCTATTTTTTCTATTAGTTGGAGCTTTGAAGGGATGAGAGGAGATCTCCAGAAGGTGGGAATAAGTATTTTCGCTGCGGCTATAATATTTAAGGCTATAGTTGAAAATTTTTTGTTATCTGGCCATATGGGGAAGTTCAAGAGAGCCACCTCAGGGGTTAGAGTAGAACCGAACATTGCCACTATAAATGGAAGAGGCTCCCATCAACTTCCCAACACCTCCAACAGTTGGTCTGTGGAGCACGTTTCCAAATCTTCGATTGTAGAGGTGAGATATACCATCTGGATACTACTTTATAGGAGTTTTCTTGGATTTTTACACAGCATGTCGGTCCATGAGAGTGTTTGTAGATATAGAGAATTTGTTCGGGTGTAAGTTGGTATCCCAGATCTTTCTCCCATTTAGTAATGTATGCTCTTTTTAAGCTCTTTTTAAGCACATGTCACTTGACAGGAGAGAATGGTATATTGTAGAGAGGGATTTGGTAGGTTTAGCGCTTCTGGCACATAGTGTCTCAAATGGGGTTAATTTGCGTGTTATGTCTAAGGTATAATGAGTTTTTTGAAGTATATTCTTAAGAGAGTTATATTGGAGAAAGTTGAGATTCGACAAACCTGGGAGCTTTTGCAGACCAGGGAGGGAGAGGAGGGCACCATCGGTTAAAATCTGGTCGATTGTAGTATTGTCTATCTGGGAAGTGCGTTTAACGTTTGTATGTGAGAGTTGATCCGCTCTCAACAGAACGTCCAATAGTTTTAGTAATGGAGTTGAGGGTGAGACTAGTGATTTGTGGGATTTTGACCAAATTTTGAGCATCGTGCAGGTTAGAGGATTGGTTTGGGTATGATAAGGGTATTCCTTACAGTAAGTTAATAGTAGAGCCCTAAGTGGATGCGAGGACATAGTATTTTCTATATCAATCCATGGCTTATTACGGTTATTCCGGATTTTATCAACTGACCTTGAGAGAACTGCCGCAAATTAATAAGACCTAATATCCGGAGCTCTCATGCCTCCGTTCGATCTGTGTTGCGTCAATGTGCGTGCATTTATGCGGGGTATTGTGGTTTTCCAAATATAGGGAAAAAAAAGTGAATTTATTTTTTTGAGACAAGAATCTGGTATTTGGATAGGGAGCATAGAGAATAGATATATGAATTTTGGGAGAATTAAACTTTTAAGTATATTCTTACATCCTGTCCAAGAGAGGAAGGCATCCCGCCATGATTTAATAGTTTTAGTTACTTTATCTATTAATGGACGGTAGTTAGGAAACTTTGATTGTTTCATGATTTTTTTTCCAAAATATGATGTAGCACTAACAACCAAATAAACAGCATAAACACAATTTTGTTGTTGTTATTTTTAATATCCCCGTATCAGTTTTTTCAAAACAAATGGGGAGCACACAAAATAAAGATACGCAGAAGCATATGTAACGGAGGAGACTCTAACTCCATTGCCCTGGACAGTGGGTAAGCCGCATTACACCGCCGTGTGGATGCAGATGAGGATGTTGATAGAAGCTTGTGATCTATGTTCTGATCACATCCGCTCTCCATCCATGAGCCAAAAAATTTCTTCTGGATCATTGGGTCGAATGGCTGCCAAAGCCCCACTGAAAATGTCCCATTGAGTTTTTATTATGCGATCAGGGCGTAGACTTGCCGGATGTGGGACTAGACTTTTAATAAATGTTTCCTCTGCATTCGCCTTTGAACTGCGATTCAGATAGTCTAGTACTCGCACATCTTGCGATATTGATGGAGCTCTTCTGTGTCTTGACCTCGCTCCAGGTTGGTGTATGACGTGCAGTGGGGATGTCTCGGACCTTCTGACAGCGATGCTACATTATCCGAGGAGGGGCCACAATGTTATTGGATGACTCTGCCGGAGCGTCCGATGCCAGATTATCAGTCACACTAATTAAATAAAAAATATTTAATGTTTAGACATTTCATAAATGCAAAGGTTTTATTATTTATTAAGCACATAGACTAAAGTAACACTACAATGAGAACAAGACACGGGCTCACAGGTCAACTTTCATACATATGTTCTTCACGTAATCCATTTTAACATATAATCTACTGAAAGAAAATGGATTAAAGCACAATCGCACCTTTGTGTTTTGGGATTTTTTTTCTAATGCTTTGATTTAGCAGTAAAAAAAACCTTAAAACGTAATACTCAAGGTACAGGCGACAGTTTTATTTTTTTATTTATCTATTTTTGGGGTGGGTAGTGCAGGCAGTGAGAAATGCCAGTTCTGGTATCTTCAATTTTCTCTTTTTACTGTTGAACAAATGTTTTCAATAAATTTATGTATCGAATATCTGACTTTTACTACAATAACAAATCTGTTAACTTTTTCCCCCATATTGTAATTTGTTTCATTTCTAATTGGGAAAACTTAATTTAAACTTTTATATATTTAATGTTTAAATTATTTTTATTTTTCTATTTTCTCTTCATCTTTTAATCCCCATGAGAGACTTTAACCTGTGATCTTCTGATCACTTATATTATATACTGCAATACTATTGTTTTGAAGTAAACAGCAAAAATGTTCTCCTATGAAGCTTGGTCTATTAGCTGAGCTTCCTAAGAGAACTAAGATGGCACCGACAGGAGCTTTAAGCAGACCCCCGACTGGATAGGATGTCGGAGCAAGTGTAATTTTTATGCTGCTATCAGTGATTCACAGCAGTATTAAAATGGTTAAACTGCAGCGATCGGAGCGCGCTGTAGCCAGTGCAGTTACAGACAGATGCCGGCTACGCGACACAGCCGGCACCTGAAACGTTAGTAGTAGCTTGTGACAAAAATGGACATTTTAGTAAGTATTAATTGAACAACTTATGGTCTCAAATCCAATATATCTTGATAATAAAGACTTAAGACACTTACATTGATGCAAACATGGGGGAATTATAATATAGTCACTTACGCAGTTTTTGATGGTTTGCTCTTGCTGAAGACCGCTCTTGCTGATGAATCTCATGTGTGACTTTTCCCCAGGCGCTCTATTTTCAGAAGCAATGGAAATGAATTGGTGAATGTCCCAGAGCACAAGACACTTCTGCATCAAAATTATTAATGTTTTGGTATCTAGTGGAGGTGACATGGTGATCGCCGGCCTAAATATGAATACACTGGTCAGATCCTGGGGTTCTGGCTTCAAATCACTGGCTTGATCGATTACCACTGTAGGCCACAATCCACATTTAGCGATATTTCCAAACACTTAATTTCCAGGATTTGTATGGATCTCTTCATGTCGGCATCCGAAATGCTGAAAATCCGAAAATCACCATATGTGACAGTTTGGGATCAAATCAGCATCAAAGGTAGCAGCTTCCTGGACTACAGAGGTAGGGGTAAAGTCTTTTCATATGAAGGGACCCAAGATGGCATCTCTGTCCTCAGATATTAATGGACAAAGGATCATGATGATTAGTTTTGATGTAATCACTTTTGTTGTTGATGTTTTTTAATTCTAGCTGTTCAGTCGTCGGCAACTTTGTTACAAGCTTCGGCTTCTTTAACGACAATGAGAAGACTGATTGGTGGCAGCGGCTTAGAGACACGGAGCTCTGTTTTAAGTCTTGGTGTTTCTATTGGTGGAAGGATGGAAATGTTATTTTTCGCGGTGACACGCGGAGATGACATCCATGAGATGAATTCTAGGTCTCCCGTCTCGACTTGTGTGGCTACGGAGACTTTAATTACAGGATCAGTGCCTGTACTTTTGGAGGCCACTTGGATGTGATTGAGGTTCTCCTCACTTACTTGGGTCCCAACAGTTTTGTATTTGGAGACTGGTGGATGAAGCTTTACTGATCCCAACTTATTCCTAAAAAAATCCAAGAATCTCCTTTTTACAGTCTTAGAAGGTTGTTTTGTCATCATAATTTTAAAACAAACTTTATATCAGATGTTGCATATAAATATATTATCAGAGCATTTTCCCATGTCATACATAAGCCGGCATGTAGTAAATAATCATAACCCGGACAACATTTACGTGATGACCTTCTGGCCATGGCCTGTCTTTATTAACTAACACCATATTTTATATTAATACTGTAAATTTTATTGAAAATTTACAGGTTTAACAATAGAACCAAAGAAATAACGCATAAACTGAAATTAATAGAGCATGTTGGAAATCTGCTATGGATCATACACTTCTCTGCGTTCTTCTTGCAGACTCCTAATAAACAGTGTTTAGTCCATGCACTATCATACGAGGAGTAAATATTTCCATAGTTCGTGTAACTGTAGGAGCTGCTCACTTACTCAATCATTTGCTATAATCCATATTGGTTTACAATTTCAAAAACACTACTAACCTTTATGACACAGACAGGAAAACAACAGGGGGAAGGGGAAGGGTAATAAAGCAAAGTACTGGGAGATTTCAGCAGTAAACTCTGTTCTCCTTTCCTTGAACAAATATCAGGTATTAAATTGGGCCCAGTAATAGTCCCATGGTCTCCACACTTTATTGAATACATCTAATTTGGCGTTTATTACTGCCATCAGGTGTTCCATTCTTCGTATATCCGCAATTCTATTTAGTAGATCTCTATTAGAGGGGGGGGAGCGCTTTTTTCCAATGAAGAGCTATGAGGCATCTAGCTGCTGTTAGGATGTGGAGAAGCAGCTTTGAGGAGTTTTTACCCATCCCTCTTGGAGTAACATTTAATAAATATATAGCCGGGTCTAGAGGGATTTCAGTGAACAATACTTCCCGCAGGAGGGATCTGACATTTTCCCATAATGGGGTCAGGATCGGGCATGTCCAGAAAATGTGGATAAGGGACCCCGTAGCAGCTCCACATCGCCAGCATCCGTCCGGGACAGAAGGGTTTAATTTGTGTAGTAGTTCAGGGGTATGATACCAAAACATCATTCATTTATATTGGTTCTCCTTGTACAAAGTGCAAAGAGAGGTTTTGGATGCTTTATCCCAGATGGACTGCCAACACTGCAGTGTTAGTTCCTTTCCCAGAAACCTCTCCCACTTAGTCATGTATGAGGCTATGTGCCCACGATGCAGAAATGCTCAGGATTTTTTCCTGAGCGTTTCTGCATCTCCCTGGCAGAAAAAAATGCATGCGGATTGTACATGCGGATTGTACATGCGTTTTTCATGCCAGGGACATGCGGAAAAGAAGCGGATCTTCACATGCATTTCCGCATGCGGTTTGACAAGCGCTTTCCAGGCGATTTTAGCATCACTTGGAAAGTGCTTGACAACTTGGTCACACTATATAAATTCATGCAAACAGCATGCATTTATATAGTGTGACCTTTAGAATGGTTAAAAATAAAAAAATAAACCTATATACTTACCTTCCGATGGCCCGGGATGTGCTGCTACGCTCGTTCCTGGCTGCCGGGATATCGCGATGCCCTGTACTGAAGTACCTACCGTCACATGATTGTGACGTCACCGCAGGTCCTACAGTCCAACGCGATGTGCCGGCAAAGGAGAAGGAGCGCAGCGCGGGCCGCCAGAAGGTGAATATAATCTTTATTTTTTATTTTATTCTTTTTTTTACAGTTTCTATGGTACCTGGGTGTGGAGGAGTGTCTCCTGTCCTCCACACCCGGGTACCATACGCACATTAGAACGCGCCAATTACGCAAGTATAGATGCAGTCTTGCGGAATTGGCGCGTTCTAATGCAAGTCAATGGCGGCGAAAATGCAGCGCTTACGCAAAATAATTGGTAGTGCTGCGTTTTTTTCCGCAATGATAATCCGCAGCGGAAATTTCCGCAGCATGTGCACAGCACATGCGGATTATCATTGGGGAACATTGCTGCCCCTCTACCATGCTTTTTTAATGCGTTTCCGCAGCTGCAAAAACGCTGCGGAAATGCATTAAAAACGCATCGTGGGCACACAGCCTGAGTGTTTAGGAGGTGGATCCCCCCGGGGAGTGTTAATTAGACCATATATGTCCGATATCAGACCCTTTGTTGACGGGCTTCTTTTACATATCTTTTCAAACTCAGCAGGAGGGGACACCTTCAAGGACCCAAACAAAGAAACTACAAAAGATTTAATCTGCATAAATTGAAAGAATTCCGTTTGTTATTCTAAAGTTAGCTTTAATGTGGTCAAAAGTGTGTAATTCCAATGAGGTTCCATCCACCAGGTCTGCAAATCTAAAAAGGCCTGCTTTTATCCATGGGAGCACCATGTTCAAGCTCAAGCTATTTGGAATTAGCGGTTGATATATGAAGGATATCATTGGCGATCTTGGGGATGTTAGTTCAAATCTCTTATCACAGGTCTGCCATATTTCCCTTGTGAACCTGATAGGACCCAAAAGGAGACGAGTTATCTTTAAGGGTCTACTGGTCCAAAGCAGGGCGTTTGGATGGGTGGGAGCCAGCCAGAACTTCTCTATTTCAGTCCTTATTGTAAGCCCATAACGAAGCCTACGAGGGGACCCTTCTGAGATGAACTGCCCAATAATACTTAATAACATCCGGTACTGACATACCTCCCTGATTTCTGTGAGTGGTTAAGATTTGTTAGGCTATTCTATGTCTTTTATCATTCCATATAAATCTCATTATTGCTGCTTGAAGGGATTTGAGTTATCCCATAGGGACTCTCACCGGAAGGGTCTCAAAGTGATAAATTAATTTAGGGAGGAGAGACATCTTGACCGAGGCTATTCTCCCCATCATGGAGATTGAAATAGATTTCCATTTTGTTAGCAAGTTTTTCAGCTCTCTAAATAGGGATGGGAAATTCCTAGCATATAGGGTGTTATAGGATGAGGAAAGGTTGACTCCTAGATATTTAATTTCATCTGTTTTCCTACGGAATTTGTAGTTTGATTTCAAGTGATCAAGGACTTGGGGGATAAAGTTCAGGGGTAATGCCTCCATTTTAGCTGTGTTAACTTTGTATCCTGACATATGCCCATATTCCTTTAGTGTGTCCATAAGGTTGGGAAGTGATACGTGAGGAGAGGTTAGGGTCATTAGGACGTCATCCGCGAACAGTGATATCTTGAAAATTTTCCCCTTAATCTCCACACCAGCGATACTAGAATTTTGGCGAATCGCCGCAGCCAACGGCTCTATGCACATGGCGAAGAGGAGGGGAGATAAAGGGCACCCCTGTCTTGTTCCATTCGAAATTTAAAATTTAGGGGAGGTATGAAGGGGGGTTTTAATAGATGCTGAAGGGGTTCCATAAAGAGCCCTCAATGCCATCATAAAAGACCCAGACACTCCGAACGCCCTCATAGTTTCAAATAGAAAGGACCAACTGAGGCGATCAAAGGTCTTCTCTGCATCTAAACTAAGGAAAAGGGCTTATTGGTATTAACCACATCTATGAGGTCCACAACTTTCCTGGTGTTATCTCCTCCTTGGCGAAATGGGATAAATCCTACTTGATCCTTATCTATTATTTGTGGAAGCCACTGGTTAAGCCTATTTGCTATTATTTTGGCAAATATTTTCAAATCTGAATTTAATAGAGCAATGGGTCTATAATTATCACAATCTAATGGGTCTTTCCCTGGCTTGGGAATGAGGATTAGATGAGAGTGTGAGGGAGTTTCTGGAATCGGTGAGTCCCCCATGAAAGAATTAAACAGATTAATCATATGAGGAGACACCTCATCTATGAAGGTCTTGTAGTATAGATATGTCCACCCATCAGGGCCCGGTGCCTTGCCCAGTGGAAGTTCTTTTATGTTATTTTCACACAATTCCTCAGCTGAGATTGGGGCGTTAAGAGCTTCCACCGCCTCCGGGGGAAGCACTGGTAGATTAAGCGCAGACAGATAATTGCTAAGTAATATCACCCTACGAGAAGGATCCAGTGGCAGTGTTTCCTGGAGGTTATAGAGTCTCTGATAGAACTCCTGAAAGATTTTAGAAACATCCACTGGGTCGTATCGTATAGTGCCCTCTCTGTCTCTAAGTGCCTGGGGGTTTGAGTTTGTAAGTCTATCTTTGAGCTGTCTGGCTAATATAGTGTGAGCTTTGTTTCCCTTCACTTAATACCTCTGTTTGGAGTAGAGGAGAAGTTTTTCCACCTTAGATATGGCCAGATCCTTCAGTTTGTCTCTTATTGCAATCACCTTTCTCAGAATACTAATATTCGGGGAGGAGGACAGTTTATTTTCTAGAGATTTAAGTTGAGAGGTTAGTTTAGACTTTGGAATTTGGGTATTTTTTTTTTTAATCTGGCCCATTCCCTGATACAAAATCGCAATATCACCGCCTTATGGGCCTCCCATAGTACAGCCGGTGAGGATACTGAATTCATGTTCAAATTGAAGAAGTCTGCTAGGTGGGACTCGAGAGTCTTCCTAATAGACTAACACCATATTTTAAATACAAAGTTCAATCAAATTTATTAAGTATTAATTTCAGATTGAATAAATTGCAATAATAGCAATAAGCTCAGTCAGAGGCTTAGGCTAAGGCCACTATCAGTATTCGGTCAGTATTTTTTCTCAGGAGTGGGAGCCAAAACCAGGAGCGGGTGATAATTGCAGAATTGGTGACTTGTTTCTATTATACCTTTTCTCTGATTGTTCCTCACCTGGTTTTGGCTCCCACTCCTGAGAAAAAATACTGACCGAATACTGATCAAATACTAATAGCGGGGCCGAGGCTTAAAAATGCATTACACATGGCCTGGTCGCCTCAATAAGGTGGACAGCTCATCCCCACCAAACACTAATTACACCATTGCCTGCAATTTTAATTTAAAAGGATTGAGGCTAGCTTCAGAAATATGGCGTAAGTGTGGCGGCATGCTGCGCATTGGTGCCACAGAACCCAGAAGGGTGCATGGATGGACTTCTCCACAAAAGGCCCTCACACATTCACACACCTCCACCCTACCACCTCAGACCACCAGAGGGAGCCCGTTATGGATATATATAGGGAGGGTGGAGCAAGGCAGTTCAGTTTAGTTGGAGTTAGTTAGTCTCTCAGACACAGAGAGGGACAGAGCTCTGAGTTGAGCCGAGAGCGTGCTGACGCTCAGAGAGCAGCGAAGAGGCAGCGCGCTGGCTGTTGTGCTTAGGCGAGCCAAGGCATACAGCACATGTGAAGGCCTAGTGAGGGCCTTGAGTGGGCCGAAGGTGAGAGGAGAACAAAGAAGTACCGGAACCCCTGGAGGACTACAGGTCCCAGGTTCACCAAACGCTGACTACAGTACCAGGGCTAGGAGTCACGGAGGCCCCAGCGACCAGGGAGAGTGATCTCCAAAGAGAAGGCCCTACCACCAGGTCAGCAGGTGCAAAGAGAGACAGTAACCAATCTAGGCCTAGCTCCAGGCAGGTCAGAAGTTTAGAGAATAAAGCAACGGATCAGGAGGCCCTATACCCGCTCACTAGGGAGAGTCCAAAAGTGTGCCCTTTGCCTGGAGTACCCTGGACCGTGCCTGCAACATCACCAGTAAAGGTACTGAAGCTTACCCCCCTGTGAGTGTCCGTCTTTCCTCCGGGACCGTCCGGCAGTCTCTCCCCTGCACCACCATCCATTACACCCCACGCTGCCCTGGAGCTAGCTCTACCTGTGGAGAGCCACACCATCCCTGCTGCCGTAACACCAGCTCCAGAGGACAGCTCCGCAGCGGCGGCACCCCTTAGCCGCATTCCACAGGTGAGGTCACGAACTTTCCCAAATCCCCTATAAACTATTCCCCCTTTTACGGACCGCCCTGGGTCACGTACTGGGCTAGCCACCGTGTTATCCCCCAGCAACCAGAGGCCCGGCTGCCGAGTACCCCACGTCCCAGGGGGTGCGTCATAAGTCCAAATAGCTTAGTGTTGGCCGCAACATCTTTTATATCCAAATACTGAAAAAAGAAACCTGAAATCAACAACATGAATTGTTAATCATACGATTATCTCTCCTCCATATATTCTGTGAGAATCGTAAACCTGTGCACCATAACCAAAGTACCGTATTTTTTGGACTATAAAATGCACTTTTTCCCCCCATATTTGGGAGGAAAATAAGGGTGCGTCTTATAGACCGAATGTAGCGGCGGCGGCAGGAGTCAGGCGATACTGCAGGCCCAGGGCTGGGAGGACGGGGTATTCAGAGGTGCGACACTGCGGGGCTATGCTGCGAGTCCCAGGCTGGTGCTTAGTGCTGCTCGACGCTGCGGGGTGATGCTGTGAGTCCCATCCCAGGTTGGTAGAAAGCTAGAAGGGGGTGTTCAGTGGTGCTTGGTGATGCGGGGACTCTGCTGACATTTTGTGAAAGCCCAGAGCCCCCACACTTACATGGTTTCGATGCGGCGGACTCTGGGAAAATGGACGCTGGAGGCGGTGCGAGCGTAGATTGAGATCTCGTCACTGAGATATTGGCTCCCCCGCACCGCCGAGTACCGCCGAACACCCCCTTCTACCAGCTTGGGATGGGACTCGCAGCATCAGCCCGCAGCGTTGCACTTCCTGTGATGCCGCTCCACCACCGCCGCTGCCCCCCTGCCGATAAGATGAATTTGGACTGTAAGATGGACCCTCATTTGACGCATTCAATTTTTTTTCCTTATTTTCTTCCTGAAAATTTGGTGTGCATCTTATGGTTAGAAAAATACAGTAACTTTGAGATTATTTGGAAAAAAAGATCATCACCTCAAATAAGTCCTCATTTAGACATCCATGTTGCACTTACATGTTCTATCCAGTTTTTTTCACGGATAAAACACGTAGTCATTAATAATCCATGATACTATTCACATGTCCAGATTTTTCATGGACCCTTTGTAAGTACAAAACGCACCGAAGACAAGTCAATTTCTTTTCCTGTATCATAGATGAAAAGGGTCAATACAAGTCTATATGTCCATGAAAAACGCACAGCTCATGTGTGCCATCCATGTACTGTCCGTGTGCCATAAGTGTGCCGTCCGTGTGCCGTCTGTGTGCCATCCGTGTGCTGTCCGTGTACTGTCCATGTGCCATCAGTGTGCTGCCTGTGTGCTGTCCGTGTACTATCCGTGTGCCATCAGTGTGCTGTCCATGTGCCATCAGTGTGCTATCCGTGTGCCATCTGTGTGCTGTCCGTGTGCTGTCCGTGTTTAACATTGCAAAGGTCAGGAGAAGATTTGTAATTTATTTCTTTATCCATCAGTAAAAATCAATGAAGACACTAATGGTAAAAACAGACACACGGGCCGTACACTGATGACACAGGCACCATTTTCTCACGTATGTGTTTAAACACAGATGTATGAATGAGGCCTAAGAGTCATCTACAGTAATCTGATACAATCCCTGCTTCATCCTGATTTACCAGCATCATGGCCACCCAAAAGTAAAATAATCCAGTATATGGGAGGAAAAACATCTCTCAAACGTAAAATTTGGTTTATTAAATTATCCCAATTCATCCCCCTCACACCGAGACAACAGATCTGAAGCCAAAGATATTTACAGGGTAAATCCGATTGACCGTTAACCACTTCATAACTTGTGATGTACATGTTCGTCAAAAGTCGTGTCCCTGCCATTGATGTGGGCTCCCACGCTGATCCTGCATCTTTCTTGGCAGATAACGGCTGATTTAATCAGCCATCATGTCCCTATAACAGTGGCGGGTGGAGAGGGCTCCGCCCTCAGCTATTACCCTTAAATTCCGCTGTCAATCTCTGATAGCGGCACTTAACATGCGCTGGCAAGGGGGCACGTCATTCCTCATGCCGATCAGCGCACCCTTTACGTGAACGCGGAGCGCTGATGGGTTGTCATGACAGCCGAGGGTCTGCTGATAACCCCCGTACCTGTCATTATGATTCTCCTATGAAGGCCAGCACGTGGCCGGTATTCATAGGAGATCGCGATTTTCACTGTACATAGAAGTGCTGGTGCGCTGCTATGTATAGCACAAGCAATCAGATGATCGCAGCTTCAAGTGCCCTAAGGGGACTGTTAAATACAGTAAAAAGTGGAAAAAGTGGGGTGTACTGTTGATAACTTGGACTATGAAAACAGATATTGAAAAAAATTACAATGAATCCGTTATATAAAAAGTAAAAAAAAAAAAAAAAATACACGCCCACTACTTTCCAAAATAAGAACAGAGTAAGAAAAGTTTGTAAGTTCATGTTCCAAAAGTGAGCACCTGCAACATGCCATTGTATTCTGGAGGCGCATATGCCTTTAATATTGGACTACAACAAAGTGTGCAAATAACAAGAAGGAACATGCACAAGATGTGCTAGGAGGGCGGTTGCAGACAACTTTATTATAATGGAACGCAACCGACCCCGGGGTCCGCGATGCAGCCTGGAGGACTGCTGCCGAACACTTTCCTGGTGGAAAGTAAAGCAACCAACTTAAATGATAAACCCTTCCGTGTTACTGCACACAGGAACGGGTATAGAGGTTCGCTCTATCTCCGTTAACAGCACGGGAGATGTGCGACCGGGAAACTATCTGTAGCCCTGTTACTGCACAGGGACTACATTGGCGGCGCTAGGATGCATGTGTGACTACGCCGACGGGTACACATGCCTCCAGCCGGCGTGCTACCGGACTGAAGGGTACTACTCCACGAGGCAGACATGCGATAGCCGTGGATAGGACGTCTGCAGGCTGCTCGGGGTGTTAGGCGTGACGCCTCTTCTCGGAAGCCATTTTCTTTACCCTGGGAGATGGGGGACTCGGAGTCGGGTCCTAAGTTGGAGAGATGGGGTGCAGCCGTGGCCCGGACCCGCTCCGTGCTCAGGGCTGTCACAATTTAAAAAGGATGGTATGGGCTTATCCAGGTTGAGTGGCTGATTACGACTACGCCACCTGTGGCACCTGGTGAATGCCACCAGTGCCGCTGCAGTCCGCTGAGGCATGGTGGTATGGCGGCCGTCGTTGTTACTACTCCCCACAGGCGGAGCAAGGCCTCAGGGCAGAGAGACAGGACGGAGGGGGTAGTAGTCTAGAAAGTCTGTGTCGTGCGGTGTAGCACCGATTAAAGAAAGGCCATAGGGGTGAACTTCCAAGGCTTTACTCACATAAGAGATGGCAGAAGGAAGGCGACTCCCTGCTCCTCGCGGAGTTCTGCGGCCACCAGAGACGAAGGGATTAGACAACCTCCGAGTAAGTCCAGTGTTAAATCAGGACCCTGCACCAGAGTATTCCTAGACTTCAGACCGGGTCCTTTCCTGTCTGTGTGTGTGTAGATAGGCTGGGACTCCCTCTGAACTCCTCTCAGAAAAAGGGCACGGGCGGCAGCTCCGCTCCTTCCGATACCCGGTGGGATCCTCAGGGCCTACCGGGCTTTCCCGACCAGGACATGGAGTAGCAAGGTCGGGTGTCGGGGGCCGGTACCCCTCTTGCAGCCGGGTTCCCTCTGAATATATCAGGTGGGCGAGGACAGGTGGCGTATACCGCTCAATCTGCATCTTCCCTGGGACCCATTTGCGGTGGAGCTTCACTCTTAAGCTCCGGGCCTTCTTGGTCGTGGTCCTTGACAGGGTTGAGACATTCCTTGTTTGCAACCTGCCCCTCGTCCCAAGGCCGAGGTACGAGGGCTATGCCTCCATCCGCTGCAGGTCCACACAGGATCCACTTACAGGGTGGGAGATCACAGTAGATGACAGCCAATAAACTTGACTACCAAGGACCAAAAACCAAAATGGCTTTTTATTAAATATGAATTTTACAGTGTCACTAAAATGTGAGTCCTCCACCCTCACCCACTAAATGGTTCCCCTAACTCTTGGTTCCCCAGTCTCCCTGTAACCAGGAGGGCATCACCTAGTGCATTCTAGCACCCTCAGGTGGAGAAGTGTGGTGTTGGATGTGAAGGAAGGGTCCTGACCATCGCACTGTTCTTACCTCAGAGGAGGAACACTACACTCCATTAAAGAAGTGCAGCATCCCTGTGGTAGTCGAACCCCCCAGGGGCGCCACATTAGGCGACCCCTTTGGCAGAGACAGACTGCTAGACGAAGCTACCAGCCTACTTTCACAAGCCTGCCTACTTTCACTAGCCTGCCTACTTTCACTACGTGGAGCACAGTCGTCCACACACAGCAACACTTGCTCAATGATCAGAGCGCGCCGCCATGTTTGTGGACGGGCCTTTTAAAGACTAAGCCCTGCCCACCGACGCGCCATTAGTGACGCCACCTGTGGACCAATCAGGTGGTGCCAGGTCACCGGGTCAGGTGGGTGCCAAACCACCAATCACGATCCGCCAGGTCACGGGCATGCTCAGTGCTGCGAATCCTGGACTTAGACTCCAAAAGCCCTGTCTCCCTCCGCAACCTATGCTTAACATTGCTAGGCACAAATACCCAAGAGACAATCTGTACATGTCGTGGACCAGCTAGGCGTTGGGGCTGATGACGATGGTGAGCAGCATCAGCCCCAGCTTGACCGAAATGGGAGACCACAGAAGGTTCTGGAACCATTTTGAATCCAGCAACAGACCGACGCCTAACATTATCCCCCCTTCTAGCATCCCCCTCCACTTGACACTCATTTTCTTTCACGAGCAGGGGGGCATGAATGTGGTCCACCGATTCACAGGGAAGATCCTCAGATCCGTTACCCCTCCGGTGTACAGGGTACCCTTTTTTCCCACGAACCAATTTAGACCCCATAATAGCCTGCAGCTCGAGATTACCACCCCTGTTGTCTGTAGCAGGTTGGGGTTCAGCGAGTTTTGACAGGTGAACGGGTCTAAGGAGCGACACATGGAAAGTGTCGTGACTCCCCAGGTGTCGTGGTAACTGTAACTGGTACATTACAGGGTTTACCTGGGCCAAAATTTTGAATGGACCAATAAAGCAAGGAGAAAACTTAGTAGATCTCCCGCATAATCTAGTACTGTGGGCCAAGAGCCACACTCTGTCGGCCGGGTAGAATACGGGAGCAAGACGACGAAGAGTGTCAGCCGACTCTCTATCTGTGGAGTCCGCCACGGGTAACGGGTGGACAAAGCCAGCCGGACTTTGACGGAAAGATTTATCTCTCGCACAGAAGGCACATGCAAGAACATACTCCTTAACGTCCTGGCGCCACCGGGGCCACCAATAGGACCGTTGAAGGGACTTTGTGGTATGTTTGACCCCAAGATGGGCTCCGATCTTAGGGGCATGAGCCCAGGAGAGCACCTCATTTTGTAAATTAGGAGAAACAAACGTCCTCCCCGACGGAACCTGGATAGAGGGCACTGGAGCCACCCTCTCTACCTGAGAGTTCTTTTTGACATAGTCAGACAAGACCCAGGTCTTGGGGACAGACAAAGAATCTGTACCGGAAGCCACGACGGTAGAGGGATCAGAAACTACCCTCCGGGTGACAGTAACCATACACTGAGACACACAATTCTCACTCCAGGAAGAAATTCTCCCCGTATTCCAGTCAATGTGTGGAGTATAACAACGTAACCAGGGGAGACCCAATAACACCTCATCTAATCCACCGGGAATAATAAGAAAGGAGATGACCTCCCGGTGGCACTGAGGAAATGACATGTAGAGGGGAATCGACTGGTGGGTGATTTGCGTGTCCAGGAGTGAACCATTGACTACTCTAATGTTCATGGGTCTTGGCAATAACACCATAGGGATGGCATGCCTCTGGGCAAACGTAGATGACAAAAAATTGCCATCAGCACCAGAGTCCACCCACGCATTGGCAGTAACTGCAGATGTACCAATGGACAATGTCACCTCAAACAATAATCTGGAGGAAGAAGCCCCCGAATCTAACACACCTCCTCCAATGGTGGTAAGACCTACTCGTTTTCCAGACTGCTTGGAACCCTTATTAACGGGGTACTCCAAGAGATGTGCAGGTCGGGAACGAGAGGGACTAGACTCCGTCCGGGATATATCCATAGCCTCAGGCTCCGGGTCAGGAGTCGCGGATTTGGAAATGGGTCTAGAGAAGGACGGTGCCAACCGACACTGGGGTCTGGGGACCTCCAGTTCTAATTTGTGTTCAGCATGAAGCAAATAAATTCGGTTAGCAAGAGAGATTAACTCCTCCAAGGAGGTTGGAATCTCTCTGGTAGATAAAGCATTTTTAATATGCCCAGCCAGAACCTTCCAGAACACCGGGATAAGCGACCACTCAGACCAATCCAGTTCAGCCGCTAGGGTTCTAAACTGCATGGCATAGTGGCTGGCTGTGGCCGACCCCTGGATCAAAGCAAGAAGCTTAAGAGCCGTATCATGCGTGACCTGAGGACCTAGGAATACACCTTTGAGGGTCTTAAGGAAAAGACCCGCATTTGCTACAACCGGATCATTCCACTCCCATAGAAGAGTAGCCCACTCCAGAGCCCTGTGGGAGAGTAATGAGATGACATAACCCACTTTGGCTCTTTCGGAGGGGAACCGTGCCTCCATCATCTCCAACTGAATGGAGCATAAATTAATAAAACCCCTGCAGGATTTACTGTCTCCAGAAATTTTTTCCGGGAGAGCAAAACGGGGTAATGGAGCGGTTGCAGCTGTCACAGCATTTATCGCAGCCGAGTTAACCAGATTGGCCGCTAGCGAAGCTGCCTGGGTAGCTACTGCAGTGATATCAGCGGCCGGAGCTTGTTCCAGAGACCTAAGTCTGGTCTCCAGTTGCTGTATGTAACGCTGCAGTTGCTGGTTGTCGGCCATGTTCGGCAAGACCCTGGCGCTCTGATACTGTTAGGAGGGTGGTTGCAGACAACTTTATTATAATGGAACGCAACCGACCCCGGGGTCCGCGATGCAGCCTGGAGGACTGCTGCCGAACACTTTCCGGGTGGAAAGTAAAGCAGCCAACTTAAATGATAAACCCTTCCGTGTTACTGCACACAGGAACGGGTATAGCGGTTCGCTCTATCTCCGTTAACAGCACGGGAGATGCTGCACGGGAAACTATCTGTAGCCCTGTGACCCCTTTGGCAGAGCCAGACTGCTAGACGAAGCTACCTGCCTACTTTCACTAGCCTGCCTACTTTCACTAGCCTGCCTACTTTCACTACGTGGAGCACAATCGTCCACACACAGCAACACTTGCTCAATGATCAGAGCGCGCTGCCATGTTTGTGGATGGGCCTTTTAAAGACTAAGCCCTGCCCACCGACGCGCCATTGGTGACGCGTCACCGGGTCAGGCGGGTGCCAAACCACCAATCACGATCCGCAAGGTCACGGGCATGATCAGTGAGGCGAATCCTGGACTTAGACTCCAAAAGCCCTGTCTCCCTCCGCAACCTATGCTTAACATTGCTAGGCACAAACACACGGGAGACAATCTGTACATGTCGTGGACCAGCTAGGCGGTGGGGCTGATGACGATGCTGAGCAGCATCAGCCCTGGCTGGACTGAAATAGGAAGCCACAAAAGGTTCTGGATCCATTTCAACTCCAGCAACAGACTGACGCCTAACACGTTGTGAAGTCGATAGTTGGTTTTACATTTCTGGATTCAGCAGGGACCTGTCGATCTCCTGCAGCAGCGCTGGAAAGAGCCAGTCTGGTCTCCAGTTATATTCCCCGGACTGTATCTTCAAAGTATATTTTCTCTGAAAAGCAGAACCAAATCTTTTGGCGCAATTTTTTCACCATTTAACAAAATGTACAACTTATTTTACTAAAAAAAAGTCACAAAACGGGTCAAAGAGAAAATTAAAGACCATTTTTGATTTTGCGCAAAATTCATCAACCAGGTTTGCCATATTGAAGAATTTGTTACAAAAAATGATCACAAAACAATAAAGAATAGTGAGATAAAAAAAGAACAAACATGATGAATCAGAACCTTTGTGACCACATTCACTATAGTGACATATATTCTATGTTTTTGTAATTGTTCATCTCTATTTTTTTACATCTCAATTCCTTCGTTTTTCTCAGCATAAATTCTCATTGTCATCTATGCTCAGGCATCCAAATCTTTATGCTTTTGCCGTGGCTGCCGCAGTTTTCTTAAAAATCATCTCACCAGACGGCCAATTTCTGTTCTTGCGTTTTCGTTTTTTCCTCTCCTTCTTCCCAGAGCCATAACTTTTTTTATTTTTCTGTCCACATAGACATGTGAGGTCTTATTTTTTGCGGGACGATTTGTAGTTTTGAATGACACCATTCATTTTACCACATAATGTACTGAAAAACGGGAGAAAAATTCCAAGTGCGGTGAAATTGTGAAAAAAAAAAACACAATTCTGACATTGTTATTTGGGAATTGCTTTTACAGTGTACATTTTGTGGTAGAAATGACCTCCCAATATGGTTCCCCTCATCAGTACGATTACGACGATATCAAACGTGCAGTTTTTTACTATTTTAGTGGTAAAAAAAAATCAGAAGTTTGAAAAAATTAATTTTTGGGTTGTGTCGCCATTTTACGGGAGCCATAACATTTAAATTTTTCGGTCAATGGAGCTGTGAGGCTGAATATTTTTTACAGGACGACATGACATTTTTATTAATACCATTTTGGGATAGATGTGACAATTTGATCGCTTTTACAGCATTTTTTATGGTATTGCAGCAACCAATAAAACATAACTTTCGCGTTCTTGAATTTGTTCTGTTTACGTTGTTTACCGATCGGGTTAATTATATTTATATTTTGATAGATCAGACTTTTATGGACATGGCAATACCAAATATGTGTATTTTTTTATTATTTTTATTTATAAAGGGGCAATTTGAACTTTTTTTTAGTTTTTTCACATTTTTTAAAACACTTTTTTTTTCACCTCTCACTGTGCTTTGGGGACATAAATCATCAGATCACTTCTGCTATATAAAGCAATACCACAGCATTGCTGCATATAATAAATATCACGGTCTCCTTTGAAGCTCGGCCACAGGCTTCATAATGACAAACAAGGAGATCTTCAGACCGCCGGCTGTCATAACAACCGATCGGTGTCCCGCGGTCGCGTCACGGGGTGCTGACAAAAGAATGACGCACCCTCATGCACTATTAATGCCGCTGTCACAGTTTTACAGCGGCACCTAACAGGATAACAATCTGTTAGAGGCAGGACTCATTTGTAACACACAGCCATTACCTGCGGTGTATCACCCCGTAAGCCCGCTCCATACACCTGCTACCGACTTGCGCCATACATATTAAAATCTGCGGCAGAGCACGGAGAAATGGTCTCCTCCACTACCGCTTTCCGTTCTGTAGGCCACAGGTCACTTTAGGCCTGCAGCCTGCAGAACGGCGGGTCCTGGATGGAGTGGCAAAATGGCATCATCCCGTTGGTCTACTTGCGACCTGACCACTGTCTGCCGCTGGGCTTGCTGGGGTAAGGTACGTGGGGCTAATAAGAAGACCCTCATAAATAGTAGCGGGTACCAAAGGGGCCCTCATACATAATGGGGGCTACTATAATGGCCCTCATACATAGTGGACCCTACTAAAGGGGCATCATAGAGTCTGGGGGCTACTAGGGGGCCATGATATCGTGTGAGGGTTACTAAGAGGGCCCTCATACAGAACAGGGTATACTAAGAAGGCCATCATACAGCGTGGGGGCTATTTAGGGGGCCATCATACAAAGTGGGGGCTACCGTGGAGGCAATCATACAGTGTGGGGTTTACTAAGGGGGCCCTCATACAGAGTGATAGATACATCGAGGGCCCTACAACAGAGTAGAGGCTACTAAGAAGGCTCTCCTACAGAGTGTGGGCTACAAAGGGGGCTATCATACAGACTGGGGGCTACTAAGGGGGCCATAATACAGGGTGGGGACTACTGTTGAGGCCATCATAAAGTTTGGGGACTACTATGACAGCGATCTTACAGTGAGGAGGCCATCATGCAGTGTTGGGGTTAATGTGGGGCATCATATTGCTTGGTGTCATGATACAGTATGGGACTACTGTGGGGACCATCATACAGTGTAGGGGCTACAGTGAGGCCATTGTAGAGTGTGGGGGATATCATACAATGTGGGGGTCATCAAACAGTGTGTGGGCTACTAACGGGCCATCATACAATGTGGAGACTATTAAGGGGTTATTAAACAGTGTTGAGGTCATTTTACAATATGGAGGCTACTGTGGGGCCATCATACAGTGTGGGAACTACTGTGGAGGCATCAATGCATTTTACTTTGTAAGAGGCACAGTGGTGGGCATTATTATGTGGAGCAGTAAGAGGAGCACTGTTTTGTACCAGACAGCAGGTGCAGTAGTAGGGACACATATGGCAGTAGCAGCTCAATATTGGGGTATCAGCAGGATGAGGGGTTTGTGCAGGTTCGGAAAAGATGAGGACATTGCTGGAAATTTGAGAAGTAAAATATGTCTGTTGTAAATTCTGCAGATGAGTTGTGGCTGGAGAAATTGTATTGGCGGTCTGGGCCAAATGGAAAAGGCAGGAAAATTAATGACTTCATCAGAAAGAACGTCAGCTGTAAGTCATCTAATATGACTCTACTGTAACCTCTTAATATATTCTGCAGCGCTGGCATGTACCACTATATGGTCACCATATGGTGGTTATATCGGTGTTAGTCTTTAAATAGAGATTTTTTTTCAGTAGCAGCCTGGTCATCTGCTGAGGTTCTCCTACATCCACTATTAGGATAAGACCCATAGTAGTAAACATGGTTACATGATTGGAGACCTACTCAGAAGTTCACCTGTCCTGAACCCCTGGCTACGTCTCTGCTAGTGCATGTTAAAGGTGTTGTGCAGTCTCAGATGAAAATTCTGCAGACACTTTGCTGCGCGATTCTGCCCTCTGCAATCATATAGAGGGACTGCAGAGTTTTCTTTTTAAGCCGGACCACCCCTTTTACTTTGTATTTCATTTTTTTATAAATGAAATCTATAAGGGTATGTGCCCACATAGCGCTTTACAAGAGTATTTGAAGCTGAATTTCCGCAGCGGAAACGCTTGTAAAACGCTTGGTAATCCGCACCCCATGGTCCCCAATGAGAATCCGCAAGTTCTATGCCCATGCTGTGGATTTTTCCGCAGCGTTTTTGATGCGCTCAAAAATCCGCAGCATGTCAATTAAATTTGCGTTTCCGCATTCGGAATTGCCTTTTCAATGCACTAAAAAACGCAAGGCAATTCCGCATGTCGAAAACGCGTTAAAAATGCGCGATAAACGCTTGTGAAATTCCACATGTGCTTTTTCGGGAAAGGACATGCGGAAATGAAGCGCAAATTTTCCGCTTCAATTCCGCAACGTGGGCACATACCCTAATAACCAGAGGAAACCTTGATTGTTTCATGATTTTTTTTTCCAAAAGATGATGTAGCACTAACCAAATAAACAGCACAAACATAATTTTGTTATTTTTAATATCCCGTATCAATTTTTTCAAAACAAATGGGGAGCACACAAAATAAAGACACACATAAACATATGTAGCGGAGAAGACTCAAACTCCATTGCCCTGTACAGTGGGTAAGCAGCATTACACCGCCGTGTGGATGCAGATGAGGATGTTGATAGAAGCTTGTGATCTATGTTCTGATCACATCCACGCTCCATCCATGAGCCAAAAATTTCTTCTGGATCATTCGATCGAATGGCTGCCAAACTCACACTGAAAATGTCTGTGATATACTAGCCTGATGAAGAGACCTGAGTAGTCTCGAAAGCTTGCAATTTGTTACAATCTTTTCAGTTAGCCATTAGTCAACCACTGAGGACTCTCAAAGCTAAATATTTTACTGAAAATGTCCAATTGAGTTTTTATTATGCGATCAGGGCATAGACTTGCCGGATGTGGGACTAGACTTTTAATAAATGTTTCCTCTGCATTCGCCTTTGAACTGCGATTCAGATAGTCTAGTACTCGCACATCTTGCGATATTGATGGAGCTCTTCTGTGTCTTGACCTCGCTCCAGGTTGGTGTATGACGTGCAGTGGGGATGTCTCGGACCTTCTGACAGCGATGCTACATTATCCGAGGAGGGGCCACAATGTTATTGGATGACTCTGCCGGAGCGTCCGATGCCAGATTATCAGTCACACTAATTAAATAAAAAATATTTAAGGTTTAGACATTTCATAAATGCAAAGGTTTTATTATTTATTAAGCACATAGACTAAAGTAACACTACAATGAGAACAAGACAGGCTCAAAGGTCAACTTTCATACATATGTTCTTCACGCAATCCATTTTAACATATAATCTACTGAAAGAAAATGGATAAAAGCACAATCGCACCTTTGTGTTTTGGGATTTCTTTCTAATGCTTTCATTTAGCAGTAAAAAAAAAACTTGAAATGTAATACTCAAGGTACAGGCGACAGTTTTATTTTTGTTATTTATCTATTTTTGGGGTGGGTAGTGCAGGCAGTGAAAAATGGCAATTCTGGTATCTTCAATTTTCTTTTTTTTACTGTTGATCAAACGTTTTCAATAAATTTATGTATCGAATATCTGACTTTTACTACAATAACAAATCTGTTAACTTTTTCCCCCATATTATAATTTGTTTCATTTCTAATTGGGAAAAACTTGATTTAAACTTTTATATATTTAATGTTTAAATTATTTTCATTTTTCTATTTTCTCTTCCTTTTTTAATCCCCATGAGAGACTTTAACCTGTGATCTTCTGATCACTTACATTATATGCTGCAATACTATTGTTTTGAAGTAAACAACAAAAATGTTCTCCTATGAAGCTTAGTCTATTAGCTGAGCTTCCTAGGAGAACTAAGATGGCACCGACAGGAGCTTTAAGCAGACCCCCGACTGGATAGGATGTCGGAGCAAGTGTAATTTCTATGCCGCTATCAGTGATTCACAGCAGTAGTAAAATGGTTAAACTGCAGCGATCGGAGCACGGTTTAGCCAGTGCAGTTACAGACAGATGCCGGCTACGCGACACAGCCAGCACCTGAAACGTTAGTAGTAGCTTGTGACAAAAATGGACATTTTAGTAAGTATTAATGGAACAACTTATGGTCTCAAATCCAATATATCTTGATAATAAAGACTTAAGACACTTACATTGATGCAAACATGGGGGAATTATATTATAGTCACTTACGCAGTTTTTGATGGTTTGCTCGTGTTGAAGACCGCTCTTGCTAATGAATCTCATGTGCGACTTTTCCCCAGGCGCTCTATTTTCAGAAGCAATGGCGATGAATTGTTGAATGTCCCAGAGCACAAGACACTTCTGCATCAAAATTATTAATGTTTTGGTATCTAGTGGAGGTGACATGGTGATCGCCGGCCTAAATATGAATACACTGGTCAGATCCTGGGGTTCTGGCTTCAAATCACTGGCTTGATCGATTACCACTGTAGGCCACAATCCACATTTAGCGATATTTCCAAACACTTAATTTCCAGGATTTGTATGGATCTCTTCATGTCGGCATCCGAAATGCTGAAAATCTGAAAATCACCATATGTGACAGTTTGGGATCAAATCAGCATCAAAGATAGCAGCTTCCTGGACTACAGAGGTAGGGGTAAAGTCTTTTCATATGAAGGGACCCAAGATGACATCTCTGTCCTCAGATACTAATAGAAAAAGGATCATGATGATTAGTTTTGATGTTATTACTTTTGTTGTTGATGTTTTTTAATTCTTGATGTTCAGTCGTTGGCCACTTTGTTACAAGCTTCGGCTTCTTTAATGACAATGAGACGACTGATTGGTGGCAGCGGCTTAGAGACGCGGAGCTCTGTTTTAAGTCTTGGTGTTTCTATTGGGCGAAGGATGGAAATGTTATTTTTCGCGGTGACACGCGGAGATGACATCCATGAGATAAATTCTAGGTCTCCCGTCTCGACTTGTGTGGCTACGGAGACTTTAATTACAGGATCAGTGCCTGTACTTTTGGAGTCCACTTGGATGTGATTGAGGTCCTCCTCACTTACTTGGGTCCCAACAGTTTTGTATTTGGAGACTGGTGGATGAAGCTTTGCTGATCCCAACTTATTCCTAAAAAAATGCAAGAATCTCCTTTTTACAGTCTTAGAAGGTTGTGTTGTCATCTTTATAGGATTTCCCTTCCTGACTGACGGGGGCAGCTTCTCAATCAGACCCACCTCAATCTGTTCCAGTTCACATGGTGAATCTTTGATTAGTTTTTCCCCCACTATTTCAGTAGCAGCATCTGGTGGAACATCATAAGCCTTGCTCCTCTTCTCCCGTTTCCAGAACTGTTTCCATGACCTGGCTGGGATTTTAGTCTCTTTTTCTGGAGAGTCAGGGATGTAATCAAATGACTCAGCCAGACATTGCTCATTAAAGAAACATCCAAAAAGGTTCCATTTCCCATACACCATGGCTGAAGCCTGGGATGGGACAGGTAGTTGGTAAAAGAACATGTCGATTTGCAGAAAATCTGCGCAGAAATGAAATTTGCCTTTCAGCAGTATACACCCTCCTCTCTCCTTCTCTCGCCTACAAAACCCTCAGAGCAGTTCAGGTAGAACACGGAACTATGAAGCAGAGACCGGTGACATCACAATCTTACGTCATGGCAACATGGCTGTGACATCATGACATTCTGAGGACATGATGTGGGAGGAGCTGTAAAAAATAATGATCGGCTGCATGTAAATCCCTGCTTTTTCCACTCTTACATTTTCATTTAACAAGCAAAAATAATTTAGATTTTTATATGATAATTATTATATATAATATATACCCCTCACATAATTTTAAAACAAACTTTATATCAGATGTTGCATATAAATATATTATCAGAGCATTTATGTCATACATAAGCCGGCATGTAGTAAATAATCATAACCAGGACAACATTTACGTGATGAACTCCTGGCCATGGCCTGTCTTTATTAAATAACACCATATTTTAAATACAAAGGTCAATTAAATTTATTAATTATTAATTTCAGATTGAATAAATTGCAATAATAGCAATAAGCTCAGCCACAGGCTCAGGCTAAGGCCACTATCAGTATTTGGTCAGTATTTTTTCTCAGGAATGGGAGCCAAAACCAGGAGCGGGTGATAATTGCAGAATTGGTGACTTGTTTCTATTATACCTTTTCTCTGATTGTTCCTCACCTGGTTTTGGCTCCCACTCCTGAGAAAAAATAGTGACCGAATACTGACCAAATACTGATAGCCGGGGCCGAGGCTTAAAAATGAATTACACATGGCCTGGTCGCCTCAATAAGGTGGACAGCTCATCCCCACCAAACACTAATTACACCATTGCCTGCAATTTTAATTTAAAAGGATTGAGGCTAGCTTCAGAAATATGGCGTAAGTCCAAATAGCTTAGTGTTGACTGCAACATCTTTTATATCCACATACTGAAAAAAGAAACCTGAAATCAACAACATGAATTGTTAATCATACGATTATCTCTCCTCCATATATTCTGTGAGAATTGCAAACCCGTGCACCATAATCAAAGTACCGTATTTTTTTTGACTATAAGATGCACTTTTTCCCCGCATATTTGGGAGATAAATAAGGGTGCGTCTTATAGACCGAATGTAGCGCGGCGGCAGGAGTCAGGCAATATTGCAGGCCCTGGGCTGGGAGGACGGGGTATTCAGAGGTGCGACACTGCGGGGCTATGCTGCGAGTCCCAGGCTGGTGCTTGGTGCTGCTCGACGCTGCGGGGTGATGCTGTGAGTCCCATCCCAGGTTGGTAAAAGGCTAGAAGGGGGTGTTCAGCGGTGCTTGGCGGTGCGGGGACTCTGCTCACATTTTGTGAAAGTCCAGAGCCCCCACACTTACATGGTTTCAATGAGGTGGACTCTGGGAAAATGGACGCTGGAGGCGGTGCGTGCGTAGATTGAGATCTCGTCACTGAGATGTTGGTGGAGCCCCCGCACCCCTGAGTCCCGCCGAACACCCCCTTCTACCAGCTTGGGATGGGACTTGCAGCATCAGCCCGCAGCGTTGCACCTCCTGTGATACCGCTCCACCACCGCCGCTGCCCCCCTGCCGATAAGCTGAATTTGGACTGTAAGATGGACCCTCATTTGACGCATTCAATTTTTTTTCCTTATTTTCTCCCTGAAAATTTTGTGTGCGTCTTATGGTTAGAAAAATGTAGTAACTTTGAGTTTAATTAGGACAAAAGATCATCACCTGAAATAAGTCCTCATTCAGACATCCATGTTGCACTTACATGCTCTATCCATTTTGTTTCACGGATAAAACACGAAGCCATTAATAATCCATGATACTATTCACATGTCCAGGTTTTTCATGGACCCTTTGTAAGTACAAAACGCACAGAAGACAAGTCAATTTCTTTTCCTGTATCATAGATGAAAAGGGTCAACACAAGTCTATAGGTCCATGAAAAACGCACAGCACACGAGTGCCATCCATGTACTGTCCATGTACTGTCCGTGTGCCATCAGTGTGCTGTCCGTGTACTGTCCATGTGCCATCAGTGTGCTGTCCGTGTACTGTCCATGTGCCATCAGTGTGCTGTCCGTGTACTATCCATGTGCCATCAGTGTGCTGTCCGGTACTGTCCGTGTGCCATCAGTGTGATGTCCGTGTTTTGCCATGTGCCATCAGTGTGCTGTTCGTGTGCCATCAGTGTGCTGTCCGTGTTCTGTCCGTGTTTAACATTGCAAAGGTCAGGAGAAGCTTTGTAATTTATCTATTTCTTTATCCATCAGTAAAAATCAATGAAGACACTAATGGTAAAAACAGACACACGGGCCGTACACTGATGACACAGGCACCATTTTCTCACGTATGTGTTTAAACACAGACGTATGTGACGCGCCCTGGGCCTATGTGATGTAGCGTTGCGCACGCAGGGACTACCCGGAGCCGGATCTGATAGGGGTAGTAGTCTCGTGGCGGTGACCCGGTCCGTGCCCAGGGAGTCAGACTAAGTGGCGGTATATTAGCAGTAGATGTAGGACGACTACGCCACCCGTTGAATGCAGCTATGGAGCTGCCGCTGCAGGGCAAACCGCTGAGGCCGGTGGGAGGATGGTGCAGCGTGGATGGTATAACCCCCAACGGGAGGGGTATGGCCTCAGGGCAGCCGACGTGGATGATGGGGGTAGCAGGAATCACTCAGAGACGATACGGTGTAGTTCAGGGTCTTTACTGGTGACAAAGATAGACCCTCCCGGAGTACTGGCTAGCGGTCGGGGCCTGGTCAGTCCTTGAGCAGATGGGATCCCCCTTGGCCAGGCGGAGTTGTAGGCCTGCCCAACTAATTGTACTCTTCTGGCTACCTTGCTAGAGGCGGGTAAAGGTAGCCCACGTCCCTGAGTGTACCGTGTGGTGCTCACCCATATGGCCGGTGACTCGGGGCCTTCTAGTAGCTTCCGCTCCACGACGGCGGTGCTGGTCCCACACGTGTGACCGAGCCTTCGGGTTTCTGGGCCAGAGGACCTGAAATCCCCTGCCGGTCGGTTTCTGCTGCTGGGTAGGAGTTAGTCCCCACAGCCTCGGACTCCGGGTCCGGTAAGAAATCTTCAATCAGGGCGAGCTCTACAGCTTCCAGCCCTGACCTCCTCTTAGCACGACTCCCACAGAGCTCCTGATCTTTCTTTCCTATTACTGCTTCTCTTCTTCTCTCTACTCTTCTCCCTAACCCTGCCTCAGCCCCAGGTTTATATAGGGGAAGTCCTTCCCCTCCCAGGACTGGGCAGGAGGTGTGGCATGCATAGGATTCCTGACCAAGAGACCTCCCACCTGCTCTCAGACATAACACTGCTGTTACTGTGGAAACCAGACCCCTGGGGTGCCACATTCCCCCCTAGTGAAATTTAGTACTCCGGGACTAAACATATTTTAGAAAAACATAAACAATACAAACAGAAACGGTACAATAAAAAAAAAACATATTAGAATGGTCACGGCGTGTCCGCAACCGGGTGCAGTTTTTGAAGAAAAGCAAGGTGTCCATTTCACCAAAACAGGGAGACGTAACCAGGTAGGGGTCTGTCCTGCCCCGAGTTCTTAACAGTCTTTAGTCCATTCCTAAGTTACGCTCCAACCAATTGTACAAGGATTCCCGGTAAATCCACCAAGGACTCCTAAAAATAACTAGAAACACATAATTATTTACAAGTAACAGACAGGTGACCACAAATAAAACAATTTAAACACTTCAAATTCTCCAACGTGCGGGTAACTGGCCTTTAGTGGCCCTAGTGGACCTACGGAGCTGACTGTCTGGCCCTGAACTACAGGGTGTAGGAGCTGTCAAGGGTAAACTGGGCAGCTGTCTACAGGCTCTTTGGCTCACTAGGGGTATGGCAGGCTCACTATAAGCAGAGGGTTGATCCTCCTGATCTGCTTGTGTGGAATCTTCTGCCTCCTGGGCCGGCTGTTCTTCCAGCTCTACCGGTTGCTCCGTGAGTACTTGGGATGCTGGTTGGAGGAACGTGAGGACGGGTACCACAACTGCACCATTGACTTGAGTCCAGGACCGAGGGAAGTCTCCGAGCACAGTACTAACCACATCTTCCCTTTCCTCTACGGGTCGAGGGTCTTCTTGTTCCTCTTCAGGATTCCGTAGCTGTTCGGGACACTTCTTCAGGTGATCCCGGGATACAATGGTTGTGGTTTCCCCTCCGTCTTTACTGATGGTACAGACCTTCGGGTTGTCGTGGCTTGAGGGCAGTACGATGTACGGGTCCTTCTCCCACTGGTCGTCCAACTTGTGGAGCCGTCTTTTCCTCTTCAAGACCTGCTCTCCGGGTACCAGGGGAACAGCGGGAGCATACTGGTTGTAAGTTTTCTCTTGTCTTTCCCTAGCTAGACAGAGACTTCGCTCCACGCTCTCCTGTACTTTCCGGTACTGCTGCTGCCTCTCCTGTGTCAGGACTCCCATCTCCAGGTCAACAGGTAGCTTACCGGGTCTTGCCCTCATTAGGTAAGCCGGGGTACAGTTGGTGGAACCTACAGGGATGTAGTTGTATAGGTCCACCAGGTCGGGCAGCTTCTCAGGCCACAGACTGCGTTCTTCCAGGGGCAATGTTTTTAGAAGATCTATCACCACCTGGTTCATTTTCTCACAAAGTCCATTAGTTTGCGGATGATAGGGTGTCGTCCTGATCTTCCGGCAGCCATACAGAGTACAGAACTCTTGGAAGACCTCCGCTTCAAAGGCAGGTCCCTGGTCCGTCAGCACCTGCTCTGGGTAGCCGTGTGGACGGCAGAAGTGCTGCTGGAAGGCTCTAGCTGCTGTTTGAGCCGTTAAGTCCTTGACGGGGACGACAACCAAGAACCGGGAGTAGTGATCCACGATGGTTAATGCGTAGACGTAGCCACTTCTGCTTGGGGTCAGTTTTACATGATCCAAGGCTACCAGTTCCAACGGCTGCCGGGTGACGATGGACTGAAGGGGGGTCTTCTGGCTGGCACGGTCCTTCCTTCTTAGGTTGCATGGGCCACAGTCTCTGCACCACCTCTCGATGGTTCCTCTCATGCCTACCCAATGGAACCGCCCGCGCAGCAGGAACTCCAGCTTCTTCCATCCGAAGTGCCCAGCCCCGTCGTGGTATGCCTCCATCACCATAGCTGCGTCCCTTCTTGGCACCACTACTTGCCAGATCAGTTCATGCGTCCGGGAGTTAACCATTCTGCGGCACAACTTCCCCTTGTAAAGGAACAGTCGACTCTTCTCTGCCCACAGTTGCTTGGCCTCCTCCGGAGCGTCTGGGTCAAGGCGAGCTTCTGGCTGAGTCAGCATCTCCTTCACCAGCCGGACGGCAGGGTCACTGTCTTGCGTTTCCGCCCAGTTGTAGTGAGGTAAGGGGTTGAACGTAGCGGCTTGCTTACCCCTTACACGGTGGGAATACTGGATAGTCCCATGAGGGTGGAACGCAGGGAGTTCGACCTCTTCCAAATCTTCTGAATCCTCACCCTCGTCCGGTAGGTTTGGCATCCTGGACAGGGCGTCCGCGTTGGTATTGGAGCGTCCTGCCCGGTATTTGATTGTAAACTCATAGTTGGACAAGCGGGCCATCCATCTCTGCTCGAGGGCACCGAGTCTTGCAGTGTCCCGGTGTGTCAATGGGTTGTTATCCGTGTACACGGTGAACCGGGAAGAAGCGAGGTAGTGCTTAAAGCATTCGGTGACTGCCCACACCACGGCCAGGAACTCTAGCTTAAATGAGCTGTAATTCTCAGGGTTTCTTTCGGTGGGTCGCAGTTTTCGGCTGGCGTAAGCAATTACCCGTTCTTTCCCCTGCTGGATCTGGGATAGTACGGCTCCTAGCCCGATGTTACTGGCGTCGGTGTAGAGGATAAAGGGTTGGCTATAATCAGGGTACGCCAGGATTTCATCCCCCGTGAGGGCCATCTTCAGCTGGCGGAAGGACTCTTCTTCCAACTTCTCCCATCTGAAGGGCGGCTTCTGGTTCTTGGCCTTCCTGGACTGGCCTATCAGGAGGTCCTGCATAGGAGCTGCCTTTTTGGTGAAACCGGGTATGAACCTTCGGTAGTAGCCTACCAACCCGAGGAACTGCCGCACTTCCTTTACGCTGGAGGGGCTTGGCCATTCCTTAATTGCGGTGATCTTATCAGGGTCGGGAGCCACTCCGTCAGCACTCACCACGTGTCCCAGGTACTGCACCTTTGGTTTCAGGAGGTGACACTTGGAGGGTTTCACCTTTAGGCCGTAACTTGCCAGAGCTTCAAACACTTCCGCCAGGTGCTTCAGGTGGTCCTCGTAGGTCTTGGAGTAGACGATGACATCGTCCAGGTATAACAGGACCGTCTCAAAGTTCCGGTGTCCCAGACAGCACTCCATCAATCGCTGGAAGGTTCCTGGTGCGTTGCAGAGTCCAAACGGCATGCAGGTAAACTCACTAAGTCCCATCGGGGTGGTGAATGCGGTCTTCTCCCGATCCGCCTCTGCTACAGGAACCTGCCAGTACCCGCTAGTGAGATCCAAGGTGGAGAAGAAGTTAGCAGATCTTAAAGCAGCCAAAGACTCCTCTATTCTTGGTAAGGGGTACGCATCTTTGTGTGTGATACGGTTAATTTTTCGGTAATCTACACACATTCTCATGGTGTTGTCTTTCTTTTTGACCAAGACTAGTGGAGCTGCCCAGGGGCTACAGTTTTTCCTGATTACCCCAGCCTCCTTCATGTCTCTAAGCATCCCCTTGGCGTGTTGGTAGTGTGCAGGGGGTACGGGTCGATACCTCTCTTTTATGGGAGGATGGTCTCCCGTGGGGATGTGATGTTCTACCCCCTTGACTCGCCCGAAGTCTAACGGGTGTTTACTAAACACTCTCTCATACTCTTGAACCACCCGGTAGACTCCCTGTTTCTGGTGGGAGGGAGTGGAGTCAGTACCCAAATGTAGTTGCTGACACCAATCCTCCATTTGTTGTTTAGAGCCGTTACCTTCCTCCGGAGAAGATGGAGGCAAGGGTTCTACGGACTGTATGGAATTCTGATTGATGGTATACAATTTGGCTAGCGTGGCATACCGGGGCAGGTACACTTCCCTCTTCCCGATATTTATTATGCGAACGGGCACCCTCCCATGGCGTACATTGACCACCCCCCGTGCTGTCAAAATGGTGGGCCTACTGTCTGAGTAAACTGGTTCTACCATTGCCTGGTAATCTCTACCTCTCAGACCAATAGCCGCCCGGCACCAAATCATCATTTCACTTTTTGGGGGCATGGCAATAGGAAAAGGGTCACACATTCTCACGCTACCAATCTCACCGCCGGAGAGTTCCACCTGTTGCTGTCGCATCAGTGCCCGGATCTCTTTTTGGAGCACTCGCTGCTGGCCGGAGCTGGCGTTCTTGGCAACCTGCTGTAAAATAAAAATCACCTCTGCAAGACAATTTTCAATTACATTAGTTCCTAGAGTTATCTTAGGGTGACTCACGCGCTTGTCAATGTCCACAACGATCAGTCCCTGGGCTGCCAGCTCGACTCTACCGATTTTAATGGTCACCTCTTTAAATCCGATCTGTGACACGGGCTGACCATTGCTGGCGATGATACTCAAGTCGTTGTCAGGGTAGCGGGTTATATCCGAGTCATTCCAGTACTGCTTGAAGAGCACGTACAGGATGGTGGTGACCTGTGACCCAGTGTCCAGTAGGGCACTCATAGGAATGCCATCCAGTACCACAGGCAAGACTGGACGTCCTCCCACATATTTGTCACGCCAGTTTGATGGGCCTGATGATCTTTTTCCTAGGGGTTGGCCCTCTACCCTAGGTTGTGCCAGTTTAAAGGACAGTACCTTGCCATATGTCCGGGTTGATTGCAGCGGCGGCAGATAGGTTGTCCGTCCTCGTTGTATCGGTCGCTGGGTCTTCCTCTGGCCGGTGGGGTCCTCCTTGGTCGGCGCCACGGGATGTCCTCCGGTCCGGATGCCAGCTGGATCTTCCCTGGAGTAGAAACCTGTAAAGACTGCACAGTTCGGGTTAGCGCAGCAACGCTTTTAGCTAGCTCTTGGACCTGATGGTGCAGGTCGGGAGCCGGGTCATTGTTCAAAGCCTGCGCATCAGCTCCCACAGGCCCTGCCGACAAGGGCGCCGCCTCCTGGTGGTAAGTGGTAGTGGGGCGTCTGTGGGTCACAACGCCACCTGGTGCCGGTTCTCGGAGCACCCGGATGGCTCTGTCCTTGAACTGTGCAAATCCCAGATGAGGGTCCTGTAAGGCCATTGCCCGCAACTGGGTTCGGTGGGCATTGCAATATAAACCCTCTATAAATTGTTCAGTCAACAGCCGGTCCTCGTCTCCCACACCGTCAGGGTCGGTCTGCTTAATGGCTCTCAGGGCCTCTTGTAGGTTTAGTGCATAGTCCCTTATACTCTCTTGTGCTCGCTGCTTGCACCCGTAGAATCTAAGCTTGATCTCGGCTGAGGTGCGGGTATCAAAGGTATCCTTCAGCCGGGTTAGTATCCCTGCGACAGTCCTCCCCCCAGGTGGCCAGGACTTTACCTCCCTTTGGGCTGCCCCAGTTAATTGGGCCACCAGGATGCTCACTTTTTGCTCTTCTGTGAGGGGGTACACCTGGAAGAGGCTATCCAGCTTTTCTCTAAAGTCATGCAGAGTATGTGACTCCCCTGAGTACTGGGGTAGCCAGGCCGCTCCCGGGATATAGGGCATGGTGAAAGGCATGACTGCAGCAGCGATGGCGCTGGCGGGGGTTGAGGCAGTGAAGCTCTCCTCCGTATCCGACATCTTCCTCCCCCCTAGTGGACCGTGGCCTACCTTGCGATGATCCTCTTCCGTAGGCCGCGGCTCCGCAGTGGATCGTCAGGGTTGAGGACCTTCCGTCGCGCTCCTGTGACGTCGGCGTCTGCTGGGCTCCTTCCAGGACCTTACGCAACGTCCGGACGTGAGGCGGGGCTTCAGTTCTCGCACGCTTTCGGAGTCCACGCCCCTCTTCTTCCCGCGCGGCGTCTTCAAGATGGCGTCCAACGGCGGGAAAACTCCACGGATGGCGGGAAGAAGGCAGAAGATGGCGCCGGATGGCGGGAATCTTCACCACTGGTAAGTTTGAACAGTTTTTTTCAGGCACGCAGTACCCGGTGGTTGCGGGCACGATATCCTGCCGACTACGCCAAAAGTTGACGCGCCCTGGGCCTATGTGATGTAGCGTTGCGCACGCAGGGACTACCCGGAGCCGGATCTGATAGGGGTAGTAGTCTCGTGGCGGTGACCCGGTCCGTGCCCAGGGAGTCAGACTAAGTGGCGGTATATTAGCAGTAGATGTAGGACGACTACGCCACCCGTTGAATGCAGCTATGGAGCTGCCGCTGCAGGGCAAACCGCTGAGGCCGGTGGGAGGATGGTGCAGCGTGGATGGTATAACCCCCAACGGGAGGGGTATGGCCTCAGGGCAGCCGACGTGGATGATGGGGGTAGCAGGAATCACTCAGAGACGATACGGTGTAGTTCAGGGTCTTTACTGGTGACAAAGATAGACCCTCCCGGAGTACTGGCTAGCGGTCGGGGCCTGGTCAGTCCTTGAGCAGATGGGATCCCCCTTGGCCAGGCGGAGTTGTAGGCCTCCCCAACTAATTGTACTCTTCTGGCTACCTTGCTAGAGGCGGGTAAAGGTAGCCCACGTCCCTGAGTGTACCGTGTGGTGCTCACCCGTATGGCCGGTGACTCGGGGCCTTCTAGTAGCTTCCGCTCCACGACGGCGGTGCTGGTCCCACACGTGTGACCGAGCCTTCGGGTTTCTGGGCCAGAGGACCTGAAATCCCCTGCCGGTCGGTTTCTGCTGCTGGGTAGGAGTTAGTCCCCACAGCCTCGGACTCCGGGTCCGGTAAGAAATCTTCAATCAGGGCGAGCTCTACAGCTTCCAGCCCTGACCTCCTCTTAGCACGACTCCCACAGAGCTCCTGATCTTTCTTTCCTATTACTGCTTCTCTTTTTCTCTCTACTCTTCTCCCTAACCCTGCCTCAGCCCCAGGTTTATATAGGGGAAGTCCTTCCCCTCCCAGGACTGGGCAGGAGGTGTGGAATGCATAGGATTCCTGACCAAGAGACCTCCCACCTGCTCTCAGACATAACACTGCTGTTACTGTGGAAACCAGACCCCTGGGGTGCCACATATGAATGAAGCCTAAGAGTCATCTACAGTAATCTGATACAATCCCTGCTTCATCCTGATTTACCAGCATCATGGCCACCCAAAAGCAAAATAATCCAGTATATGGGAGGAAAAACATCTCTCAAATGTAAAATTTGGTTTATTAAATTATCCCAATTCATCCCCCTCACACCGAGACAGCAGATCTGAAGCCAAAGATATTTACAGGGTAAATCCGATTGACCGTTAATCACTTCATAACTTTTGATGTACATGTTCGTTAAAAGTCGTGTCCCTGCCATTGATGTGGGCTCCCACGCTGATCCTGCATCTTTCTTGGCAGATAATGGCTGATTTAATCAGCCATCATGTCCCTATAACAGTGGGGGGTGGAGAGGGCTCCGCCCTCAGCTATTAACCTTAAATTCCGCTGTCAATCTCTGATAGTGGCATTTAACATGCGCCGGCAAGGGGGCACGTCATTCCACATGCCGATCGGCGCGCCCTTTACGTGAAGGCGGGGTGCTGATGGATTGTCATGACAGCCGAGTGTCTGCTGATAACCCCCGTACCTGTCATTATGATTCTCCTATGAAGGTCAGCACGTGGCCGGTATTCATAGGAGATCGCGATTTTCACTGTACATAGTGCTGGTGCGCTGCTATGTATAGCACAAGCGATCAGATGCAGCCTCAAGTGCCCTAAGGGGACTATTAAATACAGTAAAAAGTGGAAAAAAGTGGGGTGTACTGTTGATAAATTGGACTATGAAAACAGATATTGAAAAAAATTACAATGAATCCGTTATATAAAAAGTAGTGTTGAGCGAGCACTAAAATGCTCGGGTGCTCGAAGCTCGGGCCGAGCTCACTGTGATACTCGGGTGCTCGACCCGAGCAACGAGCCCAATGTTAGTCTATGGGAGACCCGAACATTTTTGCGGCACCTCCCCCCGCAGTCTGTAGAAAGCCTAAAAAGTGCCCAAAACGATAATGACAGTGCTCAAATGACATGGGGACAGCATGGGGATCGCCCCTGGAAGCATTTCTGACCCCCAGGTCACTGCTGTCAACAACGTGGTCAGAGGTATTAAGCCACTTTTACAGGCTCACAATAAAACGTTCAAAAACTAAAGTGAAAGTGCTTTCCTGTGAAATGTTAACCCCTTAACGACCATGGGTCTTTCTGTTTTTGTGTTTTCCTTTTTTGCTCCCCTTCTTCCCAGAGCCAGAACTTTTTTAATTTTCGTTCAATATGGCCATGTGAGGGCTTATTTTTTGCGGGACGAGTTGTACTTTTAAACACCATCACTGGTTTTACCATATCTTGTGCTGGAAAATGGGAAAAAAATTCCAAGTGCAGTGAAACTGCAAAAAAAATGCAATTCCACAGTTGTTTTTTGGGTCCTTTTTTTACCACCTTCACAGATTGCTAAAACTGAACTGCCATCATTACTTTCCAGGTCGTTACGAGTTCATAGACACCAAACATGTATAGGTTCTTTTTTATTTAAGTGGTGAAAAAAAATCCAAAGCTTGCTAAAAAAAAACAAAAAAATGACGCCATTTTCCGAGACCCTTAGCTTCTCCATTTTTCGGGATCTGGGGCCAGGTGAGGGCTTATTTTTTGCGTGCCGGGCTGACGTTTTTATTGATACCATTTTGGGGTAGATCCGATGTTTTGATCGCCCGTTACTGCATTTTATTGCAAAGTTGTAGCGACCAAAAAAACTTAATTCTGGCGTTTAAAATTTTTTTCTCGTTACGCCGTTTACTGATTGTATTAATTCTTCTTTTATATTGATAGATCGGGCGATTCTGAACGCGGCGATACCAAATATGTGTATGTGTTTTTTTTTTTATATATATATATATTTTATTTTGAATGGGGCGAAAGGGGGGTGACTTAAACTTTTATATATTTTTTATTTTTTTTATTTTTTTAAAAACTTTTTTTTTACACTTTCTGCTTGCTTCTATAGTCTCCAGAGGAGACTATAGAAGCAGCAGTTGTCTGATTGCTTCTACTGCATACAAGCGATGAGCAGATCGCTTGTATGCAGGAGAAATGCTCACTTGCTATGAGCGCTGACCACTAGGTGGCGCTCATAGCAATTGAGACATGACAACCACAGGCGTCTGCTGCAGACCCTGAGTTGTCATGCCCACCCATTGGTGACCCGCGATCACGTGACGGGGTCACTGATGGGCGAGGCTTAGAACTCCCGGAAGCGCAAGTTAAATGCCACTGTCAGAGATTTAACATGTTAACAGCCGCGGGTGGATTGCGATTCCAATAATCAGCTGACATGTGCTCGCTTCAGTGCGGGCTCACCGCCGGAGCCCCCGCTGAACCGGCCTTCCCGACCTGGTGCGTACTATTACTGACCAGGTCGGAAAGGGGTTAAGGAACATCCTTTCCAGGGTAAAGACTTGTGTATAAGGTAAAATAAATAACCAAAAACAAAAATACTCCTCCACACCTTGGGCTATGTTCACAAGTAGCATTTTTTATGCGTTTTTGCACGTTTGTATTGCTTTCAACCGTGACAAATGCATTCACCGGGAAAAGTCATTAACATTTTACAACCTTATCTGGCCATGTGCTGTGTGACACATGCATACAGTGCTAAAAAGACATGGGAACAGCATGGGGAAGACCCCTGGAAGCATCTTTGACACCCAGGTCACTGCCTAAAAGTGTGCCCATCAGAAGTGATCCTTGACGCATCAGAAGATGCAGACTTGCAACTATCCCCGTACAAGTCCTTGTCCCAGGGCAGTGTTCAATTGTACCTCTCCCATAACTAGCAATACAAGCGCAAGTATGCTGCCTGCCACCCACCCACCCCCAGGCTGCAATACCATACTGCTAGCTTGCTTGCACTTGAAATTGGGCCTTTTAGGCATGTGGAGGTGGAATCTGGCCACCACGTCATGGCTGCGTCGGTAGCCTGGTATTCATACTCAGTCCCCAGCCGCCCGGCGGCCGGGTGTCCACGCTTGGTCCCCAGCCGCCAGGGGGCGGCCGGGTGTCCATACTCAGTCCCCAGCCGCCCCGCGGCCGGGTGCCCACACACAGTCCCCAGCCGCGTGGGGGTGGCCGGGTGTCCATAAACGGTCCCCAGCCGCCCCTATTTGTCCCGGTGCGCCTTATACACAAGGTCGCATACCAAAACATTACCTGTGCCCTCCCCAGTGCATTTAGTGGGAAGGACAGCCTAACCACAAACACGTGGACAAGTGAATGTGGCCAGGAATGGTCCATCTCACTGACGCCTTCACACTGGGTTAATATTGTGGAAGCCGGGACACAGTTGGACACTGGGATGCAACACGTCCTCCAGACATAGAGGATTGCGGGTCCTGGGTCAATCAGGCTTCAACACAAAGTTCAGAAGGTAGACAGCAGCAGTGGTCGGCCTCCTACACAACGAGTAAATTATTCATGATCATGAGGCCATCCACCTCCTTAGCTTTCTGCTCCTTGGAATGCAAGCGCATGTATGTAGTAGCAGCTAGGCCTGAGGTGGTCAGCGTTTTGGCGCATATTCTACCTCCTTCAAGGATTGCTGGATGTTTTCATGCTACTATCCCAGTTCTATGACTCCCGTTAAAACAAAGCTTCAGGTGATGAATGATGGATGAAGTGGTGGCAAAGGAGAAAGAGCAGGAGGAACAGGGACCATTCACATCAATATCAGGCCAGCCAACCACACATGTCTTGTAGGATATGTTTCTGTACCAAAAGGAGCCGTTCAGCTACACAGTTATAAGGCATACAGTGAGTGCAATGCCTACCAAAAATTTCGAGCCACTCCAATGCCCCTTGGAAATGACATGGAGGTCAGAGGGCGTTAACTAAACCTTTTTTTCGATTTATAGCAACTGGGTCTCCCGTGCACTGTTGGCCTAAGCAGTGAATGGAAGGCTTTCCAAAAATTATGAGGAACTGCAATGCCCCTTACAAGAGCCATGTGTGGCACCCCAGGGGTCTGGTCACCACAGTAATAGAGATATTACGTCGGAGAACAAGTGGGAGGTTTCCTGGTCAGGATCCCTTAAACATGCAACATCCTTCTGTCCCAGTCCTGGGAGGGGAGAATTCTGCCCTTATAAACTGGATCTGGGGCGGGGTGGAGTGAGTCAGAGAACAGTCAGAGTCAGAGTGAGAGCAAGGGAAAGTAACAGCAAGGAGCTCTGTAGGAGCTAGGAGCTAAAGACCAGGGGTTGGAAGCTGAGCAGAGCTCGCCCTGGCAGAAGACAATAGGAACCGGACACAGGAGTCCGAAGCTGTGAGGACTTATATATCCAGCAGCAGAAACCAGCCGGCAGGGGATTTCAGGTCCTCTGGCCATAGAAGCCCGGAGGCTCAGTCACAAGCAAGGGACCAGCACTGCCGTCGTGGAGCGGAGGCTAACAGAAGGCCCCAAGTCACCAGCCATACGGGTGAGCACTACACGGTACACTCAGGGACGTGGGCTACTTCTAACCGCTTACAGCAAGGTAGCCAGGAAGAGTGCAGACAGACGGGGAGGCCTACAACTCCACCTGGCCAGGGGGAACTCCTGCTTGCTCACAGACTGACCAGACCTCTTATGCTAGCCAGTACTCCCGGGAGGGTCTACCTTATAATCATCAGTAAAGAACCTGAACTGCACTGCAAAGACTCTGAGTCGTTCCTGCTGCGCTCGTGCACCATCACCCCCATCATCCACACTCACTGCCTGAGGCTATACTCCTCCCGAGGGGAGTTATCCCATTGTATGCTGCGCACACAACACCAGCCTCAGCGGTCTGCCTCGCAGCGGTGGTACTCCCTGACCGCAATCCACGGGTGGCGCAGTCGGACAATTAACCTCAAAACCTAAGAAAGACTGCCACTGGTTTGACCAGCCTGAGCCACGGGACCGGGTCACCGCCACGGAGACTACAGACCCCAGAGACCCGGCACCGGGTATCCCACACACGTGTACACACGGCCCAGGGGGCGTGTCACATAAAGTACAGCATATTACAAACATAAGTCCCATTATTGGGGAGTGGGTGTCCCATAGTATTTGCTTATGTCTTGCAAGCAAAAGCTGCCAAAAATTAGGACGGAGCAACTTGCAATGCCCCTTACAAGAGCCATGCAGTACAGCATATTACAAACATAAGTCCCATTATTGGGGAGTGGGTGTCCCATGGTATTTGCTTATGCTTTCCCAGCAAAAGCTGCCAAAAATTAGGACGGAGGAACTTGCAATGCTGGCACCCGGGTGGTATAGTGGTGGTGGAGGCTGAGGATAAGGAGAAGAAGATTAAACAGCCGAAACGAGGAAGCGTATACCCATGTGTGGGTGTGAACCGGTGTATGTGAATACACCTCCCGAAATAACACAGTGGATTTGACTTTATGTTACTCTGCTGTCATTTGGTGGTGATGAGAAGTCTGGCCCAATCAAGCCCTTGTTCATTTTGATAAGGGTCAGCTTGTCAGCATTGTCAGTTGACAGGCGAGTGCGCTTATCAGTTATAATTCCCCCAGCGGCACTAAAAACACGCTCCGATAACACGCTAACGGCAGGGCAGGCCAGGACCTCCAAGGCATACAGAGCGAGTTCATTCCAAGTGTCCAGCTTGGATACCCAATAATTAAAAGGCACAGAGGAATCACGGAGGACGCTGGTACGATCGTCAAGGTACTCCCTCACCATCTTTTGAAACTTTCCACTCCTTGTGAGAGTACCCCGCGCCTCAGGGCCTGTAAGCTGGGCGGGTGTCAGAAAACTGTCCCAGAACGTTGACAGTGTTCCCCTGCCTCTGCTGGATTGGAGTTGCATCTCTCTCGCCTGTACGCCTTGGTTGGGCAACGAACTGTGACCTCTGCCGCTAGCGTGTTCAGATGGGAATTTTTTTAAGAGTTCTGCAGCAAGGGCCTTCTGGTATTGCCCCATTTTTGTAGACCTCTCCACCTCAGGAATAAGAGAGTGAAAGTTCTCCTTGTAGCGGGGGTCTACAAGTGTCACCAACCAGTAATGACTGTCACCCAACATTTTGACAATGCGAGGGTCACGGTTAAGGCAGCGTAACATAAAGTCAGCCATGCGTGCCAGACTGGTAACGGGCAAGATTTCCGTGTCCTCACCAAGATGACGACTGACCATGCTCTCCTCCTCCTCCTCTTCCTCCTCCTCCCTGTCCTCAGGCCACCCACGTTGAACCGACGGTATGACACTTGTACAGGTACTACCGTCTACAACGCATGATAGCAGCTCCTGTTCTTCCTCCTCCTCCTCCTCTCCCTCATTGTCCCCCAATGCACGTTGGGATGAGATGAGGCTGGGCTGTGTGTAATCGCCCGCTACGGCTTCTTGATCCATCTCATCATACTCTGGCTGCAATGCCTCCTCTTTAATTCTCTGCAGAGAGCATTGCAAAACACAGACAAGTGGGATGCTGACACTAATGATGGCGTCATCGCCACTCACCATCTTGGTGGCCTCCTCAAAGTTTGTCAGGATGGTACATATGTCAGACATCCAGGTCCACTCCTGAGGTCTTATGTGAGGAGTCCGACCTGAATATCGATGGCCTTGTTGCAACTGGTACTCCACAACTGCTCTCTTCTGCTCACAAATCCTTTGCAACATGTGGAGGGTAGAGTTCCAACGTGTGGGGACATCACACACCAGTCGGTGTGCCGGAAGCTGCAAACGCTGCTGCAACACAGCAAGGGCGGCGGAAGCTGTAGCCGACTTGCGAAAATGAGCTGACAGGCGGCGTACTTTCACGAGCAGATCTGGCAACTCGGGGTACGATTTAAGAAACCGCTGAACCACGAGGTTAAGCACATGAGCCAGGCATGGTACGTGTGTGATCTCACCTCGCCTCAGAGCCGCCACCAGGTTACGGCCATTGTCACACACGACCATGCCGGGATGTAGGTTCAGCGGTCTCAGCCACAGATCTGCCTGCTCTTTCACAGCTGTCCACAACTCACAAGCAGTGTGAGGTTTATCACCTAAGCTTATGAGTTTCAGCACAGCCTGTTGCCGCTTGGCGGAGGCAGTACTGCAATGCTTCCAGCTTGTAACTGATGTGGTGATATCTGAGATGGAGGATGAACATGAGGAGGAGGAGGAGGATGCGCAAGAGCTGTACACTGTGGGGGCAACTCTGACTGACATAGGGCCCGCAATCCTCGGTGTGGGGAGGATGTGTTCCGTCCCAAGGTCCGACTGGGTCCCGGCTTCCACTATGTTTACCCAGTGTGCCATCAGAGAGATGTACCGTCCCTGGCCACAAGCACTTGTCCACGTGTCCGTTGGCAGGTGGACTCTCCCAGTAACTGCGTTGTTGAGGGCACGGCAGATGCTTTGGGACACGTGCTTGTGTAGTGCGGGGATGGCACACCAGGCAAAATAGTGTCGGCTGGGGACCGAGTACCGAGGGACGGCCACCGCCATAAGATTGCGGAAGGATTCCGTCTCCACCAGCCTAAAAGGCAGCAATGCAAGCAGTCGTGAAATGTGCGAATTTAGGACTTTAGCCTGTGGGGCGTTAGCTGCGAATTTACACTTTCGTTCAAAGGTCTGGGATATGGACAATTGAACGCTGCGGTGGGACGTGGACGTGGACGTTGATGCTGTTTTTTGAGAAACTGCCATAACAAGTGAAGACTGAGAGGAGGGGGCATCTTTACATGCAGTATGGACAGGGGATTGCCTTGCACACACAACAGGGGGTTCTATTGCACGCACAACAGTGGAAGAAGCAGTGGTGACACCCGCTGACACTGGTCGTGGACCCTGGGTTTCGCCCCACAAAGTCGGGTGCTTTGCTGCCATGTGCCTGATCATGCTGGTGGTGGTCAGGCTGGTAGTTTTGTCACCCCTGCTGATGCTGGCATGGCAGGTGGAACATATGGCCTTTTTGGGGTTATCAGCAGAGTCTTTAAAAAAATTCCAGACTCTGGAAGACCTACCGCTTGTACTGGCAACGTCCCTCGTGTTGGTGTTACGGGGAACGGTTGCGTGCCTTCTGTCTGCGGCCACCACACTGCTTCTTCCTGCCTGTTGGGGTACTCTGCCTCCCTCCCCCTGTGTGCTGCTGGCCTCACTCTGCATGTCCTCCTTCCACGTTGGGTCAGTTACTAGATCATCCACCACCTCCTCCTCTTCCACTTGCGCACCACGATCCTCCTCCTCACTTCCTGGCAATTGTGTCTCGTCATCGTCCACCTCTTGTGACAGATTGCCAACGTCGACTTCCTGTGGCCGTGGCTGTTCAAATATTTGGGCATCGCAACATGGGATCTCCTCTTCCACCACTTCAAGCGTATCAGGCGAGGGGCCCAAATATGGAAATGGACCAGTGAACAGCTCTTCAGAGTGTCCAAGTGTGGGATCACTTGCTGTCTGACGACACTCGGCATGGTGGGAGGAAGGAGCATCAGGGTGAGGAGGAGTATGCGGTCGAGACTCACGGCTACTAAGAGTTGACCGTGTGGAAGACAGACCGGAGGTGGTGGTGCCCAGGTAACTGGAAGTATTGTCTGCTATCCAATTAATAACCTGTTCACACTGATCAGTTCTCAATACTGGTGTTGTTCTGTGGTTCCCTAGTAATTCGGTCAAGAAGTGGGAGCGAGAAGATGTGGCTTTTGGTTGTGGCACATTTTCATCTTGGCCACGGCCCCGTCCTCTGCACGAACCATCACCAGAATGTCCAGTTCCATGTCCCTTGCCACGCGCCTTGCCCATTGTAAATCAAGTAAAATAGCTTACACTTGCACTATCAATGGGAAAAGGGTAATAAAGAGTAGATTAGAACCGTGGAAGAGAAAACCACAGTTACTGTTTACTGGGGTATACCACACTTTTTTAAATAGAGATATTTGCGGCTGAACAGTGAGCGACACACTCAAACTGCTTTTTTTTTAGATACCAAAGGCCCAAAACTGGATAGTACAGCGATTTGACCCGTGGAACTGCGAAACCACACTGGGATGTTGGGCCTACACAAGACTATTTTCAACAGATATATTTTTGTGTCACAACAGTCAGGAGACACTACTGTTTTTCTTTACGGAAAAAACTACCAAAAGCTGAATAATAGAGATTTTTTACCGTGGGATGGCAAAACCACAGTTATTGTTTACTGGGGTATACCACACTTTTTTAAATAGAGATATTTGCGGCTGAACAGTGAGCGACACACTCAAACTGTTTTTTTTAGATACAAATGGCCCAAAAGTGGATAATACAGAGGTTTGAACCGTGAAACTGCAAAGCCACACTTGTATTTCTCAGGCCTACACCAGACTATTTTCAACAGATATATTTGTGTCTGAATAATCAGGAGACACTATTTATTTTTTACGGCAAAAAATGCCAAAAGCAGGATAATAGAGATTTTTTACTGTGGAACAGCAAAACCACAGTTATAATTTACTGGTGTATACCAGGCTTTTTAAAATATATACAGTACAGACCAAAAGTTTGGACACACCTTCTCATTTAAAGATTTTTCTGTATTTTCATGACTATGAAAATTGTACATTCACACTGAAGGCATCAAAACTATGAATTAACACATGTGGAATTATATACTTAACAAAAAAGTGTGAAACAACTGAAAATATGTCTTATATTCTAGGTTCTTCAAAGTAGCCACCTTTTGCTTTGATGACTGCTTTGCACACTCTTGGCATTCTCTTGATGAGCTTCAAGAGGTAGTCACCGGAAATGGTTTTCACTTCACAGGTGTGCCCTGTCAGGTTTAATAAGTGGGATTTCTTGCCTTATAAATGGGGTTGGGACCATCAGTTGTGTTGTGCAGAAGTCTGGTGGTTACACAGCTGATAGTCCTACTGAATAGACTGTTAGAATTTGTATTATGGCAAGAAAAAAGCAGCTAAGTAAAGAAAAACGAGTGGCCATCATTACTTTAAGAAATTAAGGTCAGTCCGAAAAATTGGGAAAACTTTGAAAGTGTCCACAAGTGCAGTTGCAAAAACCATCAAGCGCTACAAAGAAACTGGGTCACATGAGGACCGCCCCAGGAAAGGAAGACCAAGAGTCACCTCTGCTTCTGAGGATAAGTTTATCCGAGTCACCAGCCTCAGAAATCGCAGGTTAACAGCAGCTCAGATTAGAGACCAGGTTAATGCCACACAGAGTTCTAGCAGCAGACACATCTCTACAACAACTGTTAAGAGGAGACTTTGTGCAACAGGCCTTCATGGTAAAATAGCTGCTAGGAAACCACTGCTAAGGACAGGCAACAAGCAGAAGAGACTTGTTTGGGCTAAAGAACACAAGGAATGGACATTAGACCAGTGGAAATCTGTGCTTTGGTCTGATGAGTCCAAATTTGAGATCTTTGGTTTGGTTTGTGCGACGCAGAAAAGGTGAACGGATGGACTCTACATGCCTGGTTCCCACCGTGAAGCATGGAGGAGGAGGTGTGATGGTGTGGGGGTGCTTTGCTGGTGACACTGTTGGGGATTTATTCAAAATTGAAGGCATACTGAACCAGCATGGCTAACAGCATCTTGCAGCGGCATGCTATTCCATCCGGTTTGCGTTTAGTTGGACCATGATTTATTTTTCAACAGGGCAATGGCCCCAAACACACCTCCAGGCTGTGTAAGGGCTATTTGACCAGGAAGGAGAGTGATGGGGTGCTAAGCCAGATGACCTGGCCTCCACAGTCACCAGACATGAACCCAATCGAGATGGTTTGGGGTGAGCTGGACTGCAGAGTGAAGGCAAAAGGGCCAACAAGTGCTTAGCATCTCTGGGAACTCATTCAAGATTGTTGGAAGACCATTTCCGGTGACTACCTCTTGAAGCTCATCAAGAGAATGCCAAGAGTGTGCAAAGCAGTCATCAAAGCAAAAGGTGGCTACTTTGAAGAACCTAGAAAATAAGACATATTTTCAGTTGTTTCACACTTTTTTGTTAAGTATATAATTCCACATGTGTTAATTCATAGTTTTGATGCCTTCAGTGTGAATGTACAATTTTCATAGTCATGAAAATACAGAAAAATCTTTAAATGAGAAGGTGTGTCCAAACTTTTGGTCTGTACTGTATATATTTGCGGCTGAACAGTGAGCGACACACTCAAACTGTTTTTTTTAGATACAAATGGCCCAAAAGTGGATAATACAGAGGTTTGTACCGTGGAACTGCAAAACCACACTTGTATTTCTCGGGCCTACACCAGACTATTTTCAACAGATATATTTGTGTCTGAAAAATCAGGGAGACACTATTATTATTTTTATACAGCAAAAAATGCCAAAAACAGGATAATAGAGATGTTTTACCGTGGAACATCAAAACCACAGTAATAATTTACTGGTGTATACCAGGCTTTTTAAAATATATATATATATATTTGCGGCTGAACAGTGAGCGACACACTTAAACTGTTTTTTTTAGATACAAATGGCCCAAAAGTGGATAATACAGAGGTTTGTACTGTGGAACTGCAAAACCACACTTGTATTTCTCGGGCCTACACCAGACTATTTTCAACAGATATATTTGTGTCTGAAAAATCAGGGAGACACTATTTTTTTTTTTTTACAGCAAAAAATGCAAAAAGCAGGATAATAGAGATTTTTTACCGTGGAACAGCAAAAGCACACTTCTGTCTCTCTGGCCTACACCAGACTATTCTCAACAGATATATTTGTGTGTCTGAAAAATCAGGGAGACACTATTATTATTTGTATACAGCAAAAAATGCCAAAAACAGGATAATAGAGATGTTTTACCGTGGAACATCAAAACCACAGTAATAATTTACTGGTGTATACCAGGCTTTTTAAAATATATATATATTTGCGGCTGAACAGTGAGCGACACACTCAAACTGTTTTTTTTAGATACAAATGGCCCAAAAGTGGATAATACAGAGGTTTGTACCGTGGAACTGCAAAACCACACTTGTATTTCTCGGGCCTACACCAGACTATTTTCAACAGATATATTTGTGTCTGAAAAATCAGGGAGACACTATTTTTTTTTTTTTTACAGCAAAAAATGCAAAAAGCAGGATAATAGAGATTTTTTACCGTGGAAGAGCAAAAGCACACTTCTGTCTCTCTGGCCTACACCAGACTATTTTCAACAGATATATTTGTGTCTGAAAAATCAGGGAGACACTATTATTATTTTTATACAGCAAAAAATGCCAAAAACAGGATAATAGAGATGTTTTACCGTGGAACATCAAAACCACAGTAATAATTTACTGGTGTATACCAGTCTTTTTAAAATATATATATATTTGCGGCTGAACAGTGAGCGACACACTCAAACTGTTTTTTTTAGATACAAATGGCCCATAGAACTGCAAAACCACACTTCTATTTCTCTGGCCTACACCAGACTATTTTCAAAAGATATATTTGTGTCTGAAAAATCAGAGGCACACTTTTTTTTTTTTTTTGGGGGGGGGGGGGGGGGACACCAAAAGGTTAATAAGATGGGTATTTGTACATTGTGAAGGAGGAAAAAAAAAGAGGACTTAGATAAAAAAAAAGGATTTTTCCTGGCCCCCGGGACCTGGAGCTAAGTCCAGCAATTTCAGCAACAGGAGCAACACACAGGACTGTAATGCAGCGTTTGCTGGTATAACCACTGCGTCTCCTATACAGCCTGCCTGCCTGATATACCTGGGATGGATATTAGTCCTGAGAAGGACTGTTTGTTTGATCTGGCAGCCTTTACAGACCCTACACTAACTATTTTGCAGGATATATCTCTCCCTAAATCAGCAGCGCTGTCCCTACACTGTCTGATCCGGAGCGACTGTGTCCAAGATGGCGGCGCCCGGTTTTAAATACTCGAGGTGACGCTGTGCGGCCAGCCAATCACTGTAATGCCCACAAACAACATGGCTGCGGCATTACAGTGACTGGCTGGCAATCCCTGCATGTTCATTGGCTCTGTAAAGAGCGCCAAACATGCAGGGCGGAGACCCGAGCTCCTGCCCGAGTAACCCGGAAATGCTCGGTGCTCGCCGAACATCCTGAGTAGCGTGATGCTAGGGCGAGTACCGAGCAGTGTCGAGCATGCTCGCTCAACACTAATAAAAAGTAAAAAAAAAAAATATTCGCCCAGTACTTTCCAAAATAAGAACAGAGTAAGAAAAGTTTGTAAGTTCCTGTTCCAAAAGTGAGCACCTGCAACATGCCATTGTATTCTGGAGGCGCATATGCCTTTAATATTGGACTACAACAAAGTGTGCAAATAATAAGAAGGAACATGCACACGTTGCGAGATAGATAGTTGGTTTTACATTTCTGGATTCAGCAGGGACCTGTCGATCTCCTGCAGCAGCGCTGGAAAGAGCCAGTCTGGTCTCCAGTTATATTCCCCGGGCTGTATCTTCAAAGTATATTTTCTCTGAAAAGCAGAACCAAATCTTTTGGTGCAATTTTTTCACCATTTAACAAAATGTACAACTTATTTTACTAAAAAAAGTCACAAATCGGGTCAAAGAGAAAATTAAAGACCATTTTTGATTTTGCGCAAATTTCATCAACCAGGTTTGCCATATTGAAGAATTTTTTTACATAAAATGATCACAAAACAATAAAGAATAGTGAGATAAAAAAAGAACGCACATGATGAATCAGAACCTTTATGACCACATTCACTATAGTGACATATATTCTATGTTTTTGTAATTGTTCATCTCTATTTTTTTACATCTCATTTCCTTCATTTTTCTCAGCATAAATTCTCATTGTCATCTATGCTCAGGCATCCAAATCTTTATGCTTTTGCCGTGGCTGCCGCAATTTTCTTAAGAGTCATCTCACCAGACGGCCAATTTCTGTTCCTGCGTTTTCGTTTTTTCCTCTCCTTCTTCCCAGAGCCATAACTTTTTTTATTTTTCTGTCCACATAGACATGTGAGCGCTTATTTTTGGCGGGACGATTTGTAGTTTTGAACGACACCATTCGTTTTACCACATAATGTACTGAAAAACGGGAGAAAAATTCCAAGGGCGGTGAAATTGTGAAAAAAAAACAAACACAATTCTGACATTGTTATTTGGGAATTGCTTTTACAGTGTACACTTTGTGGTAGAAATGACCTCCCAATATGGTTCCCCTCATCAGTACGATTACGACGATACCAAACATGTCCAGTTTTTTTCTATTTTAGTGGTGAAAAAAAAATCAGAAGTTTGAAAAAATAGATTTTTGGGTTGTGTCGCCATTTTACGGGACCCATAACATTTTAATTTTTCGGTCAATGGAGCTGTGTGATTGAATATTTTTTGCAGGGCGACATGACATTTTTATTAATACCATTTTGGGATAGATATGACAGTTTGATCGCTTTTACAGCATTTTTTATGGTATTGCAGCAACCAATAAAACATAATTTTTGCGTTCTTGAATCTGTTCCGTTTACGGTGTTTACCGATCGGGTTAATTATATTTATATTTTGATAGATCGGACTTTTCTGAACACGGCAATACCAAATATGTGTATTTTTTTATTATTTTTATTTATAAAGGGGAGATTTGAACTTTTTTTTATTTTTTTCACAACACTTTTTTTCACCTCTCACTGTGCTTTTAAATCCCCTTTGGGGACATAAACCTGCGATCATCAGATCACTTCTGCTATATACAGCAATACCACAGCATTGCTGCATATAATGAATATCACGTTCTCCTTTGAAGCCCGGCCACAGGCTTCATAATGATAAACAAGGAGATCTTCAGCCCGCCGGCTGTCATAACAATCGATCAGTGTCCTGCGATCGCGTCACGTGGTGCCGATGGGCACAAAGAATGACGCACCCTCATGCACTATTAATGCCACTGTCACAGTTTTACAGCGGCACCTAACAGGATAATAATCTGTAAGAGGCAGGACTCATTTGTAACACACAGCCATTACCTGCGGTGTATCACCCCGTAAGCCCGCTCCATACACCTGCTACCCACTTGCGCCATACATGTTAAAATCTGTAGCAGAGCACGGAGAAACCGCTTTCCGTTCTGTAGGCCACAGGTCACTTTAGGCCTGGCAGCTTGTAGAATGGCGGGTCCTGGGCGGAGTGGCAAGATGACATCATCCCATTGGTCTACTTGGGACCTGACCACTGTCGGCTGCTGGACTTGCCGGGGTAAGGTAAGTGGGGCTGCTAAGAAGACCCTCATAAATAGTAGAGGCTACCAAAGGGGCCCTCTAAGGGGCATTATAGATTCTGGGGGCTACTAGGGGGCCATGATATCGTGTGAAGGTTACTAAGAGGGCCCTCATACAGAGCAGGGTATAATAAGAATGCCATCATACAGCGTGGGGGCTATTTAGGGGGCCATCATACAAAGTGGGGGCTAACGAGGAGACAATCATACAGTGTGGGGTCTACTAAGGTGGCCCTCATACAGAGTGGGAGATACATCGAGGGCCCTACAGCAGAGTACAGGCTATTAAGGAGGCTCTCCTATAGATTGTAGGCTACTAAGGGGGCTATCATACAGAATGGGGGCTACTAAGGGGGCCATAATACAGAGTAAGGACTACTGTTGAGGTCATCATACAGTTTGGGGACTACTATGAGGGTGATCCTACAGTGTGGAGGCCATGATACAGTGTGGGGGTTAATGTGGGGCATCATATTGCGTGGTGGCATGATACAGTATAGGGGCTACTGTGGGGACCATCATACAGTGTAGGGGATACAGTTAGGCCATTGTAGAGTGTGGGGGATATCATACAATGTAGGGGTAATCAAACAGTGTGTGGGCTACTAAAGGGCCATTATAACCTCATGACCCAATATCAACATGGGTTTACGAGGGACCGTTCCTGTCAAACTAATCTGATCAGTTTTTATGAGGAGGCAAGTTCTGGACTGGACCAAGGAAATGCAGTGGATGTTGTGTATATGGACTTTTCAAAAGCTTTTGATACGGTTCCACACAAAAGGTTGATACATAAAATGAGAACAATAGGGATAGGGGAAAATATATGTATGTGGGTTAAGAATTGGCTCAGTGATAGGAAACAAAGGGTGGTTATTAATGGAAAACACTCAGACTGGGTCTCAGTTAACAGTGGGGTACCACAGGGGTCAGTATTGGGCCCCCTTCTTTTTAACATATTTATTAATGACCTTGTAGGGGGCATACAGAGTAATATTTCAATATTTGCAGATGACACTAAACTCTGCAGGGTAATCAATACAGAGGAGGACAATTTTATATTACAGGAGGATCTATGTAAACTAGAAGCTTGGGCTGATAAATGGCAAATGAGCTTTAATGGGGATAACTGTAAGGTAATGCACTTGGGCAGAGGAAATAAAATGTATAATTATATGCTTAATTGTAAAACACTGGGCAAAACTGTAACTGAAAAAGACCTGGGTGTATTGGTGGACGACAAGCTCACGTTTAGTGGCCAGTGTCAGGCTGCTGCTGCAAAGGCAAATAAAATAATTGGATGCATTAAAAGAGGCATAGATGCTCATGAGGAGAACATAATTTTACCTCTATACAAGTCATTAGTGCGACCACACTTAGAATACTGTGTACAGTTCTGGTCTCCGGTGTATAAGAAAGACATAGCTGAACTAGAGAGGGTGCAGAGAAGAGCGACCAAGATTATTAGAGGACTGGGGGGTCTGCAATACCAAGACAGGTTATTCCACTTGGGGTTATTTACTGTGGAAAAAAGAAGGCTTAGGGGTGATCTTATTACTATGTACAAGTATATGAGGGGACAGTACAAAGACCTTTCTACTGATCTTTTTACTCTGAGGCCTGAGACGGGGACAAGGTGGCATCTTCTACGTCTGGAGGAAAGAAGGTTTAAACATAATCACAGACGCGGATTCTTTACTGTAAGAGCAGTGAGACTATGGAACTCTCTGCCGCATGATGTTGTAATGAGTGATTCACTACTAAAATTTAAGAAGGGCCTGGATGCCTTTCTTGAAAAGTATAATATTACAGGTTATAAATACTAGATTCCTTGATAGGGCGTTGATCCAGGGAACTAGTCTGATTGTCGTATGGAGTCGGGAAGGAATTTTTTTCCCCAATGTGGAGCTTAGTGTTTGCCACATGGTTTTTTTTGCCTTCCTCTGGATCAACAAGTTAGGCTTATGGGTTGAACTAGATGGACTTAATCTTCCTTCAACCTTAAAAACTATGTTACTATGTTACTATTATACAGTGTGGAGACTATTAAGGGGTCATTAAACAGTGTGGAGGTCATTATACAATGTGGAGGCTACTATGGGGCTATCATACAGTTTGGGAACTACTGTGGAGGCATCAATGCGTTTTACTTTGTAAGAAGTGCAGTGGTGGGCATTATTATGTGGAGCAGTAAGAGGAGCACTGTTTTGTACCACACAGCAGGTGCAGTAGTAGGGACACATATGGCAGTAGCGGCTCAATATTGAGGTATCAGCAGGATGAGGAGCTTGTACAGGTTGGGAATATGACTCGCCCCCAGGGCCGTGGGGTACTCGGCAGCCGGGCCTCTGGTTGCCGGGGGATATCACGGTGGCTGCCCCGTCCGTGACCCAGGGCGGTCAGTGAAATGGGGAAACTTCTATTATTTGGGGTTTTTGGAATTATTCGTGACGCCACCTGTGGTGTCCGGTGAGGATCACCAGCGCTGCAACAGTCCTCTGAGGCAGATGTTAGGGCAGCAAATGATGGGACAGCTCCCCACAGGTGGAGCAGGCCTCAGGGCAGTGTAGGAGAAGATGGAGGAGGTGCGCTGGGCTTTGTAGTGCAGGGAGGGAAAAGGTACTGGCGAAATTAAGGAGCGGAGGCAGTGCAGTGCAGTCATCCAAGTTTACTCACAGTTCCGTACAAGTTCCTCAGGTGTACAGTACTGGTGCAAGCCTCCCGCGTCGCACTGCGTTCACTAGCCAGGGGTTCAGTCCTTCCTCAGGCGGCTCGGGCGTACCTGGCGGAACACCACTTTCATGTGTACCTTCCTAGACCGACTTCACGCTGGGTCTTTATTCCCTCCTGCCCTGCGCTTCTCACTGTGGATCCTAATCGGGTGCTGCGAGGTCCCCCCTGTCCGTCGGAGTTGCTCAGACCTGCTCGACCTTACTTTTCGATTGAAGTGAGAATTTGGCTCCTGCTATAAAAGTCAGAAGCCTCCGGTTTTTCAGCCGAGGCTTGAAGCTGCACGACTGGGCCAGGGGCCGGTCCCCTTCTTGCGGCCTAGATCCTCCTGACACCTGGCAGGTTCAGGGTGTACGGGTGCCACCTGCACTCGCCGTATCCCCTAGGATCCCTTCAGTAGAACGGAGCCTACTCCCTGCTCCCCTCCTGGGCCTCAGTCCTGGGCCCTTGTAGAGGAGCAGAGCTCCTAAAGAGCCTCTGCTCCCTGACTGCTCTGCAACTACTAGTCTCTCTGTTCTGAACTACCACCCTAAGATCGCTTCCCTATTTATACTCCTATCACAAGTGCTTCTTCTATCTACTTCCTCCACCCACACCCACTACTGGTTCCCCCTACCTTTGGGTTCCCCCCACCCCAGCCAGGGTCAGGGCTCAGCAGAAAACTACATTGCGTCTTGCCCCTCCTGCTGGCCAGGGGTAGTGTAGTGTTGGATGTAGGTGTTGGGGTTCCGTGCAGCACACCCTCCTTACCTGAGAGAAAGGGAGACACCACACCTCTAGGTGAGGTGCAGTACCTCTGTGGCGACCGAACCCTCAGGGGCACCACAAATAGATGAGGACGTTGCTGGAAATTTGAGAAGTAAAATATGTCTGTTGTAAACTCTGCAGATGAGTTGTGGCTGGAGAAGTTGCATTGGCGGTCTGGGCCAAATGGAAAAGGCAGGAAAATTAATGACTTCATCAGAAAGAACGTCAGCTGTAAGTCATCTAATATGACTCTACTGTAACTTCTTAATATGTTCTGCAGCGCTGGCATGTACCACTATATGGTCACCATATGGTGGTTATATCGGTGTTAGTCTTTAAATAGAGATTTTTTTTTCAGTAGCAGCCTGGTCATCTGCTGAGGTTCTCCTATATCCACTATTAGGATAAGACCAATAGTTGTAAACATCGTTACCTGATTGGAGGCCCACTCAGAAGTTTCCCCTCCCCCTCCCATCCTGAACCCCTGGCTACGCCTCTGCTAGTACATGTTAAAGGTGTTGTCCAGTCTCAGGTGAAAACTCTGCAGTCACTATACTGCGTGATTCTGCCCTCTGCAATCATATAGAGGGACTGCAGAGTTTTCTTCTTAGGCCGGACCACCCCTTAACATTGTATTTAATTTTTTTTATAAATGAAATCTATAACAACCAGAGGAAACTTTGATTGTTTCATTTCATTTCAACAAATCTTTTTATTACATTTCTTGAGAACACAAACAGTCACATTTCGATGGATACAAGGAGTCAAAATGATGATGTCTGACCATAAACAATGTAATTTAACAGAGTTCAAATGGAAAATTATGATAGACTCATACAGTATATTAACGAGTGAATTTAAATTGGTAGTACAATTTAGTAAACAAATAAAACATATTAAACCAGGTAAGAACCTGAGCAAAGATGATAGGTGGGAGAAGGATGGGAGAGGGGGGAGGTGGGTGGTGGTCTAGTGGTCTATTTACTATGTTGTTATTTGTTAACCTTGGTTTGTTTTAAGGCTGTATCGCTCTATAATTGTCTGTGAGAGATATCCAGAGGTACCAATATTCAGCGAAGGTCTTTTGGGAATGATTGACTTCCGCTGCTATCTCAGCTACACGATATAGTTGGTCTATTTTTTCTATTAGTTGGAGCTTTGAAGGGATGAGGGGAGATCTCCAGAAGGTGGGAATAAGTATTTCCTCTGAGGCTATAATATTTAAGGCTATAGTTGAAAATTTTTTGTTATCTGGCCATATGGGGAAGTTCAAGAGAGCCACCTCAGGGGTTAGAGTAGTCGGAAGTCCTGTAACTTCATTTATGAGGGGTTTTGTGGTTTTCCAAATATAGGAAAAAAAAAGTGAATTTATTTTTTTGAGACAAGAATCTGGTATTTGGATAGGACGCATAGAGAATAGATATATGAATTTTGGGAGAATTAAACTGTTAAGGATATTCTTACATCCTGTCCAAGAGAGGAAGGCATCCCGCCATGATTTAATAGTTTTACTTACTTTATCTATTAATGGAGGGTAGTTAGGAAAATTTGATTGTTTCATGATTTTTTTTTCCAAAAGATGATGTAGCACTAACAACCAAATAAACAGCATAAACACAATTTTGTTGTTGTTATTTTTAATATCCCCGTATCAATTTTTTCAAAACAAATGGGGAGCACACAAAATAAAGATACACAGAAACATATGTAATGGAGGAGACTCTAACTCCATTGCCCTGTACAGTGGGTAAGCCGCATTACACCGCCGTGTGGATGCAGATGAGGATGTTGATAGAAGCTTGTGATCTATGTTCTGATCACATCCGCTCTCCATCCATGAGCCAAAAAATTTCTTCTGGATCATTGGGTCGAATGGCTGCCACAGTCACACTGAAAATGTCCCATTGAGTTTTTATTATGCGATCAGGGCGTAGACTTGCCGGATGTGGGACTAGACTTTTAATAAATGTTTCCTCTGCATTCACCTTTGAACTGCGATTCAGATAGTCTAGTTCTCGCACATCTTGCGATATTGATGGAGCTCTTCTGTGTCTTGACCTCGCTCCAGGTTGGTGTATGACGTGCAGTGGGGATGTCTCGGACCTTCTGACAGCGATGCTACATTATCCGAGGAGGAGCCACAATGTTATTGGATGACTCTGCCGGAGCGTCCGATGCCAGATTATCAGTCAAACTAATTAAATAAAAAATATTTAAGGTTTAGACATTTCATAAATGCAAAGGTTTTATTATTTATTAAGCACATAGAATAAAGTAACACTACAATGAGAACAAGACACGGGCTCACAGGTCAACTTTCATACATATGTTCTTCACGCAATCCATTTTAACATAGAATCTACTGAAAGAAAATGGATAAAAGCACAATCGCACCTTTGTGTTTTGGGATTTTTTTTCTAATGCTTTGATTTAGCAGTAAAAAAAAAACCTGGAAACGTAATACTCAAGGTACAGGCGACAGTTTTATTTTTGTTATTTATCTATTTTTGGGGTGGGTAGTGCAGGCAGTGAGAAATGCCAGTTCTGGTATCTTCAATTTTCTTTTTTTACTGTTGATCAAATGTTTTCAATAAATTTATGTATCGAATATCTGACTTTTACTATGATAACAAATCTGTTAACTTTTTCCCCCATATTATAATTTGTTTCATTTCGAATTGTGAAAAACTTAATTTAAACTTTTATATATTTAATGTTTAAATTATTTTTATTTTTCTATTTTCTCTTCATCTTTTAATCCCCATGAGAGACATTAACCTGCGATCTTCTGATCACTTACATTATATACTGCAATACTATTGTTTTGAAGTAAACAACAAAAATGTTCTCCTATGAAGCTTAGTCTATTAGCTGAGCTTCCTAGGAGAACTAAGATGGCACCGACAGGAGCTTTAAGCAGACCCCCGACTGGATAGGATGTCGGAGCAAGTGTAATTTCTATGCCGCTATCAGTGATTCACAGCAGTAGTAAAATGGTTAAACTGCAGCGATCGGAGCGCGCTGTAGCCAGTGCAGTTACAGACAGATGCCGGCTACGCGACACAGCCAGCACCTGAAACGTTAGTAGTAGCTTGTGACAAAAATGGACATTTTAGTAAGTATTAATGGAACAACTTATGGTCTCAAATCCAATATATCTTGATAATAAAGACTTAAGACACTTACATTGATGCAAACTTTAGGGAATTATAATATAGTCACTGACGCAGTTTTTGATAGTTTGCTCTTGCTGAAGACCGCTCTTGCTGATGAATCTCATGTGCGACTTTTCCCCAGGAGCTCTATTTTCAGAAGCAATGGAAATGAATTGGTGAATGTCCCAGAGCACAAGACACTTCTGCATCAAAATTATTCATGTTTTGGTATCTAATGGAGGTGACATGGTGATCGCCAGCCTAAATATGAATACACTGATCAGATGCTGGGGTTCTGGCTTCAAATCACTGGCTTGTTCGATTACCACTGTAGGCCAAAATTCACATTTAGCGATGGTTCCAAACACTTAATTTCCAGGATTTTTATGCATCTCTTCATGTCGGCATCCGAAATGCTGAAAATCCGAAAATCACCATATGTGACAGTTTGGGATCAAATCAGCATCAAAGATAGCAGCTTCCTGGACTGCAGAGGTAGGGGTAAAGTCTTTTCATATGAAGGGATCCAAGATGACATCTCTGTCCTCAGATACTAATGGAAAAAGGATCATGATGATTAGTTTTGATATTATCACTTTTGTTATTGATGCTTTTTAATTCTAGATGTTCAGTCGTCGGCCACTTTGTTGCAAGCTTCGGCTTCTTTAACGACAATGAGACGACTGATTGGTGGCAGCGGCTTAGAGACGCGGAGTTCTGTTTTAAGTCTTGGTGTTTCTATTGGTGGAAGGATGGAAATGTTATTTTTACAGGTGACACGTGGAGATGACATCCATGAGATAAATTCTAGGTCTCCAGTCTCCACTTGTGTGGCTACGGAGACTTTAATTACAGGATCAGTGCCTGTAGTTTTCGAGGTCACTTGGATGTGATTGAGGTCTTCCTCACTTACTTGGGTCCCAACAGTTTTGTATTTGGAGACTGGTGGATGAAGCTTTACTGATCCCAACTTATTCCTAAAAAAATCCAAGAATCTCCTTTTTACAGTCTTAGAAGGTTGTGTTGTCATCTTTATAGGATTTCCCTTCCTGACTGACGGGGGCAGCTTCTCAATCAGACCCACCTCAATCTGTTCCAGTTCACATGGTGAATCTTTGCTTAGTTTTTCCCCCACTATTTCAGGAGCAGCATCTGGTGGAACATCATAAGCCTTGCTCCTCTTCTCCCGTTTCCAGAACTGTTTCCATGACCTGGCTGGGATTTTAGTCTCTTTTTCTGGAGAGTCAGGGATGTAATCAAATGACTCAGCCAGACATTGCTCATTATTGAAACATCCAAAAAGGTTCCATTTCCCATACACCATGGCTGAAGCCTGGGATGGGACAGGTAGTTGGTAAAAGAACATGTCGATTTGCAGAAAATCTGCGCAGAAATGAAATTTGCCTTTCTACAGTATACACCCTCCTCTCTCCTTCTCTCGCCTACAAAACCCTCAGAGCAGTTCAGGTAGAACACGGAACTATGAAGCAGAGACCGGTGACATCACAATCTTACATCATGGCGACATGGCTGTGACATCATGACATTCCGAGGACATGATGTGGGAGGAGCTGTAATAAATAATGATCGGCTGCATGTAAATCCCTGCTTTTTCCACTCTTACATTTTCATTTAACAAGCAAAAAGAATTTATATTTTTATATGATAATTATTATATATAATATATACCCCTCACATAATTTTAAAACAAACTTTATATCAGATGTTGCATATAAATATATTATCAGAGCATTTTCCCATGTCATACATAAGCCGGCATGTAGTAAATAATCATAACCAGGACAACATTTACGTGATGAACTCCTGGCCACGGCCTGTCTTTATTAACTAACACCATATTTTAAATACAAAGTTCAATCAAATTTATTAATTATTAATATCAGATTGAATAAATTGCAATAATAGCAATAAGCTCAGCCATAGGCTCAGGCTAAGGCCACTATCAGTATTTGGTCAGTATTTTTTCTCAGGAGTGGGAGCCAAAACCAGGAGTGGGCGATAAATGCAGAATTGGTGACTTGTTGCTATTATACCTTTTCTCTGATTGTTCCTCACCTGGTTTTGGCTCCCACTCCTGAGAAAAAATACTGACCGAATACTGATAGCGGGGCCGAGGCTTAAAAATGCATTACACATGGCCTGGTCGCCTCAATAAGGTGGACAGCTCATCCCCACCAAACACTAATTACACCATTGCCTGCAATTTTAATTTAACCCCTTTACAACCCAAGGTGGTTTGCACGTTAATGACCAGGCCAATTTTTACAATTCTGACCACTGTCACTTTATGACTTAATTACTCTGGAACGCTTCAACGTATTCCCCTGATTCTGAGATTGTTTTTTCGTGACATATTGTACTTCATGATTGTAGTAAAATTTCTTTCACTAGCGTTTATTTGTGAAAAAAAAGGAAATTTGGCAAAAATTTTGAAAATTTTGCAATTTTCAAAATTTGAATTTTTATGCCCTTAAATCAGAGAGATATGTCACAAAAAATAGTTAATAAATAACATTTCCCACATGTCTACTTTACATCAGCACAATTTTGGAACCAAATTTTTTTTTATTGGGGAGCTATAAGGGTTAAAAGTTGACCAGCGATTTCTAATTTTTCCAACAAAATTTACAAAACCATTTTTTTAGGGACCACATCATATTTAAAGTCACTTTGAGGGGTCTTTATGACAGAAAATACCCAAAAGTGACACCATTCTTAAAACTGCACCCCTCAAGGTGCTCAAAACCACATTCAAGAACTTTATTAACACTTCAGGTGCTTCACAGGAATTTTTGGAATGTGGAAGAAAAAAATTAACATTTACATTTTTTCACAAAAATGTTACTTTAGACCCAATTTTTTTTATTTTCGCAGGGTTAACAGGAAAAAATGGACCCCAAAATTTGTTGTGCAATTTTTTCCTGAGTAAGCAGATACCCAATATGTGGGGGAAAACCACTGTTTTGGCGCACGGCAGGGTTCGGAAGGGAAGGAGCACCATTTGACTTTTTGAATGTAAAATTTGCTTGAATAATTAGCGGACGCCATGTTGCATTTGGGGAGCCCCTGATGTGCCTAAACAGTGGAAACCCCCCACAAGTGACACCATTTTGGAAACTAGACCCCTCAGGGAACTTATCTAGATGTGTGGTGAGCACCTTGAACCCCCAGGTGCTTCACAGAAGTTTATAACATTGAGCCGTAAAAATAAAATTTTCACATTTTTCCCACAAAAATGTTTTTCAGCCCCCACTTTTGCATTTTCATAAGGGTAACAGGAGAAATTGCACCATGCAGTTTGTTGTGCAATTTCTCCTGAGTAAGCAGATACCCCATATGTGGGGGAAAACTACTGTTTGGGCGCACGGCAGGGTTCGGAAGGGAAGGAGCGCCATTTGACTTTCTGAATGTAAAATTTGCTTCAATAATTAGCGGACACCATGTTGCATTTGGGGAGCCCCTGATGTGCCTAAACAGTGGAAACCCCCCACAAGTGACACCATTTTGGAAACTAGACCCCTCAGGGAACTTATCTAGATGTGTGGTGAGCACCTTGAACCCCCAGGTGCTTCACAGAAGTTTATAACATTGAGCCGTAAAAATAAAATTTTCACATTTTTCCCACAAAAATGTTTTTCAGCCCCCACTTTTGCATTTTCATAAGGATAACAGAAAAAATTGCACTATGCAGTTTGTTGTGCAATTTCTCCTGAGTTAGCAGATACCCCATATGTGGGGGAAAACCACTGTTTGGGCGCGCGGCAGGGTTTGGAAGGGAAGGAGCGTCATTTGACTTTTTGATTGTAAAATTTGCTTGAATAATTAGTGGATGTGCGCCTGATGTGCCCAACCAGTGGAAACCCCCCAGAAGTGACACCATTTTGGAAACTAGACCCCTCAGTGAACTTATCTAGATGTGTGGTGAGCACCTTGAACCCCCAAGTCGTTTACAGAAGTTTATAACACAATGATGTTTTAGCCCCAATTTTTTTATTTTCTCAAGGGAAAGAGGAGAAAATGGACCCCAAAAACTTTTGTGCAATTTCTCCTGAGTATGCCAATACCCCATATGTGGGGAAAATACAGTGTTTGTGCGCACGGCAGAGTTCAGAAGGGAAGGAGCACTGTGTGACTTTTTGAACCCAAAATCGGCTGGAATCGAGAGCGGACGCCATGTCGCGTTTGGAGAGCCCCTGATGTACCTAAATAGTTGAAACCCCCCACAAGTGACCCCATTTTGGAAACTACACACCTCAAGGATTTTATCAAGGGGTATAGTGAACATTTTGAACCCAAAGGTACGACACAGAACTTGATGACATTAGGTCATCATATTTAATAAGTTGTCATTAGTCTTGAGGGCAAGTGCTCGCTATTTGAGTTTGCATCGGGTACTCAGGTATGCACCATGTATCACGGGTGCTCAAGTGAAATGCTCGAGTCCCCGCCCACATGTTTCACGGTTATTAGACACCCCAAAAAAAACATGTGGAGATCGCTCATGCATGGCAGGAAATCCCCGCGAGTTTTTTTTGGCCGCGAAGCATATGGGGCGGAGACTCAAGCACCCGAGCACCCGATGCAAACTCAAGTAGCGAGCACTTGCGTTCAACACTAGTTGTCATATCGTCATCTTTTTTTTTTTTTTTTTACTTTTGAAAAAAAAAACAACCCTAACCCCAACCCTAACATTAGCACAACCCTAACCCCAACCCCAGCCCTAGCGTTTATTTTTTACGCCGTTACTAGTGCTGTATAAGTGATTAGACGACCTTATTCTTCGGGTTGGTTGCGACTACAGAGATACCATAATGATATCGTGTTTTTATGATTGACAGCATTTTGTAAAATCTAGTTTTTACATCCACATATTTTGAGAGCTATAATTTTTCCATATTTTGGCCGACAGTGTCATGTGGCGGCTTGTTTTTTGCGGGATGAGTTGACGTTTTTATTGGTGCCATTTTCAGGCACTTGCCATTTTTTGATCGCTTTCTATTCCAGCTTTTGGGAGGTAGAATAAACAAAAACCAACAATTCAGGAATTGTTTTTTTTTTTTTTTTTTTTTTATTCTACTCTGCGTGTGGTAAAATTGATAAGGCAGCTTTATTCTTCGAGTCAGTATGTTTACAGCGGTATCACATTTATATAGTTTTTCTATGTTTTGGCGCTTTTACACAATAAAAGCTATTTTATAGAAAAAAAAATGTTTTTGCGTCGCTTTATTCTGAGAGCTATAACTTTTTTATTTTTCGGATGATGGACCTGTATGGCGGCTTGTTTTTTGCGAGAAAAGATGACAATTTGAGCGGTACCATTGTTATTTATATTCGTCTTTTTGATCGCGTGTTATTCCATTTTTTGTTTGGCGGTACGATGATACAGCATTGTTTTTTGCTTCGTTTTTTATTTTATTTTTTTACCGTGTTCACTGAAGGGGTTAACTAGTGGGACAGTTTTATAGGTCAGGTCGTTACGGACGTGGCGATACCAAATATGTGTACTTTTATTGTTTGTTTTTGTTTTTTTCATAATAATATTTATTGATGGGTACATTATATTTTTATTTTTGGTGGATTATTTTTTTTTTCACTTTCTGAGAGTTTTTTTACTTTGTCCCACTCTGGGACTTTCACTTTTTTTATTCTGATCGCCTGCATAGCATAGGGATGGAGCACCATCCCTGTGCCATGCAGGCAGTCAGCGCTGCACAGTGAGAAGATTGTTTGGTCATGCACTGCGCATGACCAAAAAATCTTCCTGCTGTCTGGTGACCCGGATGTTGTCATGACGACATCAGGTCGTCATGGTAACACCCGGGAAGCCGCGGCAGACAGCGCTGGAGGCCGGAAGAGGAGGTGAGCATTGCGATCATCTCCCCTTAGTCACCGCAATGCTGCGATCGACTTCGATCGCACCATTGCGGGGGTTAATGTGCCGGGAGCGTGCGGGCCCGCTCCCTGCACATAGTACCGGGTGTCAACTGTGACAATCAGCTGACACCCGGGGGCGATCGCGCCCGCACAGCCTGTGTGCGTGCGCGATCGCGATGATGTACTAATACGGGTCAGGCTATTAAGTCCCACGGCACAGACGCGTATTAGTACGTCATGGGCTTTAAAGGGGTTAAAAGGATTGAGGCTAGCTTCAGAAATATGGCGTAAGTCCAAATAGCTTAGTGTTGGCCGCAACATCTTTTAAATCCATACTGAAAAAAGAAACCTGAAATCAACAACATGAATTGCTAATCATACGATTATCTCTCCTCCATATATTCTGTGAGAATCTCAATGGTACTATGGTACTAATCCTGTAATTAAAGTCTCCGTACCCACACAAAGTACCGTATTTTTCGGACTATAAGATGCACTTTCCCCCCCCCATATTTGGGAGGAAAATAAGGGTGCATCTTATAGACCGAATGTAGCGGCGGCGGCAGGAGTCAAGTGATACTGCGATCCCTGGGCTGGGAGGGCGGGGTATTAAGAGGTGCGACGCTGCGGGGCTATGCTGCGAGTCCCAGGCTGGTGCTTGGTGCTGCTTGATGCTGCGGGGTGATGCTGTGAGTCACATCCCAGGTTGGTAGAAGGCTAGAAGGGGGTGTTCAGCGGTGCTTGGCGGTGCGGGGACTCTGCTGACATTTTGTGAAAGCACAGAGCCCCCACACTTACATGGTTTCGATGCGGCGGACTCTGGGAAAATGGACGCTGGAGGCGGCGCATGTGTAGATTGAGGTCTCGTCACTGAGATGCTGGCGGAGCCCCCGCACCGCCGAGTACCGCCGAACACCCCCTTCTATCAGCCTGGGATGGGACTCGCAGCATCAGCCCGCAGCGTTGCACCTCCTGTGATACGGCTCCACCAACACCGCTGCCCCCCTGTCGATAAGCTGAATTTGGACTGTAAGATGGACCCTCATTTGACGCATTCAATTTTTTTTCTTATTTTCTTCCTGAAAATTTGGGGTGCGTCTTATGGTTAGAAAAATACAGTAACTTTGATATTATTTGGAAAAAAAGATCATCACTTCAAATAAGTCCTCATTCAGACATCCATGTTGCACTTACATGTTCTATCCAGTTTTTTTTTAGTATAAAACATGAAGCCATTAATAATCCATGATACTATTCACATGTCCAGGTTTTTCATGGACCCTTTGTAAGTACAAAATGCACCGAAGACAAGTCAATTTCTTTTCCTGTATCATAGATGAAAAGGGTCAATATAAGTCTATAGGTCCATGAAAAACGTACAGCACACGTGTCCCATCCATGTGCTGTCCGTGTGCCGTCCGTGTGCCATCAGTGTGCTGTCCATGTACTGTCCGTGTGCTGTCTGTGTACTGTCCGTGTGCCATCCATGTGCTGTCCGTGTGCCATCAGTGTGCTGTCCGTGTGCCATCAGTGTGCTGTCCGTTTTCTGTCCGTGTGCTGTCCGTGTTTAACATTCCAAAGGTCAGGAGAAGATTTGTAATTTATCTATTTCTTTATCCATCAGTAAAATCAATGAAGACACTGATGGTAAAAACAGACACACGGGCCGTACACTGATGACACAGGCACCATTTTCTCACGTATGTGTTTAAACACAGACGTATGAATGAGGCCTAAGAGTCATCTACAGTAATCTGATACAATCCCTGCTTCATCCTGATTTACCAGCATCATGGCCATCCAAAAAGCAAAATAATCCAGTATATGGGAGGAAAAACATCTCTCAAATGTAAAATTTGATTTATTAAATTATCCCAATTCATCCCCCTCACACCGAGACATCAGATCTGAAGCCAAAGATATTTACAGGGTAAATCCGATTGACCGTTAACCACTTCATAACTTTTGATGTACATGTTAGTCAAAAGTCGTGTCCCTGCCATTGATGTGGGCTCGCACGCTGATCCTGCATCTTTCTTGGCAGATAACGGCTGATTTAATCAGCCATCATGTCCCTATAACAGTGGCGGGTGGAGAGGGCTCCGCCCTCAGCTATTAACCTTAAATTCCGCCGTCAATTTCTGATAGCGGCATTTAACATGTGCCGGCAAGGGGGCACGTCATTCCTCATGCCGATCAGCGCACCCTTTACGTGAACGCGGGGCGCTGATGGATTGTCATGACAGCCGAGGGTCTGCTGATAACCCCCGTACCTGTCATTATGATTCTTCTATGAAGGCCAGCACGTGGCCGGTATTCATAGATCGTGATTTTCACTGTACATAGCAGTGCTGGTGCGCTGCTATGTATAGCACAAGCGATCAGATGATCTCAGCTTCAAGTTTTCCAAGGGGACTATTAAATACAGTAAAAAGTGGGGTGTACTGTTGATAAATAAAAACAGATATTGAAAAAAATTACAATGAATCCGTTATATAAAAAGTAAAAAAAAAAAATATTCGCCCGGTACTTTCCAAAATAAGAACAGAGTAAGAAAAGTTTGTAAGTTCGTGTTCCAAAAGTGAGCACCTGCAACATGCCATTGTATTCTGGAGGTGCATGTGCCTTTAATATTGGACTACAACAAAGTGTGCAAATAATAAGAAGGAACATGCACAGGTTGTGAGGTAGATAGTTGGTTTTACATTTCTGGATTCAGCAGGGACCTGTCGATCTCCTGCAGCAGCGCTGGAAAGAGCCAGTCTGCTCTCCAGTTATATTCCCCGGGCTGTATATTCAAAGTATATTTTCTGTGAAAATCAGGAGCATTTCAGGGAACAATACAACTGGCTGGAATTCATGTTCCCGTGGTTTGGCCAGCAAGAATCACCTGAAAAGTCCCCGTTAAAGAATTAAGGCATTTCTGCCTGTAACACACAAGCCTACTGTCACGGGTGTGTCAGGTGTGACAGTCGCCCTGCAGTTGGTTTCAGATGTCTTCGGTTGGGATTACAGACACATTCTCAGATCTGTCTCACTCTAGTAGTGATGTGTCCTTCGCGAAGGATTGGAGACAAAGAGCCGGCTCACCACTGGGAGCTGAGCCACAGAGGCAGATTTTTTTTCCCTGCTTTAATTGCTTTTCAGCTTAGCTTCTTCTGGCCTGACTGTGGACAGGGAGGAGTCGAGAAGGAGACTCAGAGCCATGTTTTAGTTATGTGTCCTTCCTGAACTAGAGGAAGAGCCGCTCTTTGATGTGAATGATGGGGGCCGGCTCATCACTGAGAGCTGAGCCAAATTTTTTTTTTCTGGCTGCTGGCTTATTCAGGCATGACTGGGGGCTGGGAGGAGACGCAGGAGAGCAGGGAGTGTGGCCATGTGGGATGATTGACAATACCTGTGACTGGGCTCCTCCCTAATGAATGCTTACTCTGATTGCGATTGGCTGCTTACTGCACACATGGTCAGTGACATCATTAAGGTCCAGAAGTAAGTTTCCTGAAATCGCTAGCAATGCCTGGCATCATATGGTTGAGCCTAGAATGTATGGGCTCCTTCCAGGTCCTGACTACAGCCCATACATTCTGGAAGATAGCAGAATGTATGGGCTCCTGTCAGGTATATATTATTGGAGGCAGGAGAATCTATGGGCTCCTGTCAGGTATATATTATTGGAGGCAGCAGAATGTATGGGCTCCTGTCAGGTATATATTATTGGAGGCAGGAGAATGTATGGGCTCCTGTCAGGTATATATTATTGGAGGCAGGAGAATGTATGGGCTCCTGTCAGGTATATATTATTGGAGGCAGCAGAATGTATGGGCTCCTGTCAGGTATATATTATTGGAGGCAGCAGAATGTATGGGCTCCTGTCAGGTATATATTATTGGAGGCAGCAGAATGTATGTGCTCCTGTCAGGTATATATTATTGGAGGCTGGAGAATGTATGTGCTCCTGTCAGGTATATATTATTGGAGGCAGGAGAATGTATGGGCTCCTGTCAGGTATATATTATTGGAGGCAGCAGAATGTATGGGCTCCTGTCAGGTATATATTATTGGAGGCAGCAGAATGTATGGGCTCCTGTCAGGTATATATTATTGGAGGCTGGAGAATGTATGGGCTCCTGTCAGGTATATATTATTGGAGGCAGCAGGATGTATGGGCTCCTGTCAGGTATATATTATTGGAGGCTGGAGAATGTGTGGGCTCCTGTCAGGTATATATTATTGGAGGCAGCAGAATGTATGGGCTCCTGTCAGGTATATATTATTGGAGGCTGGAGAATGTATGGACTCCTGTCAGGTATATATTATTGGAGGCAGGAGAATCTATGGGCTCCTGTCAGGTATATATTATTGGAGGCAGCAGAATGTATGGGCTCCTGTCAGGTATATATTATTGGAGGCAGGAGAATGTATGGGCTCCTGTCAGGTATATATTATTGGAGGCTGGAGAATGTATGGGCTCCTGTCAGGTATATATTATTGGAGGCAGCAGGATGTATGGGCTCCTGTCAGGTATATATTATTGGAGGCTGGAGAATGTATGGGCTCCTGTCAGGTATATATTATTGGAGGCTGGAGAATGTGTGGGCTCCTGTCAGGTATATATTATTGGAGGCAGCAGAATGTATGGGCTCCTGTCAGGTATATATTATTGGAGGCAGGAGAATGTATGGGCTCCTGTCAGGTATATATTATTGGAGGCAGGAGAATCTATGGGCTCCTGTCAGGTATATATTATTGGAGGCTGGAGAATGTATGGGCTCCTGTCAGGTATATATTATTGGAGGCAGGAGAATCTATGGGCTCCTGTCAGGTATATATTATTGGAGGCAGGAGAATGTATGGGCTCCTGTCAGTTATATATTATTGGAGGCAGCAGAATGTATGGGCTCCTGTCAGGTATATATTATTGGAGGCAGCAGAATGTATGGGCTCCTGTCAGGTATATATTATTGGAGGCAGCAGAATGTATGGGCTCCTGTCAGGTATATATTATTGGAGGCAGGAGAATGTATGGGCTCCTGTCAGGTATATATTATTAGAGGCAGCAGAATGTATGAGCTCCTGTCAGTTATATATTATTGGAGGCAGCAGAATGTATGGGCTCCTGTCAGGTATATATTATTGGAGGCAGCAGAATGTATGGGCTCCTGTCAGGTATATATTATTGGAGGCAGGAGAATCTATGGGCTCCTGTCAGGTATATATTATTGGAGGCAGCAGAATGTATGGGCTCCTGTCAGGTATATATTATTGGAGGCAGGAGAATCTATGGGCTCCTGTCAGGTATATATTATTGGAGGCAGGAGAATCTATGGGCTCCTGTCAGGTATATATTATTGGAGGCAGGAGAATCTATGGGCTCTTGTCGGGTATATATTATTGGAGGCAGGAGAATGTATGGACTCCTGTCAGGTATATATTATTGGAGGCAGCAGAATCTATGGGCTCCTGTCAGGTATATATTATTGGAGGCAGCAGAATGTATGGGCTCCTGTCGGGTATATATTATTGGAGGCAGGAGAATCTATGGGCTCCTGTCAGGTATATATTATTGGAGGCAGCAGAATGTATGGGCTCCTGTCAGGTATATATTATTGGAGGCAGGAGAATCTATGGGCTCCTGTCAGGTATATATTATTGGAGGCAGGAGAATATATGGGCTCCTGTCAGGTATATATTATTGGAGGCAGGAGAATCTATGGGCTCCTGTCAGGTATATATTATTGGAGGCAGGAGAATATATGGGCTCCTGTCAGGTATATATTATTGGAGGCAGGAGAATGTATGGGCTCCTGTCAGGTATATATTATTGGAGGCAGCAGGATGTATGGGCTCCTGTCAGGTATATATTATTGGAGGCTGGAGAATGTATGGGCTCCTGTCAGGTATATATTATTGGAGGCTGGAGAATGTGTGGGCTCCTGTCAGGTATATATTATTGGAGGCAGCAGAATGTATGGGCTCCTGTCAGGTATATATTATTGGAGGCAGGAGAATGTATGGGCTCCTGTCAGGTATATATTATTGGAGGCAGGAGAATCTATGGGCTCCTGTCAGGTATATATTATTGGAGGCTGGAGAATGTATGGGCTCCTGTCAGGTATATATTATTGGAGGCAGGAGAATCTATGGGCTCCTGTCAGGTATATATTATTGGAGGCAGGAGAATGTATGGGCTCCTGTCAGTTATATATTATTGGAGGCAGCAGAATGTATGGGCTCCTGTCAGGTATATATTATTGGAGGCAGCAGAATGTATGGGCTCCTGTCAGGTATATATTATTGGAGGCAGCAGAATGTATGGGCTCCTGTCAGTTATATATTATTGGAGGCAGGAGAATGTATGGGCTCCTGTCAGGTATATATTATTGGAGGCAGCAGAATGTATGGGCTCCTGTCAGGTATATATTATTGGAGGCAGGAGAATCTATGGGCTCCTGTCAGGTATATATTATTGGAGGCAGCAGAATGTATGGGCTCCTGTCAGGTATATATTATTGGAGGCAGGAGAATCTATGGGCTCCTGTCAGGTATATATTATTGGAGGCAGGAGAATCTATGGGCTCCTGTCAGGTATATATTATTGGAGGCAGGAGAATCTATGGGCTCTTGTCGGGTATATATTATTGGAGGCAGGAGAATGTATGGACTCCTGTCAGGTATATATTATTGGAGGCAGCAGAATCTATGGGCTCCTGTCAGGTATATATTATTGGAGGCAGCAGAATGTATGGGCTCCTGTCGGGTATATATTATTGGAGGCAGGAGAATCTATGGGCTCCTGTCAGGTATATATTATTGGAGGCAGCAGAATGTATGGGCTCCTGTCAGGTATATATTATTGGAGGCAGGAGAATCTATGGGCTCCTGTCAGGTATATATTATTGGAGGCAGGAGAATATATGGGCTCCTGTCAGGTATATATTATTGGAGGCAGGAGAATCTATGGGCTCCTGTCAGGTATATATTATTGGAGGCAGGAGAATATATGGGCTCCTGTCAGGTATATATTATTGGAGGCAGGAGAATGTATGGGCTCCTGTCAGGTATATATTATTGGAGGCAGCAGAATGTATGGGCTCCTGTCAGGTATATATTATTGGAGGCAGCAGAATGTATGGGCTCCTGTCAGGTATATATTATTGGAGGCAGGAGAATGTATGGGCTCCTGTCAGGTATATATTATTGGAGGCAGGAGAATCTATGGGCTCCTGTCAGGTATATATTATTGGAGGCAGCAGAATGTATGGGCTCCTGTCAGGTATATATTATTGGACCCAGCAGAATCTATGGGCTCCTGTCAGGTATATATTATTGGAGGCAGGAGAATCTATGGGCTCCTGTCAGGTATATATTATTGGAGGCAGGAGAATCTATGGGCTCCTGTCAGGTATATATTATTGGAGGCAGGAGAATATATGGGCTCCTGTCAGGTATATATTATTGGAGGCAGGAGAATCTATGGGCTCCTGTCAGGTATATATTATTGGAGGCAGGAGAATATATGGGCTCCGGTCGGGTATATATTATTGGAGGCAGCAGAATGTATGGGCTCCTGTCAGGTATATATTATTGGAGGCAGGAGAATCTATGGGCTCCTGTCAGGTATATATTATTGGATGCAGCAGAATGTATGGGCTCCTGTCAGGTATATATTATTGGAGGCAGGAGAATCTATGGGCTCCTGTCAGGTATATATTATTGGAGACAGCAGAATGTATGGGCTCCTGTAAGGTATATATTTTTGGAGGCAGCAGAATCTATGGGCTCCTGTCAGGTATATATTATTGGAGGCAGTAGAATGTATGGGCTCCTGTCAGGTATATATTATTGGAGGCAGGAGAATGTATGGGCTCCTGTCAGGTATATATTATTGGAGGCAGCAGAATCTATGGGCTCCTGTCGTGTATATGTTATTGGAGGCAGCAGAATCTATGGGCTCCTGTCGGGTATATATTATTGGAGGCAGCAGAATGTATGTGCTCCTGTCAGTTATATATTATTGGAGGCAGCAGAATGTATGTGCTCCTGTCTGGTATATATTATTGGAGGCAGGAGAGTGTATGGGCTCCTGTCAGGTATATATTATTGGAGGCAGCAGAATCTATGGGCTCCTGTCAGGTATATATTATTGGAGGCAGGAGAATGTATGGGCTCCTGTCAGGTATATATTATTGGAGGCAGCAGAATGTATGGGCTCCTGTCAGGTATATATTATTGGAGGCAGCAGAATGTATGGGCTCCTGTCAGGTATATATTATTGGAGGCAGGAGAATCTATGGGCTCCTGTCAGGTATATATTATTGGAGGCAGGAGAATGTATGGGCTCCTGTCAGGTATGTATTATTGGAGGCAGGAGAATGTATAGACTCCTGTCAGGTATATATTATTGGAGGCAGCAGAATCTATGGGCTCCTGTCAGGTATATATTAATGAAGGTAGGAGAATGTATGGGCTCCTGTCAGGTATATATTATTGGAGGCAGGAGAATGTATGGGCTCCTGTCACGTATATATTATTGGAGGCAGGAGAATCTATGGGCTCCTGTCAGGTATATATTATTGGAGGCAGCAGAATCTATGGGCTCCTGTCAGGTATATATTATTGGAGGCAGCAGAATGTATGGGCTCCTGTGAGGTATATATTATTGGAGGCAGCATAATCTATGGGCTCCTGTCAGGTATATATTATTGGAGGCTGGAGAATCTATGGGCTCCTGTCAGGTATATATTATTGGAGGCAGCAGAATCTATGGGCTCCTGTCAGGTATATATTATTGGAGGCAGCAGAATCTATGGGCTCCTGTCAGGTATATATTATTGGAGCCAGCAGAATGTATGGGCTCCTGTCAGGTATATATTATTGGAGGCAGCAGAATGTATGGGCTCCTGTCAGGTATATATTATTGGAGGCAGCAGAATGTATTGGGCTCCTGTCAGGTATATATTATTGGAGGCAGGAGAATCTATGGGCTCCTGTCAGGTATATATTATTGGAGGCAGGAGAGTCTATGGGCTCCTGTCAGGTATATATTATTGGAGGCAGCAGAATGTGTGGGCTCCTGTCAGGTATATATTATTGGAGGCAGGAGAATGTATGGGCTCCTGTCAGGTATATATTATTGGAGGCAGCAGAATCTATGGGCTCCTATCAGGTATATATTATTGGAGGCAGCAGAATCTATGGGCTCCTGTCAGGTATATATTATTGGAGGCAGCAGAATGTATGGGCTCCTGTCAGGTATATATTATTGGAGGCAGGAGAATGTATGGGATCCTGTCAGGTATATATTATTGGAGGCAGCTGAATGTATGGGCTCCTGTCAGGTATATATTATTGGAGGCAGCAGAATGTATGGGCTCCTGTCAGGTATATATTATTGGAGGCAGCAGAATGTATGGGCTCCTGTCAGGTATATATTTTTGGAGGCAGCAGAATCTATGGGCTCCTGTCAGGTATATATTATTGGAGGCAGTAGAATGTATGGGCTCCTGTCAGGTATATATTATTGGAGGCAGCAGAATCTATGGGCTCCTGTCATGTATATGTTATTGGAGGCAGCAGAATCTATGGGCTCCTGTCGAGTATATATTATTGGAGGCTGGAGAATGTATGGGCTCCTGTCAGTTATATATTATTGGAGGCTGGAGAATGTATGGGCTCCTGTCAGTTATATATTATTGGAGGCAGCAGAATCTATGGGCTCCTGTCAGATATATATTATTGGAGGCAGCAGAATGTATGGGCTCCTGTCAGGTATATATTATTGGAGGCTGGAGAATGTATGGGCTCCTGTCAGGTATATATTATTGGAGGCTGGAGAATCTATGGGCTCCTGTCAGGTATATATTATTGGAGGCAGGAGAATCTATGGGCTCCTGTCAGTTATATATTATTGGAGGCAGCAGAATCTATGGGCTCCTGTCAGGTATATATTATTGGAGGCAGCAGAATGTATGGGCTCCTGTCAGGTATATATTATTGGAGGCAGCAGGATGTATGGGCTCCTGTCAGGTATATATTATTGGAGGCAGGAGAATGTATGGGCTCCTGTCAGATATATATTATTGGAGGAGCAGAATGTGTGGGCTCCTGTCAGGTATATATTATTGGAGGCAGGAGAATGTATGGGCTCCTGTCAGATATATATTATTGGAGGAGCAGAATGTGTGGGCTCCTGTCAGGTATATATTATTGGAGGCAGCAGAATGTATGGGCTCCTGTCAGGTATACATTATTGGAGGCAGGAGAATCTATGGGCTCCTGTCAGGTATATATTATTGGAGGCTGGAGAATCTATGGGCTCCTGTCAGGTATATATTATTGGAGGCAGGAGAATCTATGGGCTCCCGTCAGGTATATATTATTGGAGGCAGCAGAATCTATGGGCTCCTGTCAGGTATATATTATTGGAGGCAGGAGAATCTATGGGCTCCTGTCAGGTATATATTATTGGAGGCAGCAGAATGTATGGGCTCCTGTCAGGTATATATTATTGGAGGCAGCAGAATGTATGGGCTCCTGTCAGATATATATTATTGGAGGCAGCAGAATGTATGGGCTCCTGTCAGGTATATATTATTGGAGGCAGCAGAATGTATGGGCTCCTGTCAGGTATATATTATTGGAGGCAGCAGAATCTATGGGCTCCTGTCATGTATCTATTATTGGAAGCAGCAGAATCTATGGGCTCCTGTCAGGTATATATTATTGGAGGCAGTAGAATGTATGGGCTCCTGTCAGGTATATATTATTGGAGGCAGCAGAATCTATGGGCTGCTGTCATGTATATGTTATTGGAGGCCGCAGAATCTATGGGCTCCTGTCGGGTATATATTATTGGAGGCTGGAGAATGTATGGGCTCCTGTCAGTTATATATTATTGGAGGCAGCAGAATGTATGTGCTCCTGTCTGGTATATATTATTGGAGGCAGGAGAATCTATGGGCTCCTGTCAGGTATATATTATTGGAGGCAGGAGAATGTGTGGGCTCCTGTCAGGTATATATTATTGGAGGCAGCAGAATGTGTGGGCTCCTGTCAGGTATATATTATTGGAGGCAGCAGAATCTATGGGCTCCTGTCAGGTATATATTTTTTCAGGCAGCAGAATCTTTGGGCTCCTGTCAGGTATATATTATTGGAGGCAGCAGAATGTGTGGGCTCCTGTCAGGTATATATTATTGGAGGCAGCAGAATGTATGGGCTCCTGTCAGGTATATATTATTGGAGGCAGCAGAATGTATGGGCTCCTGTCAGGTATATATTATTGGAGGCAGGAGAATATATGGGCTCCTGTCAGGTATGTATTATTGGAGGCAGCAGAATGTATGGGCTCCTGTCAGGTATATATTATTGGAGGCCGCAGAATGTATGGGCTCCTGTCAGGTATATATTATTGGAGGCAGGAGAATGTATGGGCTCCTGTCAGGTGTATATTATTGGAGGCAGCAGAATCTATGGGCTCCTGTCAGGTATATAATTTTGGAGGCAGCAGAATCTATGGTCTCCTGTCAGGTATATATTATTGGAGGCAGCAGAATCTATGGGCTCCTGTCAGGTATATATTATTGGAGGCTGGAGAATGTTTGGGCTCCTGTCAGTTATATATTATTGGAGGCTGGAGAATGTATGTGCTCCTGTCAGGTATATATTATTGGAGGCAGCAGAATGTATGTGCTCCTGTCAGGTATATATTATTGGAGGCAGGAGAATGTATGGGCTCCTGTCAGGTATATATTATTGGAGGCAGCAGAATCTATGGGCTCCTGTCAGGTATATATTATTGGAGGCAGGAGAATGTATGGGCTCCTGTCAGGTATATATTATTGGAGGCAGGAGAATGTATGGGCTCCTGTCAGGTATATATTATTGGAGGCAGGAGAATGTATGGGCTCCTGTCAGGTATATATTATTGGAGGCAGCAGAATGTATGGGCTCCTGTCAGGTATATATTATTGGAGGCAGCAGAATGTATGTGCTCCTGTCTGGTATATATTATTGGAGGCAGGAGAATGTATGGGCTCCTGTCAGGTATATATTATTGGAGGCAGCAGATTCTATGGGCTCCTGTCAGATATATATTATTGGAGGCAGCAGAATGTATGGGCTCCTGTCAGGTATATATTATTGGAGGCTGGAGAATGTATGGGCTCCTGTCAGGTATATATTATTGGAGGCTGGAGAATCTATGGGCTCCTGTCAGGTATATATTATTGGAGGCAGGAGAATCTATGGGCTCCTGTCAGTTATATATTATTGGAGGCAGCAGAATCTATGGGCTCCTGTCAGGTATATATTATTGAAGGCAGCAGAATGTATGGGCTCCTGTCAGGTATATATTATTGGAGGCAGCAGGATGTATGGGCTCCTGTCAGGTATATATTATTGGAGGCAGGAGAATGTATGGGCTCCTGTCAGATATATATTATTGGAGGAGAGAATGTGTGGGCTCCTGTCAGGTATATATTATTGGAGGCAGGAGAATGTATGGGCTCCTGTCAGATATATATTATTGGAGGAGCAGAATGTGTGGGCTCCTGTCAGGTATATATTATTGGAGGCAGCAGAATGTATGGGCTCCTGTCAGGTATATATTATTGGAGGCAGGAGAATGTATGGGCTCCTGTCAGGTATATATTATTGGAGGCTGAAGAATCTATGGGCTCCTGTCAGGTATATATTATTGGAGGCAGGAGAATCTATGGGCTCCTGTCAGGTATATATTATTGGAGGCAGCAGAATCTATGGGCTCCTGTCAGGTATATATTATTGGAGGCAGGAGAATGTATGGGCTCCTGTCAGGTATATATTATTGGAGGCAGCAGAATGTATGGGCTCCTGTCAGGTATATATTATTGGAGGCAGCAGAATGTATGGGCTCCTGTCAGGTATATATTATTGGAGGCAGGAGAATGTATGGGCTCCTGTCAGGTATATATTATTGGAGGCAACAGAATGTATGGGCTCCTGTCAGGTATATATTATTGGAGGCAGGAGAATGTATGGGCTCCTGTCAGGTATATATTATTGGAGGCAGGAGAATGTATGGGCTCCTGTCAGGTATATATTATTGGAGGCAGCAGGATGTATGGGCTCCTGTCAGGTATATATTATTGGAGGCAGCAGAATGTATGGGCTCCTGTCAGGTATATATTATTGGAGGCAGCAGAATGTATGGGCTCCTGTCAGGTATATATTATTGGAGGCAGCAGAATGTATGGGCTCCTGTCAGGTATATATTATTGGAGGCAGCAGAATGTATGTGCTCCTGTCAGGTATATATTATTGGAGGCTGGAGAATCTATGGGCTCCTGTCAGGTATATATTATTGGAGGCAGCAGAATGTATGGGCTCCTGTCAGGTATATATTATTGGAGGCTGGAGAATGTATGGGCTCCTGTCAGGTATATATTACTGGAGGCAGCAGGATGTATGGGCTCCTGTCAGGTATATATTATTGGAGGCTGGAGAATGTGTGGGCTCCTGTCAGGTATATATTATTGGAGGCAGCAGAATGTATGGGCTCCTGTCAGGTATATATTATTGGAGGCAGGAGAATGTATGGGCTCCTGTCAGGTATATATTATTGGAGGCAGGAGAATGTATGGGCTCCTGTCAGGTATATATTATTGGAGGCTGGAGAATGTATGGGCTCCTGTCAGGTATATATTATTGGAGGCAGCAGGATGTATGGGCTCCTGTCAGGTATATATTATTGGAGGCTGGAGAATGTATGGGCTCCTGTCAGGTATATATTATTGGAGGCTGGAGAATGTGTGGGCTCCTGTCAGGTATATATTATTGGAGGCAGCAGAATGTATGGGCTCCTGTCAGGTATATATTATTGGAGGCAGGAGAATGTATGGGCTCCTGTGAGGTATATATTATTGGAGGCAGGAGAATCTATGGGCTCCTGTCAGGTATATATTATTGGAGGCTGGAGAATGTATGGGCTCCTGTCAGGTATATATTATTGGAGGCAGGAGAATCTATGGGCTCCTGTCAGGTATATATTATTGGAGGCAGGAGAATGTATGGGCTCCTGTCAGTTATATATTATTGGAGGCAGCAGAATGTATGGGCTCCTGTCAGGTATATATTATTGGAGGCAGCAGAATGTATGGGCTCCTGTCAGGTATATATTATTGGAGGCAGCAGAATGTATGGGCTCCTGTCAGGTATATATTATTGGAGGCAGGAGAATGTATGGGCTCCTGTCAGGTATATATTATTGGAGGCAGCAGAATGTATGGGCTCCTGTCAGTTATATATTATTGGAGGCAGCAGAATGTATGGGCTCCTGTCAGGTATATATTATTGGAGGCAGCAGAATGTATGGGCTCCTGTCAGGTATATATTATTGGAGGCAGCAGAATGTATGGGCTCCTGTCGTGTATATGTTATTGGAGGCAGCAGAATGTATGGGCTCCTGTCAGGTATATATTATTGGAGGCAGGAGAATCTATGGGCTCCTGTCAGGTATATATTATTGGAGGCAGCAGGATGTATGGGCTCCTGTCAGGTATATATTATTGGAGGCAGCAGAATGTATGGGCTCCTGTCAGGTATATATTATTGGAGGCAGGAGAATGTATGGGCTCCTGTCAGGTATATATTATTGGAGGCAGCAGAATCTATGGGCTCCTGTCAGGTATATATTATTGGAGGCAGCAGAATGTATGGGCTCCTGTCAGGTATATATTATTGGAGGCAGGAGAATCTATGGGCTCCTGTCAGGTATATATTATTGGAGGCAGGAGAATCTATGGGCTCCTGTCAGGTATATATTATTGGAGGCAGGAGAATGTATGGGCTCCTGTCAGGTATATATTATTGGAGGCAGCAGGATGTATGGGCTCCTGTCAGGTATATATTATTGGAGGCAGCAGAATGTATGGGCTCCTGTCAGGTATATATTATTGGAGGCAGCAGAATGTATGGGCTCCTGTCAGGTATATATTATTGGAGGCAGCAGAATGTATGGGCTCCTGTCAGGTATATATTATTGGAGGCAGCAGAATGTATGTGCTCCTGTCAGGTATATATTATTGGAGGCTGGAGAATCTATGGGCTCCTGTCAGGTATATATTATTGGAGGCAGCAGAATGTATGGGCTCCTGTCAGGTATATATTATTGGAGGCTGGAGAATGTATGGGCTCCTGTCAGGTATATATTACTGGAGGCAGCAGGATGTATGGGCTCCTGTCAGGTATATATTATTGGAGGCTGGAGAATGTGTGGGCTCCTGTCAGGTATATATTATTGGAGGCAGCAGAATGTATGGGCTCCTGTCAGGTATATATTATTGGAGGCAGGAGAATGTATGGGCTCCTGTCAGGTATATATTATTGGAGGCAGGAGAATGTATGGGCTCCTGTCAGGTATATATTATTGGAGGCTGGAGAATGTATGGGCTCCTGTCAGGTATATATTATTGGAGGCAGCAGGATGTATGGGCTCCTGTCAGGTATATATTATTGGAGGCTGGAGAATGTATGGGCTCCTGTCAGGTATATATTATTGGAGGCTGGAGAATGTGTGGGCTCCTGTCAGGTATATATTATTGGAGGCAGCAGAATGTATGGGCTCCTGTCAGGTATATATTATTGGAGGCAGGAGAATGTATGGGCTCCTGTGAGGTATATATTATTGGAGGCAGGAGAATCTATGGGCTCCTGTCAGGTATATATTATTGGAGGCTGGAGAATGTATGGGCTCCTGTCAGGTATATATTATTGGAGGCAGGAGAATCTATGGGCTCCTGTCAGGTATATATTATTGGAGGCAGGAGAATGTATGGGCTCCTGTCAGTTATATATTATTGGAGGCAGCAGAATGTATGGGCTCCTGTCAGGTATATATTATTGGAGGCAGCAGAATGTATGGGCTCCTGTCAGGTATATATTATTGGAGGCAGCAGAATGTATGGGCTCCTGTCAGGTATATATTATTGGAGGCAGGAGAATGTATGGGCTCCTGTCAGGTATATATTATTGGAGGCAGCAGAATGTATGGGCTCCTGTCAGTTATATATTATTGGAGGCAGCAGAATGTATGGGCTCCTGTCAGGTATATATTATTGGAGGCAGCAGAATGTATGGGCTCCTGTCAGGTATATATTATTGGAGGCAGCAGAATGTATGGGCTCCTGTCGTGTATATGTTATTGGAGGCAGCAGAATGTATGGGCTCCTGTCAGGTATATATTATTGGAGGCAGGAGAATCTATGGGCTCCTGTCAGGTATATATTATTGGAGGCAGCAGGATGTATGGGCTCCTGTCAGGTATATATTATTGGAGGCAGCAGAATGTATGGGCTCCTGTCAGGTATATATTATTGGAGGCAGGAGAATGTATGGGCTCCTGTCAGGTATATATTATTGGAGGCAGCAGAATCTATGGGCTCCTGTCAGGTATATATTATTGGAGGCAGCAGAATGTATGGGCTCCTGTCAGGTATATATTATTGGAGGCAGGAGAATCTATGGGCTCCTGTCAGGTATATATTATTGGAGGCAGGAGAATCTATGGGCTCCTGTCAGGTATATATTATTGGAGGCAGGAGAATCTATGGGCTCTTGTCGGGTATATATTATTGGAGGCAGGAGAATGTATGGGCTCCTGTGAGGTATATATTATTGGAGGCAGCAGAATCTATGGGCTCCTGTCAGGTATATATTATTGGAGGCAGCAGAATGTATGGGCTCCTGTCGGGTATATATTATTGGAGGCAGGAGAATCTATGGGCTCCTGTCAGGTATATATTATTGGAGGCAGCAGAATGTATGGGCTCCTGTCAGGTATATATTATTGGAGGCAGGAGAATGTATGGGCTCCTGTCAGGTATATATTATTGGAGGCAGCAGAATGTATGGGCTCCTGTCAGGTATATATTATTGGAGGCAGCAGAATGTATGGGCTCCTGTCAGGTATATATTATTGTAGGCAGGAGAATGTATGGGCTGCTGTCAGGTATATATTATTGGAGGCAGGAGAATCTATGGGCTCCTGTCAGGTATATATTATTGGAGGCAGCAGAATGCATGGGCTCCTGTCAGGTATATATTATTGGAGGCAGCAGAATGTATGGGCTCCTGTCAGGTATATATTATTGGAGGCAGGAGAATCTATGGGCTCCTGTCAGGTATATATTATTGGAGGCAGGAGAATCTATGGGCTCCTGTCAGGTATATATTATTGGAGGCAGGAGAATCTATGGGCTCCTGTCAGGTATATATTATTGGAGGCAGGAGAATATATGGGCTCCTGTCAGGTATATATTATTGGAGGCAGGAGAATGTATGGGCTCCTGTCAGGTATATATTATTGGAGGCAGCAGAATGCATGGGCTCCTGTCAGGTATATATTATTGGAGGCAGCAGAATGTATGGGCTCCTGTCAGGTATATATTAATGAAGGTAGGAGAATCTATGGGCTCCTGTCAGGTATATATTATTGGAGGCAGGAGAATATATGGGCTCCTGTCAGGTATATATTATTGGAGGCAGGAGAATCTATGGGCTCCTGTCAGGTATATATTATTGGAGGCAGGAGAATATATGGGCTCCTGTCAGGTATATATTATTGGAGGCAGGAGAATGTATGGGCTCCTGTCAGGTATATATTATTGGAGGCAGCAGAATGTATGGGCTCCTGTCAGGTATATATTATTGGAGGCAGCAGAATGTATGGGCTCCTGTCAGGTATATATTATTGGAGGCAGGAGAATGTATGGGCTCCTGTCAGGTATATATTATTGGAGGCAGGAGAATCTATGGGCTCCTGTCAGGTATATATTATTGGAGGCAGCAGAATGTATGGGCTCCTGTCAGGTATATATTATTGGACCCAGCAGAATCTATGGGCTCCTGTCAGGTATATATTATTGGAGGCAGGAGAATCTATGGGCTCCTGTCAGGTATATATTATTGGAGGCAGGAGAATCTATGGGCTCCTGTCAGGTATATATTATTGGAGGCAGGAGAATATATGGGCTCCTGTCAGGTATATATTATTGGAGGCTGGAGAATGTTTGGGCTCCTGTCAGTTATATATTATTGGAGGCTGGAGAATGTATGTGCTCCTGTCAGGTATATATTATTGGAGGCAGCAGAATGTATGTGCTCCTGTCAGGTATATATTATTGGAGGCAGCAGAATCTATGGGCTCCTGTCAGGTATATATTATTGGAGGCAGGAGAATGTATGGGCTCCTGTCAGGTATATATTATTGGAGGCAGGAGAATGTATGGGCTCCTGTCAGGTATATATTATTGGAGGCAGGAGAATGTATGGGCTCCTGTCAGGTATATATTATTGGAGGCAGCAGAATGTATGGGCTCCTGTCAGGTATATATTATTGGAGGCAGCAGAATGTATGTGCTCCTGTCTGGTATATATTATTGGAGGCAGGAGAATGTATGGGCTCCTGTCAGGTATATATTATTGGAGGCAGCAGATTCTATGGGCTCCTGTCAGATATATATTATTGGAGGCAGCAGAATGTATGGGCTCCTGTCAGGTATATATTATTGGAGGCTGGAGAATGTATGGGCTCCTGTCAGGTATATATTATTGGAGGCTGGAGAATCTATGGGCTCCTGTCAGGTATATATTATTGGAGGCAGGAGAATCTATGGGCTCCTGTCAGTTATATATTATTGGAGGCAGCAGAATCTATGGGTGTTATGTTCTGCTACCAAAGCTAAGGAAAGAGAGGAGATCTGTCCCTACTATAAGACTCAGCTGAATCCCTACGATGTAACAGGGAACCTGATCCTGCGATCAGACCTGCTAAAGTCCTAATCTAGTCTGTACGGAGACCTATAGATTTGGGGAGGGAATCCCTACAAGTACTAAGGACTGGGAGGAATATGGGACACCTCCTAACAGAAATAGTAGCAGACAGACGAACAAACAAAATAGATAGAACCTAGAGGTCCGTAGACCAAGCAAACTAACAGAGTTAGATACAGAGCACAGGCTAGCTAGAAAGTAGATATACAATGAAGTCCAGCAAAGCCAGAAGGGCGGAGCAGGATTAAATAGGCCAACAAGGTCATGTGACCAGCAAAGGAAAAAAAACCTAACAGCAAGGTTCTAACAGTACCCCCCCTTCTAAGAGGATCCTCCGGATCCCCTAGGACCAGGCTTATCAGGAAATCTCCTGTGAAACGCTCTGATATGTCTGGACGCGGAAACATCATCTGACCTCACCCAAGAGTTATCCTCGGGTCCGAAACCTTTCCAGGCCACAAGATACTGCAAACTACCTCTATACCGTCTAGAGTCAAGGATGCGAGAAATTTCATATTCCCCGTCCTCCACCACCGGAGGAACAGAGGCAGAGGCGTCACCATCCGACACAACAGCTTTTTTTAACAGAGAGACATGAAAGACCGGATTAATTCTCCAGGAGGTAGGAACCTCCAACCTAACAGCAGATTGGTTGACAACCTGAAGCACCTTAAAGGGCCCTACAAACTTGGGACCCAATTTCTTAGAAGGAATCCTCAACCGCAGATTCCTAGAGGACAACCAAACCATGTCACCAACAGCGAACAAAACCTCCTGTCGTTTCCTATCAAAGTAGTCTTTAGATTTTCTGTTGGCCTCCTGAAGATTACCACGCACATCCGTCCAAACTCTTTCCAAATCACCGGAAAAATTCTCCTCCTCAGGCACGGCAGATCCCAACTTGGAGAACGACCCAAACGACGGATGTCTCCCAGAACAACAAAAAAAAGGCGAACAACCAGCAGAAGAAGATGTATGATTGTTCAGAGCAAATTCGGCAAGTGGCAGAAACTCAGACCACCCCTCTTGATTGTCTGCCACAAAACAACGCAAGAACTGCTCAACATCCTGGTTTTTCCTTTCTGTCTGGCCATTAGATTCAGGATGATATCCGGACGAAAACGACAAATGAATTCCCAACCTGTCACAAAAGGCACGCCAAAAACGAGCCACGAACTGAGGACCCCTATCAGAAACAATGTCAGTAGGAACGCCATGAAGTCTGACAATTTCCTTGACAAAGGCCTTAGCGAGAGTTTTAGCGCAGGGCAGTTTGACGAAGGGAACCAAGTGACACATCTTGCTAAAACGGTCCACGACCACCCAGATGACAGTAAAACCCTCAGAGGGGGGAAGGTCAGTTATAAAGTCCATAGCCAAATGTGTCCAAGGAGCACTGGGGACCTCCAAAGGACAAAGCAACCCCGCAGCAGGAGTATGTGAGGACTTAGATCTAGCACATATAGTACATTGGCGCACCCACTTAATGACTTCCTTCTGCCATCCAGGCCACCAAAAACTGCGACCCACCAGTCTCTTGGTCTCAGAGATTCCGGGATGACCTGCCAACCGAGATTCGTGACACTCAACAAACAAATCTCTCCTAAAGGTCCCAGGCACAAACAACCTCCCATGAGGAGTGTTAGATGGGGCATTCTCCTGAGCTTTAAGAATCTCATCTTCCAAAACGGAGTCTAAAGCAGCTATCACAACACCTTCTTGTAAAATGTTTTCCTCTTTCTCAGCACCGACTATGGGAGAAAAACTGCGAGACAAGGCATCCGCCTTAACATTCTTAGTACCAGGGATGTAAGTAACGGAGAAATTAAACCGCGAGAAAAACAGTGCCCACCTAGCCTGACGGGCATTCAGGCGCTTGGCAGCGTCAAGATATATCAGATTTTTATGATCCGTAAGAACCTGAACGGGAAATTCCGCACCTTCCAAGAAGTGGCGCCAGTGTTCAAATGCGAGTTTAATAGCCAATAATTCCCGATTACCAATATCGTAATTCAATTCAGTCTCCGAAAATTTTTTTGAAAAAAATGCACAGGGATGTAATCCATCCCCGTTATCCTGAGACAATACTGCGCCAACCCCCACAGAGGAAGCATCAACCTCAACCAAAAACGGCCTAGTAACATCAGGCTGCATAAGGATGGGAGCAGAGGTGAACCTCTCCTTGAGATACACAAAAGCTTCAATGGCCTCAGAAGACCACTGAACCGCATCAGCACCTTTCCTGGTGAGATCAGTCAGAGGTTTGACAATACTAGAAAAATTTTTTATGAATTTTCTATAGTAATTGGCGAAACCCAAAAACCTCTGTATTGATTTCAAACCAATAGGCCTAGGCCATTCCTGCACAGCCTGAACCTTAACCGGATCCATCTCAAAACCTTTGCTGGAGATAATGTAGCCCAAAAAACTAATTCTCTGTACAGCGAACTCACATTTCTCCAGCTTAGCAAAAAGCGAATTGTCCATTAATAACTGTAATACCTCACGCACGCTCCGCCAATGAGACTCCAGATCTGGCGAATAAATCAAAATGTCATCCAAATACACAACCACATTTTTACCGATCAAAGGTCTAAGGATGTCATTAATCAGATTCTGAAAAAATGCAGGAGCATTAGTAAGACCAAAAGGCATAACCAGATTCTCAAAATGACCCACAGGAGTGTTAAAAGCAGTCTTCCATTCATCACCCTCCTTCATGCGCAACAGATTGTATGCCCCCTTAAGGTCAATTTTAGAGAACCACTTGGCCCCCAATAACTGGTTAAACAGATCAGGAATCAATGGCAGTGGGTAAGGATTGCGTACCGTAATTTTGTTAATCTCACGAAAATCCAGACAAGGACGTAAACCGCCGTCCTTTTTTTTTACAAAAAAAAATCCAACCGCCACAGGAGACTTAGAGGGCCTAATGTGACCGGCGGCCAAACTTGTCTGTATGTATTCCTCCAAAGCCTTCCTCTCAGGAATAGTAAGGTTAAATAAACGACTTTTAGGAAGAGTCGCTCCAGGGACAAATTCAATAGAACAATCATAGTCTCTATGGGGAGGCAAAACCTGCGATTCTTTCTCAGAAAAAACTCTCCAAAAATCCTGAATAGGAACAGGCAATCCTCCCCTATCCAAAGCTGCAATACGCCCGTTACAACACTTGTCATAACATTTATGGCTCCAGGATTTAATTTCACTGGTAGACCAATCCAGTACAGGATTGTGAAATTTTAACCAGGGCAAACCCAATATTACTGGAGAAGGCAAGTTATTCAACACTACCAAATCCAATTTCTCATGGTGAACACCATTAATAGTGAGAGGAAATTCACTGACCTTGAGAGTAATATTCTTCAAAGGGGAACCATCCACAGAAACCACAGCAATGGGGGATGATAAAGGTTCAGGTTTTAAATTGAGTTTTTCCACGAATCCCCCATCAATAACATTCAGTGTAGACCCGCAATCAACAAACACCCGAAATTCCATTAATTTTTCCTGAGCAATCGTGGAAGCAGCTAAAAATATACCCTTGGAATTTAAACAGGCAATACGGGCGTGACTGACCATTTTTTTTTCTTTCTTCATACGAAGCTCACAGCCTTTAATCAAATGACCAGATTTCCCGCAATAGAAACACAAGCCTTCTGAAAAACGACGGTGTTTTTCTTGAGAGCGAGGTGCCACCGATCCAATCTCCATCGGTTCACCACTGTTAGTACACACATTATCATAACCAGAAACTGACATAGCAGAGGATTTGCTCTCATTAACCCTAGCACGCAGTCTTCTGTCCACCCGTATAGCTAATTGCATAGCCTGTTGCAAATCCTCAGGTGTAGGATAAGCAATTAGCAGGTCTTTAACCTTTTCACTGAGCCCAGCAAGAAATAGACTTTTCAGAGCAGAATCGTTCCACCCTGTTTGAGTGGACCAACGACGAAAATGTGTACAATATTTTTCCATATTACCTGATCCTTGTTTTAAACGTCTCAACTCAGTCTCAGCTGATGCCACACGGTCAGGATCATCATATAATAGTCCTAAAGCAGAAAAAAAACTATCCACTGATCTGAAGCATGTATCACTAGGTTGCAAAGAAAAGGCCCACTCCTGAGGCTCTTTGCGCAAAAGTGACATTATGAACCCTACGCGCTGGGATTCATCCCCAGAGGACTTGGGTCTCAAACGAAAATACAATAAGCAAGCATTTTTAAATGAAAAAAATTCTCGATGTTCACCAAAAAATAAATCCGGCAAACATACCTTAGGCTCCAAGAAATATGCTCCAGGACAGTTACTCACGTGCTGACGGAGCTCGGCCACTTCCAGAGAGAGTCCCTGCAGGTGTTTAGCCAAATCCTGAACCGACACCATGATGGAACAAAAAAAAAAATCTTTCCTTAGAGAATTTACAGGCTGGACTTACTGTTATGTTCTGCTACCAAAGCTAAGGAAAGAGAGGAGATCTGTCCCTACTATAAGACTCAGCTGAATCCCTACGATGTAACAGGGAACCTGATCCTGCGATCAGACCTGCTAAAGTCCTAATCTAGTCTGTACGGAGACCTATAGATTTGGGGAGGGAATCCCTACAAGTACTAAGGACTGGGAGGAATATGGGACACCTCCTAACAGAAATAGTAGCAGACAGACGAACAAACAAAATAGATAGAACCTAGAGGTCCGTAGACCAAGCAAACTAACAGAGTTAGATACAGAGCACAGGCTAGCTAGAAAGTAGATATACAATGAAGTCCAGCAAAGCCAGAAGGGCGGAGCAGGATTAAATAGGCCAACAAGGTCATGTGACCAGCAAAGGAAAAAAAACCTAACAGCAAGGTTCTAACAATGGGCTCCTGTCAGGTATATATTATTGAAGGCAGCAGAATGTATGGGCTCCTGTCAAGTATATATTATTGGAGGCAGCAGGATGTATGGGCTCCTGTCAGGTATATATTATTGGAGGCAGGAGAATGTATGGGCTCCTGTCAGATATATATTATTGGAGGAGCAGAATGTGTGGGCTCCTGTCAGGTATATATTATTGGAGGCAGGAGAATGTATGGGCTCCTGTCAGATATATATTATTGGAGGAGCAGAATGTGTGGGCTCCTGTCAGGTATATATTATTGGAGGCAGCAGAATGTATGGGCTCCTGTCAGGTATATATTATTGGAGGCAGGAGAATGTATGGGCTCCTGTCAGGTATATATTATTGGAGGCTGAAGAATCTATGGGCTCCTGTCAGGTATATATTATTGGAGGCAGGAGAATCTATGGGCTCCTGTCAGGTATATATTATTGGAGGCAGCAGAATCTATGGGCTCCTGTCAGGTATATATTATTGGAGGCAGAAGAATGTATGGGCTCCTGTCAGGTATATATTATTGGAGGCAGCAGAATGTATGGGCTCCTGTCAGGTATATATTATTGGAGGCAGCAGAATGTATGGGCTCCTGTCAGGTATATATTATTGGAGGCAGGAGAATGTATGGGCTCCTGTCAGGTATATATTATTGGAGGCAGCAGAATGTATGGGCTCCTGTCAGGTATATATTATTGGAGGCAGGAGAATGTATGGGCTCCTGTCAGGTATATATTATTGGAGGCAGGAGAATGTATGGGCTCCTGTCAGGTATATATTATTGGAGGCAGCAGGATGTATGGGCTCCTGTCAGGTATATATTATTGGAGGCAGCAGAATGTATGGGCTCCTGTCAGGTATATATTATTGGAGGCAGCAGAATGTATGGGCTCCTGTCAGGTATATATTATTGGAGGCAGCAGAATGTATGGGCTCCTGTCAGGTATATATTATTGGAGGCAGCAGAATGTATGTGCTCCTGTCAGGTATATATTATTGGAGGCTGGAGAATCTATGGGCTCCTGTCAGGTATATATTATTGGAGGCAGCAGAATGTATGGGCTCCTGTCAGGTATATATTATTGGAGGCTGGAGAATGTATGGGCTCCTGTCAGGTATATATTACTGGAGGCAGCAGGATGTATGGGCTCCTGTCAGGTATATATTATTGGAGGCTGGAGAATGTGTGGGCTCCTGTCAGGTATATATTATTGGAGGCAGGAGAATATATGGGCTCCTGTCAGGTATATATTATTGGAGGCTGGAGAATGTTTGGGCTCCTGTCAGTTATATATTATTGGAGGCTGGAGAATGTATGTGCTCCTGTCAGGTATATATTATTGGAGGCAGCAGAATGTATGTGCTCCTGTCAGGTATATATTATTGGAGGCAGGAGAATGTATGGGCTCCTGTCAGGTATATATTATTGGAGGCAGCAGAATCTATGGGCTCCTGTCAGGTATATATTATTGGAGGCAGGAGAATGTATGGGCTCCTGTCAGGTATATATTATTGGAGGCAGGAGAATGTATGGGCTCCTGTCAGGTATATATTATTGGAGGCAGGAGAATGTATGGGCTCCTGTCAGGTATATATTATTGGAGGCAGCAGAATGTATGGGCTCCTGTCAGGTATATATTATTGGAGGCAGCAGAATGTATGTGCTCCTGTCTGGTATATATTATTGGAGGCAGGAGAATGTATGGGCTCCTGTCAGGTATATATTATTGGAGGCAGCAGATTCTATGGGCTCCTGTCAGATATATATTATTGGAGGCAGCAGAATGTATGGGCTCCTGTCAGGTATATATTATTGGAGGCTGGAGAATGTATGGGCTCCTGTCAGGTATATATTATTGGAGGCTGGAGAATCTATGGGCTCCTGTCAGGTATATATTATTGGAGGCAGGAGAATCTATGGGCTCCTGTCAGTTATATATTATTGGAGGCAGCAGAATCTATGGGCTCCTGTCAGGTATATATTATTGAAGGCAGCAGAATGTATGGGCTCCTGTCAGGTATATATTATTGGAGGCAGCAGGATGTATGGGCTCCTGTCAGGTATATATTATTGGAGGCAGGAGAATGTATGGGCTCCTGTCAGATATATATTATTGGAGGAGCAGAATGTGTGGGCTCCTGTCAGGTATATATTATTGGAGGCAGGAGAATGTATGGGCTCCTGTCAGATATATATTATTGGAGGAGCAGAATGTGTGGGCTCCTGTCAGGTATATATTATTGGAGGCAGCAGAATGTATGGGCTCCTGTCAGGTATATATTATTGGAGGCAGGAGAATGTATGGGCTCCTGTCAGGTATATATTATTGGAGGCTGAAGAATCTATGGGCTCCTGTCAGGTATATATTATTGGAGGCAGGAGAATCTATGGGCTCCTGTCAGGTATATATTATTGGAGGCAGCAGAATCTATGGGCTCCTGTCAGGTATATATTATTGGAGGCAGGAGAATGTATGGGCTCCTGTCAGGTATATATTATTGGAGGCAGCAGAATGTATGGGCTCCTGTCAGGTATATATTATTGGAGGCAGCAGAATGTATGGGCTCCTGTCAGGTATATATTATTGGAGGCAGGAGAATGTATGGGCTCCTGTCAGGTATATATTATTGGAGGCAGCAGAATGTATGGGCTCCTGTCAGGTATATATTATTGGAGGCAGGAGAATGTATGGGCTCCTGTCAGGTATATATTATTGGAGGCAGGAGAATGTATGGGCTCCTGTCAGGTATATATTATTGGAGGCAGCAGGATGTATGGGCTCCTGTCAGGTATATATTATTGGAGGCAGCAGAATGTATGGGCTCCTGTCAGGTATATATTATTGGAGGCAGCAGAATGTATGGGCTCCTGTCAGGTATATATTATTGGAGGCAGCAGAATGTATGGGCTCCTGTCAGGTATATATTATTGGAGGCAGCAGAATGTATGTGCTCCTGTCAGGTATATATTATTGGAGGCTGGAGAATCTATGGGCTCCTGTCAGGTATATATTATTGGAGGCAGCAGAATGTATGGGCTCCTGTCAGGTATATATTATTGGAGGCTGGAGAATGTATGGGCTCCTGTCAGGTATATATTACTGGAGGCAGCAGGATGTATGGGCTCCTGTCAGGTATATATTATTGGAGGCTGGAGAATGTGTGGGCTCCTGTCAGGTATATATTATTGGAGGCAGCAGAATGTATGGGCTCCTGTCAGGTATATATTATTGGAGGCAGGAGAATGTATGGGCTCCTGTCAGGTATATATTATTGGAGGCAGGAGAATGTATGGGCTCCTGTCAGGTATATATTATTGGAGGCTGGAGAATGTATGGGCTCCTGTCAGGTATATATTATTGGAGGCAGCAGGATGTATGGGCTCCTGTCAGGTATATATTATTGGAGGCTGGAGAATGTATGGGCTCCTGTCAGGTATATATTATTGGAGGCAGCAGGATGTATGGGCTCCTGTCAGGTATATATTATTGGAGGCTGGAGAATGTGTGGGCTCCTGTCAGGTATATATTATTGGAGGCAGCAGAATGTATGGGCTCCTGTCAGGTATATATTATTGGAGGCAGGAGAATGTATGGGCTCCTGTGAGGTATATATTATTGGAGGCAGGAGAATCTATGGGCTCCTGTCAGGTATATATTATTGGAGGCTGGAGAATGTATGGGGTCCTGTCAGGTATATATTATTGGAGGCAGGAGAATCTATGGGCTCCTGTCAGGTATATATTATTGGAGGCAGGAGAATGTATGGGCTCCTGTCAGTTATATATTATTGGAGGCAGCAGAATGTATGGGCTCCTGTCAGGTATATATTATTGGAGGCAGCAGAATGTATGGGCTCCTGTCAGGTATATATTATTGGAGGCAGCAGAATGTATGGGCTCCTGTCAGGTATATATTATTGGAGGCAGGAGAATGTATGGGCTCCTGTCAGGTATATATTATTGGAGGCAGCAGAATGTATGGGCTCCTGTCAGTTATATATTATTGGAGGCAGCAGAATGTATGGGCTCCTGTCAGGTATATATTATTGGAGGCAGCAGAATGTATGGGCTCCTGTCAGGTATATATTATTGGAGGCAGCAGAATGTATGGGCTCCTGTCGTGTATATGTTATTGGAGGCAGCAGAATGTATGGGCTCCTGTCAGGTATATATTATTGGAGGCAGGAGAATCTATGGGCTCCTGTCAGGTATATATTATTGGAGGCAGCAGGATGTATGGGCTCCTGTCAGGTATATATTATTGGAGGCAGCAGAATGTATGGGCTCCTGTCAGGTATATATTATTGGAGGCAGGAGAATGTATGGGCTCCTGTCAGGTATATATTATTGGAGGCAGCAGAATCTATGGGCTCCTGTCAGGTATATTTTATTGGAGGCAGCAGAATGTATGGGATCCTGTCAGGTATATATTATTGGAGGCAGGAGAATCTATGGGCTCCTGTCAGGTATATATTATTGGAGGCAGGAGAATCTATGGGCTCCTGTCAGGTATATATTATTGGAGGCAGGAGAATCTATGGGCTCTTGTCGGGTATATATTATTGGAGGCAGGAGAATGTATGGACTCCTGTCAGGTATATATTATTGGAGGCAGCAGAATCTATGGGCTCCTGTCAGGTATATATTATTGGAGGCAGCAGAATGTATGGGCTCCTGTCGGGTATATATTATTGGAGGCAGGAGAATCTATGGGCTCCTGTCAGGTATATATTATTGGAGGCAGCAGAATGTATGGGCTCCTGTCAGGTATATATTATTGGAGGCAGGAGAATGTATGGGCTCCTGTCAGGTATATATTATTGGAGGCAGCAGAATGTATGGGCTCCTGTCAGGTATATATTATTGGAGGCAGCAGAATGTATGGGCTCCTGTCAGGTATATATTATTGTAGGCAGGAGAATGTATGGGCTGCTGTCAGGTATATATTATTGGAGGCAGGAGAATCTATGGGCTCCTGTCAGGTATATATTATTGGAGGCAGCAGAATGCATGGGCTCCTGTCAGGTATATATTATTGGAGGCAGCAGAATGTATGGGCTCCTGTCAGGTATATATTATTGTAGGCAGGAGAATCTATGGGCTCCTGTCAGGTATATATTATTGGAGGCAGGAGAATCTATGGGCTCCTGTCAGGTATATATTATTGGAGGCAGGAGAATCTATGGGCTCCTGTCAGGTATATATTATTGGAGGCAGGAGAATATATGGGCTCCTGTTAGGTATATATTATTGGAGGCAGGAGAATGTATGGGCTCCTGTCAGGTATATATTATTGGAGGCAGCAGAATGCATGGGCTCCTGTCAGGTATATATTATTGGAGGCAGCAGAATGTATGGGCTCCTGTCAGGTATATATTAATGAAGGTAGGAGAATCTATGGGCTCCTGTCAGGTATATATTATTGGAGGCAGGAGAATATATGGGCTCCTGTCAGGTATATATTATTGGAGGCAGGAGAATCTATGGGCTCCTGTCAGGTATATATTATTGGAGGCAGGAGAATATATGGGCTCCTGTCAGGTATATATTATTGGAGGCAGGAGAATGTATGGGCTCCTGTCAGGTATATATTATTGGAGGCAGCAGAATGTATGGGCTCCTGTCAGGTATATATTATTGGAGGTAGCAGAATGTATGGGCTCCTGTCAGGTATATATTATTGGAGGCAGGAGAATGTATGGGCTCCTGTCAGGTATATATTATTGGAGGCAGGAGAATCTATGGGCTCCTGTCAGGTATATATTATTGGAGGCAGCAGAATGTATGGGCTCCTGTCAGGTATATATTATTGGACCCAGCAGAATCTATGGGCTCCTGTCAGGTATATATTATTGGAGGCAGGAGAATCTATGGGCTCCTGTCAGGTATATATTATTGGAGGCAGGAGAATCTATGGGCTCCTGTCAGGTATATATTATTGGAGGCAGGAGAATATATGGGCTCCTGTCAGGTATATATTATTGGAGGCAGGAGAATCTATGGGCTCCTGTCAGGTATATATTATTGGAGGCAGGAGAATATATGGGCTCCTGTCGGGTATATATTATTGGAGGCAGCAGAATGTATGGGCTCCTGTCAGGTATATATTATTGGAGGCAGGAGAATCTATGGGCTCCTGTCAGGTATATATTATTGGAGGCAGCAGAATGTATGGGCTCCTGTCAGGTATATATTATTGGAGGCAGGAGAATCTATGGGCTCCTGTCACGTATATATTATTGGAGACAGCAGAATGTATGGGCTCCTGTAAGGTATATATTTTTGGAGGCAGCAGAATCTATGGTCTCCTGTCTGGTATATATTATTGGAGGCAGTAGAATGTATGGGCTACTGTCAGGTATATATTATTGGAGGCAGGAGAATGTATGGGCTCCTGTCAGGTATATATTATTGGAGGCAGCAGAATCTATGGGCTCCTGTCGTGTATATGTTATTGGAGGCAGCAGAATCTATGGGCTCCTGTCGGGTATATATTATTGGAGGCAGCAGAATGTATGTGCTCCTGTCAGTTATATATTATTGGAGGCAGCAGAATGGATGTGCTCCTGTCTGGTATATATTATTGGAGGCAGGAGAGTGTATGGGCTCCTGTCAGGTATATATTATTGGAGGCAGCAGAATCTATGGGCTCCTGTCAGGTATATATTATTGGAGGCAGGAGAATGTATGGGCTCCTGTCAGGTATATATTATTGGAGGCAGCAGAATGTATGGGCTCCTGTCAGGTATATATTATTGGAGGCAGCAGAATGTATGGGCTCCTGTCAGGTATATATTATTGGAGGCAGGAGAATCTATGGGCTCCTGTCAGGTATATATTATTGGAGGCAGGAGAATGTATGGGCTCCTGTCAGGTATGTATTATTGGAGGCAGGAGAATGTATAGGCTCCTGTCAGGTATATATTATTGGAGGCAGCAGAATCTATGGGCTCCTGTCAGGTATATATTAATGAAGGTAGGAGAATGTATGGGCTCCTGTCAGGTATATATTATTGGAGGCAGGAGAATGTATGGGCTCCTGTCACGTATATATTATTGGAGGCAGGAGAATCTATGGGCTCCTGTCAGGTATATATTATTGGAGGCAGCAGAATCTATGGGCTCCTGTCAGGTATATATTATTGGAGGCAGCAGAATGTATGGGCTCCTGTGAGGTATATATCATTGGAGGCAGCATAATCTATGGGCTCCTGTCAGGTATATATTATTGGAGGCTGGAGAATCTATGGGCTCCTGTCAGGTATATATTATTGGAGGCAGCAGAATATATGGGCTCCTGTCAGATATATATTATTGGAGGCAGCAGAATCTATGGGCTCCTGTCAGGTATATATTATTGGAGCCAGCAGAATGTATGGGCTCCTGTCAGGTATATATTATTGGAGGCAGCAGAATGTATGGGCTCCTGTCAGGTATATATTATTGGAGGCAGCAGAATGTATTGGGCTCCTGTCAGGTATGTATTATTGGAGGCAGGAGAATGTATGGACTCCTGTCAGGTATATATTATTGGAGGCAGCAGAATCTATGGGCTCCTGTCAGGTATATATTATTGGAGGCAGCAGAATGTATGGGCTCCTGTCGGGTATATATTATTGGAGGCAGGAGAATCTATGGGCTCCTGTCAGGTATATATTATTGGAGGCAGCAGAATGTATGGGCTCCTGTCAGGTATATATTATTGGAGGCAGGAGAATGTATGGGCTCCTGTCAGGTATATATTATTGGAGGCAGCAGAATGTATGGGCTCCTGTCAGGTATATATTATTGGAGGCAGCAGAATGTATGGGCTCCTGTCAGGTATATATTATTGTAGGCAGGAGAATGTGTGGGCTGCTGTCAGGTATATATTATTGGAGGCAGGAGAATCTATGGGCTCCTGTCAGGTATATATTATTGGAGGCAGCAGAATGCATGGGCTCCTGTCAGGTATATATTATTGGAGGCAGCAGAATGTATGGGCTCCTGTCAGGTATATATTATTGGAGGCAGGAGAATCTATGGGCTCCTGTCAGGTATATATTATTGGAGGCAGGAGAATCTATGGGCTCCTGTCAGGTATATATTATTGGAGGCAGGAGAATCTATGGGCTCCTGTCAGGTATATATTATTGGAGGCAGGAGAATATATGGGCTCCTGTCAGGTATATATTATTGGAGGCAGGAGAATGTATGGGCTCCTGTCAGGTATATATTATTGGAGGCAGCAGAATGTATGGGCTCCTGTCAGGTATATATTATTGGAGGCAGCAGAATGTATGGGCTCCTGTCAGGTATATATTAATGAAGGTAGGAGAATCTATGGGCTCCTGTCAGGTATATATTATTGGAGGCAGGAGAATATATGGGCTCCTGTCAGGTATATATTATTGGAGGCAGGAGAATCTATGGGCTCCTGTCAGGTATATATTATTGGAGGCAGGAGAATATATGGGCTCCTGTCAGGTATATATTATTGGAGGCAGGAGAATGTATGGGCTCCTGTCAGGTATATATTATTGGAGGCAGCAGAATGTATGGGCTCCTGTCAGGTATATATTATTGGAGGCAGCAGAATGTATGGGCTCCTGTCAGGTATATATTATTGGAGGCAGGAGAATGTATGGGCTCCTGTCAGGTATATATTATTGGAGGCAGGAGAATGTATGGGCTCCTGTCAGGTATATATTATTGGAGGCAGCAGAATGTATGGGCTCCTGTCAGGTATATATTATTGGACCCAGCAGAATCTATGGGCTCCTGTCAGGTATATATTATTGGAGGCAGGAGAATCTATGGGCTCCTGTCAGGTATATATTATTGGAGGCAGGAGAATCTATGGGCTCCTGTCAGGTATATATTATTGGAGGCAGGAGAATATATGGGCTCCTGTCAGGTATATATTATTGGAGGCAGGAGAATCTATGGGCTCCTGTCAGGTATATATTATTGGAGGCAGGAGAATATATGGGCTCCTGTCGGGTATATATTATTGGAGGCAGCAGAATGTATGGGCTCCTGTCAGGTATATATTATTGGAGGCAGGAGAATCTATGGGCTCCTGTCAGGTATATATTATTGGAGGCAGCAGAATGTATGGGCTCCTGTCAGGTATATATTATTGGAGGCAGGAGAATCTATGGGCTCCTGTCAGGTATATATTATTGGAGACAGCAGAATGTATGGGCTCCTGTAAGGTATATATTTTTGGAGGCAGCAGAATCTATGGGCTCCTGTCTGGTATATATTATTGGAGGCAGTAGAATGTATGGGCTCCTGTCAGGTATATATTATTGGAGGCAGGAGAATGTATGGGCTCCTGTCAGGTATATATTATTGGAGGCAGCAGAATCTATGGGCTCCTGTCGTGTATATGTTATTGGAGGCAGCAGAATCTATGGGCTCCTGTCGGGTATATATTATTGGAGGCAGCAGAATGTATGTGCTCCTGTCAGTTATATATTATTGGAGGCAGCAGAATGTATGTGCTCCTGTCTGGTATATATTATTGGAGGCAGGAGAGTGTATGGGCTCCTGTCAGGTATATATTATTGGAGGCAGCAGAATCTATGGGCTCCTGTCAGGTATATATTATTGGAGGCAGGAGAATGTATGGGCTCCTGTCAGGTATATATTATTGGAGGCAGCAGAATGTATGGGCTCCTGTCAGGTATATATTATTGGAGGCAGCAGAATGTATGGGCTCCTGTCAGGTATATATTATTGGAGGCAGGAGAGTCTATGGGCTCCTGTCAGGTATATATTATTGGAGGCAGGAGAATGTATGGGCTCCTGTCAGGTATGTATTATTGGAGGCAGGAGAATGTATAGGCTCCTGTCAGGTATATATTATTGGAGGCAGCAGAATCTATGGGCTCCTGTCAGGTATATATTAATGAAGGTAGGAGAATGTATGGGCTCCTGTCAGGTATATATTATTGGAGGCAGGAGAATGTATGGGCTCCTGTCACGTATATATTATTGGAGGCAGGAGAATCTATGGGCTCCTGTCAGGTATATATTATTGGAGGCAGCAGAATCTATGGGCTCCTGTCAGGTATATATTATTGGAGGCAGCAGAATGTATGGGCTCCTGTGAGGTATATATTATTGGAGGCAGCATAATCTATGGGCTCCTGTCAGGTATATATTATTGGAGGCTGGAGAATCTATGGGCTCCTGTCAGGTATATATTATTGGAGGCAGCAGAATATATGGACTCCTGTCAGGTATATATTATTGGAGGCAGCAGAATCTATGGGCTCCTGTCAGGTATATATTATTGGAGCCAGCAGAATGTATGGGCTCCTGTCAGGTATATATTATTGGAGGCAGCAGAATGTATGGGCTCCTGTCAGGTATATATTATTGGAGGCAGCAGAATGTATTGGGCTCCTGTCAGGTATATATTATTGGAGGCAGGAGAATCTATGGGCTCCTGTCAGGTATATATTATTGGAGGCAGGAGAGTCTATGGGCTCCTGTCAGGTATATATTATTGGAGGCAGCAGAATGTGTGGGCTCCTGTCAGGTATATATTATTGGAGGCAAGAGAATGTATGGGCTCCTGTCAGGTATATATTATTGGAGGCAGCAGAATCTATGGGCTCCTGTCAGGTATATATTATTGGAGGCAGCAGAATCTATGGGCTCCTGTCAGGTATATATTATTGGAGGCAGCAGAATGTATGGGATCCTGTCAGGTATATATTATTGGAGGCAGGAGAATGTATGGGATCCTGTCAGGTATATATTATTGGAGGCAGCTGAATGTATGGGCTCCTGTCAGGTATATATTATTGGAGGCAGCAGAATGTATGGGCTCCTGTCAGGTATATATTATTGGAGGCAGCAGAATGTATGGGCTCCTGTCAGGTATATATTTTTGGAGGCAGCAGAATCTATGGGCTCCTGTCAGGTATATATTATTGGAGGCAGTAGAATGTATGGGCTCCTGTCAGGTATATATTATTGGAGGCAGCAGAATCTATGGGCTCCTGTCGTGTATATGTTATTGGAGGCAGCAGAATCTATGGGCTCCTGTCGAGTATATATTATTGGAGGCTGGAGAATGTATGGGCTCCTGTCAGTTATATATTATTGGAGGCTGGAGAATGTATGGGCTCCTGTCAGTTATATATTATTGGAGGCAGCAGAATGTATGTGCTCCTGTCTGGTATATATTATTGGAGGCAGGAGAATGTATGGGCTCCTGTCAGGTATATATTATTGGAGGCAGCAGATTCTATGGGCTCCTGTCAGATATATATTATTGGAGGCAGCAGAATGTATGGGCTCCTGTCAGGTATATATTATTGGAGGCTGGAGAATGTATGGGCTCCTGTCAGGTATATATTATTGGAGGCTGGAGAATCTATGGGCTCCTGTCAGGTATATATTATTGGAGGCAGGAGAATCTATGGGCTCCTGTCAGTTATATATTATTGGAGGCAGCAGAATCTATGGGCTCCTGTCAGGTATATATTATTGGAGGCAGCAGAATGTATGGGCTCCTGTCAGGTATATATTATTGGAGGCAGCAGGATGTATGGGCTCCTGTCAGGTATATATTATTGGAGGCAGGAGAATGTATGGGCTCCTGTCAGATATATATTATTGGAGGAGCAGAATGTGTGGGTTCCTGTCAGGTATATATTATTGGAGGCAGGAGAATGTATGGGCTCCTGTCAGATATATATTATTGGAGGAGCAGAATGTGTGGGCTCCTGTCAGGTATATATTATTGGAGGCAGCAGAATGTATGGGCTCCTGTCAGGTATACATTATTGGAGGCAGGAGAATGTATGGGCTCCTGTCAGGTATATATTATTGGAGGCTGGAGAATCTATGGGCTCCTGTCAGGTATATATTATTGGAGGCAGGAGAATCTATGGGCTCCTGTCAGGTATATATTATTGGAGGCAGCAGAATCTATGGGCTCCTGTCAGGTATATATTATTGGAGGCAGGAGAATGTATGGGCTCCTGTCAGGTATATATTATTGGAGGCAGGAGAATGTATGGGCTCCTGTCAGGTATATATTATTGGAGGCAGCAGGATGTATGGGCTCCTGTCAGGTATATATTATTGGAGGCAGCAGAATGTATGGGCTCCTGTCAGGTATATATTATTGGAGGCAGGAGAATGTATGGGCTCCTGTCAGGTATATATTATTGGAGGCAGCAGAATCTATGGGCTCCTGTCAGGTATATATTATTGGAGGCAGCAGAATGTATGGGCTCCTGTCTGGTATATATTATTGGAGGCAGGAGAATCTATGGGATCCTGTCAGGTATATATTATTGGAGGCAGTAGAATGTATGGGCTCCTGTCAGGTATATATTATTGGAGGTAGGAGAATGTATGGGCTCCTGTCAGGTATATATTATTGGAGGCAGCAGAATGTATGGGCTCCTGTCAGGTATATATTATTGGAGGCAGCAGAATGTATGGGCTCCTGTCAGGTATATATTATTGGAGGCAGGAGAATGTATGGGCTCCTATCAGGTATATATTATTGGAGGCAGGAGAATCTATGGGCTCCTGTCAGGTATATATTATTGGAGGTACCAGAATGTATGGGCTCCTGTCAGGTATATATTATTGGAGGCAGGAGAATCTATGGGCTCCTGTCAGGTATATATTATTGGAGGCAGGAGAATATATGGGCTCCTGTCAGGTATATATTATTGGAGGCAGGAGAATCTATGGGCTCCTGTCAGGTATATATTATTGGAGGCAGGAGAATATATGGGCTCCTGTCAGGTATATATTATTGGAGGCAGCAGAATGTATGGGCTCCTGTCAGGTATATATTATTGGAGGCTGGAGAATCTATGGGCTCCTGTCAGGTATATATTATTGGAGGCAGCAGAATGTATGGGCTCCTGTCAGGTATATATTATTGAAGGCAGGAGAATCTAGGGGCTCCTGTCAGGTATATATTATTGGAGACAGCAGAATGTATGGGCGCCTGTAAGGTATATATTTTTGGAGGCAGCAGAATGTATGGGCTCCTGTAAGGTATATATTATTGGAGGCAGGAGAATCTATGGGCTCCTGTCAGGTAGATATTATTGGAGGCAGTAGAATGTATGGGCTCCTGTCAGGTATATATTATTGGAGGCAGGAGAATGTATGGGCTCCTGTCAGGTATATATTATTGGAGGCAGCAGAATCTATGGGCTCCTGTCGTGTATATGTTATTGGAGGCAGCAGAATCTATGGGCTCCTGTCGGGTATATATTATTGGAGGCAGCAGAATGTATGTGCTCCTGTCTGGTATATATTATTGGAGGCAGCAGAATGTATGTGCTCCTGTCTGGTATATATTATTGGAGGCAGGAGAATCTATGGGCTCCTGTCAGGTATATATTTTTTCAGGCAGCAGAATCTTTGGGCTCCTGTCAGGTATATATTATTGGAGGCAGCAGAATGTGTGGGCTCCTGTCAGGTATATATTATTGGAGGCAGCAGAATGTATGGGCTCCTGTCAGGTATATATTATTGGAGGCAGCAGAATGTATGGGCTCCTGTCAGGTATATATTATTGGAGGCAGGAGAATATATGGGCTCCTGTCAGGTATGTATTATTGGAGGCAGCAGAATGTATGGGCTCCTGTCAGGTATATATTATTGGAGGCCGCAGAATGTATGGGCTCCTGTCAGGTATATATTATTGGAGGCAGGAGAATGTATGGGCTCCTGTCAGGTGTATATTATTGCAGGCAGCAGAATCTATGGGCTCCTGTCAGGTATATAATATTGGAGGCAGCAGAATCTATGGTCTCCTGTCAGGTATATATTATTGGAGGCAGCAGAATCTATGGGCTCCTGTCAGGTATATATTATTGGAGGCTGGAGAATGTTTGGGCTCCTGTCAGTTATATATTATTGGAGGCTGGAGAATGTATGTGCTCCTGTCAGGTATATATTATTGGAGGCAGCAGAATGTATGTGCTCCTGTCAGGTATATATTATTGGAGGCAGGAGAATGTATGGGCTCCTGTCAGGTATATATTATTGGAGGCAGCAGAATCTATGGGCTCCTGTCAGGTATATATTATTGGAGGCAGGAGAACGTATGGGCTCCTGTCAGGTATATATTATTGGAGGCAGGAGAATGTATGGGCTCCTGTCAGGTATATATTATTGGAGGCAGGAGAATGTATGGGCTCCTGTCAGGTATATATTATTGGAGGCAGCAGAATGTATGAGCTCCTGTCAGGTATATATTATTGGAGGCAGCAGAATGTATGTGCTCCTGTCTGGTATATATTATTGGAGGCAGGAGAATCTATGGGCTCCTGTCAGGTATATATTATTGAAGGCAGCAGAATGTATGGGCTCCTGTCAGGTATATATTATTGGAGGCAGCAGGATGTATGGGCTCCTGTCAGGTATATATTATTGGAGGCAGGAGAATGTATGGGCTCCTGTCAGATATATATTATTGGAGGAGCAGAATGTGTGGGCTCCTGTCAGGTATATATTATTGGAGGCAGGAGAATGTATGGGCTCCTGTCAGATATATATTATTGGAGGAGCAGAATGTGTGGGCTCCTGTCAGGTATATATTATTGGAGGCAGCAGAATGTATGGGCTCCTGTCAGGTATATATTATTGGAGGCAGGAGAATGTATGGGCTCCTGTCAGGTATATATTATTGGAGGCTGAAGAATCTATGGGCTCCTGTCAGGTATATATTATTGGAGGCAGGAGAATCTATGGGCTCCTGTCAGGTATATATTATTGGAGGCAGCAGAATCTATGGGCTCCTGTCAGGTATATATTATTGGAGGCAGGAGAATGTATGGGCTCCTGTCAGGTATATATTATTGGAGGCAGCAGAATGTATGGGCTCCTGTCAGGTATATATTATTGGAGGCAGCAGAATGTATGGGCTCCTGTCAGGTATATATTATTGGAGGCAGCAGAATGTATGGGCTCCTGTCAGGTATATATTATTGGAGGCAGCAGAATGTATGGGCTCCTGTCAGGTATATATTATTGGAGGCAGGAGAATGTATGGGCTCCTGTCAGGTATATATTTTTGGAGGCAGCAGAATCTATGGGCTCCTGTCAGGTATATATTATTGGAGGCAGTAGAATGTATGGGCTCCTGTCAGGTATATATTATTGGAGGCAGCAGAATCTATGGGCTCCTGTCAGGTATATATTATTGGAGGCAGCAGAATCTATGGGCTCCTGTCAGGTATATGTTATTGGAGGCAGCAGAATCTATGGGCTCCTGTCGGGTATATATTATTGGAGGCAGTAGAATGTATGGGCTCCTGTCAGGTATATATTATTGGAGGCAGCAGAATCTATGGGCTCCTGTCAGGTATATATTATTGGAGGCAGCAGAATCTATGGGCTCCTGTCAGGTATATGTTATTGGAAGCAGCAGAATCTATGGGCTCCTGTCGGGTATATATTATTGGAGGCAGTAGAATGTATGGGCTCCTGTCAGGTATATATTATTGGAGGCAGCAGAATCTATGGGCTCCTGTCAGGTATATATTATTGGAGGCAGCAGAATGTATGGGCTCCTGTCGGGTATATGTTATTGGAGGCAGCAGAATCTATGGGCTCCTGTCGGGTATATATTATTGGAGGCTGGAGAATGTATGGGCTCCTGTCAGTTATATATTATTGGAGGCAGCAGAATGTAAGGGCTCCTGTCAGGTATATATTATTGGAGGCAGCAGAATGTATGGGCTCCTGTCAAGTATATATTATTGGAGGCAGGAGAATCTATGGGTTTCTGTTAGGTATATATTATTGGAGGCAGGAGAATGTATGGGCTCCTGTCAGATATATATTATTGGAGGCAGCAGAATGTGTGGGCTCCTGTCAGGTATATATTATTGGAGGCAGCAGAATGTATGGGCTCCTGTCAGGTATATATTATTGGAGGTAGGAGAATGTATGGGCTCCTGACAAGTATATATTATTGGAGGCTGGAGAATCTATGGGCTCCTGTCAGGTATATATTATTGGAGGCAGCAGAATGTATGGGCTCCTGTCAGGTATATATTATTGGAGGCTGGAGAATCTATGGGCTCCTGTCAGGTATATATTATTGGAGGCAGCAGAATGTATGGGCTCCTGTCAGGTATATATTATTGGAGGCAGCAGAATCTATGGGCTCCTGTCAGGTATATATTATTGGAGGCAGGAGAATGTATGGGCTCCTGTCAGGTATATATTATTGGAGGCAGGAGAATGTATGGGCTCCTGTCAGGTAAATATTATTGGAGGCAGGAGAATGTATGTGCTCCTGTCTGGTATATATTATTGGAGGCAGGAGAATGTATGGGCTCCTGTCAGGTATATATTATTGGAGGCAGGAGAATCTATGGGCTTCTGTCAGGTATATATTATTAGAGGCAGGAGAATGTATGGGCTCCTGTCAGATATATATTATTGGAGGCAGCAGAATGTGTGGGCTCCTGTCAGGTATATATTATTGGAGGCAGCAGAATGTATGAGCTCCTGTCAGGTATATATTATTGGAGGCTGGAGAATCTTTGGGCTCCTGTCAGGTATATATTATTGGAGGCAGCAGAATGTATGGGTTCCTGTCAGGTATATATTATTGGAGGCAGGAGAATCTATTGGCTCCTGTCAGGTATATATTATTGGAGGCAGGAGAGTCTATGGGCTCCTGTCAGGTATATATTATTGGAGGCAGGAGAATCTATGGGCTCCTGTCAGGTATATATTATTGGAGGCAGGAGAATCTATGGGCTCCTGTCAGGTATATATTATTGGAGGCAGGAGAATGTATGGGCTCCTGTCAGGTATATATTATTGGAGGCAGGAGAATGTATGGGCTCCTGTCAGATATATATTATTGGAGGAGCAGAATGTGTGGGCTCCTGTCAGGTATATATTATTGGAGGCAGCAGAATGTATGGGCTCCTGTCAGGTATATATTATTGGAGGCAAGAGAATGTATGGGCTCCTGTCAGGTATATATTATTGGAGGCTGGAGAATCTATGGGCTCCTGTCAGGTATATATTATTGGAGGCAGGAGAATCTATGGGCTCCTGTCAGGTATATATTATTGGAGGCAGCAGAATCTATGGGCTCCTGTCAGGTATATATTATTGGAGGCAGGAGAATCTATGGGCTCCTGTCAGGTATATATTATTGGAGGCAGCAGAATGTATGGGCTCCTGTCAGGTATATATTATTGGAGGCAGCAGAATGTATGGGCTCCTGTCAGATATATATTATTGGAGGCAGCAGAATGTATGGGCTCCTGTCAGGTATATATTATTGGAGGCAGCAGAATGTATGGGCTCCTGTCAGGTATCTATTATTGGAAGCAGCAGAATCTATGGACTCCTGTCAGGTATATATTATTGGAGGCAGTAGAATGTATGGGCTCCTTTCAGGTATATATTATTGGAGGCAGCAGAATCTATGGGCTCCTGTCATGTATATGTTATTGGAGGCCGCAGAATCTATGGGCTCCTGTCGGGTATATATTATTGGAGGCTGGAGAATGTATGGGCTCCTGTCAGTTATATATTATTGGAGGCAGCAGAATGTATGTGCTCCTGTCTGGTATATATTATTGGAGACAGGAGAATCTATGGGCTCCTGTCAGGTATATATTATTGGAGGCAGGAGAATGTGTGGGCTCCTGTCAGGTATATATTATTGGAGGCAGCAGAATGTGTGGGCTCCTGTCAGGTATATATTATTGGAGGCAGCAGAATCTATGGGCTCCTGTCAGGTATATATTATTTCAGGCAGCAGAATCTTTGGGCTCCTGTCAGGTATATATTATTGGAGGCAGCAGAATGTGTGGGCTCCTGTCAGGTATATATTATTGGAGGCAGCAGAATGTATGGGCTCCTGTCAGGTATATATTATTGGAGGCAGCAGAATGTATGGGCTCCTGTCAGGTAGATATTATTGGAGGCAGGAGAATATATGGGCTCCTGTCAGGTATGTATTATTGGAGGCAGCAGAATGTATGGGCTCCTGTCAGGTATATATTATTGGAGGCCGCAGAATGTATGGGCTCCTGTCAGGTATATATTATTGGAGGCAGGAGAATGTATGGGCTCCTGTCAGGTGTATATTATTGGAGGCAGCAGAATCTATGGGCTCCTGTCAGGTATATAATATTGGAGGCAGCAGAATCTATGGTCTCCTGTCAGGTATATATTATTGGAGGCAGCAGAATCTATGGGCTCCTGTCAGGTATATATTATTGGAGGCTGGAGAATGTTTGGGCTCCTGTCAGTTATATATTATTGGAGGCTGGAGAATGTATGTGCTCCTGTCAGGTATATATTATTGGAGGCAGCAGAATGTATGTGCTCCTGTCAGGTATATATTATTGGAGGCAGGAGAATGTATGGGCTCCTGTCAGGTATATATTATTGGAGGCAGCAGAATCTATGGGCTCCTGTCAGGTATATATTATTGGAGGCAGGAGAATGTATGGGCTCCTGTCAGGTATATATTATTGGAGGCAGGAGAATGTATGGGCTCCTGTCAGGTATATATTATTGGAGGCAGGAGAATGTATGGGCTCCTGTCAGGTATATATTATTGGAGGCAGCAGAATGTATGGGCTCCTGTCAGGTATATATTATTGGAGGCAGCAGAATGTATGTGCTCCTGTCTGGTATATATTATTGGAGGCAGGAGAATGTATGGGCTCCTGTCAGGTATATATTATTGGAGGCAGCAGATTCTATGGGCTCCTGTCAGATATATATTATTGGAGGCAGCAGAATGTATGGGCTCCTGTCAGGTATATATTATTGGAGGCTGGAGAATGTATGGGCTCCTGACAGGTATATATTATTGGAGGCTGGAGAATCTATGGGCTCCTGTCAGGTATATATTATTGGAGGCAGGAGAATCTATGGGCTCCTGTCAGTTATATATTATTGGAGGCAGCAGAATCTGTGGGCTCCTGTCAGGTATATATTATTGGAGGCAGCAGAATGTATGGGCTCCTGTCAGGTATATATTATTGGAGGCAGCAGGATGTATGGGCTCCTGTCAGGTATATATTATTGGAGGCAGGAGAATGTATGGGCTCCTGTCAGATATATATTATTGGAGGAGCAGAATGTGTGGGCTCCTGTCAGGTATATATTATTGGAGGCAGGAGAATGTATGGGCTCCTGTCAGATATTTATTATTGGAGGAGCAGAATGTGTGGGCTGCTGTCAGGTATATATTATTGGAGGCAGCAGAATGTATGGGCACCTGTCAGGTATATATTATTGGAGGCAGGAGAATGTATGGGCTCCTGTCAGGTATATATTATTGGAGGCTGGAGAATCTATGGGCTCCTGTCAGGTATATATTATTGGAGGCAGGAGAATCTATGGGCTCCTGTCAGGTATATATTATTGGAGGCAGCAGAATCTATGGGCTCCTGTCAGGTATATATTATTGGAGGCAGGAGAATGTATGGGCTCCTGTCAGGTATATATTATTGGAGGCAGCAGAATGTATGGGCTCCTGTCAGGTATATATTATTGGAGGCAGCAGAATGTATGGGCTCCTGTCAGGTATATATTATTGGAGGCAGCAGAATGTATGGGCTCCTGTCAGGTATATATTATTGGAGGCAGCAGAATGTATGGGCTCCTGTCAGGTATATATTATTGGAGGCAGCAGAATGTATGGGCTCCTGTCAGGTATATATTATTGGAGGCAGGAGAATGTATGGGCTCCTGTCAGGTATATATTTTTGGAGACAGCAGAATCTATGGGCTCCTGTCAGGTATATATTATTGGAGGCAGTAGAATGTATGGGATCCTGTCAGGTATATATTATTGGAGGCAGCAGAATCTATGGGCTCCTGTCAGGTATATATTATTGGAGGCAGCAGAATCTATGGGCTCCTGTCAGGTATATGTTATTGGAGGCAGCAGAATCTATGGGCTCCTGTCGGGTATATATTATTGGAGGCAGTAGAATGTATGGGCTCCTGTCAGGTATATATTATTGGAGGCAGCAGAATCTATGGGCTCCTGTCAGGTATATATTATTGGAGGCAGCAGAATCTATGGGCTCCTGTCAGGTATATGTTATTGGAGGCAGCAGAATCTATGGGCTCCTGTCGGGTATATATTATTGGAGGCAGTAGAATGTATGGGCTCCTGTCAGGTATATATTATTGGAGGCAGCAGAATCTATGGGCTCCTGTCAGGTATATATTATTGGAGGCAGCAGAATGTATGGGCTCCTGTCGGGTATATGTTATTGGAGGCAGCAGAATCTATGGGCTCCTGTCGGGTATATATTTTTGGAGGCTGGAGAATGTATGGACTCCTGTCAGTTATATATTATTGGAGGCAGCAGAATGTAAGGGCTCCTGTCAGGTATATATTATTGGAGGCAGCAGAATGTATGGGCTCCTGTCAGGTATATATTATTGGAGGCAGGAGAATCTATGGGTTTCTGTTAGGTATATATTATTGGAGGCAGGAGAATGTATGGGCTCCTGTCAGATATATATTATTGGAGGCAGCAGAATGTGTGGGCTCCTGTCAGGTATATATTATTGGAGGCAGCAGAATGTATGGGCTCCTGTCAGGTATATATTATTGGAGGTAGGAGAATGTATGGGCTCCTGACAAGTATATATTATTGGAGGCTGGAGAATCTATGGGCTCCTGTCAGGTATATATTATTGGAGGCAGCAGAATGTATGGGCTCCTGTCAGGTATATATTATTGGAGGCTGGAGAATCTATGGGCTCCTGTCAGGTATATATTATTGGAGGCAGCAGAATGTATGGGCTCCTGTCAGGTATATATTATTGGAGGCAGCAGAATCTATGGGCTCCTGTCAGGTATATATTATTGGAGGCAGGAGAATGTATGGGCTCCTGTCAGGTAAATATTATTGGAGGCAGGAGAATGTATGTGCTCCTGTCTGGTATATATTATTGGAGGCAGGAGAATGTATGGGCTCCTGTCAGGTATATATTATTGGAGGCAGGAGAATCTATGGGCTTCTGTCAGGTATATATTATTAGAGGCAGGAGAATGTATGGGCTCCTGTCAGATATATATTATTGGAGGCAGGAGAATGTATGGGCTCCTGTCAGATATATATTATTGGAGGCAGCAGAATCTATGGGCTCCTGTCAGGTATATATTATTGGAGGCAGCAGAATGTATGGGCTCCTGTCAGGTATATATTATTGGAGGCAGGAGAATCTATTGGCTCCTGTCAGGTATATATTATTGGAGGCAGGAGAGTCTATGGGCTCCTGTCAGGTATATATTATTGGAGGCAGGAGAATCTATGGGCTCCTGTCAGGTATATATTATTGGAGGCAGGAGAATCTATGGGCTCCTGTCAGGTATATATTATTGGAGGCAGGAGAATGTATGGGCTCCAGTCAGGTATATATTATTGGAGGCAGGAGAATGTATGGGCTCCTGTCAGATATATATTATTGGAGGAGCAGAATGTGTGGGCTCCTGTCAGGTATATATTATTGGAGGCAGCAGAATGTATGGGCTCCTGTCAGGTATATATTATTGGAGGCAAGAGAATGTATGGGCTCCTGTCAGGTATATATTATTGGAGGCTGGAGAATCTATGGGCTCCTGTCAGGTATATATTATTGGAGGCAGGAGAATCTATGGGCTCCTGTCAGGTATATATTATTGGAGGCAGCAGAATCTATGGGCTCCTGTCAGGTATATATTATTGGAGGCAGCAGAATCTATGGGCTCCTGTCAGGTATATATTATTGGAGGCAGGAGAATGTATGGGCTCCTGTCAGGTAAATATTATTGGAGGCAGGAGAATGTATGTGCTCCTGTCTGGTATATATTATTGGAGGCAGGAGAATGTATGGGCTCCTGTCAGGTATATATTATTGGAGGCAGGAGAATCTATGGGCTTCTGTCAGGTATATATTATTAGAGGCAGGAGAATGTATGGGCTCCTGTCAGATATATATTATTGGAGACAGCAGAATGTGTGGGCTCCTGTCAGGTATATATTATTGGAGGCAGCAGAATGTCTGGGCTCCTGTCAGGTATATATTATTGGAGGCTGGAGAATCTATGGGCTCCTGTCAGGTATATATTATTGGAGGCAGCAGAATGTATGGGCTCCTGTCAGGTATATATTATTGGAGGCAGGAGAATCTATTGGCTCCTGTCAGGTATATATTATTGGAGGCAGGAGAATGTATGGGCTCCTGTCAGGTATATATTATTGGAGGCAGGAGAATCTATGGGCTCCTGTCAGGTATATATTATTGGAGGCAGGAGAATCTATGGGCTCCTGTCAGGTATATATTATTGGAGGCAGCAGAATGTATGGGCTCCTGTCAGGTATATATTATTGGAGGCAGGAGAATGTATGGGTTCCTGTCAGATATATATTATTGGAGGAGCAGAATGTGTGGGCTCCTGTCAGGTATATATTATTGGAGGCAGCAGAATGTATGGGCTCCTGTCAGGTATATATTATTGGAGGCAAGAGAATGTATGGGCTCCTGTCAGGTATATATTATTGGAGGCTGGAGAATCTATGGGCTCCTGTCAGGTATATATTATTGGAGGCAGGAGAATCTATGGGCTCCTGTCAGGTATATATTATTGGAGGCAGCAGAATCTATGGGCTCCTGTCAGGTATATATTATTGGAGGCAGGAGAATCTATGGGCTCCTGTCAGGTATATATTATTGGAGGCAGCAGAATGTATGGGCTCCTGTCAGGTATATATTATTGGAGGCAGCAGAATGTATGGGCTCCTGTCAGATATATATTATTGGAGGCAGCAGAATGTATGGGCTCCTATCAGGTATATATATCATTGGAGGCAGCAGAATGTATGGGCTCCTGTCAGGTATCTATTATTGGAAGCAGCAGAATCTATGGGCTCCTGTCAGGTATATATTATTGGAGGCAGTAGAATGTATGGGCTCCTGTCAGGTATATATTATTGGAGGCAGCAGAATCTATGGGCTCCTGTCATGTATATGTTATTGGAGGCCGCAGAATCTATGGGCTCCTGTCGGGTATATATTATTGGAGGCTGGAGAATGTATGGGCTCCTGTCAGTTATATATTATTGGAGGCAGCAGAATGTATGTGCTCCTGTCAGGTATATATTATTGGAGGCAGGAGAATCTATGGGCTCCTGTCAGGTATATATTATTGGAGGCAGGAGAATGTGTGGGCTCCTGTCAGGTATATATTATTGGAGGCAGGAGAATCTATGGGCTCCTGTCAGGTATATATTATTGGAGGCAGGAGAATGTGTGGGCTCCTGTCAGGTATATATTATTGGAGGCAGCAGAATGTGTGGGCTCCTGTCAGGTATATATTATTGGAGGCAGCAGAATCTATGGGCTCCTGTCAGGTATATATTATTTCAGGCAGCAGAATCTTTGGGCTCCTGTCAGGTATATATTATTGGAGGCAGCAGAATGTGTGGACTCCTGTCAGGTATATATTATTGGAGGCAGCAGAATGTATGGGCTCCTGTCAGGTATATATTATTGGAGGCAGCAGAATGTATGGGCTCCTGTCAGGTATATATTATTGGAGGCAGGAGAATATATGGGCTCCTGTCAGGTATGTTTTATTGGAGGCAGCAGAATGTATGGGCTCCTGTCAGGTATATATTATTGGAGGCCGCAGAATGTATGGGCTCCTGTCAGGTATATATTATTGGAGGCAGGAGAATGTATGGGCTCCTGTCAGGTGTATATTATTGGAGGCAGCAGAATCTATGGGCTCCTGTCAGGTATATAATATTGGAGGCAGCAGAATCTATGGTCTCCTGTCAGGTATATATTATTGGAGGCAGCAGAATCTATGGGCTCCTGTCAGGTATATATTATTGGAGGCTGGAGAATGTATGTGCTCCTGTCAGGTATATATTATTGGAGGCAGCAGAATGTATGTGCTCCTGTCAGGTATATATTATTGGAGGCAGGAGAATGTATGGGCTCCTGTCAGGTATATATTATTGGAGGCAGCAGAATCTATGGGCTCCTGTCAGGTATATATTATTCGAGGCAGGCGAATGTATGGGCTCCTGTCAGGTATATATTATTGGAGGCAGGAGAATGTATGGGCTCCTGTCAGGTATATATTATTGGAGGCAGGAGAATGTAGGGGCTCCTGTCAGGTATATATTATTGGAGGCAGCAGAATGTATGGGCTCCTGTCAGGTATATATTATTGGAGGCAGCAGAATGTATGTGCTCCTGTCTGGTATATATTATTGGAGGCAGGAGAATGTATGGGCTCCTGTCAGGTATATATTATTGGAGGCAGCAGATTCTATGGGCTCCTGTCAGATATATATTATTGGAGGCAGCAGAATGTATGGGCTCCTGTCAGGTATATATTATTGGAGGCTGGAGAATGTATGGGCTCCTGTCAGGTATATATTATTGGAGGCTGGAGAATCTATGGGCTCCTGTCAGGTATATATTATTGGAGGCAGGAGAATCTATGGGCTCCTGTCAGTTATATATTATTGGAGGCAGCAGAATCTATGGGCTCCTGTCAGGTATATATTATTGGAGGCAGCAGAATGTATGGGCTCCTGTCATGTATATATTATTGGAGGCAGCAGGATGTATGGGCTCCTGTCAGGTATATATTATTGGAGGCAGGAGAATGTATGGGCTCCTGTCAGATATATATTATTGGAGGAGCAGAATGTGTGGGCTCCTGTCAGGTATATATTATTGGAGGCAGGAGAATGTATGGGCTCCTGTCAGATATATATTATTGGAGGAGCAGAATGTGTGGGCTCCTGTCAGGTATATATTATTGGAGGCAGCAGAATGTATGGGCTCCTGTCAGGTATATATTATTGGAGGCAGGAGAATGTATGGGCTCCTGTCAGGTATATATTATTGGAGGCTGGAGAATCTATGGGCTCCTGTCAGGTATATATTATTGGAGGCAGGAGAATCTATGGGCTCCTGTCAGGTATATATTATTGGAGGCAGCAGAATCTATGGGCTCCTGTCAGGTATATATTATTGGAGGCAGGAGAATGTATGGACTCCTGTCAGGTATATATTATTGGAGGCAGCAGAATGTATGGGCTCCTGTCAGGTATATATTATTGGAGGCAGCAGAATGTATGGGCTCCTGTCAGGTATATATTATTGGAGGCAGCAGAATGTATGGGCTCCTGTCAGGTATATATTATTGGAGGCAGCAGAATGTATGGGCTCCTGTCAGGTATATATTATTGGAGGCAGCAGAATGTATGGGCTCCTGTCAGGTATATATTATTGGAGGCAGGAGAATGTATGGGCTCCTGTCAGGTATATATTTTTGGAGGCAGCAGAATCTATGGGCTCCTGTCAGGTATATATTATTGGAGGCAGTAGAATGTATGGGCTCCTGTCAGGTATATATTATTGGAGGCAGCAGAATCTATGGGCTCCTGTCAGGTATATATTATTGGAGGCAGCAGAATCTATGGGCTCCTGTCAGGTATATGTTATTGGAGGCAGCAGAATCTATGGGCTCCTGTCGGGTATATATTATTGGAGGCAGTAGAATGTATGGGCTCCTGTCAGGTATATATTATTGGAGGCAGCAGAATCTATGGGCTCCTGTCAGGTATATATTATTGGAGGCAGCAGAATGTATGGGCTCCTGTCGGGTATATGTTATTGGAGGCAGCAGAATCTATGGGCTCCTGTCGGGTATATATTATTGGAGGCTGGAGAATGTATGGGCTCCTGTCAGTTATATATTATTGGAGGCAGCAGAATGTAAGGGCTCCTGTCAGGTATATATTATTGGAGGCAGCAGAATGTATGGGCTCCTGTCAGGTATATATTATTGGAGGCAGGAGAATCTATGGGTTTCTGTTAGGTATATATTATTGGAGGCAGGAGAATGTATGGGCTCCTGTCAGATATATATTATTGGAGGCAGCAGAATGTATGGGCTCCTGTCAGGTATATATTATTGGAGGTAGGAGAATGTATGGGCTCCTGACAAGTATATATTATTGGAGGCTGGAGAATCTATGGGCTCCTGTCAGGTATATATTATTGGAGGCCGCAGAATGTATGGGCTCCTGTCAGGTATATATTATTGGAGGCTGGAGAATCTATGGGCTCCTGTCAGGTATATATTATTGGAGGCAGCAGAATGTATGGGCTCCTGTCAGGTATATATTATTGAAGGCAGCAGTATCTATGGGCTCCTGTCAGGTATATATTATTGGAGGCAGGAGAATGTATGGGCTCCTGTCAGGTATATATTATTGGAGGCAGGAGAATGTATGGGCTCCTGTCAGGTACATATTATTGGAGGCAGGAGAATGTATGTGCTCCTGTCTGGCATATATTATTGGAGGCAGGAGAATGTATGGGCTCCTGTCAGGTATATATTATTGGAGGCAGGAGAATCTATGGGCTTCTGTGAGGTATATATTATTAGAGGCAGGAGAATGTATGGGCTCCTGTCAGATATATATTATTGGAGGCAGCAGAATGTGTGGGCTCCTGTCAGGTATATATTATTGGAGGCAGCAGAATGTATGGGCTCCTGTCAGGTATATATTATTGGAGGCTGGAGAATCTATGGGCTCCTGTCAGGTATATATTATTGGAGGCAGCAGAATGTATGGGCTCCTGTCAGGTATATATTATTGGAGGCAGGAGAATCTATTGGCTCCTGTCAGGTATATATTATTGGAGGCAGGAGAGTCTATGGGCTCCTGTCAGGTATATATTATTGGAGGCAGGAGAATCTATGGGCTCCTGTCAGGTATATATTATTGGAGGCAGGAGAATCTATGGGCTCCTGTCAGGTATATATTATTGGAGGCAGGAGAATGTATGGGCTCCTGTCAGGTATATATTATTGGAGGCAGGAGAATGTATGGGCTCCTGTCAGATATATATTATTGGAGGAGCAGAATGTGTGGGCTCCTGTCAGGTATATATTATTGGAGGCAGCAGAATGTATGGGCTCCTGTCAGGTATATATTATTGGAGGCAAGAGAATGTATGGGCTCCTGTCAGGTATATATTATTGGAGGCTGGAGAATCTATGGGCTCCTGTCAGGTATATATTATTGGAGGCAGTTGAATCTATGGGCTCCTGTCAGGTATATATTATTGGAGGCAGCAGAATGTATGGGCTCCTGTCAGGTATATATTATTGGAGGCAGGAGAATCTATGGGCTCCTGTCAGGTATATATTATTGGAGGCAGCAGAATGTATGGGCTCCTGTCAGGTATATATTATTGGAGGCAGCAGAATGTATGGGCTCCTGTCAGATATATATTATTGGAGGCAGCAGAATGTATGGGCTCCTGTCAGGTATATATTATTGGAGGCAGCAGAATGTATGCGCTCCTGTCAGGTATCTATTATTGGAAGCAGCAGAATCTATGGGCTCCTGTCAGGTATATATTATTGGAGGCAGTAGAATGTATGGGCTCCTGTCAGGTATATATTATTGGAGGCAGCAGAATCTTTGGGCTCCTGTCATGTATATGTTATTGGAGGCCGCAGAATCTATGGGCTCCTGTCGGGTATATATTATTGGAGGCTGGAGAATGTATGGGCTCCTGTCAGTTATATATGATTGAAGGCAGCAGAATGTATGTGTTCCTGTCTGGTATATATTATTGGAGGCAGGAGAATCTATGGGCTCCTGTCAGGTATATATTATTGGAGGCAGGAGAATGTGTGGGCTCCTGTCAGGTATATATTATTGGAGGCAGCAGAATGTGTGGGCTCCTGTCAGGTATATATTATTGGAGGCAGCAGAATCTATGGGCTCCTGTCAGGTATATATTATTTCAGGCAGCAGAATCTTTGGGCTCCTGTCAGGTATATATTATTGGAGGCAGCAGAATGTGTGGGCTCCTGTCAGGTATATATTATTGGAGGCAGCAGAATGTATGGGCTCCTGTCAGGTATATATTATTGGAGGCAGCAGAATGTATGGGCTCCTGTCAGGTATATATTATTGGAGGCAGGAGAATATATGGGCTCCTGTCAGGTATGTATTATTGGAGGCAGCAGAATGTATGGGCTCCTGTCAGGTATATATTATTGGAGGCCGCAGAATGTATGGGCTCCTGTCAGGTATATATTATTGGAGGCAGGAGAATGTATGGGCTACTGTCAGGTGTATATTATTGGAGGCAGCAGAATCTATGGGCTCCTGTCAGGTATATAATATTGGAGGCAGCAGAATCTATGGTCTCCTGTCAGGTATATATTATTGGAGGCAGCAGAATCTATGGGCTCCTGTCAGGTATATATTATTGGAGGCTGGAGAATGTTTGGGCTCCTGTCAGTTATATATTATTGGAGGCTGGAGAATGTATGTGCTCCTGTCAGGTATATATTATTGGAGGCAGCAGAATGTATGTGCTCCTGTCAGGTATATATTATTGGAGGCAGGAGAATGTATGGGCTCCTGTCAGGTATATATTATTGGAGGCAGCAGAATCTATGGGCTCCTGTGAGGTATATATTATTGGAGGCTGGAGAATGTATGGGCTCCTGTCAGGTATATATTATTGGAGGCTGGAAAATGTATGGGCTCCTGTCAGGTATATATTATTGGAGGCTGGAGAATCTATGGGCTCCTGTCAGGTATATATTATTGGAGGCAGGAGAATCTATGGGCTCCTGTCAGTTATATATTATTGGAGGCAGCAGAATCATAGAATCATAGAATCATAGAATAGAATCATAGAATGGTAGAGTTGGAAGGGACCTCCTGGGTCATCTGGTCCAACCCCCTGCTCAAAGCAGGATTCACTAGATCATCTCAGACAGATGTCTGTCCAGCCTCTGTTTGAAGACGTCCATTGAAGGGGAACTCACCACCTCTCGTGGCAGCCTGTTCCACTCATTAATCACCCTAACTGTCAAAAAGTTTTTTCTAATATCTAATCTGTGTCTCCTCCCATTTAGTTTCATCCCATTACTTCTAGTCTTTCCTTGTGCAAATGAGAATAAAGATGATCCTTCTACAATGTGACAGCCCTTGACATATTTGTAGACAGCTATTAAGTCTCCTCTCAGTCTTCTTTTTTGCAAGCTAAACATTCCCAAATCCTGCAACCGTTCCTCATAGGACATGGTTTGCAGACCAGTCACCATTCTGGTCGCTCTTCTCTGAACTTGCTCCAGTTTGTCTATGTCTTTTTTAAAATGTGGTGCCCAAAACTGTACACAGTATTCCAGATGAGGTCTGACCAAAGAGGAGTAAAGACCGATAATGACTTCACGTGATCTAGACTGTATGCTTCTGTTAATACATCCCAGAATTGTATTTGCCTTTTTTGCTGCTGCATCACACTGTTGACTCATGTTCAGTCTATGATCTATTAGTATACCTAAGTCTTTTTCACATGTACTGTTGCTTAGCTCTATTCCTCCCATTCTGTATATGCTTTTTTCATTTTTATTGCCCAGATGTAGTACTTTGCATTTTTCCCTGTTAAAAACCATTCTGTTGGTTGCTGCCCACTGCTCCAGTTTATTTAGGTCTTTTTGAATCCTCTCTCTCTCTTCTCTAGTATTAGCTATCCCTCCTAGCTTTGTGTCATCAGCAAATTTAATCAGTTTACCCTCAATTCCTTCATCTAAATCATTGATAAAGATGTTGAACAATACAGGTCCCAGGACGGAGCCCTGTGGTACCCCACTTGAGACATTCATCCAGCTGGATGTGAAGCCATTTACAACCACCCTTTGAGTCCGATCACTAAGCCAGTTATGAATCCACCTAACAGTTGCCTGGTCCATTGCATACTTGGTCATTTTTTCAATAAGGATGGTGTGAGATACTTTGTCAAATGCTTTGCTGAAGTCAAGATATACTATATCTACAGCATTTCCCTGATCCACCCAGTCAGTGATTCTGTCATAGAAGGAAATTAAGTTAGTCTGACATGACTTGTTAGTTACAAACCCATGCTGACTCTGGTTAATCACTTCATTCTTATCCATGTACTTACATACATGTTGTTTAATAATTTGTTCAAAGATCTTTCCTGGTATAGAAGTCAGACTCACCGGCCTATAGTTCCCTGGGTCCACCTTCTTCCCCTTTTTGAAGATAGGAACAACATTTGCTCTTCTCCAGTCTTCTGGGACTTCTCCTGTTCTCCAAGAATTTTCAAAGATTATGGAGAGTGGTTCTAAAATTTCTTCTACGATCTCCTTCAGTACTCTGGGGTGTAATTCATCTGGACCTGGAGACTTGAACTCATTTATGTTAGCTAAATATTCCCTCACAATCTTTCTGTTTACAGATAACTTGGATTCCTCTATTCCTTTAAAAGGACAGTGAAGATCAGTTGATGTTACATTTTCTTTCTGAGAGAAAACAGATGCAAAATAGGAATTAAAAAGTTCGGCCTTCTCAACATCCTCTCTTACCATTTCTCCATTTTCATCCTGTAAAAGTCCTATAGCATCTTTGACTTTTCTTTTACTTTTGACATACCCCCAAAATCCTTTTTTATTGCTTTTGACATCTCTTGCAAGCCTTAATTCATTGTCAGCTTTAGCTAACCTGATACGTGCCCTACAGGATCTGCAGACTGCATTATAATCTTCTTTAGATATGCCTCCCTCTTTCCATTTAATAAACATTTCTTTCTTTCTTTTTAGCATGTGTTTAAGTTCTGTGTTCATCCATCCTGGTTTCCTTAAATGCTTCCCATTCTTCCTACTTTTTGGGATTGTTAACGATTGTGCTTTGAGAATCTCATTTTTAAAAATTTCCCATCCTTCCTGGACATTTTTGTCCTTAAGGACATCCAGCCATTGGATCCCTCCTATTCTCTTTCTGAGTCTCTTAAAATCTGCCTTTCTAAAATCTAACCTTGAAGTTTGAGTCTTCACATGTCTTCCTCCTCTAGTTATCCAAAATTCTATAATAGCATGATCGCTGCCTCCTAGGGTCCCAGCCACCTTTACCTCCTCAACCATTTCCTCCCTGTTTATAAGGATTAGATCCAAAGTGGCAGATCCCCTTGTTTTCTCCCCTACCTTTTGGAAGATAAAGTTGTCAGCAAGAGAGGATAAGAATTTGCTTGACCTGTTAGTTTTACTTGAGAGAGATTCCCAACAAATGTCTGGATAGTTGAAATCTCCCATGACCACTACGTCATATTTTTTGGAGAACTTGGTCATTTGATACATAAAGAGTTCATCCATATCTTCAGCTTGCCCAGGTGGCCTGTAGTAAATGCCTACAATGGTGTCCTTTCCGTTGTTCTCTCCTTGTATTCTTACCCAAACAGTTTCCACAGAACTCCCAGTCTCTGAAGCTTCAATGTCTGTGCAGATATACGCTTTTCTAACATACAATGCAACACCTCCTCCTCGTTTATCAAGTCTGTTTCTTGCAAATAAGTTGTATCCTTTTAGCCTTTTATTCCAATCATGTGTATCGTCCCACCAAGTTTCAGTGATTCCAATGACACCATATTCCTTTTCCTGCATTAGTAGTTCCAATTCTCCTTGTTTGTTGCCCATGCTTTGTGCATTTGTATAAAAACATTTTAGTTTGTGATTGATTTCTCTTCCTCCCATATTTTTATTATTTAAATTGTTTTGTCTTTGTTCTTTCTTTCCACTTCCAGTAGCAGAGACCTCAATAGTATTTGTCAGCTGTATGGCTTTTTCTGGCCTTTTGCTTCCCTTCCCACATTGTTCTAGTTTAAAGCTCTCCTGATGAGTGTAGCAAGGCGACTTCCAAATACATGTTTTCCAGTCTTCGTAAGGTGCACCCCATCTCTAGCAAGTAGTCCATCGTATAGGTAATTCATTCCGTGATCCAGAAATCCAAATCCTTGTTGACGGCACCATCGACGTAGCCAGTTGTTCACCTGTAGAATCTTATTCCACCTCATTGATCCATGGCCATCCACTGGGAGGATGGATGAGAAGACCACCTGCGCTCCCAATTCTTTCACTTTCTTGCCTAAGTCTTCAAAGTCACTGCAGATGGTTTCCAGGTCCTTTCTTGCGGTGTCATTTGTCCCCACATGTATTAGCAGGAATGGGTAGTGATCTGTAGGTCTGAAGAGTCTTGATATCCTGTCAAACACATCTTTAATTTTTGCTCCTGGAAGACAGCACATTTCTCTTGAGGTTATGTCTGGTCTGCAGATAGCGGCCTCTGTTCCTCTTAACAGGGAATCCCCCATGACCACCACTCTCCGTTTTTTCTTCACAACATTCTTCTTTTTCCATCCAGGAGGATTCTGAGGGCTTACAAGGTTATTCATTGCTGGCAAAGTCTTATTTTGCTGTATTTCTTCATGGTTCTCCTGCGTGAGAGCCTGGTACTGGTTCCTGAGCAGTATGGGTGCTGACTGCCTCTCGATCCTCCTGCTTCTGTGGGTCACATGCTTCCATTCCTCTGTTTCGTCAGGTGCAGTTCGAATTTCTTCTCTTTCTGAATCATGAAGAGATAATTCTGCTCTGTCTAAGAACTCTTCACCTTCCTTAATGATTTTCAAGGTAGTTAACCTCTCTTCTAGATTTCGCAACTTTTCCTCCAACAGGGACACAAGCTTGCATTTCTGGCATGTGAAGTTTGGCTTTTCCACTGGCAAGTCTGTGAACATGTAGCAGGATATGCAGTTCACCAAATGGCTCCTGGACTCTTCCATGTTCTTACTGTTAATGTTCTGAAAACAGTGAAAAAAGCTGCAAAATGCGCGCATCGGTAGGAGCGCGGTTTACCGATGTCCTCTTTTCAGCTCAAACAGCCAAAATCCAGTGTTCTTTGAGCTTGCGGAGACTCTTCACTTACCCCAAAATGCAGTGGGAATATGCAAATTATCTCCTCAGGACTCCTCCCCTGGTTTACCGATGTCCTCTTTTCAGCTCCAACAGCCAAAATCCAGTGTTCTTTGAGCTCGCGGAGACTCTTCACTTACCCCAAAATGCAGTGGGAATATGCAAATTATCTCCTCAGGACTCCTCCCCTGGGCTCCTGTCAGGTATATATTATTGGAGGCAGCAGAATGTATGGGCTCCTGTCAGGTATATATTATTGGAGGCAGGAGAATGTATGGGCTCCTGTCAGATATATATTATTGGAGGAGCAGAATGTGTGGGCTCCTGTCAGGTATATATTATTGGAGGCAGCAGAATGTATGGGCTCCTGTCAGGTATATATTATTGGAGGCAGGAAAATGTATGGGCTCCTGTCAGGTATATATTATTGGAGGCTGGAGAATCTATGGGCTCCTGTCAGGTATATATTATTGGAGGCAGGAGAATCTATGGGCTCCTGTCAGGTATATATTATTGGAGGCAGGAGAATCTATGGGCTCCTGTCAGGTATATATTATTGGAGGCTGGAGAATGTATGGGCTCCTGTCAGGTATATATTATTGGAGGCAGCAGAATCTATGGGCTCCTGTCAGGTATATATTATTGGAGGCAGGAGAATGTATGGGCTCCTGTCAGGTATATATTATTGGAGGCAGCAGAATGTATGGGCTCCTGTCAGGTATATATTATTGGAGGCAGCAGAATGTATGGGCTCCTGTCAGGTATATATTATTGGAGGCAGCAGAATGTATGGGCTCCTGTCAGGTATATATTATTGGAGGCAGCAGAATGTATGGGCTCCTGTCAGGTATATATTATTGGAGGCAGCAGAATGTATGGGCTCCTGTCAGGTATATATTATTGGAGGCAGGAGTATATATGGGCTCCTGTCAGGTATATATTTTTGGAGGCAGCAGAATCTATGGGCTCCTGTCAGGTATATATTATTGGAGGCAGTAGAATGTATGGGCTCCTGTCAGGTATATATTATTGGAGGCAGCAGAATCTATGGGCTCCTGTCAGGTATATATTATTGGAGGCAGCAGAATCTATGGGCTCCTGTCGGGTATATGTTATTGGAGGCAGCAGAATCTATGGGCTCCTGTCGGGTATATATTATTGGAGGCTGGAGAATGTTTGGGCTCCTGTCAGTTATATATTATTGGAGGCAGCAGAATGTAAGGGCTCCTGTCAGGTATATATTATTGGAGGCAGCAGAATGTATGGGCTCCTGACAGGTATATATTATTGGAGACAGGAGAATCTATGGGTTTCTGTTAGGTATATATTATTGGAGGCAGGAGAATGTATGGGCTCCTGTCAGATATATATTACTGGAGGCAGCAGAATGTGTGGGCTCCTGTCAGGTATATATTATTGGAGGCAGCAGAATGTATGGGCTCCTGTCAGGTATATATTATTGGAGGTAGGAGAATGTATGGGCTCCTGACAAGTATATATTATTGGAGGCTGGAGAATCTATGGGCTCCTGTCAGGTATATATTATTGGAGGCAGCAGAATGTATGGGCTCCTGTCAGGTATATATTATTGGAGGCTGGAGAATCTATGGGCTCCTGTCAGGTATATATTATTGGAGGCAGCAGAATGTATGGGCTCCTGTCAGGTATATATTATTGGAGGCAGCAGAATCTATGGGCTCCTGTCAGGTATATATTATTGGAGGCAGGAGAATGTATGGGCTCCTGTCAGGTATATATTATTGGAGGCAGGAGAATGTATGGGCTCCTGTCAGATATATATTATTGGAGGCAGCAGAATGTGTGGGCTCCTGTCAGGTATATATTATTGGAGGCAGCAGAATGTATGGGCTCCTGTCAGGTATATATTATTGGAGGCTGGATAATCTATGGTCTCCTGTCAGGTATATATTATTGGAGGCAGCAGAATGTATGGGCTCCTGTCAGGTATATATTATTGGAGGCAGGAGAATCTATTGGCTCCTGTCAGGTATATATTATTGGAGGCAGGAGAGTCTATGGGCTCCTGTCAGGTATATATTATTGGAGGCAGGAGAATCTATGGGCTCCTGTCAGGTATATATTATTGGAGGCAGGAGAATCTATGGGCTCCTGTCAGGTATATATTATTGGAGGCAGGAGAATGTATGGGCTCCTGTCAGGTATATATTATTGGAGGCAGGAGAATGTATGGGCTCCTGTCAGATATATATTATTGGAGGAGCAGAATGTGTGGGCTCCTGTCAGGTATATATTATTGGAGGCAGCAGAATGTATGGGCTCCTGTCAGGTATATATTATTGGAGGCAAGAGAATGTATGGGCTCCTGTCAGGTATATATTATTGGAGGCTGGAGAATCTATGGGCTCCTGTCAGGTATATATTATTGGAGGCAGGAGAATCTATGGGCTCCTGTCAGGTATATATTATTGGAGGCAGCAGAATCTATGGGCTCCTGTCAGGTATATATTATTGGAGGCAGGAGAATCTGTGGGCTCCTGTCAGGTATATATTATTGGAGGCAGCAGAATGTATGGGCTCCTGTCAGGTACATATTATTGGAGGCAGCAGAATGTATGGGCTCCTGTCAGATATATATTATTGGAGGCAGCAGAATGTATGGGCTTCTGTCAGGTATATATTATTGGAGGCAGCAGAATGTATGGGCTCCTGTCAGGTATCTATTATTGGAAGCAGCAGAATCTATGGGCTCCTGTCAGGTATATATTATTGGAGGCAGTAGAATGTATGGGCTCCTGTCAGATATATATTATTGGAGGCAGCAGAATCTATGGGCTCCTGTCATGTATATGTTATTGGAGGCCGCAGAATCTATGGGCTCCTGTCGGGTATATATTATTGGAGGCTGGAGAATGTATGGGCTCCTGTCAGTTATATATTATTGGAGGCAGCAGAATGTATGTGCTCCTGTCTGGTATGTATTATTGGAGGCAGGAGAATCTATGGGCTCCTGTCAGGTATATATTATTGGAGGCAGGAGAATGTGTGGGCTCCTGTCAGGTATATATTATTGGAGGCAGCAGAATGTGTGGGCTCCTGTCAGGTATATATTATTGGAGGCAGCAGAATCTATGGGCTCCTGTCAGGTATATATTATTTCAGGCAGCAGAATCTTTGGGCTCCTGTCAGGTATATATTATTGGAGGCAGCAGAATGTGTGGGCTCCTGTCAGGTATATATTATTGGAGGCAGCAGAATGTATGGGCTCCTGTCAGGTATATATTATTGGATGCAGCAGAATGTATGGGCTCCTGTCAGGTATATATTATTGGAGGCAGGAGAATATATGGGCTCCTGTCAGGTATGTATTATTGGAGGCAGCAGAATGTATGGGCTCCTGTCAGGTATATATTATTGGAGGCCGCAGAATGTATGGGCTCCTGTCAGGTATATAATATTGGAGGCAGCAGAATCTATGGTCTCCTGTCAGGTATATATTATTGGAGGCAGCAGAATCTATGGGTTCCTGTCAGGTATATATTATTGGAGGCAGGAGAATGTATGGGCTCCTGACAAGTATATATTATTGGAGGCAGGAGAATGTATGGGCTCCTGTCAGGTATATAATATTGGAGGCAGCAGAATCTATGGTCTCCTGTCAGGTATATATTATTGGAGGCAGCAGAATCTATGGGCTCCTGTCAGGTATATATTATTGGAGGCTGGAGAATGTTTGGGCTCCTCTCAGTTATATATTATTGGAGGCTGGAGAATGTATGTGCTCCTGTCAGGTATATATTATTGGAGGCTGCAGAATGTATGTGCTCCTGTCAGGTATATATTATTGGAGGCAGGAGAATGTATGGGCTCCTGTCAGGTATATATTATTGGAGGCAGCAGAATCTATGGGCTCCTGTCAGGTATATATTATTGGAGGCAGGAGAATGTATGGGCTCCTGTCAGGTATATATTATTGGAGGCAGGAGAATGTATGGGCTCCTGTCAGGTATATATTATTGGAGGCAGGAGAATGTATGGGCTCCTGTCAGGTATATATTATTGGAGGCAGCAGAATGTATGGGCTCCTGTCAGGTATATATTATTGGAGGCAGCAGGATGTATGGGCTCCTGTCAGGTATATATTATTGGAGGCTGGAGAATGTATGGGCTCCTGTCAGTTATATATTATTGGAGGCAGGAGAATGTACGGGCTCCTGTCAGGTATATATTATTGGAGGCAGGAAAATCTATGGGCTCCTGTCAGGTATATATTATTGGAGCCAGCAGAATGTACGGGCTCCTGTCAGGTATATATTATTGGAGGCAGGAGAATGTATGGGCTCCTGTCAGGTATATACTGTATTATTGGAGGCAGGAGAATATATGGGCTCCTGTCAGGTATATATTATTGGAGGCAGCAGAATGTATGGGCTCCTGTCAGGTATATATTATTGGAGGCAGCAGAATGTATGCTCTCCTGTCAGGTATATATTATTGGAGGTAGGAGAATGTATGGGCTCCTGTCAGGTATATATTATTGGAGGCTGGAGAATGTATGGGCTCCTGTCAGGTATATATTATTGGAGGCAGCAGAATCTATGGGCTCCTGTCAGGTATATATTATTGGAGGCAGCAGAATGTAGGGGCTCCTGTCAGTTATATATTATTGGAGGCAGCAGAATGTATGTGCTCCTGTCAGGTATATATTATTGGAGGCTGGAGAATGTATGGGCTCCTGTCAGGTATATATTACTGGAGGCAGCAGAATGTGTGGGTTCCTGTCAGGTATATATTACTGGAGGCAGGAGAATGTATGAGCTCCTGTCAGATATATATTATTGGAGGCAGCAGAATCTATGGGCTCCTGTCAGGTATATATTATTGGAGGCTGGAGAATCTATGGGCTCCTGTCAGGTGTATATTATTGGAGGCAGCAGAATCTATGGGCTCCTGTCAGGTATATATTATTGGAGGCAGCAGAATCTATGGGCTCCTGTCAGGTATATATTATTGGAGCCAGCAGAATGTATGGGATCCTGTCAGGTATATATTATTGGAGGCAGGAGAATGTATGGGCTCCTGTCAGGTATATATTATTGGAGGCAGGAGAATCTATGGGCTCCTGTGAAATATATATTATTGGAGGCAGCAGAATGTGTGGGCTCCTGTCAGGTATATATTATTGGAGGCAGCAGAAGCTATGGGCTCTTGTCAGGTATATATTATTGGAGGCTGGAGAATGTGTGGGCTCCTGTCAGGTATATATTATTGGAGGCAGCAGAATCTATGGGCTCCTGTCAGGTATATATTATTGGAGGCAGGAGAATGTATGGGCTCCTGTCAGGTATATATTATTGGAGGCAGGAGAATGTATGGGCTCCTGTCAGGTATATATTATTGGAGGCAGGAGAATGTATGGGCTCCTGTCAGGTATATATTATTGGAGGCAGCAGAATGTATGAGCTCTTGTCAGGTATATATTATTGGAGGCAGGAGAATCTATGGGCTCCTGTCAGGTACATATTATTGGAGGCAGTAGAATGTATGGGCTCATGTCAGGTATATATTATTGGAGGCAGGAGAATGTATGGGCTTCTGTCAGGTATATATTATTGGAGGCAGCAGAATCTATGGGCTCCTGTCAAGTATATATTATTAGAGGCAGGAGAATGTATTGGCTCCTGTCGTGTATATATTATTGGAGCCAGCAGAATCTATGGGCTCCTGTCAGGTATATATTATTGGAGGCAGCAGAATCCGTGGGCTCCTGTCAGGTATATATTATTGGAGGCTGGAGAATCTATGGGCTCCTGTCAAGTATATATTATTGGAGGCAGCAGAATGTGTGGACTCCTGTCAGGTATATATTATTGGAGGCAGTAGAGTCTATGGGCTCCTGTCAGTTATATATTATTGGAGGCAGGAGAATCTATGGGCTCCTGTCAGGTATATATTATTGGAGGCAGCAGAATGTATGGGCTCCTGTCAGGTATATATTATTGGAGGCAGGAGAATGTATGGGCTCCTGTCAGGTATATTTTATTGGAGGCAGGAGAATCTATGGGTCCTGTCAGGTATATATTATTGGAGGTAGCAGAATGTATGGGCTACTGTCAGGTATATATTATTGGAGGCAGCAGAATGTATGGGCTCCTGTCAGGTATATATTATTGGAGGCAGGAGAATGTATGGGCTCCTGTCAGATATATATTATTGGAGGCAGCAGAATGTATGGGCTCCTGTCAGGTATATATTATTGGAGGCAGGACAATGTATGGGCTCCTGTCAGGTATATATTATTGGAGGCAGCAGAATCTATGGGCTCCTGTCAGGTATATATTATTGGAGCCAGCAGAATGTATGGGCTCCTGTCAGGTATATATTATTGGAGGCAGCAGAATGTGTGGGCTCCTGTCAGGTATATATTATTGGAGGTAGGAGAATGTATGGGCTCCTGTCAGGTATATATTATTGGAGGCAGGAGAATGTATGGGCTCCTGTCAGGTACAGTATATATTATTGGAGGCAGCAGAATGTGTGGGCTCCTGTCAGGTATATATTATTGGAGGCAGGAGAATCTATGGACTCCTGTCAGGTATATATTATTGGAGGCAGCAGAATGTGCGGGCTCTTGTCAGGTATATATTATTGGAGGTAGGAGAATCTATGGGCTACTGTCAGGTATATATTATTGGAGGCAGGAGAATCTATGGGCTCCTGTCAGGTATATATTATTGGAGGCAGCAGAATGTGCGGGCTCTTGTCAGGTATATATTATTGGAGGTAGGAGAATCTATGGGCTCCTGTCAGGTATATATTATTGGAGGCAGGAGAATCTATGGGCTCCTGTCAGGTATATATTATTGGAGGCAGCAGAATGTGCGGGCTCTTGTCAGGTATATATTATTGGAGGTAGGAGAATCTATGGGCTCCTGTCAGGTATATATTATTGGAGGCAGCAGAATGTATGGGCTCCTGTCAGGTATATATTATTGGAGGCAGGAGAATCTATGGGCTCCTGCTAGGTATATATTATTGGAGCCAGCAGAATCTATGATCATTTCCCAGGTATATGTTAGTGAAGCTAGCAGAATGTAGCCTACAATGTATGGTCTCCTTCCAGGTCTTGACTGCAGCCCATACATTCTAGCCGTTTCACTGTTAAAGACACTATAATGTAAGGGCTCCTGGTGGTATATAATAGTGAAGTCATCACAATATATTTGCTCCTGCGAGGTATACAATAGAACATCAGAATCAGGGGCGTAACGTACCCGGCGGGTAAGGGGCTTAGCTGGCGCCAGCCCGTATTTCAGCTGAATGTGTGTCCTCGGACACACATTCAGTTGACGTGTATTGCAGCGCAAAAACTTGCCAGATCCGTGCTCTGCAATACATGCTGCTGGCCAATCAGAGGCGGCCGGGGGCGCATGGCAGTGACGTTATGCGCTCCTGTCAAAATCAACCAAAATCAGCTGCCAGCTTCAGATGTGGACGCCGCACCGCATTTAGGAAGGTGAGTAGGAGCGTTTTTTTTTTTTCTGTGTATTGACCAACAGCGAGGTCATATATCAAGATGGGGTCCCAGGATGGGGCCATATACCAGGATGGGGGACATATACCAGGATGAGGCCCAGGATGAGGGCCATATTCTAGGATGGGGCCATATACCAGGATGAGGGCCATATACCAGGATGGGGAATATATACCAGGATGAGGGCCATATACCAGGATGGGGCACATATTTCAGAATGGGCTGTGCATTATTCTATATAGAGGACTATAGGCTGTGCATTATACTACATGCATGACTATAGGGTGTGCATTATACTGTATGGTGGATTATTGAGGGTGCATTATACTATATGAAGGAGTATGGGGAGTACATTATACAATACGGAGGACTATGGGCTGTGCATTATACTGTATGGAGCACTGTGGGGTTATAGTGTATGGAGGAGTATGGGGAGTGCATTATACTATAAGTAGGAGCATAATACTGTAGGTGGCACTATGACTTCTGTGTTCACCCCTGGGGAGTGTAATGCTTTACTTTTTTTTTCTATACAGTAAAGAACAGCACCAGAATGGGGGATATATACTGTATACAGTTAGGTCCATATATATTTGGACAGAGACAACATTTTTCTAATTTTGGTTCTAGACATTACCACAATGAATTTTAAACAAAACAATTCAGATGCAGTTGAAGTTCAGACTTTCAGCTTTAATTTAAGGGTATCCACATTAAAATTGGATGAAGGGTTTAGGAGTTTCAGCTCCTTAACATATGCCACCCTGTTTTTAAAGGGACCAAAAGTAATTGGACAGATTAAATAATTGTAAATAAAGTGTTAATTTCAAGTACTTGGGTGAAAACCCTTTGTTGGCAATGACTGCCTGAAGTCTTGAACTCATGGACATCACCAGACGCTGTGTTTCCTCCTTTTTGATGCTCTGCCAGGCCTTCACTGCGGTGGTTTTCAGTTGCTGTTTGTTTGTGGGCCTTTCTGTCTGAAGTTTAGTCTTTAACAAGTGAAATGCATGCTCAATTGGGTTGAGATCAGGTGACTGACTTGGCCATTCAAGAATATTCCACTTCTTTGCTTTAATAAACTCCTGGGTTGCTTTGGCTTTATGTTTTGGGTCATTGTCCATCTGTAGTATGAAACGATGACCAATCAGTTTGGCTGCATTTGGCTGGATCTGAGCAAACAGTATGGCTCGGAATACATCAGAATTTTATTCGACTGCTTCTGTCCTGTGTCACATCATCAATAAACACTAGTGACCCAGTGCCACTGGCAGCCATGCATGCCCGCGCCATCACACTGCCTCTGCCGTGTTTTGCAGATGATGTGGTATGCTTTGGATCATGAGCTGTACCACGCCTTCGCCATACTTTTCTCTTTCCATCATTCTGATAGAGGTTGATCTTGGTTTCATCTGTCCAAAGAATGTTCTTCCAGAACTGTGCTGGCTTTTTTAGATGTTTTTTAGCATAGTCCAGTCTAGGCTTTTTATTCTTGATGCTTATGAGTGGCTTGCACCGTGCAGTGAACCCTCTGTATTTACTTTCATGCAGTCTTCTCTTTATGGTAGATTTGGATATTGATACGCCTACCTCCTGGAGAGTGTTGTTCGCTTGGTTGGCTGTTGTGAAGGGGTTTCTCTTCACATGGAGATTATTCTGCGATCATCCACCACTGTTGTCTTCCGTGGGCGCCCAGGTCTTTTTGCATTGATGAGTTCACCAGTGCTTTCTTTTTCTCAGGATGTACCAAATTGTAGATTTTGCCACTCCTAATATTGTAGCAATTTCTCGGATGGGTCTTTTCTGTTTTTGCAGCTTAAGGATGGCTTGTTTCACCTGCATGGAGAGCTCCTTTGACCACATGTTTACTTCACAGCAAAACCTTCCAAATGCAAGCACCAACCTCAAATCAACTCCAGGCCTTTTATCTGCTTAATTGAGAATGACGTAACGAAGGGATTGCCCACACCTGTCCATGAAATAGCCTTGGAGTCAATTGTCCAATTACTTTTGGTCCCTTTAAAAACAGGGTGGCACATGTTAAGGAGCTGAAACTCCTAAACCCTTCATCCAATTTTAATGTGGATACCCTCAAATGAAAGCTGAAAGTCTGAACTTCAACTGCATCTGAATTGTTTTGTTTAAAATTCATTGTGGTAATGTCTAGAACCAAAATTAGAAAAATGTTGTCTCTGTCCAAATATATATGGACCTAACTGTATACCAGTATGGGGCTCTAAGATAAGGGACCATAATGAGGGACATTAATACCAGGATGGAAGTTATATATATATATATATATATATATATATATATATATATATATATATATATATATATATATCTTGCACCAGGCCCATCAGACTTTACTTACGCCTCTGATCAGAATGTATGGTTTCCTGTTCGCGATATGTTAGTGAGCAGAGATGAGCGAATGTTTCAATGTTCGGGTCAGATTAAAATTGTTAAATTTGCAAAATTCGCCGAAGATTGACGAACGTCATAGGATTCAATGGGGGACAACAACAAACACATACACAATACCTTCAAACTGGTCCAAAAGCTGCCAAAACACATCAAATTAGGGGTAGACACCAGGAAAGTGCCATCAATTGACCCAGAGTACAAGTACTTTAATTATTATTATTACAGCGACATTTATTCCGTGGCGCTTTACATGTGAAAAGGAGTCACTGACTGGTACAAGAGGAGAGAGGACCCTGCCTGCGAGGGCGCACAAACAATCTACAAGGGATGGGTGAGGATACAGTATGTCAGGGTACAGCTAGTCGTGTAGCGGTATGCTGGAGCGAGGGTTACCGTAGATTGTACGCTTGTCAGAAGAAGTGGGTCTTCAGCTTCCTTTTCAAGGTTTCCAGGGTAGGCGAGAGTCTGATGTGTTGGGGTACAGAGTTACACAGTAGGGGAGATGAACGGGATAAATCTTGTATGGGATTGTGGCAAGAAGAGATAAGAGGGAAGTAGAGAAGATCTTGGAAGGATGGGAGGTTGCATGCAGGGAGACTAGGTCACACATATATGGAGGAGACAGGTTTTCGATGGCTTGGTATGCCAAACTTAGGCTTTTCAACTGGAGTCTCTGGGCAATGGGGAGCCAGCGCAGGGATTGACAGAGAAAGGGGAGAAGCCGGGGAATAGCGGGATAACATGTGGATTAGCCGGCCAGCACAGTTTAGGATAGATTGGAGGGGTGCGAGAGTGGTAGAAGGGAGGCCACAGAGTAGGAGCTTGCAGTAATCGAGGCGGAAGAGGATGAGGACATGCACTGGTGTTTTTGTAGATTCATGGTTGAGGAATGTGTGGATACTGGAGATATTTTGGAGTTGTAGTCGGCAGCAAGTGGAAAGGGCTTGGATCTGACTTTTCAAGGACAGATCAGAGTGGACAGCCATTGACTTTCATGGATAGGTCAGTTGGGGAATGAGATGGTGGAAAGATGATGAATTTGGTTTTATCCATGTAAAGTTTTATCAATCTAGCAGAGAAGAAAGCTGAAATAGCGGACTCACATTGTGGGATTCTGGTTAGTAAGGAGGTGATATCAGGTCCAGAGAGGTAGATCTGTGTGTCATCAACATAGAGGTGATACTGAAAGCCTTGAGACTGTAGGAGCTGTCCCAGGCCGAACGCGTAGATGGAGAAGAGCAGGTGTCCTAGAACTGAATCACTGACACATAGGGGGCGAGATGAGGAGGTGGTGTGTGAGCTGGAGACACTGAATGTCAGGTCGGTTAGGTATGAAGAGATCCAAGCTACGGCCAATCGGTGATGCAGAGACAGCGGTACGCTTTGTAGATGAGGACCAGAAAGAATATGTGCTCCAGTGGATGACAAGCGTGGCATCAAGTGGCCTCTGCTTCTCTTCCTCCACCTTAACATCACACACAGTACAGTCCTCAGAGGTGGCACCCCAATTACCCTTGTTTTCCCCCGCGTCACAACTCTCCAACTGCCCAACTGACTGTGGGGAACTACAAATGGGCGAGTCTGCAGAGCTGTGCACACATTCTATTCCGGGGAATCAGAGGTGTGATACAAAGCTTCATAGACTCAAGAGATGGGGAAAGCATGTGTAGCAATGTCCAAAAATTTTTTCAGTTGATCCGGGCCCGGACGAAGTAGGGTCCGAACAGAATCCAAACCCTCGTCATCAGACGTTAACCCCTGGGGGTGGGCATGGATGGATTGGAGAACAAAACAAATACCAGAACATGGAGAACTAAACTAATATACAACAGGGGTTGGAAAACTAAACTACTAAACAGCTAGGTTTGGAGAACTAAACTACTACACACCAGGGGATGGAGAACTGGACCACTAGACATCAAGGTGTCACTAGACAGCAAGTGTTGGAATCTTCAAGGCTTGTGGGACAAACCTCTATATCTAACGCTTTGTCCGATGCCTCTGCCTCCTCTACGGCCTCCACCTGCGCCCTCAACTTCTGCCTTAATAAGACACATGTTCCAACAGTGCAGAAAGAATCCCCCCACCTCCGTAATATGCCTTGGAGATTGCAGTCATACAGCTGAAGAGTTGTGGACAGCTCTCCAGGCCGAGTTTGAGCAATGGCTATCTCCACTGAACCTGGAGCAAGAGAAGGATGTGTGCAATAACGGTGCAAACCTGGTGGCGGCCCTACGCTGGGGCAACCTCACACACCGGGGCAACCTCACACACGTGCCTTGCATCCTCTACCTGATGGTACAGCAATTTCTCTGCCATTATCCTATCCCGGCCTGGATGGGCTGCTGCAGAAATCACGGTTTGTGTGTGCTCATTTAAAACTATAAAAGCAGTAGGATCTTTAGTATAAAAACCAGACTCGCCAATGTAACCTCTTAATCCTCGAAAGCTTCAACACAAAGTTCACAAGGTAGACAGCAGCAGTGATCGGTCCCCTAGACAACGAGCAAACTCCTTCATGATGACAGAGGCCACTATCTCCTTAGCTTGATGCTGGTACTTTTCTGCGGGAATGAGCTTGTCTCCAATCAATCAGGAATATCCAGTGAATGGTACGCCACGGTTTGGCATTAGCACCCAGTACCAGAAACGAAGCCATCCACAATTTCCATATGTCAGGAATTTTATTTGGTAGAATGGCTGCCCAAACATTAGTTTCTCACAAAGGAGCTGAAGACACTTGAGTAGCAGTAGGTGCAAGTTTCTCCAGCATGTTAGACCGAAGATTATGAAAGGGAATATAGGGGGAGATTAATTCAGAGATGTACGGAGGAAAAAGGTTATGGATGGCTTTGTAGGTCAGTGTTAGTAGTTTGAACTGGATAAGCTGGGCAATTGGAAGCCAGTGAATGGATCTTATATATTTCAATCTTATAGATTGCTGGAGCCAGTCTACAGTAAAAAAGTAGCCATAGAGTGTCCGGGAACCTTGGCCAGGGATGCTTCTTGGCAGGGTTGCATGGGCCCACCAGAGAACTGGAGACTCCCCCGGTGGGCCCTGGCTTCTCCTTCAGGAGAGTTCATAATGCAAACCTTACATACAACTGCTAAGGGGCTCTTGAGCAGGGGAGAAAGGTGGGCCCTCAGACTCAAATGCTCTGGTGGGCCCAATGTTCTTCAGTCTGACATTGCTTCTTGGTGACAGTTGTATTTCACCACAGCCATATTCTTTAGCTCAGTGAAAGGACTGGCATAGAGGGAAACTGAATCTATGCCGGCTGTCATTTCTCCCAGTAAAGTCTTTTAATTCAGCTTATTCCATAAGCAATGACAGCCCGCCCAACATCAGCTCACACTTCTTGGTAGTGCTTC